>NC_140080.1:89492713-90692713 GCF_964194135.1 Talpa europaea | reverse complement strand
AGTAAAAGGTACCAAGGTAACTACTGAGTAAAGGAAAATGGTAACTCTTGCCTCCTAGGAATCTGTGCTAGGCACAGATATAAATAATATATGTGCAAATGGGAAGAAAACAGGCATTTAGAATGAGCACTGGCTTGGGCTGGAGAGATTCTGTTAAAGTCAATACAGCGATTGGGGTGCTCTCGGCCTAAGGCTGTACCCCTTTCTCTGTGGGGCTCTCGGCCTAAGGATGTACCCCTTTCTCTGTCAGTTAGTTGACTGACAACAGCCAAGTTCTTCAAAGCAGTTAAAGGAGGGCTATAAAACTTTTAAAGTTACCTTGTTTCCTCGTAGGCGACCACATGCCTCATTGACCCAGTGCCACAAATTAGCTAGAAAAACAAAGCAGGGGGAAAGCCTTCAGACTATTTCCTAGTTCTCAGTATCCATGACCACTTCGTCAGTTCAGTATTATCTTTAAGCACAACCACCTCTAAGCATTTAGCTGAGAGTTCCTAAGGGTGAAAACACTTAAAAGAAAATCAACCAATTTAATTTTATGAAGACATGTCATTCCTATCGAAAGCAGAACTTTCTAATGAAAGTAAAACTGGTGCCAACGGTAATCCCGAAAGTCCCCAATGGCATAATCCTGAATGCTGAAATCCCAAGATCAAAATCCCTAAAGTTTAAAATCCTGAAAATCACAATCCTGAAAGATCAAAATCACAAAAATATAATTCTGGGGAAAAATTAAGAAAATGCTTTAAAAGACATTTACTTACATTTTTAACTGCCAAACAAAGTACGACCCGCTAATGTTCCATTGGTAAATCAGGGACTGGAGAGTCACTAAAATAGCTACAGATGACCACATTCCTTCAACAATTTTTCTTTGACTACCAGAGACTAGCAAAGTATTGTATGGGAAGAAAAAGATGTGAGTTTAACAGATTTTCTACCTCCAATGAAAATTTCATGTTGACTTTTTATAGAGACAACATTGGGAGGTCATCAATTCATTGCCCACAGTTCATCATAAGGGCTAATGATAGTTATCATGTGACTCTGTCCTTTTAATTTTTGAGTCTCAGTCTCATCATAAAATGAAGAAACAACAGGGCCTCCCTGGTGGTGCAGGCAGTTGAGCGCCGCACTACGAAGCTGTCCGCAGCCTCTGCAGAGCGAGTTCGATCCCCGCCGGCTGGCGAGGATCTCACATGGCGCAGCAGACCTCTCCTGCCTCGCCCACTGCTCCCCTCAGCAGTGTATTTCGTCAGTCTGCCTGTTCTGTTCCCTGCTCCGTCTCTGGTGAATCCTCTCGCCCTCCTGCACATCTGGCCTGTATCCCAGTTCTCGTATAAATAAATCTTTTTAAAAAAATCCCTCCCCCAAAAATGAAGAAACAACAGGGCCCACCTTACAGTGTTGCTGAGATTTAATTAGCACATGTGAAACATAAAATGTACACAGCAGTGCTGGCACATAATGGCTATTAAATACCTATCAGTTATTGATATCACCAGCATCATCATTTTCTTGTTCCTTGTCTATCATTGTGAATTACATAAAAAAATAAAGTTGCTGCAGTGAAAGGAGAGTAGCAGCACTTTTCTTGTAGGAATAGTACTAAATAATTGCAAATGGTCCTAATAAACAGTATTTGCACACAGAGTTAAAACTTATTCAGAGCTGCTGTGATAATCTCTCTCCTGGATTATTGCAAAGGTCCTCTACACTGGGGTATCCGAAGCCATGCCAGCTGCAGTCCCCAGTTTTTTGTCTACCTGAAATGCAGCTGAGTGGTTTTTTACTTCCCTTTGCAAAAGATACAGAGCAAAGACTGCAGCCAGGCCTGCCTGCAGGGTGCACCATGGGCCAGGCCTCCCTCTCCAGTTTCATCTCACACAGCTTCCAACTTTCTGTTCCGTTGTTCACTCCAAGTCATTCAGATCTCAGCTCCTGTCTCCGACCCTGGGAGGCACTGGCTGACCCCATGGCTGGGCAGTGTCCTGCCATCGCTGCCCTAAAGCTGACTGTCCCTGCAGGACTCAGCCTCACCCGTGAGGGGAGATACAGATCTTCTGAAGTACGTCACTAGGAATGCACTTATTTTCATTAAGATTAATCTTCACCAGTGTTCACAATACCTGTGAGTGCCTTCCCTTTTTTCCGGTAGTAAACACCAAAGATGACGGCAGCAACCACTGCCACAGATGTGAAGAGAAGCAGGATGATTAGACCCGGCAAGTAGATCTGGGGTTCTGTTTTGGAAGAAAATGAGAAAAAAAATGACATTAAAGATTAGTACATTGTACTCTTTCTTAAAAAAAGATTTATTTTTATTTATTTATGCATACAAGAACTGGGGTACAAGCCCGAGGTGTGGGGTGGTGAGAGGATTCACCAGAGACAGAGAGGGGAACAGAACAGGCAGACTGACTGAAATACACTGCTGAGGGGAGCAGCGGGGAGACAGGAGAGGTCTGCTGTGCCATATGGGTCAGCTCCCTGGCCAGGGATTGAACTCGTGCTGCAGGGGCTGGCTATAGCTTGATAGCACTGTGTCTTTAACCCCTACACCACCAGGGAGGCCCCAGTTTATTGTACCCTTAAAGTATACAAGAAAAAGCCTTTAAAGCAAACCCCACGGTCAAGGATGTTGGCTTGGAATAGGGGAGGGAGGGCTCCTGGCCCGACAGTGGGTCTGTCCTGCTTACATCCTGCTCTCCTGCATCTCTCCGGGTTAGGTCAGCCCGGGACCCCATGTCAATGTTTCTCCTTTGGAACAATCCATTTCATGTTTACACAGCCTCGCCATCTGTCTGTGCTTCCTGACAAAACACCTCAAGCTTTCCACATGGACAGCCTCTTGGGCGAAAGGAAGCCCCCACCATGACTCCTCCAGGCTGTGGGTGTCCTGGTCCTAACCCAGAACCACACCCACCAAGAAGGGCCCCATCCACACAGTGTGAGCTCTGTGTTTTCCTTCACCCCCCTCATCATGGCATCCCTAGGACCTTTGTCATCTTAACTCTTGGTTTATGTGAACTAGTTCCTTGTATTTTCTTTCCTTCTTTCTTATTAAATATAATTTTTTATTACCTCAGTTACTTTTTAAAGATTTATTTATTTATACAAGAACTAGGGTACAGGCCAGAGAAGTGGGGGGGTGAGAGGATTCACCAGAGACAGAGTGGGGAACAGAACAGGCAGACTGACGAAATACACTGCTGAGGGGAGCAGCGGGCGAGACAGGAGAGGTCTGCTGCGCAATGTGGGACTCTCGCCTGCCAGCCAGCATTGAACCAGCGCTGCAGAGGCTGCAGACAGTTTCACAGCACTGAGCTCAACTGCCTGCGCCACCAGGGGAGGCCCTACCTCAGTTACTTTTAATGTTACTTTTAAAAGGGGCTTTTAAAAATGCTGCTCTGATTGTCTAATCCCATGTCCACACCCAGTCATGTCCTGCTGTTTCCTAAAATGTCTACACCCTTGGTTTCTCGTTAAAGCTCATGAGTGCCGTGTCCTTGCTCTGTGGCTGCAGTTCTCTGGCCTCACTCCAGACTCTCTTGTCATCTCCTAGGAGATCTGGGCCCACCTCCACACCATCTCACTCACCGGAGGAAACAGCCCTCACCAGTAACTATCGACTTTCTGCTAACCTCTGAAACTGGACCAAAGGCTCATCTGATCTACCAAATGTCCCATAAATAGATATATTCTATCAAGTTGCTAATGCTGGCTGGTGACCAAAATCCCTCAGAGACCCCCTCATCAGGACTTCTACCATTGCAGCCTGTGTGGGCATTTTGACTTATGTGTCCAGCTCTACTTTTTCTTTTTTTTGCATATCTGAATATATCAGTTCTCCATCCCAGCTTAGGAGGAAAAATCAAGGGAACAACAAACTGGAATTAAGACACTGATGACAATGTGCTGACCATGGACAGGATGAGTTGAAAAGGGAAAATGAGCCCCCAGGTGAGGTGTGATTCAGGTGGCATCTAGAAGAGCTACCTGGACTTGGGCTCATCGACTAACCAACCCATTCTTTTAAACATACCATTTGGCGGTTTCCTGGATGGCAGAGAAGAGCTGCACATGACGTCTGACTTATCCGTTCCAGGATGAGCTACGGAGCCTCCAAGGGTCGTGCAGCTGTGGGCAGGAAGGGGCTTAAGTGCTTTGGCTTGTAGTCTTGTCTTTTTAAAAAAAGATTTATTTTATTTATTTATGTATACAAGAGCTGGGGTATAGGCCAGAGTGTTGTGAGTGTGTAGGGGGTGAGATTATTCACCAGAGACAGAGTGGGTAGCAGAACAGGTGGACTGACTGGAATACACTGCTGAGGGGAGCAGCAGGGAGACAAGAGAGGTCTGCTGTGCCATGTGAGTCAGCTCCCTGGCCAGGGATGGAACTTGTGCTGCAGTGGCTTCAGAGAGCTTCATAGTGCTGACACTTAACCCCTTGCACCACCAGGGAGGCCCTGTATTCTTGTCTTTTAAAGAACTACAAAGACTCCTATTCCACTAGATTGATAGATCCTTCTGGAGAAGAACTTTGGTCTTCTTGGACATTTGCAGTGCCAGGGCCTCCCATAAAGAGCAGAAAATGGGGCCTCCCCAGTGGCGCAGCGGTCGAGCACTGGGTTGCGAAGCTGCCCGCAGCCTCTGCAGTGTTGCTCCCCGGCCACCGGAGGAGGGTCCCACATGGCATGCAGACCTCTCCTGCTGCCCGCTGCTCCCCTCAGCAGTGTACTTCGGTCCTTCTGCCTGCTCTGCTCCCTGCTCTAGCTCTGGTGAATCCTCTCACCCTCCCGCGCTTCTGACTGTACCCAGTGCTTGTATAAACAAATAAAATAAATAAATAAAAATAAAATAACTCTTAAAAAAAAAAAGAGCAGAAAATGGTGCAGGCAGGCTAGAGAATAAGCAGACACAGCCATGGGGGCTCCCTAAGGACTTCTCTGGGAGTGGATGGGCATCTTCAGTAAAGAAGATTCCAAATGCTTCCACTGCTGTGATAACTTCTGATGACTGCTCTTTCCACGGTGAAAACTCAGAAAATCTTTTCAACAAAAAACTTGGGCAAGTAGAACAGAAAACAAATATTTGATGAGGATTAATATGTCAGGAACTGAAAGAAATCATTACACTGACACTCAGTATTCAACAAGCATGCAGTGGAATGACCCCAATGGCCATCGATACATGCATGTGTGGAGCAGTGGAGGACAATAAAAGTGAGGTGAGTCATTGCAAAATTGTCTATAACTGCAGAAGACTGGAAACCACCTAAACAACTATCCATGGGGAACTTACTACATGAATGATGGTGCATCTCTACAATGGATGACTGCACAGCTACGAAAAGCCACCAAGATGTAAGTGAACTAATATGGAAGGAGCCCCCTTCAAGATTTACTATGGGGAAAAACAATATGTTTACAGTGTGCAAACATTTATATAAATGATTTACAGTGTGCAAATATATATATACATTTATATAAATGTGTTTACAGTGTGCAAACATTTATATAAATGATTCTATATGCACATTCATCACACACTCTCACACACACACACACACACACACACACACACACGAAATAAGCCAGTGATGTTGGGAAGCCAGGAAAAGAGTGGTGAATGAACGGTAATAAATATCATAAGTAATTTTCAATAAATTACAGCTTGAAAAAGGAAAAAAAGCAGCCACTGAAGTCAAAGGCCTCAGACGACTGAATCTAAAAAGTGAAACAAAGCGCCTGTCGTGTTCAGGCTGAAGAGCTGATGGCCTGGCTTACGCCCCCCTGTTGCAGTCAGACTGTCATGTTTTGAACATGGGAAGCCACATTCGCTCTTTTGTCATCACTTACTTGGTCCAGGGTTTGCATTCTTCTGTGGATGAGAAGGCATCTGAGAAGTGGCCTGCAAGGCAGGGCTGGCATACCGTGTCCTTGTCAAGCTGCACTGTCAAAAAAACAGACAAAAGAAACACAGAGAAACAAGGAGGACACTTAGAGATCAGCCAGGATGATGTCCCAGAGTAAGGGGAGGTCAGGAGCCACCCTGCGCTGCCCCCCCCCACCCCCCGGGGCTGCTTGCTTCAGCTCCACAAGCTTTGGGGGCTCCTGTGCGGACCCCAGCAGCAGGTTCAGACAGACTGGCTCTATGTCAGGCCTCTTGCCCGGGTCACTGAGGTCCAGCCCTCTGGTGCCGACCCTTCGCAGGCCACTAACATCTTGCTCTCCAGCGGGGAGCCTGCTGATGGCTAGTTTTAACCCTGCACCCTCCTGCTCTCCCCTTGCAGCTGCAGGACCTCTGTCAGCTTGCATCTACAGACAGTGGCATTCCTTTAACCTCTTTCTCGGGAAACGTTTTATCCCGACTCCTTCTGACCAGCTTAATTTCATCACTCAAATCCTCAAATCTCCAAGTACTGGGGTGATAACAAAATTTTCTCAAACGAAACCAAACACAACCCCTTCCCCAAAGGGGATAAAACAATTTGAGTCTCTTTTCAACCAAGCGATGGTAGCAAACTTTTCCTATAAAGGACCACCCAGTAAATATCTTTGTGAAAATTCTGATTTCTGCTACAACTATTGAAAGCACAAAAGCAGTGAGAGACAATATTTTAAAAAAAAAAAAGGTGGATGTGGCTGTGTTCTGATAAAACTATTAAAACTATTAACACAAATGCAAGTAGGGGGGGTGGATTTTGATGCCCTGGCTCAATCCATGCTGAAAGCAGGACTTGAGCCTAGCTAGGACCCATTCTTCAGTGCGCTCAGTCTTCATAGACTACTTTATTTTTTTTTTATCAAAATAGGAAGTGATTTCCCATGTCTGTTACCTTTGCCGTGTTCAGCACGGGGTGAACCTTTGGTCATTCCAATAAAAAAGAACACTGGCTTCTGGGTGATCTCATAACCTGACAAATGGCTGGTGCCCAAACTACAAGTTACTCTTGACATTAGTAGCACATGTGGGATTTATCTTTATGAGCAAAACACTACATTTCTCTGTTCAAAATCAAGTACATTCTTGAGTTCTGCCATTGCCTTGGTGAGTAGCCCCCTCCCCAATCTTGCCATTTGATTTTCCTTGAAATGATGTCAACAAAACTAATCACTCACATTCATTCAGACAGCTCCGCGGAAGCACACTCTACAAGAGCAGCCCTTAAAAACAAAGAGACTTTGCAAGGGCCACGAGGCACTCCAGCTGCAAGGGCCTGGCTTTCCACACGTGTGCCCACATCTCCTCTGAGAACACTGCCCGCCCCCAGCAGCCCCTGCAGGTCTTCAGCCCCTCCCCCTTCACAATCCTGCTTCTCCCACTTTACAGCAGAAGGCACATTTTTCACCCACGCAAATCCTGCCACATGGTGCCAAACCTTGGAGATGCCGAACCCAGCAACACACAGGAATATTGGTGATTGCAGAGAACCTGCAACCAGACTTAGCACAGCCTCGGGCTTCCTAGCTATGAAGGGCACTGGGTGATAATACAGAGGGGGCAGTAGGACTAGACTGAGTTGTTCTGAATTCAAATACACTGCCAGGTAGTATATTTTCCTACCTCCACATCATCCCCTCCTGCCTCCACCTACTGCCAAAGAATGTACCACCCCCAAGGGACAGAGCAGGCAGGTCAGAGACCAGAAGAGAGGCAGGAAAGGGAGCAACACCTCCATGGAGCAGGTGACAAACCTGTGCAAAGGCCCTGGGGCTTGTCAGTCTTAGCATCAGAATGGGGAAGGGAGCTGGCCAGCAGGGGGAGACTTACTTCAATCATTAAAAAACCAAGTCAGACTTTTGCCAAGAGAACACTCGACTGGTGCAGTCACAGCATTAGGTGACAAAGACCGATTGAGCTCTTTTAGATGCTGTGATGGACACTGTCCTCAGTATGAATTGAAATAAATAATATTTTAATTTTCCAGACCCTGTCCAAGTGTTTTGGTTAAACGAAGAGGCCTTTAAGTGACAGATCCATAGGTATAAATGATCATTTGTTTTATGTCTTGAAATGCCTGCTTTGGAATACATCTGCATATATTAAAGTCAAAATGATTATCTGATAGCTTACTACCAATTTTGAGGTCACACCATGTGATCTGGACACATAACTTGAGGTGCTGGGGGAGAGTTGTGACATCCATAACCGATGTCCTTCCTCGACATTTCAGCTACTCAGGTGAACAAGTTTTGTAGCACTTAGAGGAAACAGAAGTGATGTTCACTCTGTTGCACTTCTGCAATAAGTAATATTTAACCAGGGTGTAGGGTAAGGTAAAAGTATCAAGCTTTTCTGCCCTCCCACTATTAGGATAGATGATGGAACCCTGCAGTCCTGAACGCATGCCTGATGGCGGGCACCTGGAGTGGGGTGTGGGCATAGGTAGATGGGATTCACCTGGGCTAAGACTGGGCTTTTAAGGGCGGCGTCACAGGGACACCAGCAGAGAGAAGAACAAGAGAAGCAGAGAGAAGGTTGGAGAGCCCAGAAAGAGTGAAGACTTGCTGGGGGCTGGGAGGCCTGCCAGCCTCCGGGCCCCCCAGCACCCCTGCCTGCTGTGTACCTGGTAAACCGCAATAAAAGCCTGCAAAAAGCCACCGAGGACTCCAGGACTCTCCTCCTTTACCCACCTGCTGGATCAGAAAACCTGCTCAGTGGCCCATCCTGCCCCTACACATGGATAAATGATTTAGTCACGCTGAGTCTCTCCCACGTACATAGCAGGTACAGGTCATGTGAATTTCTGTATGGCTTTTTCTCTTATCAAAAAAAAATCCCACTCATGAACTTCAAATCCTTCTGCTTCGATAATTATAATAGAGCAAAACATAATATGTTCATTTTGACCAACCGTGTGAGAATAGCTGGAGTGACAACTCAGTCTAGAAGACATGTCTTTACCTCTTAAGACCTTGAGGCACAGGACATGGTTTAAAAATTAAGATTTCCAATAGGTGCAATTTTTTTTTTCTGTAAAAGAGAATGAAAAGGTGCCTCAAGCCCTCCAAGCATAAAAACACATTAGGATAAAATCTGTGGGGCAGGTGAACTGAACACAAATCAAAGACAAGGATGCAAAATTTCTGACAGGTGAAGGCGATTAGCCCTTGTGAGCATTTGCAGCCGCAGCGCGCAGGAGACGGATGAGCGCTTCCAAATGGATGCTGATGGGGATGAAGGTGCTTTGGTGTTCAGAGCCCATAGAACATTTACAAAATGTGACTGCGGTTATAATTCCCCGGAAACTGAGATCTCAGCAACTCTTAAAATTTATCATAAAAAATTTTAGATGTCAACCTAAAACTAAGTCAGGGGGTGCACGATTTTTCCATATTCTCCTGGGGTGGGGGCTGTGCATGTTAAAGAAGGTTTGAGGACCCCTGCCTTGCGGACTGAGCTGCCCTGTCAGTGGGGACCCTGGGGTTTCAGTCCCTCCCCGCCCACCCCACTAGGTGGTGAACCGGACCCCAATCTCGGGGGCCCTCAAGCTCCTCCAGCGCCACCTGGCGGCCGCAGAGAGCACAGCAAGGGCGGCTGGGTGTCGGGGTGTCAGGGTGTCCCGCCGTACCCGGGCTCTGGGCGCCGAAGCCGGGCGCGCACTCGGTGTTGCGGCGGCAGCAGTCGCAGTCCCGGCTCCAGTGGTACCCCAAGGTGCAGGCGCAGCGCCGGGGGGCCGTCCGGTTGCCGGGCTCCACCGCCACCAGGGCCTTGCCTGCGGGAGAGAGCAGCAGAAAGGAGGCAGGGGAGGCCCAACACACCCTCCGCCCCCCCAACCCCCCCCCAACCTCCAGGGGCGCACAGTGCTCCCAGGGATGAATCATCCATCCAGACACTAGGTGTCAAGAACTCCAAGTTCCCCTCACACTTCCTGTGCTGGCACTAAGCATCCCAGAAGGTTCCCCCCGCCCCCCAACAATTAAGTCTTGTGGGATTTTTTTTTTTTTTAAAGGCAATTTTCAAGTTAGCAGGAAGAGTAAATTCCTGGTGATTGGCTGTTTTGGATAATGCCAACTAGACTTCGCACCTTCTTCTTAGTCCATTCAAGCGGGATAAATATTCTTTTTTTAAAAAAGATTTATTTTTGCACACAAGAGCTGGGGTACAGGCCAGAGGTGTGGGAGGTGAGAGGATTCACCAGAGACAGAGTGGGGAGCAGAACAGGCAGACTGACGAAATACACTGTTGAGGGGAGCAGCGGGCGAGACAGGAGAGGTCTGCCTCGCCATGTAAGTTTCTCCCTGGCCAGCAGGGGATCGAACTCGTGCTGCAGAGGCTGGGGATTGCTTCATAGTGCGGTGTTTAACCCCTTGTGCCACCAGGGAGGCCCCCAGATGGGATAAATATTCTTAACATGAATGCTAGATTGCACCTAATAGGATTTCAGGAGATTTGGGGTTCATCTTGGGACCCTACAGGGCCACAGAATTATTCAGTCACAAAAAAGGGGTGTCACTGTGTAATTAGGTGGGGAAAGTACAGTGAGGACATGAATCTTTCCCCACACACTTGGGCCCCCACGTCCGTCACTAGTCTCTAATCTCACAACACAGCACGGGGTTCTCCCTCTGACCTCAAATCTGCTCTTTCCAGTGTTTGTGGACTAGAGGTATGTGTGTCTGTGATATTTGCAATTCTGCCTGCTCACCCAAACTTAATCACCAACACAACCAACACGCCTGCTTTGCAGCCCCCTGGGGCATGGGTAGGACACCCCACCGGGGACATGCTGGGTCCCAGAGGTCAGATAAGGTGATGTCTGCCTTCTGTGTCAGCTGTCAGACAGGAAGCAAGTTCCCTTTTTATGGTGTATTTCATGCTCTGTTTTGTGCTTTCAGTGATGTTTCACTCTTTGCAATGCAAGCCCAGTCCTTGAGGGCCTCCTGCATTTCCCAAGCTCAAGAAGGTTCTGTGTGCCTAAGAAGGAGCTGTGTGCTAGGCAGACTTGGCTCAGGCCTGAGTTCCAGAGCCGCTGGGTGCCTGCTTCAGTGTTAATGAATCAAAATAGTTATTAAATAAGGTGCTTTTACACAGAAATGCCCCACAGCTATTGATGGTTGATAAAAACATGGTGAGCAGTGGCTCCGGGAACCTCATCCAGTATTTCCCTGAGACCAGTGGCTCAGTATTTTCTAGTCCAGTGTTTGAGGTGACTCTAAAGAATGCAAATTCTGTGAATCACAAGGATCAGGTGCAATCACACACACACACACACACACACACACACACACACAATGCACACGATAATATTTAAAATGGGCCATTTAACCCTTTGGGGTCTCACCCTACCTGGATTATCAGTGGCCCTTGAGCTCTATATCCCTCACTGCTTTCAGGAGTTTGCTATGGATGATGTTTGTGTCCCCTCAAAATTCATAGGTTGCGATCCCAACCCCCACAGTGATGCTATAAGGAGATGGGGGTCTGGGGAGGTGATTGGGTCATGAGGTCGGGGCCCCCAGGAATGGGGTTAGTGACCTTACAGGAACAGACACAGAGCTTGCTTCCTTTCTGTGTTCTCTCCCATGTGAGAACAGAACAAGAAAGTACCTCCCTTGAAACAGGGAAGAGGCTCTTACCAAGAACCCAACTGTGCTGAGCCCCTGACCTTGGACATCTGGCCTCCAGGACTAGGAGAAACTACTGTCGTTCAGGCCACTTGGTCTGCGGTGGCAGCCTGACCCGCATGGGACAGAGTTCCCGGGGGTGAGGAATACGCACCCTGATGCCTGATCCTCCTCTGGGTCTCAGAGCCAGCAGGGAGGACACGATTCCTATCCCTGTTCAGACCAGCATGGCGAACTGGAGAAACAAGCTCCACTCCCTCCCCTGTCCATTCTCCAAGCCCAGGTCAGCTTGGCAGCATCAGGACGATATCCCTGAACCGGCACACACCACACTCATGTCACTTCTTGGAAAGTTCTAATTCCAGGTCCCACCCACATGTTAATGAATATCAGCTCGTGTGGGAATGAACAATATTGACATATTTTAAAATGTCTTCATGCACCAGGTTTGGGGCATTAATCAATGTTGGCAGTAGAGAGAATGAGTCTGTATTTCCAAGGGACAGCTGTGAGTCAAGGTCATTACTGAGCAGTGGGAAAGAAAAAAGACTTGATCAGATGCTTTGGCTCAGTGGAGTTTCCATGTTCCCTTCTCTTGCCCAAACCTGCCACTTGTCTTGGAAATAGTTGCAAAATTATGGTAGTAAAATATACTTATGCCCTAGTTCTTTCCCCGGGGAGAGGGGGACAAACAGGGTTCAGTCTAGTGGCAATGAGCTGCCTTAACTGCCGGCCTAATGTCATGCAATCAGAAGTTCTGCTAAAAGCAATCACAGATCCTTGGAGAACTGTCTGGTTCCAGGTGAAGGGCAGGAAGTGTCCCAAGATGAGCCTGGAGGCCAGCAAGCTCTTAAAGGTGTCAGGAGTGGTATCAAGACTCATGGAACTTGGGACCTATGTGACTGACTGAGCACCAGTAAAATTAGTAGCTGCATTAAATGGAGTTCATCTAAATTCAGGGGGTCATCATATTCATACAAACCCTTTGGCCATACTTGGTGATCAAGTCATTGTTTCAAAACATGGAAAGCAAAGATGCAAGCATTCGTTCTGCCTTCCCTGGATATCCTGCACTTCGCGGTAACAGAGTTGATGGGGGAAGGTTCTCTTTATAAAGCAATCCAGCAAATAAATGAAGGACCATAGAAGAACATCACCGTCAGTGGCACCTTATGAAAGTGGATTTAGGGCACGATCATCAGCAGCTACTAGAAGCACCAAGTGAGATAAGCATCTTGTGATCTAATCCCTGGACTACTGCATTGTATGGCTCTGATTATCTGCCAAAAATAAAACAAAATAAAGCAACAAAAAACCAAAGCAGAATCTATCAGTCTTCTAGATCTACCAACCACCTCAGAGGAAATATATGAGACAGAAGAATGTGTTAAAGACACCGAGGGAATGCAAGCAGCCAAGTATAGGCAGTGGAAACTCCACGGAACTAACTACATGGCTTCTTCAACACACACGCTTCATGGAAAAAGGAAAAATATGACAGAAGGGAACCTCAGTCCTGGTTTCTTCATCTCTAAAATGGGCTTATCATGGCTTTAATGAAGATCAGGCAGGGAAGCAAAAATCTGCCACCCCAAAAGACATCATTTTAAGAAGACATTGATTTCATGCAGGGGGCTCAAAAGGCTAGGTGGCAGTTGCTTTTGAAAAAAAAAAGATATTTATGGGCCTCTCCGGTGGCTCAGCAGTTGAGCGCTGGGCTACGAAGCTGCCTGCAGCCTCTGCAGCGCCAGTTCGATCCCTGGCTGCCGGCGAGGGTCCCACGTGGCTGGACAGACCTCTCCTGCCGCACCTGCTGCTCCCCTCAGCAGTGTGCTTCGGTCCTTCTGCCTGCTCTGCTCCCCGCTCTGGCTCTGGTGAATTCTCTTACCCTCCCGCGCTTCTGACTGTGCCCAGTACTTGTATAAATAAATAAATCTTTTAAAAAAAGATATTTATATGTAAACCTCTCTGTTCTGGCCTTTTTCCTCACTGCATCAGAAGAACTAATCTCTTTTTTTCCAGTGAGGAAAGCAAAATGTATAGCTGCATGTTCGTTTACTGTGCCTTCCTGCGTAAGCTCCCTCACAGCTTTCCCTTTCTCCCCATACTATATTTGCTAAGTTCTTTAAGATGGCACCTAAAGCCAGGTGGCAATGTGCTCAGTCAAGTTGGGTCCCTCCCATGTATATAGGAGATGCACGTCTTATTATTAAACTTTATCAATCTAGGGCTTGTTTGATCATTTGCAGCCTACAAGAACACGGAGGGTGTTGGAGGATTTCCTTCATGCCCTGGCATGTTAATAGCACAACACTCCAGGAAACACTGAGGACATAGTTTGCCAATTATAAGATTTGTTCCATGATTAATGGCAACACAGACATCTTCCAGAACAAGAGTTGTAAATGAGGAATTTTAACCTAGAGCTTCCAGGATCAGCAGCACATTCTTTTGGGGGGCCCATGATCAACACTTTTCCCTACACCCTCCAAAAGGGACAGTGTGTTATATCTAAAAATATCACTTGTTCACACATCCCACTGATGTGCTGTGGGCCAGCCTCACCTGTGTCACACACTTTATGCAGCAAGCATTTGTCTTCTTCGTTCCAGGTGTCCAGGTATTCGTCCGGGCCACAAGGCAGACAGACACTCTCCGAGGCGGCAGTGCACTTGGAAGACAAGTACTTTCCTTTGGTTTGAAGGGGAGAGAATGCACCGATCAAGAAAAAAACAAAAAGAAAAAGAAAGCCCATCACCAGCATGTAGAACAACAAAAACACACCGATTTCCTGGATTGTTAGTCCAGGAAGCAACCCCCGCCCCCGCCACGCACACCCCCATACATGCTGGTACATGAGGCACAGTCACAGCACAAGGTCATGGCTCCCTGGGGCTCCTGCTCGGCCCACGTGGTCTGATGCCCTCCCTGGGCTTTGCTCTGCCTCTGGTCACGGCAGGCCCTAAGCTCTTCTAAGTAAAAGAGCACCTTTTCCACCCCAAACCTCTGCTGACTAAACAATGCAAGGATGGTTTTCAAACTGGTACCTGAGTGGTTCCCCAGGGGCAAAGCAAGGGGAACTTCATTTCACACTCCCATCCTGTCTGCAAAGTCCCCTCACCACCCATCTAGACAGTTAACTTCCATCACTCGATATATACTACAGGCTCCCGGTTAACTTAGTTTGAAAAGAGAATCCTATACCTACCTTACCCCCCCCCCCCACTGAATCCTGATTCTGTACATCCAGGATAAACTTGTAGCTGAACTACCTGAAGGGTCTGCTATAAGGTCACTACAGTTTCCTCAAAGACACCCGCCCCCGATAAACTCATGCCGTTTGCAGCAACATGGATGGAGCTGGAAGGGACTTTGCTAAGCAAACTAAGTCAGAAGGAAAAAAGAAACACCAAATGGTTTCACTTATAGGTGGACTATGAGGACACGGAACAAAGGACCAGGAAAAGGACAGAACTTGCAAGCTCACCGTAACTGAGGCATCCGGAGGGGAGAGGGGAAGAGAGGGGTCAAATGAGCGGGGAAGAGCCCAAGGGACTGTGGTGATGGTCACAGGGGCTATGGTGGTGGAGATCTATGGGGACTACACTTGAGGGGAGAAATCAAATAGTGTACAAAAGTGAACAACAATATAAGAAAATAAATTTAGGGCCTCCCTGGTGGCACAGGGGTTAAAGTCTCAGTGCTATCAGGCTACCGCAAGCCACTGCAGCATGAGTTCGATCCCTGGCCAGCCAGGGAGCAACCCACATGGCACAGCAGACCTCTCCTGTCTCGCCCGCTGCTCCCCTCAGCAGTGTATTTCAGTCAATCCACCTGTTCTGTTCCCCACTGTCTCTGGTGAATCCTCTTACCTCCCCCACACACCTCTGGCCAACACCCCAGATCTTGCATGCATAAATAAATAGAAATAAATTTAAAAAAATAAATTCAAATTAAAAAAAAAAGATCCCCTTCCCTCTCAAGTGATGGGCGAGGCCCATGGACTTGGGGCTCAGTCCACCTCCGGCGGCAGGTGCGTGGGGAGTCAACAGGGCAGGGGCCCACTTCAGCAGCAGCAATTCCAGGAATGCCCCCCAACAACGTGTGAAAATAGTAATTTTAAATAAGTATTTTATATCTTGCATTTCCTATCTTGAGAGTTTTGAATGATAAAATATGGTTTTAAAAACCATCCTGCCATCTTGAGAAACAGCATTTTGGTGAGCTGTGTACCAAAAGGAATTAATCCAGTTTCTGAAACTGCTTTGGATTTTTAAGTGATTTTATCTAGGGAAAGATTTTTGTCTTCAGAGCAACAGCCACCACCACCTGCCGCCACCGAACAAGAGTCTATCCAATGTGTGTTTTTCCTCGGACAGTAGAGAAATCATTCCTTAGGTGAAAACACAGGTAACAAAAGCCCGGCCCAACTTTGAATGAATGAAAGGTGGCAGGAGGTACACACCTGGTTCACACTTGTTACAGCATCGTCCAAAATGCTCGTAATGCCTCTCACTGGTGCAAGGAGGGGTGATCTGCAAAGTCACCTGAAAAGAAAATTGACATCAGGTAGTGAGGACATAGAAGGTCTTTCTGGGTAAAACAAAAAGTCACCCACTGTTGTACATTCTGGAAGCGGTAAGAAAATCCACACACACCCTTACCGTGCTCTAGGTAGCATCACCCTCCACCCCCGCCCTCCCAAATGTCTCTTTCCTATTCTAGCCCATGTCCCTCTAAAAATGTACAAAGCATAAACGGATACTGGTTTGAAAATCCAAGAAAGCATTCAGAAGTTAATGTGGTTATGCTCTGGATAATACAGCGGATGAAGAGAAGATTTACACGCATCATCCACAGCCGCTTGAAAACAGCTTTGCGTGAGCCACACACACAATCGCTGCCACTTCTGTGTCTCACGTGGCGACAGTGTTTCATCAAGTTGGGTCAGAAAACAGCAGGAGAAACGTGACAAGGCCCCTGAGGATGCGCTGCAGCTGGGGAAGCCACATTTGGGCTTACCAGCTCTCTCAGATTTTTAACTGGCATTTAATACTGCTGATCTTTTAAATGTGGAACTTGCGGGAGATTCCACAAAGGCGGGCAGCCCGGTGCTGTTGGGACCGGGTGGGCTTGGAGCCAGGAGCCTGGCCACCTGCTAGCCAAGGTGCCCAGACAAGCGGCCAGCTTCGGGGGCCTCTGCCTCCTTTCTGTGTGACTCTAATGCAGCATCATTTCCAAATCTGAGTGAGCAACCAAAACAAGGCCAAGTCCCCCACGACCACTTTCTTCTAGGTTTGCTGCAGAAAAGCTTTTCTTCATCAGTTTCTCAACAAACACTCCTACAGCCACGCAGACTAGAACGGGGATTCGCTAGGTTTAGAGCCCAGATGGCTGAGGGCCAGGTGAGCCACAGATGGGAGCCTCGCCCTTGAGGGCCTACAGTCAAGCGGTGAGCTCACGCCAGGGCACAGGCGGCCCCACCTCAGCTGAAGCAGCTCAGGTGATAAACAGAGCTGGCCAGATGAGGAAAAAGGGGCTGGCGAGTGGCGAGAGGGAAGAGGCAAGCAAGACTTTTTTGGTATGTTTTAATCATATTATTTTTCACTGAGGTGATGTTGCTTTCCAATGCTGTAGAAGAGCTAGGGGTGCAGGTCCACACCTCGTCAGGTGTATGTGACTGTGCCACACACACCACCAACGCACCCCTAACCCCCACCCATGGGGCCCCTCACAATCCTTCTCCCATTTCCTGCCCCCTCCCCTCAGGTAGCTCAATTCTGCAGTCAGAGTTCTAAGGTTTGCTGGGGTTTAGATTTGCCAGCTCCTCTGTTTCGTTTTCTGTGTGTCACACATGAGCGAAATCACCCGGTGGTTGTCTTTCTCTTCCCTCTTCCATGTTGTCGCCAATGGCAAGTGTTCATCTGTTTTGACAGCAGAGTAGTATTCCCTGGTGCCTACAGACCGTGTCCTCTATTCACTCGCCTGCCGTTGGGCACTTAGCTGGTCTGCACACCTTGGCTGTGGTAAGTAGTGCTACAGTGAACACAGGCGGGCATGCATCTCTTCCAACTCAGGCTTTGGCATTCTTCAGAACAGTTCAGAGGCACTGAGGTCTGAAGGGCATGTGGGGTGGGGTAGGGTGGGCATGGAGACATCAGCAGCATGGGGCAGACCCAGGACAGCTCAGGGCCTCCATCTGCATGTGAAAGAGCTTCCCTGGAAGGTGCAGGAACAATATGACTTAGAAGAAGCCTCAAAACATCTCAGTCTGGGAAGCAATTTTTTTTAAGGGTTTATTTTACTTATGCATAGAAAAACTCACTATCACCCCGCGACGGACTGAGTTCAATCCCCGGCCAAGGAGCTAACCCACAGGGCAGCAAGTTTTATTAGGAGCACCACACCCAGGAAGCCAAGGCCGCTGAGTGGGTGGGGGATGCAGCCAGCTTGGACCTCTCTGACCTCAGCTGGCCTGACAAAGGGCTTGCAGGAGGGGGTGGGGTGGGACCGGGTGGCCTGGAGGTGGGTGAGAAGGTCCAAGTGCTTCTGGAGCTTGGTTGCCAAGAAGGTTGTATTTGGACTTTGATTTCCAGGCCTGGCTAACGTGCCCATAGACCCGGAAAAATACCTTCGGGGGCTCCCCTGTCCTCACCGTGCGATAGGGTCGGGAGGAGAGTGTGGTGCGCCTGGGAGCATAAAAAGACTCAACGGAAATCACCCCACCCCTCCTTTCTGGTCTCCTGTTCCCTTGTTTTCACGGGCACCCTTTCTTCTCCACACAGGTGCCGCCTTCTCTGCGCCTGGCACAGTAATGGATGCGATTGTTCGATTAACAGAGGCAAAATGGCACAGCTGAAGTGGCCGGTGCAAATTTTGCCTGACAAACAGGACCGTCCTGAGCCCAGTGCTCTGTGAGTCCTACTGCAATGCCGCTGCCGAAGGCCAACTAGGGGGATATGTGGTTGGTCGAATTGTAGATGGTCAAGGTTATCAATTGCTCCTGACCCATAAGCAAGTCACAATTGCCTCTGGGAGATAAACACTCTCGTTGTTACACAGGCAGAGGAGTTCTTTTTAGGGGGATCTGGTGAAAGGGCCGTCCCAAAGCAGCTGCTTAGCAGCACTGTCAGATGCTCCTGGCTGCGTCCTGGGCTCCGAGATCTGGTTCCTGTCGAGCATCGTCTGATCAGAACATGTGGACGGTTTGTCTACACATTTAACAGTGAGGCTGTGATTCCCTCAGCCCGGCCGTGTCTCACCCACGAGCTTTATACCTCCTGGCAAAGTCACAGAAATCACCGGTGACCAGATGTCCCAGCTCTTAAACAGGTTTCACAGATTATTCCTGACTCCATTTCTCTCTCCTAAGCTTACAGCCATTTTACGTTTCTTCTTTTAAAAAAAATTGAGATGTAAGTCACCTGCCACAAAATTCACTCTTTAAAAGGGTACATTCTGTGGTTTTTAGGGTATTGACAGGGTTGTGTGACCACCAGTTATCTAATTCCAGAGCATTCCATCACCCCCACAGTGACGTAGCGACCTGACAGAGCAACAGGATTACAGACTTCTTGAGGAGCAGCAGTAATTGTGCTGCTGGGAAATTTGCTGCGAGGAGGCAGAAATATCTGGGGCTGATCTGAAACAGAGCCCACCTTTGTCTCTAGTTACATCCTTGCAGCACACCTGTGCGTCTTCAAAATGAAAATAAAGAGGACACTTCAAGGGCAACACACATAGGTCTGTTTAAGGAAACGTGGTTTGGGGATACATAACAAAAAAATTGGGAAAACTCTCATCAGGATGCCCTCACCTTCCGGGGAAGGCCCAAGAGGACTTTGTGGTCCTTTTTCCTCCTTCCTTCCTGGCATGTGTCCAACTTGCTTTTCCTCCACTTGCAGAGACCCAGCCCTCTGCTGCACCCTCTCCCAGCAGGTGACGCCACCTGTGCTGGTCCTATTCCAGATCTGGCTCACAGGCGCCCTCCCCCATGGCGGTCCCTCGTCTGTAGCTGTTAGGAAGGCCAGACCTCTGACACTCCGGCCCAGCTTGCTTTTTTTTTTTTTTTTGTCTTTCCCCTGGAAGTCCATGACGCAGGCCACACCGACTCCCAGATTCCAAGTCCCCAAGTCCCTCCACTTGTGTTTTGTGTGCAGTTAACCTGTGCTGAGTCTCCTTCTGCCAATTTCCCTCTGCCTGTGTGGCCTCCCAACTACACCCTCTGAAGGCCATTTCTGTGTGTGCATGAAGGAATGTCCTTCAGTCAATTGGATGGGACCCTGGTCTCCTACTGGGACCCCTTCTTTTTCCTACGGGGTGCTCGCTGGGCTCTTCAGGTTTTCCTTTCCAACTACTCCGAAGTTCGGCCTGACCCAATTCTCGAAGGCCAAGCTCCCAATGCGGTGCGGTGGTGGCTCTTACTAGAGATGGCGAGCCTCGTAAGGCAGTAACTTGTGAAAACATGTTCCTGCTTCCATGTTACAGAAGTAATCTCCCAGCGAATAGAAGAATTTAGCCTGCAGATATTCGGTTAACAGAGTGATTTTTGTCAGCCACCTACAATTTCCTTTCTTTGTCCAAGATATGGCAATGGCAGGCCTCCGGTAACTGAGTTGATACAAACTTTTAGTTGTTTAGATTTTTCTTTCTGGTTTGCCTTTATGATTGCCTTTTTTCCTTCTAAATCAATAAAGCTTATGGGCCACAGCTATTTCCACTAAGATAATAAAGTAGACCTGCTTTAAAAATGTCTATTTATTGAATGAAGAATACAATCACATGACACAAAATTCAGTTTGAATTCAAATTCAAATTCAAACAGACATTGAAGAAAAGTCTCTTACCCGCCTATCATAAGTGTCTCCCGCCCCTACCCCAAGGTAACTAGTTTGGCCATTTTTCTCCTGCATCCTTCTAAGGATATAATAGCAGCTTGTTACCCATTTCGGGGACACATCTCTATAACAGCTGCCTTGCAGGCCAGCTGGGGCCAATGCTTGTGTTTTGGGGGACCAAAATTTAATTTGGAATACTTAGAAGTCTTGGTAGAAAAAACAGGGATGTGTTGACAGAGTCCTATAGTTTTCAATAATAAACAGTAATGTTGGCCCACAAAACTGACATCAACTAACTTTTGTTTTCTAACAGACTAGGAGGGTACTGGAGAGTGTTTATAGCAAACGTCCTTTCATCCCCACCCCTTATAAATTCCTTGGAAAATCTTTTAAAAAGAGTTAAAAAGGCAAGACAATGTTTGTTTGCCTTCTGTTGCTTCACTTTCTTGTGTTCTGTGGGGCATAAGGGCAGACAGCCTGGTGTTGGCTTGAACACCTGACAGTCTCTTTTGGAGACGCCTATCCACAGCCCATGCAAAGCTTTGGGAGGCAGGAGGAAGGTAATGAAGAAAATCAAAAATTCTCTTTATAAAGCTAAACGGATTCACTTCTCGATGCAAAATCAGGCAGGGTCTAATTCTGAAAAGCTCTAACGAATCTGAGGAAGCAGAACACATCCCTGAAGGCAGCTACAGAGACGAGGGAGTCTGTATTTAGAATTCTGTAGGGAAGGCTGACTTAAATATTTATTTTTTTGTTCTGTGAATTGACCCAATCATTGCGAAAACCATCACAGGTACTAAAGTTACCTTCCTGCTCTACTGAAAATTCACGCTGACACATATGAGGCAGAAAGAAGCTTGATCCTTTCTGTCAAGTCAAGGGGAAAAGAATCCAACTCAGAAGAGCAAGTGAGGGATTTTCCATAGATTTCACTTTATAAAATATCATCCGTGACTGTATTTGAGAATTTGGCCATCGATCTATGAAAGGATGATATTACATTTCTGAATATTACGTGGAAGTGAAAGATGTGGTTTTTGTTAGGAGAGAACTATTAAATGTGAAAATAGCACGTCACTTAATAGTACCTTAGCACTTGAAAAAAATACCCTTAAAGTAAGTCACCACTGAAACTGATTCTACCCAGATTAAAACACAGATAAACACTAGAGACCTGTGTACCCAGAACCAAGACAGCTGCTTCACTATGCCAGCTCTGTGTCAGGAAATTGTTTCTCTTGGAAGCATTCGTTTTTAGAAACAAACAACAAGCAAATACAAGGTGGCATTAGTAGGTTACAGTGACCCACACGTAAGTGCTCTCACTTCTTGCCATTTCCAAGAATGTCTTTTTTTTCCCTCAGTGAGCTGGAGAACAGGCCAAAGAGAACATCTAAGTTTCTCCCCCTAATAAGAGTTTTGATGACTGAGCCAGGTAATGGCAGGGAAGCAAAACAAACAGACAAAAAACAAATGAGACTTTATCAGATCAAAAAGCTTCTACACAGTGAAAGAAACTTCATTGAAACAAAAAGACATCCAAGTAAATGAAGAAAATATTTGTATATCATACATCTGATAAAAGGCCAATATCCAATATATAAAGACCTCATACAAATCAATAATTAAAAAAACTGGATTGAAAAATGGGCAGAGGATCTCAATAGATAATTCTTCAAAGACGACATGTAGATGACCGAGGGACACATGAAAAGATGCTCATTGTCTCTTTTGTGAGAGAATCACAAGAAGACAACAATGAAATAGCACCTCACACCTGTGAGAATGGCTGTTAGCGGAAACACAAGCGTTGGGGAGGATGTGGCAAGAAGGGAACCCTCAGACGCTGTTGGCAGGAGTGTCACTTGGCAGCCATTATTGAAAGCAGTGTAGAGATTCCACAATAATTAAAAATAGAAATGTCATAAGATCCAACTATCCCACTTCTGGGTATTTACCCCAAAAATACAAAAACACTAATTCAGAAACATAACACGCCACCATGTTTACTGCAGCACTATTTATAGCAGAGGTGGAAACACTCCAGGAGCTCGCTGATGGTCGAGTGGATACAGATGTGCAGACGGGAGGGAAAAGAAAAAGATGAAATTCTGCCATTGGTGGTAACATGGTTGGACCTGGAGGGAACTGAGCTCAGTAAAAAAAGTCAGAGAAACAGGGTATGATTTCACTCATACGTGGCATGGCGAGAAAACAAACAGGTGGACGAAATAAAAGCAAAATAAACCTTTGGACTCTAAGACCAATTCGTGGCTACTAGGAAGGGAAGGAGGGGAAGTAGGGAAAAAGTGGTCAGTGGGAGGGTGAAGGGTCGCTCTGGACTGCAAGTGGTGAACTTAATGGAATACACGCTCACTCTCAATGACGAAGACCTGATGTAATACGATATTATTTCTTTTTTTTTTAAAAGCATTCCCATTTTTTTTTTAAAGACTTATTTATTCATACAAGCACTGGGTACAGTCAGAAGCGCAGGAGGGTGAGAGAATTCACCAGAGCTAGAGCGGGGAACAGAACAGGCAGACAGATGAAATACACTGCTGAGGGGAGCAGCGGGCGGCAGGAGAGGTCTGCGCGCCCTGTGGGACCCTCCTCTGGTGGCCGGGGAGCAGCCGGGGATCGAACCGGCGCTGCAGAGGCTGTGGGCAGCTTCGCAACCCAGCGCTCAACTGCTGCGCCACCGGCGAGGCCCAATACGATATTATTTCTATAAAAAAAGTACTAAAAAAATTAGTGAGTCAAAATGCAAGTCCTTTGAATGGAGTGTTCTGTGGGCATTTTCAGTTTTGCCTCTTTCTTAACTCCTGTCCTCCAGCGCTCCTAGATGCCCCTCTAGTCTCAAGCCTGACAGCCACATATGTTGTTGGAGAGAAGAAAGCACCACCTCGCTTCTCACTACAACTCAGAACGGGAAATGACATTGGAGTCATCTGTAGCCTGAAAGTCAGAAAGGGCAGGTTTCTATTTTTTTTTTAAGATTTTTTTAAAGATTTATTTATTTATTCATACAAGAGCTCTGGGTATAGGCCAGAGATGCCGGGGGTGAGAGGATTCACCAGAGACAGAGTGGAGAACAGAACAGGGAGACTGACTGAAACACACTGCCGAGGGGAGCAGCGGGTGAGTCAGGAGAGGTCTGCTGCACCATGTGGTTTCTCCCTGGCCGGCCGGGAATCGAACTCGTGCTGCAGAGGCTGTGGATTGCCTCATAGTGTGGTCCTTAACCCCTTGCACCACCAGGGAAGCCCCAGAAAGGGCAGGTTTCTATAGAAAAAAGAAAAACACTAAAATAAAGTCTGGCATGCCAGCATGCTGAGGCAGAAGCTGGGAGAACTTGGGCCTCTGCCCAAAGGGAGCACATACCTGGGTGTGGAGAGGAAGGAGCAGAAGCCCCCACCAGGAGGTCAGGCTGGTGATGTTTTGCCCAGGGCAGTTCTCAGAATTGAGCTTCTAGTCTGACCTGCACAGAATACCTGCTGTTTCTCTAATAAAACAGTGGACATTTCTACAATGTGAGCACAAGGAGGAAAAGCAAATTCAAAGCCTCAGTCTATGCACCTGTAAAATGGGGTCAGTGACTGCCCAGCCCGCTGCAGTGAGGCTCAGAGGCGCCCAGCATTCACCTGCACACGCAGCACCTGCAAGTGTCACTGCTTAATGGAAATGAAGGTGCATTCTTCGCTTTGCTTCTCTGCACTTTCCTAGCAGGTTGCAGGGAGGATCCTGGGCTCTCCTGACCTGCGGTCAGGATGCTGCTGTGCACGCCTGAGCAGAAGGGCAGGTAAGAATGACTCCAGCCATGCCCCGGGGGGTAGGGAGAAGAGCATGTCACGGAAGGTCCAAGGATGGAAAAAGAAAGCGGGATTGTGGAAAGTTTCCCAAGGCCTGCCCTTTTCCAGAGCACACCTCCTGCTGGTGTGAACCTGGTGGGACAAGCCAGAGCTCGAGGCAGAGTATTTCAGCTGAGCCACTGAAAAAATGGTTTTGATCAGGGATTTATTTTTTAGCAAGCCATTGATTTCACCTAAAGAGCACTTTCTCATGGTACTGAAATTGTGACAAGTGCCTGCGTCACTTCAGTGGTTTTCTGTCTGGGAGCTCAGTGGGTGATGTGAGCTTGGCAGAGAGCACAGTGTACTCAGGGAGCCTGCTGATAAAGCGGCTGCTGATCCTATCTGTCAATGATGTCTGATAACTAGGGCATCATCGAGTGATGCCTGAAAGTCCTTCCAGACATTTTCATTTTCAGCAAACTTGATAGACAGAATTTTAAGCTTACAGACTTACAGAAAAAAGTATCAGACTCATTTTTCTTTTGTACAAACCAAAGCTTCATCTTTCACATGCTTCAGAACACAGACCCCTACTGAGATCATTTGTTATAAGTCAGAGAGACACAGAGAGCCAAGGGCAACTGTGGGGCACCTCTGGGTGCCCCCACTGGACACCATTTGACTATGGAACACACGAAAAACTTGGAGCCCCCAAGCGGCACCAGCCACGTCCTCAGTCTAAGTCATACCACAAGTGGACACAGAGAAGCAGAGAGCAGAAGCAGAAAACTCCCTGTTCAAAATATCACTCATTTCACAGAAATATATTTTATACAAGACTCTTGAAAAAGACTTCTGCCCCAAGTGAGGCTTATAAATTCTCTGACTGGCACAATAGAAAAAGATGTGTGCAGTCTGCTGGAGACCACACTGTAAGAAAATGATGGCTGTCACCAGGGATCTGCTGCTTATACTTGGTACATTTCCAAACATGCATTTTCTGAACGTGTTTCCAGTGGGAGAGTATTCAGAGCACCAACTCGAAGGCATTCCTCACAGTTGGCCAACTGCTACTGGTCTCATTGAAAACCACAAGTATGAATCAAACCCCTTTCCACCGATACACCCTCGCCCCCACAAAGGTTTTGTGAGTTGATGTACTCATTGTGCAAATAATAAGAGTAGGTCCAGTCATTCCCTGCCTGAGTCATTCACCTCTTTCTTGTAAAAATCATTTTTCACATAATTACAACTGGAAGATACATTTTGATCAATTGTATGGTTTAACAATGGAAGCAGCCGTCTCTTAAAAAACTCTGCTTTCTTCACACCTACAAAACCATCTTCCCTGAGCTCTCCTCTACTTGCGCAAGAGACTGGGGTGGTGGAGGACTCAAGAAACCAGTCCATCCGGGTCCTCAAAGGGTCCAGCACCAAATGGCACAGGTGGAGAGGAAAGACAGGTGTAACAGACAGAGACCCACATGTTAAGGCCACTACTACATCCTTGGCTTCACCCCTCACCGGCCATGGGCAGGGAAGGAGAGGAAAGGCAGCCTGGGGCCTGCTGACCGGTGACTGCATCCTCCCCAGCTCCAGGGTGGGGAAGGCACACAGGGAGACAGGGAGGCACACAGGAGGGGTTGGGGGAGTCTGGTGAGGTGAGGGCAGGGAGAGAGGAGCAGTGGGGGCCGGGGGTGACTCCAGGTGTGCTCTGACACTAGACAGTGACAGAAAGATGGGTCTGGTTTTAGGAGCCCAGCAAATCACTGCAAAGCCTGGCGGAACCAGAAGGCCAGTTAGAAAGTGGAAACTCCTTGCAGACCTTATGGGGGATGGGCTGTGGGAAGAGCTGGTGAGAGGAAACCACGAAGCAGCAGGCTAGATCTCCGACTGTATTTGGGGGAGGCAAAGATAGTGGCTCATTCCAGCGAGGTGAGAAACTGCCCTGGAGAGACATCGAATTTGGCTTTTTATGCCTGTCCTTCAAATGGTTTTTTTTTTTTTAAATTTTGGAGCATTTTAATTAAAAACTTTTTTATTGTGATAAACTACAGATAACAAAATGTACCCCTTTAGCCATTTAATTCATTTAGTCTTTTTAAAGGTTCCGAGGCAGTAGTTACATTCACAGGCTGTGTAACCTTCGCCACTAATTCCAGCACTTTCCTATCACCTTAAACAAAAATTCTAACTATTAAGCAATGACTTCCTAGTCTCACCTCCCTCTTATCCCTACAAACCTCAAGATTCTGCTTTTGGTCTCTGTGCACCTGAGGCCCCCAGGGACCCAGTGGGCATGCTTGTCTTTGTGGGTCTGGCTTATCTCGGTTAGTTAATGTCTCTCACTCCCCTTTGTGCAACACTTGTCAGAACTCCCTTTCCAGGGCAGAATGAGAATCCATTGTCTGCAGAGACACTCTGGGCTTTCGAGAAAATGCACGCACCTGTGCTGTGAACACTGGCACAAATACCTCAGTCCCAACCTCCAGTTCTTTGGCATCTACACCTGAGTCCTATGGGGAGTCTATGTTTAGCCTTTTGAGGAAATGCCAAACTGTTTTCCATCGCAGCTTCCCCATTTCAACGCATTCCCACCAGCAAGACACAGGATTCCAACTTCTCCACATCCTCAAAACTTTTCCGTTTTGGGGTGATACCATCCCAGTGGATGAAGTGGCTGCTCACTGTGGTTTTGCTTTGCCTTTCCCTAATGACTAATGATGCTGCACATCTCTTCATGTGCCTGATGGCATCTGCCTCTCTTCTCTGGAGAAATGTCTAGTCCAGTCCTTTGCCATTTTTAGGGAATAACCTAATTTTGCCTGAACCTGTTCACAGGACCTGATTTAGCTGCACTGACCCATTAAGCAGGACAAATTGGTCTCAAGGGCTAAGGACCAGGCATTCATTTTCACCATCTTGCAGGAAATTCCTGATTTTCCTATTTAATAAAAATACTCCCACTCTTAAGAGCCTAACTCTATGGTGCCCTGGAAAATAATCTGGGAGGCTTAGTATTCAAATGAGACAGTGTTTACTGAGTTTACTACCTAAAATGATTATGTAGTCATTTAATCTTTAAATATTAACTGAACATGGGGCCTCCCTGGTGGTGCAAGGGGTTAAGCCTCAGCACTATGAAGCTATCTGCAGCCACTGCAGCACGAGTTCGATCCCTGGCCAGGGAGCTACCCACATGGCACAGCAGACCTCTCCTGTCTTGCCCGCTGCTCCCCTCAGCAGTGTATTTCAGTCAGTCTGCCTGTTCTGCTCCCCACTCTGTCTCTGGTGAATCCTTTCACTGCTCCACACCTCTGGCCTGTACCCCAGATCTTGTGTGCATAAATAAATCTTTAAAAAAATAAATATCGACTGAACATATATAGGTACCAGAGACAACTGTAGGTGTTATGAACAAATACTAGACAGTCCTTCCCTACAGTCCATTCGAATCCACAATAAAAAACCACAAAATGAAACCTACTTGGAATGATTGTGATGAAGAAAATAAAACAGGGTGAGGTGGTGGGATGATGATGGGGAGCTTCTGGGGGAAGTAGAGACTTGCAAAAAGAGAGGGAACCAAATTAATAGCGAGTGCCAGGAAGAGGAGGAGCAAAAGGCATTTGAAAAGGACAGGTGAGGCAAGGCAAGAAGGCCCGTCTGACCACAGTGAGGGGCAGCGGCAGATGAGGTCCCACAGCTGGTTTATAGAATCCATCCAAGGCATGTGTCACTGGACGCTGCTGTCACCCCATAAATGTTTAAAACCAAAGCACTTCATGTTATTTTCATTACCTGGACAGACATTATGACACGTTGCCCTAAGATTTTTAAAATTTATTTTGAATTGTGATAAAATATACATAACATAAAATTTTCTACTTTGGCCATAGTGCCATGAGATTTTTGGGGACTTGACAGTACACGCACATCTGACTTTTAAAATCAGTTTTGATTTAAAAACACCAAAACTTAAAAATGCAGAGTAATTGTGACCATAGCTTGCCATTTTCACTTTGCTTAGCAAACTTAAAACAACTGACTTATAAGCTCTCTTGAAAGTGGCTTCTTCATGGATTCATCCACATTGTCTCCCCACCCCCACCACCTTGGATCCAGGTATGCTCCGTTACCAAGAAAGCAGTGTGCTCAACGCAACCATCAAAGGCCTATAGATTTTTGCCCAGCCCGCTTCCCAACTTTGTGCACAAAGCATTTATTATCTCTGCACCTTGAGAAGAAAACATATAGCCCAAGGGGAGAGGAAAAAAATAACCTTGCATTTCAAAACTTTCATTGCAAGTTTCTTTGTCTACCAGAGAGATAAAGAGTGAAAAAAGTTTGCAGGTGGGCTCCCCGGAACGGAAAGGAGCTTTGTTTCCTAAACACAGTCATTAGGAAGGCTTTGACTTGTCCTGAGTATCACGCAACACGATCTCCAAAGGCAGCAGTGAATGTCCCTTTATTCTCCAAATGTGAGAGTAAAATGAGAATAAAAAAGGATTTTTTTTCCTGCTATGCTTTTTAAAAAAAAAAAAAAAAACTTGTGAGCCCCAAGTAGGGCTTCCTCATTCTTTCCTGTAAAGAAAGTCAGCAGGCTCCTGTGCCACCACAGCACCTCCATTCTGGGGGCCGCCCTGTATGGCTGGTAGCCCACTGGGGGCCAGGGAAGGGTCTAGACCACCTCTGATCCTCAGAGGAAAACCTGGTGCTTCCGCATGGACAAGAATCACCTGGAAAGCTGACTACAACCAGATGCTGATGTAGAAGGTCTGGGGCAGACTCAGAGTTGGCATTTTGAATCAGCTCCCAGGGGTTCTGCCACTGCTGGTCTTCGGGGCGCAAAGGCAGAGATTATGGCGAAGACCAGCAGCAGAACGCTATGCAGCCACCCCCACCCGTGTGGTGGACACTGAGACGCCTCCCCCAGCGCTGGGGACCCGGACCCTGACCCTAGGTGGGAGCAAGAAGAACTGGTCTTGGGGGGGGCACCCCGCAAGAGCCCCGACATTTCTGCTCTCGCCGGTTCTCACCAGAGATGAAGCCACTTGCTCAGATGCTCAGAGGTAAGTGGACGAGAACACCCCTCGGCGGGCGGTGGAGGCTCCTGTTCTCCTTACATTCATGAGTCATTTTTCCTGAAGCCCATGTGATCTCTACATCCTTTTACAGAAAACCTTCACAGTTTCCTACGCGTTCTGAATCAAATTCACATTCCCAACCATGGACTTGGAAAGACTCCACAGATCTGGAACAAAACATACACCCTGGGTGGAGGGCGTTGTGAAATGGAGATGAGAAACTCTTCCCCAGGCTTGAATTCGCTTTCCTAGCAGGGAGGAACACAGGTCTGCCTACCTAGCACCCAACCCAGCCCCGAGGCTGCTGGGGCCAGGAGAGAGCCCCCCCCCCCCATGGGAGCAGGGCCCCTTCTCAAAAGGCGGGTGGGTCCTCCACACCCCCTCACTTCTGATCCCCGTGAGGGCTGCTCCCGGGGTGGAGATGACTGGCTGTGCAGCCCACCACTCCGGTCATTTGTAGTTTTACACATAAACGGGACCTCACTGGCTGAGTGACAGGGAACCCAGCAGGGACAGAGAAAACCCACGCCCATCAGAAAGAGGCAAATCTTTTATGGTTTCATTGACAAACTTTTTAAATCTGGTGATCATTGGGAATTACTGGGTGATACTGGTGGTTCGCAGAAGGGATGGGGGTAGTATGTTGGGACAAGGGGGGCAGTAGGTGAAGACACTGGGTGGTTAGCTGCGGGCTTGATCCAGCCTTTACACACTGGTTTCCAGTGACACATGTGGCACTCCGAAGAAAAGACAATATGTGTTCAATAATAAAAATTAAAATAAAATTCAATGAAAAAAGAAATGACTGGTTAAAGTTTAAGACAGAGACTCCATTTGTGCTCCCAAGCATTGCCCCTATACCTTTTATTCCATTGTCAAGGGCTTGGGGTAAGTTTCTAGATCCCTTACTATTTATTACACATTGGTAACACAGGTTATTCCTCTCCCCCCAAGCCCCAGTGGTGCCCCTATTTCACTTCCACTAAAAGCTGGAGACCAGACGGGTCTCTGACCAGAGGCTTCACATACCTCCAACTTCTTTCTTATTCAGACTTTCCTCTACTGCCTAAGGGAGAGCTGTGGAGGTGTGAGATGTGGGAACCACGTAGGTTTGTGCCACGGTGGAGACATTAATATCAGAGACCTGGACGTTTGGGCCAAGGGAGGAGTCCCCGCATACCCTGTAATTAGAATGTTTAAAAAGACAACAGAACCACACGTAACGTCAGCTGCACACCACCTGGGGCTCCAAGGCCTTGACCCACCATCCAGGCCAGAACCTGGCATAGCTCATTTCTGGGTGGGGGTGCTTAGGCATCTGAGACCTTCAGGAAGTGGAAGAGATGATTCACTGGGTCACACTTCTTTTCCTCCTGAGTCAGGGATCTACTGGCTCAGGGATCCTGTGCTGAGGGCGCCCGGGGGTCTGTCTAAACTCCATTAGCCTTAAAGTCACAGCATTTTTATTGTTGCTTAATAACAGTTCATAAAAGAATGTCCTGTGAGAATGGCTACTACCCAAAAAGTCAAGAAATAATATGTGTTGGCAAGGATGTAGAGAAATAGGAATGCATCCAATGTTGGTAGGAATGTAAATTGGTGCAGTTACTATGGAAAACAGTATGGAAGCGCCTCAAAAAGTTAAAAATAGAACTATCAGATGATCCAACAATTCCACTTCTAGGCATTTAGCCAAAGAATTTAAGAATACTAATTTGGAAAGATAAATGCATCCCGATGTTCACAGCAGCCAAGTGCCCAAGGACAGATGAATGGATTAAGATGTGTATAATGTATAATGGTGATGGAATACTACTCTGTCATAAAAAAGATGAAACCCTGCCATTCATTTGACAACATGGATGGACCTTGAGGGGATGCTGCTAACTAAGTGAAATAACTCAGAAGGAGAAAGATGAATATTATGATCGCCCTGCTCTCTGCCCTTATATTAGGGAGAAAAGGCTGTCCTAAAGCTAATTCCATACAGGCTTTGTGGACTCCACCCCCACCCCAGGCCAAAGCCAAAGACACTGGGAACTCCACATCCCATCCCCTCCAAAGGGAAGGTGGCTGGGACCTGAGGGTGGGGTTCAGTGGCCAGGTTGGTATAAAGCCAGACACGTGGGCTTTGGGGGGGTCCCCCATTTTGACTCTCCGCCAGCTCACAGCGTCTGGCCAGCTCTGAGAGTGACTTTGGGTTTCCAGGTCGTCGGATCAGGTAGGACGCATTAAAGACTTTATTTCCCTATTTTCTCCCTAAGGTGTCCATTTTCCTTATTTCCTTTTCCCTTGTAAATAAACCTTTTATTAACCTTCTGTGTGTGCCTGTAGTGGAGTATTCATAAGTCCCTTTTAAGCGCGCGGGTGAGGACCCACAGCCAGGAACCCGTTCAATATCGGGGCTGCCCTATAACACTTAGGCATCGCATTCAGAACTAGATCAACATCCTGCCCGGCTTCCCACTTCAACCATTTCTGTGGCTCTGTGCTCCCGCCGCAGCCCGCTCAAGCCTCCTTGGTGGATCAGGCCCACAGACCAGCCAGAGACAAAGACAGTGCTCCACTTGCCTGCTAGACTGGGGCTTCCTGGGTGCAGAGTCTGAGAGGTATAAGGCTGAGGTTTTCCACAGTATCTTAGGGGTTTTGGTTTTGGTTTTTGTCATTAATAAAAGAAAGTCCTGGGAGAATGGCTACTACCCAAAAAGTCATTAAGTGCAAAACTGGTATCCACTCCATTGAAAGGGGGTAGAAAATCCTACTGAGAGGTTAAGGGAACTAGATAGAATGAATAACCCCAGGGAGGAAGTTCTCCCGGGGAAGTTGTGGGCTGACAATCCTCAACATTAGAAAGAGATAGAAAGAGGCCATTGGCCAACTGGTCTTCACCCCTGTAAAGAACACATTTGAGGAAATTGGGTCAAATTGTGACATATTGATTGAGGTCTGCTTTAGGGGAGTTCCTGCCATTTGGGAATTATTAAACCAGGAACCTGGCTTAATGGGGGCAAAGCAAATAGGTGCTCCTGCTTTAAGAAATGGAAGGGATGCTCAATCACCGCGAAAGTTTCCTGTGTGATGCTGCTTTTATCTCTTGGGTACAAAGTTGAGAGCAGGAAAGGGCCTCCTCATAAGTTTCTTTTAACTGGACAGGAAGTTGGCAGTTGTGGTGTGTTACAGCCACTTTTAAGTTAGTTGCTAACTGCACTGGAAAGAGTAACATATTTTTTTTCAAAATATCAGCACCTTAGCAAAGTGACTCCTGTCCCAAGCGGGAGAGGTAGTGAGAGGCTGGGGCTAAGGATTTCGGCGAATCCCACAGTCCTCTCTTCCAGCATCCACCAAAAGCTAGTTTTTCTTCCTCATTTTTAATGGAAAGTCTTCAATTTTCTGCTAGCTTGAGGAAGTGGCTCTTGTCCTCTCAACACTGAACAGGAAATGTAGTGAGTTATTATTACGCTGATGAACCGAAAGGGTAGTTTTCAGTCCTTCCTGCCACTTGGAAAGCTGGCCCCTCTGAGCCTGAGCCAGACGGGCCTCTGGGTCACCTGCTAAGCGAGGTGGGGTTGGCCTAGAGGGGCTGGGCAGAGAAGGGAAGCTCTCATGGCATGCAAGAGCAACGCCCCAGGAAAGTGTGTACCTCGCAGCTGAAAAGCGTGGAGCCACTGACTTCCCCAGGCCCGCATGGGAAGACCCCAGGTCAGGTCACACCTGCTCCACCCGGCGCCCCTGGGGATCTCACTGGCTGTTATCTCCCCAGGCCTGAGTTTTAGAGCTCTGCCTACTTCCTGAACGCCTGACTCCAGCACACCTTCGGCCAGGAAATGGCGCTAAATTCCAGAACAATTTCCCGTGGATCCAAGGCCTTGGGGCTTTCAGCTTGTTTATCTCCAAGAGGGCTCTGCCTCCAATACGATAAGCCAATTCAGCTGGGCTGCATCAGCCTGAACCTCTCCCTTCTTTACTGTTTGAGGAGGGGAAACCCTTCTTCACTTGAACCTGAACAAGTCTGAGTGGGCACCAAGGCAGACCCTGCTTCATAAACCGTTTCAGATACAATCCAAATGGTCAGCTAATTCTGTTCTGACATCTACCACATGTTTGTCTTAAATAACAGGGCCATCCAGCCCACATCCTTTGCCCTGTGCCTCCGGCACCTAGCACGGCCCCACTGGCTCTGAAATCACTCCTGCCCTTGGCTTCTCCTTTCTCTCATCCTGCCCGACCTGATTCAACCTTTGCAAGCTCTTCCCCAACCAGAACAGTGGCCTCCTTACTGCCCCCCAGGCCCCCTCCCCATGGCCAGTCCCAACCGCGGGCACAATTCCCCATAATACACTGCTCTGACCGAGTCCTTGACCAGCCCAGCATTTGTGGAGGGGAAATCTAAACAGTTTCACTTGCACCTGAGGTTCTTCGGTCCTCTCCTGCAGGCCCCTGCAGGCCAGAGGGCCGTCTTTCTTAGAGCGCCCCCAAGAACACGCTTCTGTTCTGCCACTGCTGTCCTTCCCACCGCCGGCTGCGGCCCAGCTGCTCTTGAACCCCCAGTTCAGATGCTGGCCCTGTCCCTTGCTATGTGCTTCAGTCACACACACAGCACGGGGTGGAATGGACGCCCCACCCCCTCCGAGGCTGCGGGCCTGCCACAGCCACAGCCCCGTGCACAAGGCCCTTCTCCATTCTGCCTGCACATGTCGGGGCTGCGCCCCGGGCTCTGTCTCCTCAGCCGGTGGGTGGCAGAGTGTCCCGCACGTAGTAGTTGCTCACTTTGTTGCTGTAAATAAAGACACTGAACACACGTTTCTTTTGCTTCCCCCTCTTGAGTGCCCTGCCCTGCACATGGCCACCCACGGAACGCAAAGGCCCACAAAACAAACACAGATCGTCCACGGCTCCCAACTGCTGGCGGGGGCTACCCGGCCTCTCCGCCTGAGACCCTGCTGTGAGTGGAACCTGCTCCCTGGAGAACAGCAGCACCAGGCAGCCCCTGACCGAGACGGAAGGGAGCGGGCAGGACTCCCCGGCAGGAAGCAGGCTGAACGCGTCTCTCAGAATGAGGACAAGCAGATCTGGGGCTGTGTGTGTGATCTCGCTCACCGCCCCCTCGGTGCCAAACCTCAAAAGCTCACTAAGAATTTCAGAGGGACCGCGGCTTCTGTTCTGCCCAAGGCCACCCTCTCGTTCTTGGTTTCCTCGGACTCGTGGCTTTCAGGCAGAAAGAGGACTTGAACCCGCCCTGGGGTTTCTAGAAGTGGGGCCCAGGAAGCCCCCACTTGGCAACCAGAGGGAAACACAGTACAGGGGAGGCCTTCCTGCCAACCAGGAGAAGGGAAAGGCGCCGGGGAAAACTCCCTGCCGGTGCCGTCCTGCCTGTGCCAGCTTGGGATGGTCCCCTGTGATTGGGTCAGGGCGGGGGTGGGGGGGTGCAGTGGAGAGATGGTCCCGGCAGGCCGCCTGCCAGAGGGCAGATGTGCTGGGGAGTGAGTGTGAGTAGCCACTGATGGTCCTGTGGGCCCACACCAGGAGGAGACCCTCCTGCCACACCGTCCAGGCTGCCGCTCCACCAGCTGGGAAAAATACTCGTTTTTTTCTGTGCACTTCAAAAATACAAAAATACAGTGGGGGAAATTTTCATACTGACATGGCAGATAATGTTCACACGACACCTCCTTAAAACAACACTCCCTGCAAAGGAGGCCCTGGCTGGAACTCCCCTTTTCGTGGCCTCATAAAACACTGATTTATGGACCTTCAAAGATACACCTTTATTGTTTCAGTTTTCCCGGTGTAAGAATTTCTGGTAGATAACTGAAAAAAGCAAGCAGCTATTTCCTTATCAACACAGAGAATGTGTTCACGCTCCAGATTTGCCTTTTGGGGGGGAAGTGGTGGAGAGGAAATAATGAGGGAGGCACTGGAGAGATTTGTCATCGCGGCCCGGCGCAGGGGACGAGCCCGCTGGCGGCCGCTCTGTGCTTCTCCAAAGCTAACAGGCGGCTCGGTCGGCCCGTCAGGATGGGCTGGGGTGGGGGCGCAGGAAGACTGCGGGGTGGGGAGCCCACTGAGCCCACAGCCCCGGGTTCTCCACCCGCGGGGATTTCCTCTGTGGGGTCTCCCGCTGGCCTTTCCAGGGCCTGGGGCCTGGGTTTCTGATGCGTCTACCCTAACCACCGCAGCCAGGGCCAGCCGAGAGTTATCGCAAAGGCTATAAATGTTTTATGCCCGTCTGCTTGGTGGGGTTTCCTGCATGAAGCGTGTTACACTATCTGTAAAGTCATAAAAATGTTAATTTTTTTTTACTTCTTGGCGCGAGTCTTCCAGGCCTAGCCCCACGCCAGCCCCTCCAGATGAAAAAGGGGTTTCTCCCCTGTTTCTTGGAATCCCTCTTTCTCTGACCCTGGAGGGCCCACCCCCCTCTACACCCCACTCCTGAATATCCTTCCTGTGGAAGTTGTGATTCCTTCAGCAGCGCCCTCTGCCCACCTCTCCACCCACGTTCTCTCCTCTCTTATCACCTGTTGCTTTATAACTGTGGCAGCTTCGCCGTCTAGACTGCCCTGCAGACACAGGATGTCCTGAGCTGGCTGTGGCGTTCTTCAGACCATAAATGCTGTTAGTCTGGGAAGGAATAAACTACCCTTAGGACTCAGTCTGCGGGGCATCGACGTGGCTCAGAATAATCAATTACCTTCATGAAGGGCCTGCCTCTGTATTTTCCTGCTTGGACCAAATAACAGAACAGTCAATACAAAAACTTAAAATGTGATCATCTGTGAGTGAGTATTCTTGCGTCTGGGAACAAGTTTCTCTCATCCATACGGGCAGAGCGAGAACCAGACAATTGTTTTAATGGACAAATCTTACAGCCTCCCTGGTGGCACAGGGGTTAGGAACACAGCGCTATCAAGCTATTGCCACCCACTGCAGCACGAATTCAATCCCTGGCCAGGGAACTGACCCACAGGGCGTGGCAGACCTCTCCTGTCTTGCCCACTGCTCCCCTCAGCAGTGTATTTCAGTAATACCTGCCTGCTCTGCTCCCCACTCTGTGTCTGGTGAATCCTCTCAAACCTCCCCCGCCCCCCATCTCTGGCCTATGCCCCAGTACTTGTATGCATAAAGAAAAATAAATCTTAAAAAAAAAACCCCAAAACTTAGAGCCTTCCAGGGAAGTCTGAATCAATTTCATAAAATGTAAATGAAACTAAATATAATACCTGCAGATAGAGCACTTTCTACAAGTAGTTTTTGCCAATTATTTTATAAAACCAGTATAGCATCCCCTGCTGTTCCTCCCCCGCCCCCTCCCAGGTCTTCTGTCCTTGCGCGGGATACTAACTCCAATGGTTTGCCAGTGCAATCCCTAAACACCGCGAATCCTAACAGAATAGGCTGGCCAAGGCAGTGACGACTGAACACACACAGCACTAGCAGCCACAGCAGCTCCGGGGGATGAAACTGCAATACTAAGTCCAGCTTCACCTTCCAGAGTTAATGTTTCCCCCTGGGGAGACTGCGCACAAACTAAGCAGAGGAGCGTCCCAATATGCTTTGCAAGCACTGCCCCCAAATCATGGCTGTTTCCTATTAAGGTGCTATGGGAAAAAAAGAAAGAAAGAAAAAAAAAAAAAACCCAAAAAACAAAACAAAAGAAACCACAAATCACTCAAGTGGCCTGAAGGGAAAGGCAGGAGAAGAAACACTTGTTGAAAATGTCTCCTTTGAGTGCACGAGCTGTTAATAGCTGACCCTAATCCCTTCTCCCTGCAGGGAGATGCTCTTTAAACCCTGTCTGGTCCGGGTTCTCGGAGGTGGCGAGGTGCTGCTTCTTTGGCTCAAATAAGATAGTAAGTACCCTGTCCGGCCTGTTGAGCGCTCGGTGAAGCAACACCTAAACTGCTTCAAATGACAAATTTCATGAGGCATCTCGGATTCCTTCTCCCTCAGCGGTTCCAAGAGGCCCGTCCAAGCAGTGACAAACAGAACCATGTCCCTCAGGAGTTCCTGCTCCAGCACAAAGCAGTTCCTTACCCTTGTTTTTGTCAAGGCTCTAATCCAAGACTGGCACCCCTCAGCCCCCAGCAGTAGTCTACAGGGGCCTCTCTTGGGGTCTTTCGGCTTCTGGCCCATTCTGGCCCATCACGTTACCAACACCCTGAGCCAATTTTAACAGAGAAGGGAAATCTGAAAGTGCTGAAACCAAGAAAACCACCCTCCGAGAAACTACCAAACACACAAGATTTTTATAGTATTGTGGTGCAGGGCTTGCCAGCCAAGGTCCCTCCAGGGGGGCCGACCATCAGGGACTGACGATATTTATGCAACAGCTGCACTGAGATTTGAGAAAAGAAATTTCATTTGAGAGGACCCCATTTTCTGGCACCCCAGTGCTTCATGCTGAAGCTCTTTATGAGCCCTAAGAGGGAGACCCGGGGTGCAACAGGGCCTGGGGAGCTCCAGAAGGGCGATGCACCAGTGCGCCTGCTCACCATTCCAGCCCCATGAAGACTGACGTCCAGAACAGGGCTCCCGGCTGCTGGAAGCACCCTTGCACCTTGGCACCCACCCCCCACGACAGTTGCAAAGTCTATTTTGTCCTAATATCAGCAAAGGGGGCTGAGAACAAGTGACTGTAAGGTTATGCTGGGCCAGAACCTGAACTGGTTGTGGGGGGAGTCGAGGGGAAGGTGGGTAAAACCAAACAGAAAAACCCAAACCCTTATGTCAGTTTTTAATGAAGAACCTGCCACATTCGGTCTCCCTGAACCGTCTACACGGCTCCGAGGGGCGAGTACGGCCCATCCTCAATGACAGGCGGAAAGAGGCGCGACGCCCACCTCAAGGCAATGAACCCCAGGATCCAAGGGGTCTGCGGGGACAGATGGACTTGGGGCGCAGCTCCCTGGCGCGGGCCCGCCTGCGACTGCAAATTTTCTCCCTGGCTTATTTTGTTCGAGGGGGCGGGTTTTCCGCGCTGGTCCCCGCAGCACCTACTCTGCGCAGGCACGTAGTAGGCGCTGCAGAAATGTTCAGAGAGCGACTGACAGCGAAGCCTGGGAGTTAGTGGAGCTTTTGGAAGCGCTGGTGTCGGAATGTTGGGGTCCCGAGATTGCCCCCTCGGAGCCTCAACACCGTCCATTCGCCCGCTCCCTCCTTCCACCGTCCAAGCCGCCCCCTGCGCCCCCCAAACCTCAACCCTGGCTTCTCCGTCCAGTCTCCAGCCGTATCGCTGCACCTGCGCCCCAGCCCTCGCGGGAGCCCTGGAGGAGGCGTCCGACGCGGAAAAGGGTGAGCGCCGGGGCGGCCCTGGACGCGGGGGGCTGGGGCCGGGGTGGCTGCGCGCGGGGGGCTCGGGCCGGGGCGGCCCTGGACGCGGGGGGCTCGGGCCGGGGTGGCTGCCCGCGGGGGACTCGGGCCGGGGTGGCTGCCCGCGGGGGGGCTGGGGCCGGGGCGGCCCTGGACGCGGGGGGCTGGGGCCGGGGTGGCTGCGCACGGGGGACTCGGGTCGGGGCGGCCCTGGACGTGGGGGGCTGGGGCCGGGGCGGCCCTGGACGTGGGGGGCTGGGGCCGGGGTGGCTGCCCGCGGGGGGCTGGGGCCGGGGTGGCTGCGGGCGGGGGTCTCCGGCCGTGGTGGCTGCCCGCGGGGGGCTCGGGCTCGGGCGGCCCTGGACGCGGGGGGCTGGGGCCGGGGCGGCTGCCCGCGGGGGGCTGGGGCCAGGGTGGCTGCCCGCGGGGGGCTGGGGCCGGGGCGGCCCTGGACTCGGGGGGCTGGGGCCGGGGCGGCTGCCCGCGGGGCGCGAGGGGAGCGCGCGGGCGGCCTCCTTACCTGCAGCCGGCCGAGCAGCGCGCAGAGCGCGAGCAGCGCGGGCAGCGGGCGGCGCCGCCGGGCGCGCGGGGCCATGGCGCGGTGGGGCGGGCTGGGCGCCGCGCTCTGCGGCCGGGGCCGTGCGGCTGCCTGGCCTTGGGGGTCAGCTCGCCCGCCGCGCGCCCCGCCCCGCCCCGCCCCGGCCCGCCCCGCGGCACCTGTCCCCGCCCCGCCAGCCCCTCCTGCCCACGCTGCGCCCCCTTGCGGCCGGGCCCGCCTGCGCCGCCCCGGGGTACCCGAGCGCGGGGCGCCGCGGGGCCGCCCCCTCGAGCGTGCTGAGCGGCGAGACCCCCGGGTGACGGCCTCGGGGCTCCCCGCGCCCAGGACCTCGGGCTGCCCGCCGCCCGCGGGCCCTGCAGACCATCTCCGCGCGGGCCGAGCCGGGGTCTTCCAGGCCGCGGACGCGCGCGGGGCTGCACCCCGGATCCGGGCCAGCGTCGCGGGAGGGGAGGCGGCCGCCGGGCTCCCCGCCTGCAGCAGGCGCGCTCGGCGCTCCCGAGGGTGCGTGCGCCCGCCCCGGGACTCGGAGGCGCGTCTTCCCGGGAGGCTCCTGGACCCCAGCGAAGGGATCGCCCCGGCCCTCGGCCCCACGAGCCCTCCCGGGCGGGCGCTGGTCTCCCGCAGCTCCCGGCTCGCAGCCTCGTCCCGGCCTCGTCCCGGGCCTCCTCTCGCGGGCTGCCGGCCCCCACGTGCCGCCGCCCGTCGCCCCTTCACCCCTTCACCCCCTCACCGTGCCAGCCTCGCCAGGCCCGTCCCTTCTCAGATGCAGCTGGCGAGCCTGCCGTCTGGACGCAGCACCCTGTTCTGGGCGTTGCTCCCACACGATGGGGCGCGTGTCTCCCCTCGTGTCCGAGGTCGCTGCTGGTACACACGCGCGCCCAGGCCTTGGTGCAGGGGTTCATTGGCTGTGCCTGTCCCCCCTCAACGCAGCAGTGTTCCGAATTCCAGAACTATCTGCTTGCCTTATTTTTGACTCAGCACATGGTGGATCTTAGTGACGATTCCATGCGCCCTTGGAAAAAGTACGTATCTGCTGGTGCAGGAAAAGTGTTTTATTGGGCCTCCCCGGTGGCGCAGCGGTTGAGCGCTGGGTTGCGAAGCTGCCCGCGGCCTCTGCGGCGCCGGCTCGATCCCCAGCTGCTCCCCGGCCACAGGAGGAGGGTCCCACATGGCGCGCAAACCTCTCCTGCCGCCCGCTGCTCCCCTCAGCAGTGTCCTTCGGTCCTTCTGCCTGCTCTGCTCCCCGCTCTGGCTCTGGTGAATTCTCTCACCCTCCCGCGCTTCTGACTGTACCCAGTGCTTGTATAAACAAACAAACAAATAAATAAATAAAACATGCCTCTATAAAAAAAAAAAGTGTTTTATAAATGCCAGTGGAGTCACATTGGTCGAGCTACCCTATGGATTTTCTGTCCATTTGTTCGAACAGACAATGGACATTTCCAACAATAACTAGGATTGACTTTTCCTTTAAATTCTCTCAGGTTTTTTGTGTTGTTGTTTTAATGTTTTCGAAGCTCTGATTGGAGCTGTACACATTTAGGACTATTACGACTTTTTGATGAATGAATCCTTTTATCATTATTACATGTTCCCCTTCAACAGTGGTCAGATTTTGGATTCTGAAGTCTGCTCTGATAGTAATTATATAGCCACTCCAACCCTTCTTATGAATGGCATTTACACGATATATGTTACTGTATTACTTTAATGTATCTGTGTCTGTGTAAAGTGAACAGCGTATAACTGGGTCTTGCTTTTCCATTCTGTCCAGCTAGATAATATATTTTGATTGGAGTGTTTAGACTATTCACGTCTAAATATGATAGATGCAGTAAGATTCAAATCTACCATTTTGCTATGTTTTGTATTTTTTTTTTAAGATTTATTTATTTATGCATACAAGAACTGGGGTACAGGCTGGAGGTGTGGGGGAGGGGTGAGAGGATTCACCAGAGACAGAGTGGGGAACAGAACAGGCAGATCTACTGAAATCCACTGCTGAGGGGAGCAGCGGGTGAGACAGGAGAGGTCTGCTGGGTCATGTGGGTAACTCTCTGGCTGGGGATCGAACTTGGCTGCAGTGGTTGCCAATAGCTTCATAGGTTGCATCTTAACCCCTTGTGCCACCAGGAGGCTGTTTTGTATTTTTTTTTTTTTTTCATCTTTGTTCCTTTTTCCCTACCTTGTTTTAGATTACCTGAATCCTTTTTAGGGTTCCATTTTCTCTCACTGTTAGCTTGTTTTTCTGTACCTTCTTTAACATTTTGAACTCTGGGTTTACAATATGGATCTATAACTCATTGTCTACCTGTCAGACCCAGAGCAGGCTTCTACCCTGGCTTTTTTTTTTTTAAAGATTTATTTATTTACTTATTTATATAAGCACTGGGTACAGTCAGAAGCGCGGGAGGGTGAGAGAATCCACCAGAGCCAGAGCGGGGAGCAGAGCAGGCAGAAGGACCGAAGTACACTGCTGAGGGGAGCAGCGGGCGGCAGGAGAGGTCTGCGCGCCATGCGGGACCCTCCTTCGGTGGCCGGGGAGCAGCCGGGGATCGAACTGGTGCAGCAGAGGCCGCGGGCAGCTTCGCAACCCAGCACTCAACCACTACGCCACCAGGGAGGCCCTTCTACCCTGGCTTCTAACGCTTGCTGTCTGCTCTGGAGTATGAGTCCCGTCTCATAAGCACTAGTATTTTAGGATCAGGCGAGTGTTGGAAGGAAGGAGAAACACTTGTTTACACTGGATGTTTCCAAATTGCCCACACTGGGGAAAACTGGGTCTTGCCCTTTTATTCTGCTCTGCTTGATAATGTATTGTGATTGGAAAGGGAATCCTAAAAAGCATTCGAGTGATCTAAAAGGAGATAGGGAAAGAGGAACAAAGAAAAAATACAAAACAAATAGCAAAATGATAGATTTAAACCTTTCTGCATCTATCGCATTTAGATGTGAGTGGTCTTTTTGCATTTCAAGGACAGTTAAAGACTGTCACGATGATGAAGTGAGCATAGGAAGGGTCACAAGTACAGATGGAAGAATATTCAGTATCTGGCCGAGGATTGTCTTCACTGTAGAGACTGACTTTCTGGGAAAGGCAGGGGTGTAGATGCTGCACTAGATTGATTTCACAGAAAGGAACTGACTTGGAGGAGAGGGTACTTTCACTGTGGCACTTTGTGTAAAATACCAACGCTTGTCCTGGCACATCTCCAACATCACCCCCTTCTTTTCTCAAAAAGGATTAACTTAAAACTTCTGCTTGGAAAGCCCCAGAGGTGAGGGTGTTGGTTTGGAAGCACTTTGAACAATAGAATGCTCCTGTTAACACATTCGATCTACTAAAAAAGGATGCTTAGAAGTTTTTTTAAAACGTATTTATGTGTACAAAACTATCACTCAATATCAAAACTTATACGCATTATCTTATAAAAATACCTTACAAACATTAATGTAGAATACCACTTAACATCTTTTACTTTTTCCTACATAAATAGAAATATGAGAAACCACTTTTTTCTACATAAATAGCAACATTAGGAGAAGTCATCTCAAATATCGTTTTTGTCCACTAACGGTAGGATGCCCTGTGGTAGTGACAGTAGCGGCTCATGGTTTACAGAAACTAATATAAATGTGACTTAAGCTAAATCCCTCATATCTGTAAGCACCCATACAATCAAATTTTGCTTATATGTAATAGATGCAAACAAATTTTTAAACAAGAGATGCTTTCACATTTATGAAAATGAAATGTTTCCAATTCTCAAAAAGTACTCGGCAAACAGTGACTTCTTAGACTGGGGAAAAACAAGGCACATGATACAAATACAGGAATCAGGTTTATTTGAAAACTCTTTTATATGGATAGTGTGAGCCTCACCCTGGAAATCCCCACTCCTTCCCACTTCTGCATGAACTCTAGTTTTCAGAACCAAAAAGGTAGCATTAAAACGTGGCTGTCACCTTTGTTTCTAGTGGATGGTTTGTCGTATTCTATTAAATATTAACAATCTTCACTTGGGCACCAAGACACCAAATGCATATATGTCAGCAAAGGAAGAACTTAATCAGTGCATGTAATTTTTTTTAATGGGGTGATCTCAAGTGAGTATTACTGGGCACAGAGTTAAAGAGAGCAGATAAAGTTAAGTAAATAGAAAACTTCACAAATCTTACTGGAAAAGCTTACTGATAGAACAGCTATTTTTATTACCCTGACATTTGGCTCTTCCTCACTACTCTTCCATGAAACATTTTAAGTGAAAAGAAACCGTTGCTAAGTCAGTGTTTACCAGAGGTAAGTCAAGTGCAATACACCCAACAATAAAACAAAAGCATTTAACTGTACATGGGGCCACTGACTGTTGCTTACTCTGGCAGACAAGAATTCCTTTAGTTCTGCAGATCTGGTGTTCAAAATGAATGGATTTCTAAAGCGTGTGAGTAGAACTCATCGTTATCACATACCTTTGGGATATTTTGTTAGAGAAAACAGTTTCAAGTGGAAACAGGTATCTAATTTGCATTTCCTTTCAACAGAGAAAATGGCTGCATGTCCTGCACACAACCACAGGGACGAGGTTATCCTCTCTGTGGAGGGCAGTTTTTTTTTTTTAAGATTTATTTATTTATGCATTCAAGAACTGGGGTACAGGCCAGAGGTGTCTGGGGTGAGAGGATTCACCCGAGACAAAGTGGAGAACAGAACAGGCAGATCTACTGAAATACACAGCTGAGGGGAGCAGTGAGCAAGACAGGAGAGGTCTGCTGCGCCATGTGGGTCAGCTCCCTGGCTGGGGATCGAACTCATGCTGTAGTGGCTGTGGGTAGCTTCATAGTACTGTGTCTTAACCCCTTGTACCACCAGGGAGGCCCTCAAAACATTCTTAAAAAGCAGAAGTATAGTCATAGTATACTGGATTCAGTCCTCCTACTACAACTGATCAAAGGCCTCCCTTCCTACCTCCTAGCCACAGCGTACAAGGCCCTATCTGATATGGCTAGCCCACTCTCCAATTTCCTCTTCTGATAATCTCATTCAGTTTACCCTAGCACAACGGTTTCTTTCCAGTTCCTTGAATATGTCACTGCTTCTCAGCTCACAGCCCATGTCCACACTGTGCTTTTCTCTTCCTCCTATATTTCGCATGGTCAAAGTCTGTTCTTCCTACTTTCTAGGTAAATTGTTGGAAATTCATTTGAAATCTAGTGAATATTTTACTAGCTGTTGCCTTTCAAAAATCATTAGCATTTAGATAAATTAATAAAAATTATCACAATCAAAATACATCATAGTTATTTACCTGGTAACAAAACATACTTATTCTACTCTAGTTCAAAGCAAATGAATTTAACATTTTTCTTAAAATCATGTCTGAAATGTGTTAAATTTAGAATAACACATTTTTAGAGAATAACACATTTATTTAATAACACATTATTATTTATTTTGTTATTTTAGAGAATAACACATTTCTGTTTTTTAGAGGAAGTAAACTAAAATAGGCAATTTATAGATTATATTCCTAAAATAAGATAGCAGTACATTTTTTTAGGTTTATTATTTTAATTAATTTATGCATATAAGAACTGAGGTGTAGGCCAGAGGTGTGTGTAGGGGGTGTGTGTGTGAGAGAAAGGATTCACTAGAGACTGAATGGGGAGCAGAACAGGCAGATCTACTAAAATACACTGCTGAGGGGAGCAGCGGGTGAGACAGGAGAGGTCTGCTGTGCCATGTGGTCAGCTTGCTGCCTGGGGATTGAACTCATGCCAGAGTGGCTGGTGATAGCTGGATAGCACAGACTTTAATCCCTGTGCCACCAGGGAGGCCCAGTAGTACATTTTAATGAATATATGCTTTCTCATTTTCTTTTATTTGTATATAGGATACATTGTTTGCAAATGAAAATAAATATGCAAAACCAAAACAAGTATGGAAAAACATTTTATTTATAATAGATCAACATATTTGACATGAAAGGTAGCCACTTTCAATTTCTCAAGGATGCCTAAAATCCAACAGTTTCCAGAAAGACTAGTTAATTAATTATTTCACTGTAGGGAAAAGAAATAATTTCTGAATGGACTTTTAAATGGCTTTGCTCATGGCAACTTACTTTATAAGCTTGAATGTGTGGTGAGCTAGCTTTCCAGGATGTGAACGTAATCCAACTATGTTCCAAGTATATTAAACCAGTTTATACAACAAACATGAGAATCATTTAAGAGTATCAACTGTGCTCAAACAAGAATTCTCTTTATCTAAAATATTCATTTTTTAAAAAGGCCTCACATTAACCCCTCAAACCAATCACCCCCTTCTATGTCTATGACCTCTGTCTTCCTACTTCAAGTTGCGTTACCCTAAAGACGACTGTCAAATTCCACTGGACCTTTACACTGACTTAAGACTATGTAATATATATCAAACACAGGAACAGTCACTGACTTTAAGCGACAAGATGATAAACTAACCAATAATTCAGCCGATGTCATTTTTAGTTTAGAGGGGGAAAAAGCAGCCCCTAAATGTTCTTAACTTTTTGGTAATTCTCTATAACATACAGAATGAAAAGGTAATCTCTGAAATCAAAATCATTAGAAAATACCTTAAATAAAATATTTGATGTAAATAAGAGTTAAATTTCAGATTCAAACCATATTTTATTCTGTATTTCAATTTGGGGAAAAAATTCAGAATTATTAGCTCTTCTTACACTTATTTTTGAGTATTTTAATCGACTCCAGGCAAGTTTGTTACTTCACTCCCCATGCTTATGTGCTATCTTTCCTCAGGTAAATCCATTATATACATGTAAGTGCCGGGGAGATTTAAATAGCACTTAAAGAATACTCATGACAGCTCTGAAATGTCAAAAGTTTCATTATTATCTACTTACTGTAGGGTTTGTAATTCAAATTCATCACAGCATTATCAATACTGTGTGAATGGAATGCACGCAGTTCCTACAGACACAAACTGAAGTCCAAAAGGCACAGAGTAATGCTGGTGGCTCTTTCTAGTCAGTTAAGAAACAATAAAAAGTCTGCATTATTCGTCATAATTTAAATACTTAAGTAATCTCCACTTTTATTACTTTATAACAATGACTTCAAATTTACATTATTTTAAGTACCATTGTAATAGCGTAGTGTATAATACAGGTATTTGCTGATATCCCATCCAAAAATTAAAAAAAACACAACTCTTCACTATATATATATGTATATATATATATAAAATTATCCTGAAAGACAAGAACATAAAGAGAGTACAGACTATCAACTCATTTTCTTATCACCACAGTTAAAACTCCAAAATAAACAGATATACAGCAATAATCAAAAGCAGTGCAAATATCTTTGGAGGTTAGGAGAAAATTATAATGCAAAAACATACAACAAAGAAATAAAAAAGGTAAGTACTTCAAGTACACGGAACCGGTCTGCTTGAGGTCCATCTTAGTGTTTGTTGGGGGCGTCTGTCCTGCTTTTACTTCTTTCTCTGAAACACATTGGCCAACATGGCACCTGATGTTGTCAACTGGCCCATTTTGTTCAAAAACTTGGTCTTTGTATCTTCACTCACTAAGCTTGCAGCAATTGACATTGAGCTAGGAAAGAAATTTTGGAATTCATGTAAAGCAATTGAAATATCCGTTTTTCCTCTTGTTAGTAGTGTCATGCTAATAAATACATTCTGAACAGGTACCACAAAAGGTAAACTAATATTTATGGGCAATTTTTAGGTACCACACTAAGTGAGGGGTTTTCATGGCTGTGGTTTATGTTAGGGAGAACAGTATAGTGGATTGATGAGGAGCAACCTTGGAACAAGGCTGAATCCTGAGTCATTTACCGGCTGTCTGACCTTGAGCAATTTTTTTTAATGTCTGCTTTCTCATCTGTAAAGTGGAGATAATGTTATTGCTCTATCTCATAGGGCCAGTGAGGGTTATACAGGTATAAGGGGCTTGTTAGCAGTGCAGGGTATGTAGCAAACTGTAAGTGTTAGGAGTTGCTCTCCTTATCAGCATCACTTCATCTATGAAGTTCTTGTCTTAATCTGTGCTGATAACAACCCCCACGACATTCATATTCTTTTACTTTGGGAGGGGGCAAGTTCTCAATTGCCAGTTGCATAAGTTTTAATCAACACTTTCACATTCTTCTTTGATTTCACTTTTCACTTTCTTCTTTGATTTTTTTGACCAACTTCCTGTGTAGAGAGTAAACAGAATCTAAATGACCACAAAATACTGCTTTTTCTCGACCTGCTGAACAGGGTGCTGACCAAGCACTTTATTCCTCTAGGGATCCAACAACTGTGCTGTTAAGATTCAAAAACCCAGCTTATTGACCTTGTGGCTTTGGCTGAGATGCTTTGGATTACTCTGCGTTTCCTCATCTGTAAAATGCAGATTTTAATCACCATTGCCAAATATCCCGGGGACTAAATAATAGAAAATGTTTGAGGGCAATGAGTGGCCAGGCGCAGGTGTGCAACAGGTGTCTGCTGAATCCATGCGTATGTTTGAGGCCACCAGGCACTTCTGCTTCCGAGTAGCCTTGAATGGTGTGCAGCGCGCATTATTCAGGCCCACACCCGACCACAGGCATCTAACTTGTTCCTCTGCCAGGGCAGCAGCCTGGTCTCTTCCTTCCTGTGTTTGACTACTCCTCTCCTGATGTGTTTTCCTCTTCCAAAAAGTAACCCTTCACAAGTTTCAGGATTTGGTTTTCAGTTCTTCAACTACAAAACATACTCTCAAAGTTTCATATATTGCCCCCAGAAGGATGGCTCTAAAATATTTCTTGAATCACACCTTTTTCCTGAAGGCCATATATTACTATTGTTTGCTAGATAAAGCCAATGGTCTCAAGATTTTTCTCACACTCTTTAACTTTAGAAATAACTCCCCACTTTAGAGAATGGCACATATTAAAAAAACTAGCAACAACAAATGTTGGCGAGGGTGTGGAGAAAAAGGAACTCTTCTGCACTGTCGGTGGGAGTGCAAACTGGTCCAACCACTATGGAGACTGTGTGGAGATTTCTGGACCTACTAAACATAGAGCGTCCATATGATCCAGCAATTCCACTCCTAGGTATTTACCCAAAGGACACAGAAACATCAATTCCAAAGAGCACCTGCACCCCTATGTTTATAGCAGCTCTATTTACAATAGCTAAGCTTTGGAAACAGCCCAAATGCCCAAAAATAGATGACTGGATCAAGAAGATGTGGTACATATACACAATGGAATATTACTCAGCATTCAAAAAAGATAAACACATGCCATTTGCAGCAACATGGATGGAGCTGGAAGGGATCATGCTCAGCGAAATAAGCCAGAAAGAAAAAGAAAAATACCGGATGGTCTCACTCATAGCAGGAATCTAGAAAACTTAAATAAGGGACCAGGAAAATGAATAACTATAAGAAAGTGAAAATCAAAATCAACAAAAAACTATGAACCAGAGACACTTTTTGGGGGGTGGGTGGCGGGAGGGGAGGGATTGGGGTCAGAATGGGGGGTTTGCAATTGTATGGGGAATATAAAAATAAAATTTATAAAAAAAACTTTTCACATTTTAAACAAATGAGATCCCAAATACTCTTAACATTCATGGGCAAATTATTGCTTTGGTGTTTATTTCATGGATTTTGTGTTCAGAATAGAAATCTATCAAAGTGTTTTATTCTTTTACCTTTCGGTGGCTAAACTGCAGAAGCATTCCTACAGCCCTCGTGAAAGCAAGGGTTCTGGTACATAGTAAGAAGCAAAAGGCAGTGTTCATGTGTGTATTGGGGGGTAGGGGTGTGGAGGAGTTGGGGTGTGGATATGTTTACCTAACTTGATTGGATGAAACATTTATTCCTGGTAGTAAGCTTTATAAAGGAAACACTTTTGAGCTTTTATGCCTAACATTTCACTTAAGATTAACTGCTTAGGGTTACTTCAGCAAGAGTTAAGAGCACACAGTAAATTATTTCTTTTCCTGAATGCCCAGCTTTACTCTTGGACATCTATGTTTGCATTTTCATGTCCCGAGTATTTGAATTCTAATTAGCTTGGTTAGAAGCATGTGATTAGAACAGTCAGAACATTTATAATCCTTTATGAAGCGAACGAAGTTATGTCTTACAACTCCTGCCACAAATTTCTAAGAAATGATTTTAGTCAATGATTCCAAAATCCAACTACATATTAGAATCATTTTGGAAGCTTTTAAACATACAGATCCCAAAGCTGAATCAGCAGGTGGAAAGGAGAGGTCACAGCATAGGGTAGAGAGCTGAAATTTAAATTCCCCAGGTAATTTTGAGACATATGGTTTATAGATGAGCATTTGAGAGCCCCTGATATAAAGAATTTTCTTGTCTTCTAGATAAATGACTACAAAATAAAATACCATGCCCATTGACAGAAAATTCAGATAGAGAAATTAGGGTTAACATGAAATCTCACAAAAAGAATTAATGTCTTACCCTTGAGGCTCTTGGACAGTCTTGTTCTCTACTTTTTGTTCACATTCTTTTATCATGGAACTTAAAATAACCTGGTTAAAAAAAATAGGCTTTAGTGAAATATAGTTTACATAGTGCAATGCTATGTTATAATCGAAAATTTTAAACTTTCCTCTTCTCCCTTAGTTTCCCCCACCATCTAATTTTAAAATTTTTATGTATATATTATGTATTAATTATTATATATAATAATATAATAATTTAAAAGTTTATATACTTATTATATATGTTAAAAATTTACATTTATATATATATATATGACATGTACAAATACATGGGAACAGACATTTTCCCAGAAAAAGCTTGTTCTGTTCCATGTACCTTTGCTTTCTCCTGGTTGCAAAGAGTAAGATGCTGTAATTTAAAGTCTACTATAAAGACCAGGTATAGGTCTGTGGCTGCTAATATACAACTGGGATAAAATGGCGTGTCTGAGAGCTAACAGCACTCCTGCAAGGAAACAGTGTGGTGGAAAGGGTGGAGGGTCTAGGTTGTTGCTCCAAATGCTAGCAACAGAATGGCCTTCCTGAATATTTGCTGGCCCATGGTGTGGGCATGGAGGTCACTAAACAACAGATACCTAATATTACCTACATGTGTAGGAAACTTATTTAGACAGAGGATACAGTTAACAAAAACAGACAAACATTCTCTCCTGGTGGAAAGCTTATGTTCCAGTACGGAATAAACACTAAAAATAGAAAAATACATAATAAACTTGAAGGTATTAGGGCTTGGAAAGAGCAAGACAAGGGGTACTAGAAGGCCAAGGTAAAAACTGCTACAGTTTATATGGCGGTGTTCAGAGCACTGTTCATAGGGAAGATGACATTTTAGCAAAACCTGACGAGATGGAAGAAGATGTGATTAGACACTGGGAGCAGTCTGAGCTGAGCAAAGGCTCCAAGATGGGAGCATGTCTAAGCAAGGAGGACAGAGTGGTGGGTGCAGAGTGAGCAAGGGAGAGGGTAGATGAAGCCCAAGATGTAAGGGAGGAGGGGCTAGGTCCTGCAGCACCTTGCAGATGATGATGAAGAGTTGGGCCTTATAATCACAAAATGGGACTTCTGTCATATGCATGTTGGTTTAGCAGACCAGTCCTTAGAATCTATGATATCCTGCTCACACACCTAATATTTACTAGATACTTCTGTTTGGCTTTTTTTTTTTTTTTTTTTGCTTTTGTTGTTTTGGGGCAAGTTCTTTTTGTATTTTATCTTCTGTTCCCCCATTGTCTAACTCTGTTTCCGCTAGTATCCTCTTTCTTGCAGGTATATTTTCTTCTCGGTCTTTGATGTTAGAGGCTTTTCTCAAGTGGCTGGTGATCTTGGGATATCCATTAAAGACTGGGACACTAAAATGCTGATTAAAATCTCTTCATGCATGAGTAACTTCACTTTAAGGTTAACCTGGTACAAACCTAACTTTTTGTCCATTTACCTCACCTCCCCTGTGGGTATAGTACAGATGGCCAAAAATCCTGCAGCTAAAAAGGGAAAAGGTGATGAAATTTCTAATCACTAAGTGCTTTTACTTATAGTCCCTCTTTTTTGCTATAGCACCTCATTCCTATCTTAGCTATGCCTGATATCCCCAGTCTAGAAAATAAAGCTCTAATCTTCCATCAAGGTTGGGAAGGGAATCTGGGAGTCTGACCATTCCAAAGACTTTTAACTTTCAAAGACTCCTATTTCAGCCCCACCCTACGTCAAAGAAGGCTAGCTTCTTGTTTATTGTATCCTACCAATTTATCCTTTATCTAGGATACAAACACCCTCAGCAAGATATTAGCAAACCAAATTAACGCTACATATAAAAGGAGTTACACACCACAACCAAGTGGGAGTTATTGCAGAAATACAAAGGTTGGTTTAACATGCAAAATGTCACTAATGTAGATCATTGCACAAGAGGAAAAGAAAAAACAAACAAAAAGTAACAATACCAATCATCTCAATAGAAGCTGAAAAAGCATTTGATGATATCCAACATCCTTTCAAGATAAAAATACTTAACCAGTGAGCAATAAAAAGGATCCTTTTGGGCGCAGGAGGGGTATGAACAAAGAGGGAAGGAAGCACAGTGGACTATGGTGGGGGGGGTGTCTATGGGTGATTTGGTGGTGGGTGCACTATGGTGGCAATATCTGATGGGGGTAATCAAATATTACCTCAATTAAAAATAATTAATTAATTTGAAGGAAACTTCTTCAATTTGAAAAAGGGCATTTACAAAATGAAACGAATACTAAATCTAAAAGGAGAAAATATAACTTCTAATTATAACTTTAACAGATCTTCCAATACCTGATAGAACAAGCAGATCACCAAAAATTAATACAAATATTAAACATAAATGATAAATGCAAATGAAATATAGCAAATGCAGGGGATATGGCTAAAGGGATACTTAAGAGTCTAAATTCATCTATCAGAAAAGAAGAAAAGTTTAATATAAATAATCTAAGCTTCCTATTTAAGAAGTTAGACAATATTTAACAAAAATCAAACCTAAAGCAACCAGAAATAAAGATGAAGATGAAAATCAATGAATCAGAAAACAAACAGATGAAAATCAACACAGTTAAATATTCAGTCCTGGAAAAGATTTTAATAAAATTAGTAAATCCCTATCAAAATACATAAGTTCAAAATAAAGTTATATTATTTCTATACACCACAAAGAAGGGGTTAAAAAATAAATAACCCTAAAAAAGAGATAGCAGTATAACACTAGAGATATAAGGTATCACATTATCAAAAGACATTAGAAAAGATCTAAATAAATGTAAGACATAGCATGCTTTGGATAGGAAGAATCTAAGTCATGATAATGTTTCTCCAAATAAATTTACAGGACCAATTCCATTTTAATTAGCATATGAATGAACTCTTTCTTGGGACTTGATAAGACAATACTAAATATTTTATTTTATTATTTATTTATTTATTTATACAAGCACTGGGTACAGTCAGAAGCGCGGGAGGGTGAGAGAATCCACCAGAGCCAGAGCGGGGAGCAGAGCAGGCAGAAGGACCGAAGTACACTGCTGAGGGGGGCAGCGGGCGGCAGGAGAGGTCTGCGCACCATGTGGGACCCTCCTCCGGTGGCCGGGGAGCAGCCGGGGATCGAACCAGCACTGCAGAGGCTGCGGGCAGCTTTGAAACCCAGCACTCAACCGCTGCGCCACCGGGGAGGCCCAACAATACTAAATATTACATGAAAAAGCTAAGGGACAAGAATAGTCCTAAAAAAAACCTGGCAGTGTGCTGGACTTGGCCATACTAGATTTCAGGACTTTTTAACGAGGCAACCGTCATGAAGACAGAGTATCATTGTTACAGTAACTGACCAAGAGACACGTAGAGAAGAATATTCCCCAGTAACAGACACCTACATACATGGAGACTCCATATATGACAGAGCTGGTACAGCCATCAGTACAGACAACATGAACTGTTCAATAAACAATAACAGGACAACTGGTTATCCATTAGGAAAAAATTAAACTGTGGCACTCCCTCATATCATGCATAAAATCAGTTCTAGAAGGGTCAAGAACTTTATTTTGAAAATACAACCTTGAACATTTTAAAGTATAAGAGATTTTTTGGGAAATGATCAATCTATTTGGCTGCCAAAAAATTAAGAACGAGTACTCAGAGATGCCAAAGATATGAAAAGTCTTACGCCATATTGGAAAAAGATATTCATAAAATACAAAATTGACAAAATATTAGTATTCCAAATATATAACAAACTTCGAAGAGGTAAGAAAAGAATCCAAATGAGAGGCAAAAAACCTATACAGTGTTTGATTGAAGAACACAACTAGTCAATAACAAAGGATGCTCAAGTTTGTTAAGTCAGGAAAATGCAAATGACAAACTATAATGAGATATCATTTATATTCACCAAATTAAAAAGTCTAAGAATACCAATGCTGACAAAGACATGGATGAACAGGGCCAGAGCTGTCAGGTCTGAAGTGTGTTCTCAGTGTGGTGCTGTCATCACCAGGGCTGTGGAGACAGCAGTCCACAGGGTTATGGCGAGGGTTGTGCCAGCGATGGGTCAACAGTGTGGAAGTTCTGAGAGTGAGTGGAGACCCTCAGAAGGAAAAAGATAGAGGGGAGGGATAAAAAGAGCTATTGTTTGTTTTGTTACATTTAAGATGAAAGAGTCAAACACAATGATAGGTCAAAGAAAAGCTGGTAGAAAAACAAGTTGACCATATAAAATGGGAAATAAATGGTAAATAGGATTTTGGAGGAACAGGAAGACCAACAGAATGAGTTGTGAGAAAGTGGAGAAGAAAGCAGGAACTTTGTTTCTAAGAAAGTTGATGGTCAGAGATAATAACATTGTATAGCAATTTACAGATTAAAAAATATTCATGTACACTATCTTCCTAAATTCTAATTTTACTCAGTGGAGGAAAGCATGTTATTGCTATTCTGGGTACTAGAGGAGATGTTAAATCATACGAACACAGGGCTTCCCCAGTGGTGCTAGAGTTGAGCGCTGGGCTGTGAAGCTGCCCGCAGCCTCTGCAGCACTGGTTCGATCCCGGGCCACTGGCAAGGGTCCCACATAGTGCGCAGACCTCTCCTGCCTTGCCCGCTCATCCCCTCAGCAGTGTATTTCGTCAGTCTGCCTGTTCTGTTCCCCGCTCTGGCTCTGGTGAATTCTCTCACCCTCCCACGCCTCTGACTGTACCCAGTGTTTGTATGAATAAATAAATAAATCTTTAAAAAACAAACAAAAAAAACATACGAACACAGCACTGATAATCACAACGGCATCGGCATCCCAGCAGCTCACCTCATGCTCTGGAGAAAGATGTTCCATGTCAATCCGTAAACATCTGAGACCGGGTAAAAAGTGATTAACCATTAAATCCTCTGAAATGACTTGATGCAAAATAGTTAAGGAAATTAAAAAAAGCAACTATCAATAATATAGCCAACAGAATAGAAAACTATAAAAGAAGACATCTCTTAAATGCTGTTTGTGGCATGCTGATTGCTTGGAACAAACACGCTTTGTTCACATTGGACTCTCATTTGGATTAGTGTAGAGACTTCTTCTTATATTTACTCTATAACATTCTACACCTGTCCGAACACACAATAGTATTGAATATTTCTTCTACACAGACTTCTATGTGCTTCAGAAACCACTGCCTTGCCCAATTAAGCATTTTGGTTTTACAGAAATCACAAAATTTTCATCTTTTGATTTTCCCGAGGCAAAGAACTTTAGAAACTCTGTTATATAAGATTACATATGAGTTTTGGGCCTCCCCGGTGGCGCAGCGGTTGAGCGCTGGGTTGCGAAGCTGCCCGCAGCCTCTGCAGCACTGGTTCCATCCTTGGCTGCCGGGCGAGGGTCCCGCATGGCGCGCAGACCTCTCCTGCCGCCCGCTGCTCCCCTCAGCAGTGTACTTCGGTCCTTCTGCCTGCTCTGCTCCCCGCTCTGGCTCTGGTGAATTCTCTCACCCTCCCACGCTTCTGACTGTACCCAGTGCTTGTATAAATAAATAAATAAATATTAAAAAAAAAGAAGATTATATATGAGTTTTCACTTAAGTTTTAATATAAGACTTTCGCAAAATCTAGGGAACAGGTATAAACAAACATACCAACATTTTCTTTCTTTGAAATGCAAACTCTGCTATGCCTTTATTACTTTCTTGTAAGGGCCTCCTCACTTCTCCTTTACTAAAGAATTCTTCCTTGGTAATCCAAAATGTCACTTCCTCCTTTTGCTTCCTCTATTTTCTCTTAGTTTTAAATGCCAACAAGATAAATCAGGAATGATAGTAAGTTCTGCTTTTAGAGGAATTAAACTTACAGAAGATATACAGAGTTGCATTACAAAATTATCAAAACCTCTGCCTACTTTATAATGTATATTATAAAAAAATACTTATATCACCCACATAGATAGTAATTTAAGGGTCCCAAAATGAAGTGTTTAGTCAATGCATCCAACTTCAAGTGTTAACATTTCCAAAAATACAAGTAGCTCCTTAACATATAGCCTTATGTTTTTTACTTTCTCTATTTGATTATTCGAAGAAAAATAACCTCCCACTGGTATATTCCAGTCCAGAATCTGGTGCCAATAAATTTCAGTGTTGTTTTGGAACAATGTCATTTTATCTAAAACTACCTGTTTACTTTATTATTACTTCAAACTGGTATATAACAATGTGGAAATACTAACACTATAAAGGGTAATCTTGAAATCTTCTGTCCTCTATTTTCTCACATGGACCACTACAAACCTCTCTCTACTGTCATTTTTTTCCTGTCATAATCATAAATCTCTGGTTATGTTGTCTAGCATGTACTTTTATAGTTCTATTTAAGGATTCTCCCCTTTACTCCTTTTTCAGTCTTTAATTTCCCCTTTCTTGAATGCGCCTGTCTTTTAATGGGAGAGGCTAGATGGTGGAGTTCACACTGCTCATCTTTTCTTCCTTCTTAGTTTTATTTCATAAGTATAGTAAAGAGAACATTTAAACAGCACAGCTAAAATTCATTGCTCTAGTCACAGTTTCACTTTTAAGTATAACAAAACTGAAGCCACTAATGTCTTTAAGCTGTAGTTAACCATTTATAAAATGTAATGCCTGACTTGGGGTAGACAGTCTCTCATTTTCCTGGAGATGATTAGCCACATGGTGATATACTTTATAATTGAGTGAGGTCTACCCGGAAGATACTCATAATTTTCCACTGGATACAGATGCTTAAACATTTATACAAAAACCCAAATGCTAATACTTTGGATTATCAATAGTCTCAGCTATAATTCATGTTATAATTACAGCTCTCAGCTATAATTATAGTCTCAGCTATAATTCTTATTCAGTTATCTAGTCAGCTAACTCAAATCAACTCTAAGTCAATGTTTTCAAAACTATAAAAGCACAGAGGACTTAAAATTATCTTTTCAAATTATGAGATGGTTAGAATAAGAAAGGGGCATGTCAAATCCAATTTTTGATTTTCTACAATTCTTATATAAATTGAAGAGAGGAAATTCTGCTCCTCAACCTTTAAGAATCGAGCTTCACTGTAAAACTGGTTATCTGTAAATGTAGATACACAACAAAATAGCAAGGATACAACAACAGGAAAGTGCACTGTAGGCTTCAAAAAGATGGGTAGCAATATCCAGTCTTTTAGAATCCACAATTTGTAAGTTGTTCACCAAGGCTAACTTATGCAAATGTGGTAGGACAACTGAAAAAAGAAAAAGAAAATGCTACATTTTAATCTAAACCATGCACATCCACAATACTCATAGCACTCATTCATTACAAAAACAATCTATCATTTTAAATTTATAATATATACAAGTCATTTTGTCTTATTGTGATTCAATTTCCCAATCTGGAGAATGAAAACCAAACAAACAAATATAAAAAATATACTTTTTACAAACACATTTCTTTATGAAAATCAGATCTAAGCATTGCTATTAAACACAAGCTAAACATGGTATACTTATTCAGCAACAAATCACCTTTCTTTTTCATAAAACTAGGGTTAGTGTCAGTTTCTCAAATTCTTAGAAGAGACAAATGTCAAAAATCATAGGTGGCTGAGTTTTCAAGTCACTCTACAGAATTAATATCTTATATCTTAAAGACTAATAAAAAATTTAAAAAATACAGACAACTAAATCTTTAACAGCTCAAGAAACAGTGACCAATTCAGCAGTATGGTGTAGGCCTTGTGCCTAAATACTATGTGTTCTAAATATCATTTCTCCAGGGTTCATTGGAGAAATTGCTCCAGGGCCAGTGATGATTAACATTTTTTATCACATAGCAACTTTCTAGTCTCTTCTTGGTTGGGGAACCCAAAACACTACTCACAAGCACATACTTCTGATGAATGGTAGTGACGTCTCTCATGTTCACATTGAGTTTGTGTATGTCAAAGTCACAATCCCCTACTAGAAAAATGCCTTCTTCCTCAATTAGCTGACATTTATTATAATCACAACTTTTATGCTTACCATAGTAAATGGTAAAAACCCCCACAAAAACTTTGAATAACAATGGCCATTTGTAGGGGACTTTTTGACTTACCAAATCAGCATACTTAAGAGTTGTAGAAAAAATTGGGACACAAAAAGTTCAAACATTCATTGATTTCCCAATGAAGAAACTGAACTCCAGTTTGCTAATTAATATGCTTAAGGCTTGCTTCAATAAAATTGCATCTCTTAACATTGCCTTTCAGATTCTCTAATTCATTTCTGCTTAAATCTTTTGAAACTATCTTCCTTATCTATTTATTCATGCATGGCCTCTTTATTCCTTCTACTTCTTCTCTGATCTCCTATATAAACAATCCTTTTCTCAGAAACTAAACAAAATTGCTTACTAGAAAACAAATCTATAGAAGTTAATTTAAACTCTGGCCTAAAGTAAGTTAAAGAAGATCCTAAAATTAAGGATCTTCTTAAATCTCAGAAGATAAAAATTTATTATAGAATTCAAGATTAATTCTTAACTAGTAACTCCTTAAATGGTTAACAGTAGTAGGATAATAAAAACTAGGAGGGTTAATGACCTAGATGTGCTCAATTTTCAATAGATTTTTGGTGGGCAAGGAAAACAGGTGGCGCAGCGGTTGAGCGCTGGGTTGCAAAGCTCCCCGCAACCTCCACGGTGCTGGTTCAATCCCCGGCTGCTCCCCGGCCACCGGAGGAGGGTCCCACATGGCGCGCAGACCTCTCCTGCCGCCCACTGCACCCCTCAGCAGTGTGCTTCGGTCCTTCTGCCTGCTCTGCTCCCCGCTCTGGCTCTGGTGAATTCTCTCACCCTCCCGCACTTCTGACTGTACCCAGTGCATGTATAAACAAACAAACAAATAAATAAATAAATAAAATACGTGCCTCTTTAAAAAAAAAAAAAAGGAAATACTAAACATAAAGCTACTACTGTAAAAGCCCTTTTCTTAAGAGCAAATTGGATAAAGATTCAAAACTACCAATAAAGATAAATCAATAGGAAACTTTATAAATATAGATTACAGTAACTTAAAAAAAATATTTTGAGGCAGAGCAACAGCCAAAGTAAAGGGAATCTTGCCATCTCCTTTTGCAAATAGACTCAAATATGAAACACAGAACTGTCTGAAATATGAAATGGGATAGTACTATGATATGAAGTCTTCGTTGTAAGATTTAACATTTTAAAGAGCCCTGTAAGTGAAAAGGGGAAAACAAAAAATACATGGTGATCCAGATAAGACAAATGAGCACCTGTGAAGGAAATCAAGACAAAAAGTTCCTGTAATAACTAGGAACTGTGAAAGAAAAAAAAAAAAAAAAAAAGACTACTGGAAGAACCAACGTTTTACAGTAGCTAAGAAATGAAGGAACAAATCCAAGATGCCACTCCTAGGAAGGTTTATCTCCCAGCAATGCTCTGCTTCCTCTAAACTTCCAAAGGGAATTGCCTAAAATACAGATAGTTAACAATATAGCATTATTTTTGATATGGGAACTCAACCATTAACGTAATTAACATGGGACATGACATCCCACAGGTTAAAGTTTTCAAGCAAAAGGGAAGTGAAGTAATTGAATAGTAAGTAGAAGAGGGGAAAATAAAAAACCAACCAGAAACGTCCTATTCCTGAATCCAGGAGCCAAGGCTTATTCTCCATGGCTCAGAATAAAATAAGCTTCACAGTTAGCCAAAGTACTTCAGAGTTTTCACTAGGATCACCTATAAATCTGATGTTAAAATGTGGGGAACTATCTCTATTGCTAATTAAAATATTAAAACCTACTTAGTTAAATAATTGTGAAATATTGTCACTTTCTCCCCTTTCAAATTACAAATACTATTACTTTATCCAATGAGAAATAATCTCATGATTTTGTTTCTGCAGGTCAATAAGGGTTCATGCCCTCAAACAAACCTTCTGGACACTATGGTTCAAATCTTGACGTATTCTGATGACTGATCTTAAAAATAATAAGAAAATCCCAGGCTGGATATGCAATGACTAGTCTGTGGGGGGAGTCCAATTTGTACTAGAAACCAAACTGATTTAAGAAGTCAAACTTGTGGTCCTTCCTAGAGCATGTCAAATTGCTAAAAATAAGACAGCAGCAATAGAGTAGTGCCAGTGGACATGCTTTTGGAATAATAATTACTGATGCTTTGGTGTCACCAAAAGAAATTGTTGTCATGAGGTTGAGGTCCACAGTAGAAGAGGCAGAAACTAGAAAAAAGGTTTTAGAGGACAATATCAGATCAATAGTAGCTCAATAAGCTGATAACTGACACAAAATGATGGAGTACAACAAAATGGCTAAGTGGGAGAAATTTTCTTTTAGAAAACATCACAAAAACCACAAAAATTTCCTTAAAACTAGAATTGAGTAGTAAACTCTAATACAAGGCAGCATAGAATTTTGCAGTCAACAGTTACCAAGAATTACTTAAAAAATAACTTCAAATTATGTTTATGAGTTACTTTTTGTGTCTTGAATCCTCTCACCCTCCGGCGCCTCTGGCCTGAACACCAGCTAGTGTATAAATAAAAACTAAATCTTTGTGTGGTGAAAAAGGAACTCTCCTACATTGCTGGTGGGAGTGCAAACTGGTCCAGCCACTGTGGAAAGCTGTCTGGAGTTCCTCAGTTTACTAAAAATGGAGCTACATATGATCCGGCAATTCCACTCCTAGGGATCTACCCAAAGAACATAAAAACATTGATTCAGAAAACCACCTGCACCCCTATGTTTATCGCAGCAATATTTACAAGAGGAAAAACCTGGAAACAACCCAAATGCCCAAAAATAGATGACTGGAACAAGAAGATGTGGTACATATACACAATGGAATATTATTCAGCAATCAAAAAAGATAAACTCATGCCATTCGCAGCAATGTGGATGGAATTAGAAGGAATAATGCTCAGTGAAATAAGCCAGAAGGAAAAATAAAAATATCGGATGGTGTCCCTTATAGCAGGAATATAGGAGAACCAAATAAGACATCAGTGTAAAAAAAAAAATAACAGCACAAAACACAACAAAGCAAAACCAGACAATTATAAACCAGAGACATACTGCGGGGGGGAGGAGGGAGAGTGAGCAGAGGGAGGGAGGGAGGAGCACAGGGGACTGTGGTGATGGTGCCCGGGGGCCTTGGGGAAGAAGATTCTATGGAGACTCAATCTGAGGCAGTGGGGGGAAGCAAATATTGTCTCAAAAACGTAAAAAATGATAAATGCTAAAATAATATATAAATATGGAGCTTAAAGCAAAAAAAAATCTTTAAAAAAAATAAAAGCATGTTGATTTTGTATCCTGCCACTTTACTGAACTGATTGATGAGTTGAATTAGCTTTTCTGTGGAGTTTTTGGGGTTCTCTATGTATAATATCATATCGTCTGCAAATAGTGATAGTTTGACTTCTTCTTTTCCTATTTGGATTCCTTAGCCTTCCTATACACAAACAATAAATCTGAAGAAGAAGAAATCAAAAAAACCATCCCTTTTGTTATTGAAACAAAAAAAATCAAATATTTGGGAATAAATCTAACAAAAGAGGTAAAGGACCTATACAAAGAAAACTATAAAACACTGTTAAAAGAAATAGAAGAAGACACAAAGAAATGGAGAGACATCCCCTGCTCGTGGATTGGAAGAATAAACATTATTAAAATGGCCATCCTTCCAAAAGCAATATACAGATTCAATGCTATTCCAATCAAAATTTCAATGTCATTCTTCAAAGAAATAGAACAATTATTGATGAAATTCATATGGAATCACAAAAAACCCCGAATAGCCAAAGCTCTCCTGAAAAAAAAAGAAGGGAATGGAGGCATTACACTCCCAGACTTCAAACTATACTACAAAGCCATAATCATCAAAACTGCATGGTATTGGAACAAGAACAGACATACAGACCAATGGAATCGAACAGAAAATCCAGAAATAAACCCACAGATTTATGGTCAACTAATCTTTGACAAAGGAGCAAAGACTATGCATTGGAGCAAAGAAAGTTTGTTCAATAAATGGTGCTGGGAAAACTGGGTCGCTACATGCAAAAGAATGAAGCTTGACCACTACCTCACACCATACACAAAAATCAACTCAAAATGGATTAAAGAACTAGACATAAGACCTGAAACCATAAAATATATAGAAGGAAATATAGGCGAAACACTACGTGATCTGCACATCAAAGACATCTTTACAGACACATCACCCAAAGCAGTGATAGTGAAGGCAAAGATAAACAGCTGGGACTACGTCAAATTAAAGAGCTTCTGCACAGCAAAAGAGACAATAACAAAAACAAAGAGAAACCCCACCAACTGGGAGAACATTTTTGCACCCAACACTAATGATAAAGGACTGATCACAAAAATCTGCAAAGAGCTGATGAGACTCAACAACAACAAAGAAAATAATCCAGTCAAAAAATGGGCAGAAGAGCTAAAAAGAAACTTCTCTGAAGAGGAAATGCAAATGGCCAACAGGCATATGAAAAAATGTTCAACATCACTTGCCATCAGGGAAATGCAAATCAAAACTACCATGAGATACCATCTTACACCAGTGAGAATGGCACATATTAAAAAAACTAGCAACAACAAATGCTGGCGAGGGTGTGGAGAAAAAGGAACTCTTCTGCATTGTTGGTGGGAGTGCAAACTGGTCCAACCACTGTGGAGAGCTGTGTGGAGATTTCTGGACCTACTAAACATAGAGCTTCCATATGATCCAGCAATTCCACTCCTAGGTATTTACCCAAAGGACACAGAAACATCAATTCCAAAGAACACCTGCACCCCTATGTTTATAGCAGCACTGTTTACAATAGCTAAGCTTTGGAAACAACCCAAATGCCCAAAAATAGATGACTGGATCAAGAAGATGTGGTGCATATACACCATGGAATATTACTCAGCCTTCAAAAAAGATAAACACATGCCATTTGCAGCAACATGGATGGCGCTGGAAGGGATCATGCTCAGCGAAATAAGCCAAAAAGAAAAAGAAAAATACCGGATGGTCTCACTCATAGCAGGAATCTAGAAAACTTAAATAAGGGACCAGGAAAATGAATAACTATAAGAAAGTGAAAATCAAAATCAACAAAAAACTATGAACCAGAGACACTTCTAGGGGGGCGGGGGTGGGAGGGGAGGGATTGGGGTCAGAATGGGGGGGCTGCAATTGTATGGGGAATATAACAATAAAATTTATAAAAAAAAAAAATAAAAAAATAAAAAAAATAAAAGCAAAAAAATAAAAAAATAACTTCATATTGTGTTTATGAGTTACTTTTTATGTCTTACAGCATGTGGATTGCTTTCCTATAACTTACAGCAATCAGTATATAGTATCAGAACCATCCACTAATAGAAATACTGGTCAATCCAAAATAACCAAATTGTTTGACTTTCAGCTTTCACTATGTGAGAGAATGAGAGAAATGTAGGAACACTTTATTTAACACATGACAAATGATCAGAGAAGCTATAATTCAGGGGGAAAAAGCAGAAAATGTAACTTACACTCATCTCGGAATCTTGGTTCTGCATTAGGCCCAACTCTACCGAATGTTTTTATGATCTCCGTATGCAAAGAATACTGGTCTTGATACTGAGGATCTTCCAGGAAAGAAGCCAACTGCATTTTCACTCTTTCCAGCAACTTAAAATTGGATATTGTACAGTCATTATATAGAATATTAAAAACTGAGTAGAATTGTTTAAAAGAAAGATACACATGAAATATGGTTTGCAGCACTGGTTACAAATGATTTATAACAACATGACAGTAGAAATTTGGAATTAAAGAACTACTTATTGAGTGTTTTGGCTCAGAAAACATTTCACATTTTTGCTTGTTTATTAATTGTTCCCTTTTTTGTTTATTAAAAACACAAATATTCCCTGACAAACTTGAAGAACATTAGTAAAGACAGGAGGTAAGTTTATGAAGATTTTGTACTTAAATAATAATTTTTGTCCTCCCTCACCCCTCTTAAATTATAATTTAAAAAACACATCACAGGGCCTCCCCTGGTTGCGCAGTGGTTGAGCGCTGGGCTGCGAGGCTGCCCGCAGCCTCTGCAGCGCCGGTTCGATCCCTGGCCGCCGGTGAGGGTCCCACATGGCGCGCAGACCTCTCCTGCCGCCCGCTGCTCCCCTCAGCAGTGTACTTCATTGGTCTGCCTGCTCTGTTCCCAGGTTCTGGCTCTGGTGAATTCTCTCACCCTCCCGCACTTCTGACTGTACCCAGTGCTTGTATTAAATAAATAAATAAATCTTTAAAAAAAAAAAAAAAAAACACACATCACAGTGCAAGTCACCCAGTTTTTCACCTTCTCAAAGCAATGAGTCATTAATGACTTACATCTTACTCACATTTCCCTAAAAGATATTTTTATTTTGGGATTTGAGAACATGTTGAAATTCAGCCAAGACTGCAAGCATTGCAAAATGATGGCTTTTAATGTTGCTTTACCAGAGAAATATATAAGTGAAAAAATGAAAGACATATCTTTCCATAACTAAGACATTTAATTTTTGTTATTAAAAAAATCCAAAATGACAAAGGAATTTTACAAATAACTCTTCCTTTTTGATGAAAAGTCTATTCAGTGGAAAACCTTGTTTTCCACTTAAGTGAAGAGGTACGAAGTCCACAAATATTTATTTTCTAATCTATAGGGGTTTTCATTTGTGTAAGGACATTTCCAATTTGATAAAAGAATGACACTATGATACTAAATTCTGAGAAGTGTCTTACAGGTAATGCCACAGATAGAACCTAATAGGCTTGAAATTAAATCATGGTTTCAGAATCAAAATACACTTCAAAGTACAAACCAGAGTACACGTTTAGGGAGGAAGACCTTGACCGTCCCCTAAAGCAGACATAACAAAGGGTTGTCATGGCTGACATGGACTGTGATAAGAGGAGCCCAGCCAACAGGAGGACTCAAGGATTGAGCCCAATAACACCCCATAAGCGTAACATACAGGTGCCGTCAGCCTTCAGTTGTAAACTGAGGTAGTTTTCCTTAAGATTGTGTTTCTAAGGTTATCTGTCAAAATAGTCTTCAAATCTGTGCAAATAGGCAGTCAGGAATTTGTGGACACTGGTCAGAAGTTACTGGATAATTGATGACTTTGGAACTAGAGCTAATTTGAAAGGTTATTCAAAACTATCACACCCAGCTAGACTTAAAACAGCTGAGAGTTGGCTTATACTTAATTTTCTAATTGAGAAGAAGACTAGAGATTCCTTAAGAATGTGAAAATATACTTTGGCCAAACTACATGCTTCCACATACAGAGCTCCTCCTCTACTCCATAACTAAGAAACAAATGAAAGGCATGATGTTCCTGACCTCTGGGCAGATGTGTGATAATACATCATCATCATCTCCGTAGCACATAAATATAGAGAAAATGCAATCATGTCCTACCTCTCTTTGAATAACTGTTTCCATAATGGTGCCAAAGGCTGGAATTGTGGCAATCCTGACCGAGCTGTTGGAATTAAAAAAGAAAAAAATTGAAACTTTCTTAGAGACAAAAAACTGATTATTAAAATGTATATCAAAGTAAGTATAAGGTAAATACACTGTATTAGCCTCTAGCAATGACAAAATAAATTAAAAAAAAGCAGACCAAGAAGAATGCTCAAAAAGACAGACAGGATAACTTAAGGTCGCAGTCTGTGAAACTCACAATTCAGGATCACTGGACAAGGTAACAAGGGCCGGAGCAACCCGCTTGTCAACTAAAGCTTCACTCATGCCTCGAAGAGTCAGCTGTAAACCAGTCAACATGCAATAAAAAATGGTTTGGTAAACTGGAATGAGAACTGGGTTAGCTGTGACTGAGGATGGGCAGGCAGACTCACTGGCCTTTCTTGGTTTAGTCACCCACAGGAGACATTAAAATGTTAAGCCTCTGGTTCATGCCCCTACACTTACTGATAACAACAAGTTAGTGAGATTAGCAGAGCATCCCTTCTTGGCTTGGAAGAAATAGTCCATCAGCATGTTTTAAGTTTTAGGAATGTTTCTTGAAGACTCATATGACAGCATTTTTTTTTTTTTTAAATACATGACCTCCAAATTAGGCTCACATTGTGAAAGATGACTTAAAAAAGACACATGAATAGTAATATGACAAAGTTTAAAATCAAGTAAGCATACTTCATTATTATTTTAAAGAGATAAATATATTCTTTAATAGATATAAAAGCTGATGGTTATTTCTTGACAGGCATATTTTGAAAGGATACTGAATGTAAAAGGCAGGGACAACACTTACATTTCAGGGTCACTGGAGAGGGTAATGAGAGCAGGAACAACTCTCTGAGCTACCAGAGTTTCATTCACCCCCTTCACCAACAGCTGATTGGTCAGCGCAGGGGGAAGTCACAGGTGATGCATGGAAAAGAGCAAACACAGTGCCACGGGAAGAGGAAAGGAACAACCAAGAGAAAGAGAGAAAACACAAAAGCAAAACCAAAATTAGAAGCTAAGCAAATATTGCTACTGGAATGCTTTATAAAGGCAGAGAATGCTTAGAAAGAAAATAAAGCTAAAATAGCCTAGCAGTCCACAAAAAACAGAGTATGTCATCAATTCAATGGCAGTTTGTACTTTTGGTCAAATAGAATGTAATTTCCATGTTCAATTAAAATGCAATTTAAAATAAAGCTTTCTTTCTTTTTTTTTTTTTAAGAAGCCAAGAAGAAGACACATATTGAATTCTATGTTTAAAGTTCTCAAATTAACTCATGGCCAACAAGGTACAAACTGGACTGTTTTTAAATCCAACTCAAATGGCTAGCAGACTCCACTAAATTGCTTCTGATAGTTCTATAGCAGGTACATTTAAAAACCACATAGGAAAACTCCCGACCTTTTACATACATCAATTTTCTTTTTTGAGGTACGGAGACATAATGTAGCCTAGTGCATAGTATTACCCATGGGAATCGGATCTGGGTTCAGACTCCAGTTCTCCACTTATTAGTGTGGTATGACCTTACATATATTACATAATCATTTGAAACTCAGTTCTCTCATCTGAAAATAGTGACATTATCTATCTAAAAGTACTGTTGTGCTGCTAGCTTGCACATACTATACCTAAACATTGTGTCTGACAAAGACTAGGCATTCAAGAAATGGGGGTTTAATATTATAACTGTTTTCAAGGATGTAAGATTTGTGACATATTCAAAAAAATAAGTTATTTAATTGTTCTTTTTTGGGGGCTGAATCAAATTGTAAACATTTACAAATAGTTCTTTGTTTTATATTTCTACAAAAGTTCTAACACACTTAAAAGTAAATGCAATGAGCATAAGTAGATCTTTTTAATCTAACAAAAATAATTCATTCAGCAAGCCACCCTAAATTATAGAGTAAGAGGACAATATTGACAGTATGTATTTTGTTTTTAACAAAATTACTGAAATTTTATGAGTTCAACAGAGAAAGGCAATATTCTAATCCTACAGCTTCAATTTCAAAATGTAAAACAGATGAATCCTAAATGCTAGTCAATCTGTTCACCTTGTAAAGGAAATAGTTTATCAAAGATGGAAGATATCATGGAAATTTTAGTAATTAAAACCTAATACTGTGCATATATGGTAATACATTCCTCCTCTGCAACACATCAGAGCACAGAGCTTACTTTAGGTGAAGGTTCTAGATTTTGTAACAATCAATTACCAGTTAACAACTGACTCACTTTAGATAATGGATAATAAAGCAGGAATAAAATGACAGGTAATTTTGTTATTTCCTTAAACATTACAGTTATAAGGTTTAAAGAAAAAAGACAAATAAGTTCAAATACAGCTGAATAAAACTTTCTTCTCTGTATCACTTTAAAAATAAGACACCTTAGATTTGAATCAGTAGAGTGTACCCTGAAATGTCTGCTCTCTTGTGTCAACCAAAAAGCATTAAAAAAAAAAAAAAAAAAAAGGGACAAGTTAAGTTTTCATTTATTCTGGGTTTTAAAGTTTAATTTCTTTATTAAGATAGAAAACCAGAATTGATCAATTGCACACTTTATATGCAATATATTGATCTTTAAATCTGATGAAGTAAGCGTAATTATGACTTGACAGATGAAGAAATTGAGCCTAAGAGAAGGTAAGTAGCTCGTTCAGGGTTTTAGAGTCAGTAAAAAAGTAGAGCTAGAAAATGAACTTGATATTTCTTGGTCTTTGACTAAGATCAAATGTAGAAAATGGTCTCACATCTGTCTTTAAAATAAGACCTAAAAAAGCCTTTTTTGCATTATGCTCTAATGTTAATGACTTCTTTCCTTATGAGTGATGTAAGAAATCATTATGTGAAGTTATTTTCTGCGTCTTTTGGGAAATTCATTATGTCATTCTAGGAGTCACATGATAAAGTAGCCTAATCAATTCCAGCACTAATTTACTACTTAAAAAAAAAAAATATATATATATATATAGCCTCTTTTTGAACAAGGACTGAAATATGACTGATTGGGTTTCTGCCTGAAAACTAAGACCTAGATTTAATGTTCGTTTTTACCAAGTATTTCGTGTTACTGATTTATCATCTCACATTCTTCCAACAGTATGTGGTCTCATATTTAAATTTAAAATTATAAGTGCTATTTTTTGTTGTAATTTAGAATGAACCTATGTTGAGAGGAAGTAAGAACAATTATAAAATATCAGTATCAAAACAAATTTTATAATGAAGTTTGCTTGTTCTTAAATACAGTTTTGTTCAAACTAAGAGGCATTAAAAAATAGGTAATTTTAATTTTTCTTACTGATGCCTTTTACTGACATGCTCAGTGAAAATTTATGAGTAAATTTGAAAAAATATGAAAGTGTCTGAAATTAGAGTCAGCAGTTCATAATCAACCTGAGAGAACACTGAAAGCTGCTTAAGCATTAGATAGAGTTTTCAGACCAGCACTAACAGCAAACATATAAACCAAAACCAGGCAAAGCCACATGTAAGAAATAAGGCAGAAAAAGCCAAAAAACAAACAAAACAAACAAACAAAAGGGAGGATACTTCCTTTTATTTATTTCATTTATTTTCTTTTATTTGGTATGCTTCACTAGTTCATACATACATTTTAGAAACAAACTGTTTACAAGAAAGCAGTAGGTTTTAAAGTCTTTATAGAATAAAGTCCTATGAAGAAAGCATATTTAAGAAATAGCTCTTCATTAAAATGATTTATTTTCTTTCTTGGGAAGAGGCGATTAAAGAAAGACTTTTTTTCTTTCATGATAATGCCCCTTTTTTTAGCACAATGAATAATCAAAAATTGTTCACATCTGAGTGAAACTTGCATTAGACATCAAAGCAAACCTATAATGTGGCATTTCCATTAACAAAGACTTGATTAAAGTTTTTTTAAATCAAATATATAAAAACTGAAGACTTTTCAACTTCCTGATAATAATGGAATTTTCTTTGGATTTCACAGATCTATATTTATTTAAGAGATTTAGGATATATATATTTTAAATATATCAGTACCCTACCATTCCAATTGCAATTTATCTCAAAATATGGAAAAATTCTGAAATTCAGGAAGAACTGAATGATCCAATTTTTCATACAGAAATAAATTGTTTAAAATATTTTAAGAGTCACTTAAATAAATATTATATGATAAATATTATATGATCACTGATCATTACTAAGCTCTTATTATGTGCTGGGTACTGTTTCAATGGATTTGCAAGTATTAATGCATTTAAAATCAGTCAAATTCTTTGTGATAGATACTTATTATTATTTTTATTTTGTGGCTGAGGGAACTAAGGTATAGATAAGTTCAAACTTGCCCAAATAATTTATGAAACCAGTAAGTGGCAGAGCTGGACAATGAACTCAGACAGTCTGCCTGTATGGCAAGACTCTTCTGAAATAAGAAACACTCTAATTGCAGTGCTCTAATACCAGTTCTAAAAATATATTAAAAAGATATAAATACACCAGGCTATGGAAATTTTTTCTATGATGGGTATAAAAGACAGGTATTTTAATTTTCATACCTAACTTTTCATACCTAAGTAGCAATTTAAAAAAATCTAGTTAAATTATAAGAACATCTCTCTCTTCTAAGTCTATGGGAAGTTAACTTATAGGGATTATATTCCGGGTATGATATGTGAAGAAACAGTGAAGGTGGAGTAATCAATAAAAATAAATATTTCCATAATTACAATAATTTTCTAAGGCTATTCATGAATTCAACTATATTTTATTTTATGTTGTTGTAGCTTATTTTAGTAGTCATTTAGCTCAATAACCAGAAAAGTATAGTAAGAAAGATTTACAGACTGGAAATGAAGAATTTAAAAGAATATTTGAGAAATGGAACTGGCTATAGAATAACATCCAAGGAACCAATAAGGCTACAAAACATTCTAGTATATGTCAAAGCTAATTTCTGCCCCATCACACAGTACACAACTAGTACATAACTGCTCAATGTCATCAAATATACATCAACATAGCATAGTATGCAGTCTTTTTATTTTTAAAAAATTCCCATTTCCCTCTCCAAAGAAAATCATGATATATGAACAAACAGCAGCATTTGTTTACATACCTCAAACATTCTAGCAGCAGTGCACCTCACGAGGGCTGAAGTATGGACAACACCATACCATAAAACAGTTAACAATAACTCATGGTAGGCGGGATTTGCACTGAAAGAAAAAAAAAAATACTGCACAAATAAAAAGCTATAGTGCCTTATTGGTATGCTGAAAAATACCATATTTATAGGGATTATTAATGATAAAATTATTGGCAAAACATATGGAATTATTTTGTACAGTTCAATAGGTCACTTCTAAGATTCTTTAAAAAGGAAGTCACCTTATAAGGTGATAAACTTTCAGGATATTTGGAAATTTTACTTTTGGCTTCTCTGAGCATTTGCAATTATAACAGAAAATGCAACTCTTTAAATAACATGAAAAGGAAAAAAAAAAAAAAAGAGTAATAAAATTAACCTGTGAGAAAAAAGGGAAAGAATCAGATGGGTAAACTCTGGGGTTTTAGTTTCAGCATCTACAAAAATTGGTGAAGCAATGATCCATGTCCTATTTATGTCAAATGGTTGTTAATGAAGCAAGTAAGATCAACTCAGATCATCTATTGGGAAGGGTAACTGGCTATGAGGCTTATCCAAATGTAAGATGGTATTAATAATAAATGCATTAGTTTTCAGTAAAGGCTGAGCTGAAACTACTTTAAGTAGCCAGATGATGTCATTATGAGAGGTAGCACTAACAGTATCAAATGGAATGGGAAACTAAATCTTTTCAATTAGGGGGAAACTAAATTTTCTTCAAATTTGAACTTGATTTTATTTCTCCAATTGCTTCAAAGAAAACATGTATCTGTGCCCTTTCCCCACTTTTGTTAATATTTTATGAAAATACATACTTAATGTAAGAATATTAAAAAGGCACAAATAAGCAAAAACCAAAATGAAAACAGCACCTTAAGTCTCACACCAAGAGATTTGGTGTGTATTCCAATCTTTTCAGACTGAAAGTATGTATTGCATAAATCCAATTTAAAAACTTTTTATATAATTTAAAAAACAATATAAACTATTGCTTTTACCCTAGTTCCACAAATGAGGCCTTCAGGCTATCAAGAGGAGCATGAGATAATGAAAGTAGGGTCATTACGTCTTCTAAGAACCCAACTAACAGTTTTCGGTCTTCATCCTACACAGGAAAAAGATGACAATGAATTTTCAAGCAATCAAGAACTAAAAATCACAATTTCCTATTTATAATTAGAAAATGTTACAAACTAAGAAGAAAATATCCTAATTTGGGAGCATTGTAAAGATATTTGTTAAACATGTCTATGATCATGAGGACAAGCTATTAATGTTATATGGCTTAAAATACACTACACACACAATTCTGTAGGTATCTATACCATGAGGTAGTTTTAGAAACTAACATTGAAATGTTTAGAAGTATACGGTGCCACTTTAACAGAGCTGGAACTTCTAGTGCCAGGTAGCAAGTGATACTGTAGAACTATACTTTTAGTATTGTTAGACTGTTCTAATCTGTTTTAGAGCAAGAGTACAATATATAAGAATTGCTGTACTTTGAATTCACAGGTCAAAAGAAATAAGTTTTATTTATCAGTGGGGGAAAATTCAGGAAAAAGGGTACTCTTTTTTGATTCCCATATTCTAATTTCTAAAAATACTTTATCCTGAGTCTACATTTTCACCTTGCTGGTTAGACTGTCTCACACTTAAAAATAACTACTAGGTTTTAATAAGCACTGTGTGTTATTTACTTAAAATAATATTAAGTAAGTAGTGTGGAAGTCTGTTATATGGGTGCACCACAAAGAATCACTCCTCCGGGTTCACACCCTCCGGAATCTGGGCTGGGCCTGTGATGTGATTTAACTGACAGAATGAGAGGTACTGACAATGTGCCAATTCCTGTCTAAGCCTTAGCCTAGCAGATTCTGCTTTTGTACTCTTGGGAGTACATGGGCCAGCAACATAATAAGTCTGGCTTTTCTGCTCCAGAGAGGCACTACGAAGGGACTAAGACATGGAGACTGAAGCTCAGTCATCCCAGCTCTGCCTTCTGATGACCAATCAGTTGAAGGCAGCATCAAATCTGTACTTGATTTTATTTCAAGTTGAAGCTGAAGGAGTAATAAACAGTGAAGCATAAACAGTGAAGCAAAGTCCATAAGCAACTAAAATGGTTACAATAATTATGCTTTGGGGCAGTTTATGATATAGTAACAATAAAGAAAAATAAAGTACTACTGAAAAGTATTTTACTAAAAAGGATGATAAAATATGGTATTCTCAATCATTTTTTAGCTTATAACATGTACTGTTTATTCTTTAAGAAATTAACATGCAACACAAACTGTGAATAAGCACAATCTAATACTGGTAATAAATAACAATAAGCACACCATCTCCAAGTTTATCTGTTCAACTGAAATCTGACTCATTTACTATTTAAATATGTTCTCTACTATAAATAATTTATGAAGTAAATAATTTTCCTTTATGGGTAACATTTTCAATTAATGTACATACTGAAAAGACATGCTATCTTTCTAACTGCAAGTACTTTTACAGGAAAATGAAGATTTTCCCTTACCTGAATATAGCATGTGAGCACTCCTGTTGCATAAATGGGAACTGTAGCTTTAGTGAGCACCCCATTTCCTGCTGAGGAATCTAAAATCATTAAAATATTTTTTTAAATTTGAGTGTATTTTAAGTGTAAAGCAAAAAACCACAATGCAAATTATATTTATAATGATAACTTATCGATAGAAAGTTTAGAAATGAACAGGAGCATTACTTTGGAAATTGTGATTAAAACATACACTGTTATTTGTAAAAAAAAAAAAAAAAAGATACCCCTTTACAGAACCATTAGCATAAATATTTCTGATAGAAGGAAAAACCTTAATAAACAAAATGAGATGCTATATATTTCTATTTCAAGAATCAGAAATTAGTTTGCTTTTAGAGTCTCTCCAATGCCTGTATAAACACACTGATCTTCATCAATTTTTATACTTTCAATTGTTAGCACTCAGTAAAATGTAAAGGCACTACGGTGGAAAAGCAGGCGCCCAGATACATATTATTTAGTCAGCTTTCGGACATGAAGCTAACCCAGTACTGACCTAACTCCAGAGCCCTTTCCACACCTTTCTCTAGGAGTTTTCAGTCAGGCAGAGCCCGGATTATAATTATGGAAGAGGAAGGAGTAAGGCAGGAGGAAACATCCTAGATAGATGAGCACTCTATGGTAAATTAAGAGATTTTCTTATGGGGTATCTATAGATGATTTCAAAAGAAAAGTTTCTGAGCTAATAATGAAATCACAATTACTATTGATAGCACCAATGCTCCCGTTTATTGATCATCAGGCACTGTTTCAACTACACACTCAAACCTTTCTATTATCTTTTTCTATTTTAACTTGGTTTTAAATTCTTTTCAGATATAGAAAGAGTTGAAAATCAAAATCAACAAGCAACTATAAGCCAGAGACACACTGGGTAGGGGGAGGAGGGGGGAGGGATTACGGTCAAAACAAGGGGGGTGGGAATTATATGGGGACGATAACCAAGATGAAAAAGCATACATTGTGCAAAAATGAAAAATGATGTAAAAAATATATAAAATAAAATGTTAAAAAAAAAGGGAAAGAGAGTTGAAAAGATTTATTTAACCAACTACCCTACAGAATTTTCAGCAAAACAGGAAGTTTCCATGTTCATATCAATTCAATTTTGAGGTTTGTTTGTTTATTCCCTGGATAAAGAGTAATTTTTTCTTTGGGGTTGATGAAATGTGGCTGTGGTAGTTGAGAGGTAAATCTGAGGCTAGAAATATAAACTTAAGTTGAATAAATAGACTATACATACATGGGTTAATAGTCTATAAACAATTAAAAATTCATAGCTAATTAATAATTTTAAATTCTGTCAGTTCCTGATAATATTTCAACTTCTGCAATAATTCATCATCAGAAATCAAAATTAAACAGATAATACCCACTAGTAGGCAGCCCAACATTTATCCTTTAAGAAGTTATTAAATATAACCTGCAGGAAGCACATGCAAAATATCTCTTCAAAACTTTCAAAATTAAAAAAAAAAGAAAAAGAAAAAGAGTCCTTTTTATAGGACTTCATACAGCCTAAAATGGGGTTTTCCAGATCACTCAAATCAAATCACTAAAGGACTAGGAATTATCTAAAAAATGAAGATCAATCTACTTTAAAAAAAAAAAAAAAGGAGGGCAATACATATTTTCTTAACATTTCCCACCATTTATTACTTGAAACTGCAAAAACACACAAAGATAACATGAGTCACACACAAGTGAGTTCTTGTGCCAATGGTGCTGCAATAACTAGACTTCTTAAGACAGATAAGTGAAAACTATCAACAGGGGGGCAGGACTTGTCCATTTAAGCCTGAAGTTTCTTTAAAATCTTACATTTCATTTTAAAAATATGTATGGATTCTTGCATTCTATAGCATATTTGTTTTAATGTTTAAAAGGCTCAAATAACTCATTATGAATGGGATACTCTTTATTTTATAGTTTGTAGTATCTTGAATATGTTCCTTCAAACCCCAAAGGGTAAAAAAAAGTATTCAACTGACCCTCTCATTTTGAGAGGGTCAGCCTTAGAGCAATTAGATTACAAAGAAGACAGATATTTATAATCAAATTGATAAAGATTAATTTCATTAACACTTCATGGGAAGAATAGTAGATAAGTCACAGTTGTAAAACAAAGAACTCTGTAATATAAATTTTCCTTTTCAAAGACTTTAGAGATTCAAAATTTTTTAAAAGTGATAACACACTTACCAATGTTTTCTTCAGATAGTCTTAAAATCTCCTGAAATTGAGGCTTGACCTAAGTAACCCAAAGAAAAGAGCCAAAAAGTTCAGGTTCAATGGACCAATTAACTAATGTATGATTAAGTAAAGAAAAGGTCTACTACAACTCCAGCAGCTACTACTGTTGCTGCTGCTGCTACTACTACTATTTGCTTGCTTTATAAAACCATTGACTCAAGTGGTCTGAAATAATTCTTCATTAAAAGGCTAACGATAGAAGAAAAGTCAAGTTACTGAAAACATCTTTAGATAAAATTAAAAAATATATATTCAGGTAGCAACATTTTCTGAGTGGTGTTTGGTCTATCACTAAGTTAATACAATTTCCAAGATGATTTTAAATGTTAGAAATAATGCATGCTAAAACTGAAACGGATGACAGAAAGGTTATTCAGGTACTTATAACATTATGCTTAGTATTATTAAAAAAAACACTATATTTAAAAGGACTGAAAGGAAATTCCATTCAGTTAGTAATTCAATAATTTATTCATCATGTGATGTGATATAAACCTGTTTAGATTTGTCTTTTAGTTTTATTTCTATAAAATTTAAATAACAAATACAGAATTTAATATTTTAAGTTAGTGCCACTGCTTGTTTCAATTGTTTATTATTAACATTCTCCCACAGATTTCAGGTCACTGAAGCCAACTACTTACTGTTAAATGCTTAAGTAGACTCCTACTTGCTTTTGTAAAAAGATGTCAAAAATGTTGCCAATACATTTAAAATAATAATAATAAAATCAAATTTTATTCATTTAATATCTAGATGTTAGCAAAAAATATAAAATGATGTTGTTTGTTCTTACAGAAACATCAAGATCTGGTTTTTGCCCTCCTTTTGGTAGGTCAGGCATATTAATTTATACATTCAACCTAAAGTGAGGGGAAAGATCACTGCTAAAAGATTAATCTAGAGTATTTTAGTTATGGAATTAAAAGAAGCAACTTCACTTCACACAAATAAGACTAAGTGCAGATAAATCACTTTTTATAGGTCACACACACAAGGCCTTAACCCTAAAATTTTGTCCAGTTTACTATATGAAACATTTGATTGAAAAACATTTTAAAGTGCTTATTTTTTCTGAAGGCATTTCAAAAATAGCTTTATAAATTAACAAGCACTATGTCTTTGAATTGAAAGAATAATAAATATTCTTAAAGAAAATTTGGAGACACAAAAAAGTACAAGTAAGAAAAGCAACCCCTAATCAAAACAGAAAAGCTACTGGTAGCATGTCAATGTATTGGCTTCCAGCTTTTCCTGTATGTGTACAAATGCGTACTAAATTGGGAATATGTCCTAAGTAGGCTGCTTAAATATGCTTTAAAAACATTATTTAACCAAGAAAGCAACATTTTATTTTTTCTGTGTTGAGTGCTAGTGATATAGAATTGTAGAGGACAAACGATTTTACCTTGAATGTTTCAATAACTACACTGAATGTTTCAATAACTACACATTACGGAGTAAATAGCTGCCTAAAATTCTTACCTTTTAAATGTCTTGATTAACATCTGACTATATCAACTACATCTTTTTACATTTTTATTAGGTCCCTAAAGGAACATGTTATGAAGAAAAATGAGTTAACAAGATTAAAGAAGAAACTGGGATTGGAGGACTTAATAACTTTAATATCTAAAACTACAAAATGACCTGGAAAGGCAAATGTTACAAATGGTACTTTTGGTGGTGACTGAAATACGCAGTATTCATCTCAAGTGTCCATGTTTTTCTATGACCTAGTATCCTGGTTCAAGCAAGACTTCGGTTCTATAACTACATTCAGTTTTGACCACAGTGTGCAGAGCAAGGAGTTGCTTCTTGAATCCATAGCAGACAGTTAAAGTAACAAAGCACATGTGGCCCCTGGCTGATACTTCCTAGGTTGGAAATATTTTGAGATATTTACAGAGAGTAGGTCTTATTTCCAATGCTTGCTATAAACTAAGTTTAAGCTAAATCATCTTCTGAAAAATCAATATAGGACTATTAACAACAAGAATTTTCTTTTACTATCATAGCATTCTAAGATATTAAAAAATAATTAAAGGAAGGGCTCATCTTTTAATTTACTCTGTTACAGCATTAATTAACACATTACATTTCTATGTCTCTTGCACATAAGAAAACATGGAATACAAATTTTTACCTTAGTGTTTGTAAAAATTTTGCCAAATGTCCGGCAAAGGCGCCAGAAAAATCTGGAGAATTCATGGACACAGGCAGTTGAAGTAACATTAATTTTGCCAACTATTTCTATAAGTTGTGGCAACCTGAATATGAAAGGAAAGAAAAATAGGCAGGGGACACATATAAATTACTGCTTCCTTGCCACTTTGTGAAACAACTTAAATCTAACAATCTCTTCTGTTCTGCTCTTCATAGCCAGTAAAATTTTAAAGTAAAGGAGCTGTTTTGGATCCTTTGAAAGGTTTTAAATTCATATTCTCCTTTATAAACATCTGAAAATAAGTTTTAAATGTTTGCTATTAAGTATATGGAACCCTAATGGTAAGAGTTTTGAGTGTGGAGTTAAGGAGACTCAAATCTCTAGATTTGATGCTTCACCCAAGCGATTGGCTAAATACAGAGCATCCATTTTAGCTCAAAGTCAAAAACTTGCAGGTAGTTTATAGAGGCAGCAGACAGAGATCCTTTGATGTAACACAGCAATACCATTTTCTTTGATAGATAAGTACATATCCAGTGGTGTAAATCTCCTCTCCTAAAGAAGTTTACTAAAGACGATGCCAAGTTATATTTTGTTATACTGTTTAAATTTTGGTATATTTTTTTCCCTCAGCGTCAAGACTAAATATAATGAGCTACCGTCTATTCAACTGATTAAGATGTAACAAATGAGTTTGGGGTGGTAACTTACAATTGATTGACAACCCATAGTAAACTCTCCCAGCCTGTTGTACCCTCATGTTCCAGCTGGTAATCATAAAGCTGTAGCAGCACTGCCAATTGCTCACGGCTTCCAATAATAGCAGACACATCTTGAAGAGGCGACATAGGCCGAGGGAACCTTGTCACTATAAATAAGAAACAGCAAAATAAATAAATCACATGGAAAATAAAATGGCTGGCTGGGAAGTTAGTTACTCTGTCAAAAGGAAAATAGTTTCTTCAAGTATTTAACTTTAAATATAAAATTAAAATGTAGGAATCAAATCATTTTTAGAAAAAAGAAATTAATTCTTAGCACATGCGAGCAAATTAAATAAATTTCAAAAACTGAAAAATTTTATTAAAGTTAGTAAATATCATCTAGGTGAAATTAAAAGTAGTGCAAACTTAAGATCTCAGCTAAAATATGGATTTAAATTTGTTTTTTTTTTAAAAAAATTCACCAAAATGTTTATATCAATGCAATAGTAAATATAAGTTTCCTTTAGGAAGTAAGAAATTAATAGGTTAATAGCATAGAAAAAACCAGTATCAGAGAATAATGATATGAAATACATTTAAGCTTGAACTTAACAAGCTTCTTTAGTATTTACTCTCCAATATTAAATAACTTATTTATAAAAAAAAATCTCCATAGGGGCCTCCCTGGTGGTGCAATTGGTTAAGACACAACCTATGAAACTATCTGCAGCCACTGCAGCATGAGTTTGATCCCTCGCCAGGGAACTACCCACATGGCACAGCAGACTTCTGACTCATCCGCTGCTCCCCTCAGCAGCATATTTCAGTCATTCTGCCTGTTCTGCTCCCCACTCTGTCTTTGGTGAATCCTCTCACTTCCCCTACCTCTCGCCTATACCCCAGTTCTCGTATACATTAAATAAATAAATCTTTAAAAAATATCTCCATAGTTGGACAGATGTCAAATACAAAGAGTTAAAGTCAGCCAATGACCCGTAAAATAAGGCAAGTGTACCCTAAATACTATAATCAGGGTGTCATGTATATATTTTAAGGTCTTGAGAGAAAACCAAAAAAGAACTTTTAAAATTATGTAAATAGGGCTTCCCTATTTACATAATTGGCGCAAGGGATTAAGCACTGCACTATGAAGCAATCTGCGGCCTCTGCAGCATGAGTTCGATTCCCGGCTGGCCAGGGAGCAACCCACATGGCACAGCAGACCTCTCCTGTCTGGCCCGCTGCTCCCCTCAGCAGTGTATTTCAGCCAGTCTGCCTGTTCTGTTCCCCACTCTGTCTCTGGTGAATCCTCTCACCCCCCACATCTCTAGCCTGTGCCCCGGCTCTTGTATGCATAAATAAATCAATCTTAAAAAAATAAAATTATGTAAATAAAACATGACTATACTTTAAAAGTCTCAACTTTGAAAGTTGAAACACATCGATTCATTCTATGATTAGGGTCATAATTAGATCCCAGACTTCATGGATGGCTAGTAAATGCTTAATACAGGCCAAGAGCTCATTAACTTGGTGAGACACTCTTAATGGCCCAAAAACTCCTACACAGAAGCTAACACCCTAAAAACACACAGACACTCTAAAATATGGCATTTTCTCAAAGCACTAATGGCTTAATGATAACGTAAATTTAAAATGCTGAAAACCTCAAATTAGATGTTATTACCTTCCTATTCTGCCCCATGTTTTTAACAGAATAGGAAGTACTTGTTAGCTGAACTCGCCTACCTGCTATTGTGATGCACAAATGAATATGGACCAACATTCCTCACTGTCAGAGGAATGTTATTTGTTAATTTAGGAATCAAATCAAATAGATTTGGATGGTAAGGGATATTTACACTTCATATTTTTATATCATGTCAAGGTATGTCTGATATAATTTCAAACAGGTTATATCATATTGGTCACAATCTATTCTATGATGGAATGAATGTTTTCCCTTCCTGAAAAATAATGGAATAATTAAAAGTAAAATAGATATGTCAAAATTTATTGTAGGAAGAGTGAGGTACAAAGATTTAAAACTAGGTCCAACAGAAGCAAAACAATATCAGGAAATAAGCAACTACTTGGATAACTGTTATTACAAGCAGAATAGTTCAGGAACCGCAAAACATTATTGAATTTAACATTAACATAATTTAAAAAAATTGAATACCTAATATAACAATATAAAAAGTTTTCCTGAAGGCCATTTTAATAAGCTGGCAAAACACCAGCATTTTATTATCAACAAAGTAACCACACTATCTAGGAAAAACAGCTGCTACAAATCTTTAACCTCCTGCTATAATACAAACTCTATGATGACAGAGATTTTTGTGTATCTTATTCATGAGTGTATCCCAAGTGGTTAATTTAGCGCCAACTGTAAATATTTGCTAACCCTGCAGAATAGATAGGTAATAAATATCTGGATGTATAGACAGAGTCATAAACATTTCTATGCTAGAAAAGGTATAATTATCTTTTACAATAATTGAAATATAATCTTGATGTAGGTATAATAACACTAAAATTTATAGCTATTGTCAAAAGTCAGAGTCAAATTATACCAACAAGAACTGAAACACTAGTTTATTTTTGGTATGATGGGGACATAATCAGAGAAAAGGTCACATAAACACTAAAAGGAATACATTCAAAAGGACGCTGCCAGCGTGTGCTTGGCAACAGGTGAATTTTAAGCTTTATTTGTTTGGTGAATAAATGAATGATAGCAAATGGTATGAGTTGAACTATGTCTCCCCTAAAAATTCATGTGTTGAAGTCCTGACCCTCCAGAACCTCAAAATATGACCTTATTTGGAAACAGTGTATTGCTCCAGACATAATTAGATATGATGAGGTCAGAGTGGAGCAGGGTAGGCCTCTAAGCCAACATGACTGATCTTACAAAAAGAGGAAATTTGGAAAGAAAAACAAGAGGAAGGATGGAGTGTGAAGAAGAAGGCAGAGATTGGGGTGATGCATTTATACTTTGATCTCAGATTTCTAGCCTTCAAAACTGCGAGACAATAAATTTATGTTAGTAAAGCACTCACTTTGTGGTACTTTGTTATGGCAGTCCTAGCAACAAGTATAGCAAGATAAAAAGAGAAAAAGAAGGAATTAGAAAGATAGGGGAATCCCAAGGCAGATGAAGTGCCTTGATGAGTAAAGGGGCAGAACCTGAGTTGACCAGCTGTGAGTACTTTGTAAAGTCTTCAAATTGTGAATTTACATTCTCCTCAATACTATTTTAAAACATTAAACTAACTCTACCCATTTTAAGTTTTTCAAGTAAAGCTAACATTCAAGCCATATATATCTGCTTCATTTATCTTTGGACACAATGCTTCATGGTCCAAAGATTACAGGTAGCCCATAGTTTACTGCAATTCTAAGAAATTAAGTGTCTATTGATGTTCTTGATGATATTTCTGTGTATGAGAAACCAGTAAGAGACACGGATCATTTCACATATCTGAAAAAGCTACAAAGGGATCTTACACATAATTATGACCTGCCTTTCACCATTTATGTTGGGGTTAAGTACAGTGAGAGTCACAGTTGCCATGGAGCAAAGGTCACTTACTGGCTAGCTGGGAAGTGAAATAAGAAAACACTGGCCTCCATTATCAATTTCACGTATTTCTAAAAATAAGTTATATTCCTTCTTTGGGAAATAAAGGGCAAATTCTGCTGCATGTGCTTGTATTTTTGTTAAGAACACAGTAGGAAAGAGAAATTACTTTTACCTTCCCTTACTGAAAACAAGATGAAACAGCTGGGGAAGAAAAAATATAAAGAGGAAATGACAAGTTTCACGAACTGGCACTAGCAACTATCAAGTGAATCTTTTCACTGAGTCAGCTTCTTTTAATAATAATAAAAAAAAAAGGACACTTAGTCCAGCCACAAAAAAAAAAAAAAAAAGGTTAACGACTATAGAACGGGAGTGGAAATAAAGTATAAATCTTATAAAATAATACCATGAGGCTTTCTCCATAAAAGATGGAACCTTATTGTTTACCTTTGATAGGCTACAATATACAACCACAAGATTCCACACATGTGAACACGTCAGTAATTATGCTATCATATAAAGTCTTTTTAATACTTTAATCAAAAACAGTTCTTTGGGAAGCTAAGCTGCTAATATTCCACATCTTCCTTCTAAAGTTTAAATTCTGTACCTTCTATCTGTGGCACTTCACCATGAAGCTTGGCTTTGCTGGAGAAAGGTGCATTCTGTAGCACTAACGCAAAGAGAGATGGGATCAAGGACTGCAAAGCAGAAAGATACATGTGGAGCTTATGTTCATCCAGCCCATGCTCTCCTTCCTGAAACATAAGGAGGTAGAAACTAATTTTAGTTTTCTGAGATTATGTATTTATGACGTCCTTCCTTTCTATGGTAAATAATAAAACATTCAAAGACCTGTACATTGCACTCACAGCATACCACCTAATTTCTCTAAGCATGTGAAATGTGAAAAAGCACCAAGGCACTGTAGAGTAACAGAATCTCTCATGTGGAAAGCTTTAAGGTGAACAGCAGTCATTTCCATTTGTATGAAGCTTCTTACAGGTTTTTTTCCTCTCCTCTTAATAGGGTCTTATCTCTTGAAATTTTCTAAGTAAAGGTAAAGAAATTCAAGTGAGTCCCAGGCATCATCTTAAATGCTTAATTGTTACAACAGCAGCAACATTTGCCACTTCCCCTCTCCTATTTCCTATCTCCTTTTATAGATTTGGTTACATCTGTAGTTGTCAGCACTGAAGGACTTTAAAATAATTCAGCACATAGACAAAATGCAGGAGAAGAATTTTCAAAAGAAAATAAAAGAGAGGGGCCTCCCTGGTACCGCAGTGGGTTGAGTGCAGCACTGTGAAGCTCCACAGCCTCTGCAGTGTGGGTTTGATTCCCAGCCAGCCAGGGAGATACCCATATGGCGCGGCAGACCTCTCCTGTCCTGCCCACTGCTCCCCTCAGCAGTGTGTTTCATCAGTCTGCCTGTTCTGTTCCCTACTCTGTCTCTGGTGAATCCTCTCACCCTCCTGCACCTCCGGCCTGTACCCCAGCTCTTGTATAAATAAATAAATCTTTTAAAAAAAGAATGAAAGAGGCAGCAGAAAGGAAAAAAGTAGTGAAAGGATCAGTAAGACACAGAAACCAAATATTTCAGTGAGAATAGAATCATTAGAGATGAAAGTATTTATTGCTCTCCAAATCCACTTGCGATGTCATTGCTGCATTATAAAATAACAACTGTATCAGAAATACCAGAGACATGAGTTATTTACTAGCAAGTTCTGAATTAATTTCTTCATGGAGTATTGTGTTGAATACTGCAGATATGTTTAGCTACAACGTGGAATCAAGCTATGTTATGCATGGCAACAAGATAATCAGGTATGGGTAATTGTAAGGGAGGAGGAACGCAAACACATGAGAACAATACTTTAAAAACTTCCCTAGATTTCAGAAAAAGGAGTATTGCAGTCTAGGCATTTATTTAATAAAATATTTAATACCCATCTTGAAATTTATGTAAATTATAAAAATTAAATACAAGTGTAAAATATAACACCATCTATAGAGTGGCTATAATACTTTATGGAAACACCTTCTAGAGCCTTTCAATTTGGGTAGAAAAGGCAAGAGTTTGGAGCCAGAGACTCAAAAGAGATCAGATCCTGGCTCTGTCATATGACAGTTGTGGGTCCCTGGGTAAGCTCCTTAAACACTAAATCTCAGCTTCCACACAAAAATCAGAGCACAATCCATACAGTTATAGGAACAAAATAATATACATAAAGGATCTACTTTAATGGTACACAGACATTAAATAAACAATAGTTTTTCCTCTAGTCTCTAAAGAAACTTTAGTACAAAAATTTAAGACATTTCTACGATGTCCTCAACTTTTCAATTCTTTTACCATGGAAGAGTGAAAAATTCATTTAAAAAGGGAGAAAATGAACCATTGCAATGAAATAAATACAGTTAAAGCACTTCGACATTGTTTAAATAAGCAAGCTTTAGGAACTCATATTTTATCTGTTATATTCTGGGAACTGCCGCTGATATGTTAGCTAAACTATTTTAGCCTTCAGAAAAAGCTAAAGATGTATGGAGAAGCTGAACAACGTATGAATTAGTTCTACAAAGGTTCTATTTCAACTGACAAACTCAGAAAAGGTGACCTTTCTCTGCCAGAGTCACCAAACCAATGCTTCCTGCACATCTCACTTGGCTCCAGTCAAGAAGAATCTTTACCTGGCAACTTATCAATTTACTAGAATGTTCCACTAAATGAGACTGTTTCTGCTCCCCAACATTTTTCAAGATGTCTTATAACACACCTCTTACATTTTCACAATCTATATAAATAAAAGAAGCACATACCCTGAGAAGTTTTTCAATCTTGTTCAGTAATGTAGGTATAAGATGAGACTGCAGATTTCCGAGTTCTGTAGTCCAGGCAGCATAAGCTGGTAAAAACACTTGATGTGTTGCACTAACTACTCTTTCTGAGGGATCCCCCAAGGCGGACAGCAACAATTCAAAACCCTGCCAAAAGTAAACAGATGCACCAAAGATTTTTAAAAGAATAACCTTTTAAAAAGTCTCAATTTTGTCATCTGCCTAACATGGATGGAATTGGAGAGGATGACACTAAGCAAAATAAGTCAAAAGGAGAAAGATAAATACTGGGCGGTTTCACTCATGTGGAAAGAAATAACACAAAGGCAGGGACAAAAATAACCAAAACAAACCCCGGAAATATGACGAAGAACAAGGCTATCGGAGAAGGAATGATGCGGATGGGGAACAAAGTGAGGATGGGCACTGATGGACTTTGGTGGATGATTATGGGTGCTTTGGTGGTAAATGTGATGTGGTAACAAACACCTGAAGAGGTTTGAACTTCTAAATTATAACAGTGCTGTAAATAAATGTTACCTGAAAAAAAATCATAAGATTAAAAAAAGTCTCGATAAAAAATAATAAATATGTGTTAGAGTACAATTAGGAAACATCAGAAGCAAGAAAAACAGACATCCATAATCCTACCCTTGTCATTTTCTTTAAAGAAAACTGTCATGTATCCATTGATGAGGAAACCAGAGAAAAAGGGTGGTAAATAAGGCATACTTGATGCCAATTTCCTGCCAGAGTTTGGGTACTTAGTGTAAATGCATCATAGTCTTCTTTCCTCTGAATTGCAGAACTGAAACGAGGCAGCCAACTCCAACTGATTACAGTTGACATACCTGCCATCCCTTCTATATGAACCAGAGATTTGGAATATTATTTGTAATCATAATGGGGCAAATCAGGTTCAATTTGAAAAATGTACCTGTTGATATTTGTCTGGATCATCAATGTATCCCATAATGATACCGAGGCTTTTGATCACAGCTTCTCTTACCAAATCTGCCTTATCTTCCATTAACATCTGTTGCAACATTGACAGAACCAAGGAGCTACGGATTTCTTTCTGAAAATGAAAAAATGTTTTTACTATTTATTTATACTAGTAGCGGGAAAATAATATGACATCCACATTTTAAAAATCCTGATTGAATAGACATCAACACATTGCTAGTGTGCTTCAAGTCTTCAGTTTTCAAAGACATACATTACACATACAGTCTAAGAGGCATTCTCCTTTACCCTATCTCTAGAGATGGTAGCACCCACCCTAAATTCCGTATTAATCATTTCCAAGCATGTTTTTACATTTTTACTGAATACGTGCAAATCAAAAAAGTCAATACTCTGCTTCAAAAGGACAATGACTCTTCTATCATTATTTGGTGAACTCAGAGGAGAGCACTGAGTTACAATAACAGGGGAGATTATAAAAGCCTGATTATAAAAATCACTGGTAATCAAAACATTTGTCTGGGGTAGTAGTAAGGAAACATTACAAAATCCTAGTGTTTGTGGTTTGTTTTTTTCCTTCAAAAACTGAGCAAAAAAATTCAAACAGTAAAACATGAGTATAAATTTTAGAACTATTTTAAAAGGAACTGCATTGCTATTTTTATGGGCTACTATTTAATATAATGTCTATCACTGCCATCTCTATCTTATTTTCCACAGCTAGAGAATGTTTTAGCTAATTAGTGACTGAGGTTTAAAAAAGTTGTTAATATACAGATACTTGATCTTCCTGCCCTACTTTGAACCTTTATTGTAATTTTACCAATTCAGAGAATTCTTTAAACCTGAACTGAGTTAGGTCTGTATTTTTACATGTGATGGTTAGGAAAATATATAGAGGATATGGCCATTTTCACAAATTCAGCGATACCTAGTCTGCAGAACTAGGTGCTTAACAGACATTTTAAAGTGACCTAGCTTTTGACTTTTTAAAAATAAAATTATATAATTCTAGCATATTTTTGGACACATTTTAGGTACGTGAATATGCCATTTGGTACAATCTTACTTATTTACCCTTGAGCTACAAATTGCAGTCCCAAAAGCCTTATAGTATCTTAATGGGTTTCTTGGGTGGTATTGGTACAGACAATACTACAGAGGTAAATAAGCGTTAGCTGGGTTTTTGCTTCACATTGACCTGGCGATTAATTTTGTTAGACCACAGAGACCCCACAGGACATCCAAAAGTCATTATCCACTTAAGCAATGTCCACACTTGAGATTTTGCTGCTATCGGTTATAAAGCAAGTGTAGAACCATGAAGAAAATTTTAAGCCTACTGTTAATATTGCTTAGCATTCTCATATCAGGAGCAGCAGGGAATATCTTATCCTTTCTGAGCATACGGTATTCCTCTCTGTTATTTGAACAATAAATGGTGGGATACTCAGATTTAGTTATATGTGTGCATATATATATATATATATATATATACTTATGATTTAGCATTACGATTAAGATACTAGTTTTAAGATAGGAAAACATTAAAAAATATTTCATAATGCCTAGTTCCTGGGTAAATAAGAACTCCATGCACTATTGATAGTATAAACTCTGTTACCTTTGTTGGAGGCAATTAAACAGTGTCAAAAATAAAAAATTCAACAAATGATGAATGAAGCAAAATGCAGAGGTATTAACAATATGAGAATTTTTAAAAAAGATTTATTTATTTATGCATACAAGAACTGGGCACAGGCCAGAGGGGCAGGGGGTGAGAGGATTCACCAGAGACAGTGGGGAACAGAACAGGCAGATCTACTGAAATACACTGCTGAGGGGAGCAGTGGGCAAGGCAGGAGAGGTCTACTGCACCGTGTGGGCAGCTCCCTGGCTGGCTGGGGATCGAACTCCTGTTGCAGTGGCTGCTGATAGCTTCTTAGTGCTGTGCTTAACCCCTTGCACCACCAGGGAGGCCCAACAGTATGAGAAATTTAAAAAATGCAGATAGTCACAGATGCTCAGAGTCTGTCAGCAGTGTTTACTGTCAGGAATATAGAACATTATATATAGTATGATTAATTCTGGGTAAAAAAAAAATTTAAAGGATATAAAAATATAAGTTGGGTATATATATATTTTAATTTTTCTGCATTAATTAAAAACTATTAAAAGTAAATAGATATCCTTAGAGAGAATGCCTAGGGGCCAGGGAAGGTATATCTTTGGTTTTCATTTTATTCGTTTTTGTATTATTGAAATATTAAAAAAATTTTAAGTAGTAGGAGACTATAGACTATCTAAATGCAACTTAGTAAGTAGCTCATGCAATGATGTAGAATCCTATTATGTATCCTTAAAGAACAATCTTACCAAAATGACCCTGTTAGTAAAGTCAACAAATTTTATGTGAAGGGCCAGGTGGTATATACTTTTGGTTTGGGGGGGGTCATAAGGTCTCTGCTATTGGAGAGCAAAAGCAGACACAGACAATATACAAGCAATATATTTGTTTCCCATAAACTTATTTATCAAAACTGTGGACTAGATTTGGTCTCCAGGCTGAAGTTTGTTAAGCTCTGCTTTAAATGATGGTTTTCAATTAAAATAACTGTGATGTTAACTGCATTCTCTGTGCTCCTTCTAAGCTTTGGACCTACAGGAAGTCACCTAGAAGGATGAGGTAGTCCAATGTTCTCTGTTTCTTTGGTGGCAAGATTTTTTAAGTTGTTTGAAAATGAATGAGCCCCACAAATAAGTTTTGTTTTGGATGGATAAAATCTATTAACATTAATTACATTAGAAATTAAACCTGAAAAAATTTTAAACATTTATCAATTCAGTTAAAAACAATAAACTGATTAAATGTTATCATGAATAACATTTTAATGAAAACAACTATAATACAAAAAATTTGCAAGAAGAATGGCAGTTTTACATTTTGTTGTAAATCTCTAATGTCTGGTTTAAAAGACAGGTAAATTCTTTGCTCTGTTCTGCATTCAAGTTGTTGTGAAAATGGTGCTTTGGCTGAAGTATTTAAAGAAAATCTGGTCTCACACAGACAATAATTGGAAAAGGAAGGAGCATTTTAAAGCCTTTTCTGATAAGAATAGATACTTTACTTTGGAAAAGTAAGAAGTGGTAGCTTCTTAAAGGTTAGTTAAAATCTGGAACCTGGAACCATGATATGGTTTATTGATAATAAACCTTTAAAACACTGATAGATTAATTGCACTGGTCTAACTTGGATTTTGCCTAACTTCTAACCCACACATGATTTTGAATATTATGCACTGGTCATTTGGGAAACACTGGACCACAGGATTAAACAGATATTCTTTAACACTGATACATTTTATTATAATGTCAAAAAAATCACATTTGTTAGTATTGCCACTAGTCTCATCAGATAGGTATTTACATACCTAGAAGCTATCAATTCTAGGTAGTAGACACAAGTTTCCCAAAATTCTAGCTCTTACTGAAAAGCTCCAATTTTATCATTAGCAATAAATGTTGTCTACTTGTTTTCGCTGAAGGGACAGGCTTATTTCACTCATTTTTATGAAAATGTCTGCCAGATACCCAAATGTGAATAACTATAGCTTGTCTGTCAGTGGTTGGCCAAGTGAAATCAGTGTCCCATGAAAAAAAAAGCTGCCAGTTCAGCTGACAACTCAAACTTTTTGAAGTGCTTTCCTCCAAGAGTTATCAGCATCATATGAATATTTTTCATGTTAGCAAACAGAAGAGTAAAAAGATGTACACTCAGTGGTCAAAAGTTATAATTTTACTGGTTTATCAAGCTTGTATTCCAGTCAAACTGGCTTTTTCTGCAATCATTATCAGTATATCTGTGTGTCACTGCCTTGTTACTAATGCACTGGCATTGTGTACTGCATCTTTTCCAACAACACTGTAAATGTCAGCAGAAAGAAAAAGACAAAAAATGTTTTAATATTATTGTGAAAACAATGTTCCCCTCAAAGACCTCTGACAGGATCTCCTGCAACTCCCATAGTCCTCAGATCACACTTTGAGAACTATTGATACAGTCTGATAACATATTTATACTCATGTAAACACAACAGTTAATGAACCTATGTGCCTGCAATGCTGTAATGTATCAATGTGAGCCTTTTCTTTTTGGCTTATCATTGTTTTGTTGTTAGGACAGCATGCCCTAAGAGAATCTGGATTCAAAGGTTTAAGAAATTCAAAAAAGGGTTTGCTGTTATTTTGAAAGAAAAAAAAAAATTTAAGGAAAAATGACAATTCTTACAGGAAGGAAAGGTGCCAACGCGCCACAGGATTCTGCCACAAGTAGTCGTCTTTCTGGGTATTTGTGATTAATCTGGAGTAAAACATAAAGAAATCAGGCATAAACAATATTGCCCTCCCTTCCTTCAGCACAGAATTATTTTTCACCACAATCCTGTTAAGAACACAATAAAGCTGCTTCCTTTTCCATTCTGGGAAACCCTGCGTGGCTACACCTGGATCAGAAAGGAATCAGGCTGAGACTAAAAAAAAATGAGGTCACAGGGGTTATCTGTTAAAGAAAAAAGGATAAAGCGAAGATAAAAATTTGGCAAGGTGTCTAGAAATTGTGGGTTTGCCAAAACTAGCTTTCTTTAGGAAGTTAGAAGGAAGTTGGGATCCTTCCCTACTAACATTAGTATACTTTAAAATTTGGAAACCCAGATTCTGTATACTACAGATAGATATGGTCCGTAACATGTTCCAGGAATGAGCCATCAGTCCTCTTTTTTTAACCTAAGGGAATAGGAAGTAAGTTAATTAATAACTAACCAGACTCCTAGACTAGTGACATCATTTTGTTTTTAAACATCTTCAATCCATTCCTGTTTGCATATTCGAGATGTTTGGATTTTACTATTGTGATGACTACACTGAACCATAACAAAAATAACAAAACAAAACAAAAAATGACACATACTGGGTTTTGTTCCCATATGTCTTCTTCATAGAATATAAATCTTTCTTTGACTGGAAAAGAAGTATATCTGTTCTCATATTCCCATATGAAAAGGTGACATAATTCATTAATGTATTGGATGCCTAAAATTAAGAAAAGAAATTATATAGTAATCTACTGGGCAACAAACTGGAGGTAGGTGGCTAAAAGATCCCCTAAATCCATGTATATTAAGGTTACAGAAGAAGTGGTAGTAGAGATGTTCACACTGACATCTCTGAATTAAATTTAATCCAGAAATATTAACTTCAAAGCAGAATGGTTTGAATGTCAAAATACGTATGCATAAACTTTAATTTGCTTTTCTTCAGCTTAGTTCAATAAGTCTCAAAATTAAATGTCCAACAAAAATCAATTGTACTTCTGAAATATATTAGCAATAAAAAACCCCCAAAATTAAGAAAACACTTCTATTTACAATAATATCAAAAAGAATAAAATACTAAGGAATAAATTAAACAAAAAAACTACAAATATATTCTGAAAGCTATGAAACACTGTTCAAAGAAGTTTTAAGAATGTAAATAATGGAAAGACATTCTACACTACTGGATTGCAAAGTTTAGTATTGTTAGGACGGCAAATTCATCTAAAGATTTAACACAATCTTTAAGAAAATTCCAGCTGACTTCTTTAAAGAAATTGACAACTGATGCTAAAATTCATATGGCAATGAATTCATAAGGAAATAAGGGACCTAGAGTAGCCAAAACAAGCTTGAAATATCAAACCATGTTTGAGGGTAAGGTTTGTTTTTCGGATGATAAAATTGTTGTAAAATTGATTGTGGTAATGACTACGCAACTCTAAATATACTAAAAACCCATGAGGGTAAACTATTTTTTTTTTTTTTAAAGATTTATTTATTTTTATACAAGAGCTGGGTATAGGCCAAAGGCGTGGGAGGGTGAGAGGATTCACCAGAGACTGAGTGGGGAACAGTAACAGGAAGATTGACTGAAATACACTGCTGAGGGGAGCAGCAGGCGAGACAGGAGAGGTCTGCTGCGCCATGTGGGAATCTCCCTGGCCGGCTGGGAATCGAACTCGCACTGCAGAGACTGCGGAGATTCACAGTGCTGTGCTCAACCCGCTGCGTCACTGGGGAGGGCCGGTAAACTGTATGTTATCTCAAAAAGGCTTAAAAACACCCACAAAATGTTGAAGAAATGATTAAAAATTTAATGTACATATGAATCGCTGTACCTTCAAAGCTTTGTATGTTGTTTCCAAGTTAATTTGACTTTCAATGTCACCCTAAATTAGTATGCACTATAATTTATAGAGGACATCAGGGACTGTCAGAGGTAATTATGACTAATGATGTTCAATTCATATATTGAATCTAAATATGACTCCAAATTTTAGAGAAAGAAATGAATATTCAAAGAAATTGGGAACAGAATTCTAAAGGCCACATACTTTAGTGATACTCCAATATTTTCCCTTAAGAATAATTGGTATTTATCTTCATAAAAAAAGAAATCCATCTTTTCAAGATGGAAAAATAAGCAGCTTAATGACCAAAATATCAAGTCAAGAAAAGTCAATGATTCTGAGTATTACAGAGGAGTAGGTATTAAAATTCAACAAAAGTATTGTTAGTAAATAGTGAGTTGAACTATAAATACAAAACCCTCTTATATCAAGGCTTATATTTTACATTCTGCCTGTGTTTTTAATACACACAAGTATAAATATAAGCAAGATATATTTCTATCACACACACACCCTTCTTGCTCTTCCTTGAACTCTTCAAGCAGACAAACAACTCAGGGCTTTCGTATTTTTAGCAGCTCACTTTATTCAGATTCTGTCTAAACATCTTTTCTTCAGATTCCTCCTCTGACTGTCCTTCATAAAATATCTTTTCCCATCATTCTCGAACTCCTTATCCTGCTATTTTTCTTCATATTATATATCACTATAAGATAATATATCATATCATTTTCTTTCTTCTAATCTCTCTATTAGGATGCCTCTGCCTTTCACATTGAGTCACTATCCCTAGTGACTACACTAGTACTAAGCACTGGAACTTGTGTTTTGAAGTAACTGTTAAAAAAAAAGTAAAAACAAAACATCCAGAGCAGTTCTTCAGCACTATTAATGACTGTGCTTGGCTACAAAAACAGCAGCATAATTTATATTCCAAGATTTCCTAATGGCATTCAAAAAAGGAAATACGAACATAAATAAATATATGAGAATATAATAGCTAGGGGGAAAAACCCAACACAGTTACTTACCTGTTCCCAACACTGTGGTAAAAGTTCAGCTTCTACACGAGTTGGTCCAACATGACGTGCAAATGCCACACAGCCTGTTAGTATCATTTGCCTGGAAAGAATACACAGAAGTACAAAATGCATTTGCATTCCAAAGCACAATTATGAATAAGGATGAGAGTCAGCACATCAAGCACATTTTTGTACTATTAGACTTTTCCAACAATGGACCAGACTGCCTCCAAGAAAGTGAGTTCATTAAGATTGGTTCCTCCAGAAGAAGCAATACCATTTGTGAGAGATGTGAAAGGATCCTTAAATGTGAAAGAATCTCATAATTTCAGTGCTTTAGCTTCTTTTGAACTTCATTTTCTAGCCACTCTAAAACAATCATTGATTTCTCTCCGCCCGCCCCCCGCCCCGTATCACTATAATTAAAAACTGTCACATTATAGTGAAATGATATTTCTTAAATTAAAATTTTGGTACTATACCCAAGATCACTATGGTAGGAAACTCCCTACATGGCTCCATAATATCCATCGCCCAATATTCACACTCTTGCTGCAATCCCATCTCTCTTGAGAGTAGACTAATGACTTGCTTCTAATAGACAAAATAATGGGGAGAATGATGGGATATCACATCTGAGGTCAGATTACAAAGGTCTGTGATATCCATTTGTGGGACTCTCTCGCCTGCCTTCTCAGCTGGCATGCTTTGAAGGATGCTGCCATGTTCAAGGGGCTTGCATGGCAAGGAACTAAAGGCAGCCTCTGGCCAAAAGTCAGCAAGGAAAAGAAGCTCTTGGTCCAAAAACCCAAGAAACTGAATTCTGCTGGTGACCAACCCTGTGAGTGAACTGACAAGCAAATCCTTCCTCAGTTGAGGCCGGAGAATAATATAGCCCCAGTCAAGAACTATAAGACAGAGAGCCTTCTAAGACGCCCAAAGCAGAGGACACAGATTAACTTAGCCACATAATAGTCTGATTAAAATGTGGCATTTTAAACTGCTTTCTCGTAACTAACTAATAACTTCACTTAACAGATTTGAAACTTAATGAAGTTTAAAATTAAATTTTTCATTCTTCAGAACAAAATTCCATTTAAAATTACAGTACAGAACTGTTTTTCCACATTTGATTATCTAACATTTCAAAAGAGTGAAACCTGATGAGGAAAAAGTATGCTTTCAAATAAAGTCTGAAAGCAGACAGCTTCAAGGAAAATCAAATTAGAATGTTAAATTCTGATTAGTAATAAAATCAGCATTTTAAGTCCAAGGTCTGCTCAATATTATCAATTTAATTTCAATTGCAAATGAACCTTAAATTTCTATTTAGCCAAATTAACTATAACTGTTCTCTCAGGTAGAGGACAATAACAAGAAGCATCTAGACAACAATTAGGGAACTGATGGGCCAGTGTATGTTTACTACACACTGCTGTTTCTTCTGACCACAGCCATGTGAATTTTTCTCTCTCTGATTCCCCTTTATATTTACATAATTTTCTTCTAGGCCTCTGTAGGGTTAGGTAAAAGTATCAGGCTTTTCTGCCCTCTCGCCATCAGGATAGATGAGGGAACCCTGTGGTCCTGAATGCATGCCTGATGGCGGGCACCTGCAGTGAGTTCACCTGGGCTGAGAGACTGAGTTTATAAGGGTGGCATCACGGGGACGCCAGCAGAAGCCAAGAACGAATGGAAGCGAGAGAAGAAGAAGAGAAGCAGAGAGAACACCAGAGAGCCCAGATAGAGTGAGGATTTGCTGGGGGCTGGGAGGTCTGCCAGCCTCCCGGCCCCCCAGCACCCCTGCCTGCCATATGCCTGGTAAATCTAAATAAAAGACCTGCAAAAGCCACTGAGGACTCTGACTCCTCCTTTACCTGGTCTGCTGGATCAGAAAACCTGCTCAGTGGTCCTTTCTGCCCCTAAAGCCTCTCTCTCTGCCTTCCCTGTTTATCTATTTTTCTTCTACTTTAGGAAGGTAAATGAAATGAATATAAGGAAATGGACTCCCAGTTTACAGACAGCACTTCAACTGTTCACTCCCCAAGGAAAATTCCCTAATATCTGATAGTTTCCCCCCACAAGTGTTCTTAAAATAATGAGAAGGCATAAACATAGATTCCTTAAGTGTCTAAGAACTGTAATACACAAACTTTGGTGAAATGTTACTGGTGAAATGTTACCATTTCCAACACTTGTAACAAATATACACTTATATATGACCTTCCTGTGACATTTACTATCACTATACTAAAGACATGTGAACTTGTTGAAAAAATGTTAGGCCCTTCAAAACAAACTTACCAGACTTACACTGGAAACAGACTCTTGCACCGTAAAAATCAATATTGTTCCTATATGGAATATGGAATCACAGGACTGGGGCTGTTTGACCAGTATTTGACATAGGTAGCAACATGGTGTCATTTATAGTTGCTGGCAAAGAGCTAGCAAAAGGCACATTTATTAAGCATAAAATTAAGTTTTCATTAGGATACAGTCAAAGAAGTCAGAAATTCATTATGGAAAAATAACTGATTCTAAATAAAAATTTCTTTTACAATTTATTGCCCACATTATATACAGCTAATCAATTGATTGGTCTATTTTAATAAATAATTGCACTTCTGTGAGGTGAGAGATTTAAATATGGAGATGAGTTGCTTAGATCGTGAAAGGGCACACCTTTAAATAAGGCTAAGGGGTACTTCTGGCCACCAGGGGGCATCTATTAGCTTTAAACAGGCTATAACTACAGGATTGTCTTGCCAATTTAATAATGCAATAAATGGGTTTTTCAGCGCTCTTTGCAAGGGTACTAGACGTGTAGTTGCGCCAGCCGCTGCAGTTGCTACAATTCTCTTCAACTTCAAGATGTTTCCCTTGGCCCAAAATGCACTAAGACATCTCCAAGTTCGAAACATTCAGCAAATGATGGCAAGACAGAGCCACCAGAAATGGACACCTGATTTCCATGACAAATATGGTAATGCAGTATTAGCTAGTGGAGCTGCTTTTTGTGTTGCTGTGTGGACATATACAGCAACACAAATTGGAGTAGAATGGAACCTGTCCCCTGTTGGCAGAGTCACCCCAAAGGAATGGAGAGATCAGTAATCATCCCAGCCGGCGTAACACTGAATTGTTTCAAAATCAGCTTATAATTGATGCCAAGTAAAAATACTGTATCCATTAAAATATGGCATTACTAAGGAAATAAAGTACATTTGAAACTTTAAAAAAATAAATAAATAAAAATGCAATAAATGACAATGTAATAAATGGCATTACACCAAGATAAGGAGTAATATTCTTCAAAAATAAAATAAAATATTAATTTTCCTATATAGCACCATCAAATTATCTTAGAAAAATTTCAGTTTGCAATAAACTGTACGAATACAATGATTTAATTTTCTATATTTCTATTTGACTAGCATTTGAGGACTGCTGGCATAGACTGGTCAGATGTATTTTGGAAAAGCAGGAGGAAATATATACTTGGAGTTTTAAAGCCCACATATAATTTTATTTTATAGTTGAAAGATTCCTTGTATTTTAAATTTTTAACTTAATTTGCCTTATGGTTCATTTTTATTTATGATCTTCCAACATCCTCAGGAAAGGTAAAAATTTTAACAGTCAGTAAAACAAGTACTGATTATACAAAGTTACATAGTCATAAAGTACAATTCTTTCGTTTTGCAAAAGTATTAAGCAAAAAAATTCTTCCACTGAAAAAGAAAATTATACCATGGAAAAATATTTAAAATGCCTAATTTGATCTGACTGGTGCTTAATCTGCTTACCCACATCCCAGGATGCTTTGTCGACAGTCACACTTTTGTAGTTCTTACTTAGTATAATATAGGGGCTTCACTCTCTGAGGCAGACATCTATCATTGTTGTTTCATCAAAACTCATCCTCTTTTCTTCTACAAAGTCACCATGATGTGTGACCCTCTCTACCTTACCACCCTCAGATGCAACTAATTTCTCCAAGCAGGTGTGCCTGGTTATGAGCATTGGCCTCAGGCCTAATTGAAACAAAATTCTATCTCTCCAGCCACACAGCAATTAGCATACAGATAGACCAATCATGCAGAAATTCATATATTAAATATTTTATTTCCTATAAAACATAACCAGTAAGAGGCTGTGGTATATTTAGTTCATCTGGGGGAAAAAAGAGGGAATATTTAAAGGTTCTTAGAAGAAAAATGTGAAAGATAAAGGCAGAGGATTATTTGAATTAGAAGGCTAAAGGTAACAATATAAAAGGGTGCAAATTCAACACTAGTAGCTAGAATAGGAATGAAAACATTGCAGAGCATTGTAAATGAAGTTAGTGTTTCCTCTGCTTATTAAAACAGGTATTGAGGAAGAAAGAGGCCTTCAGATAAAGATGTTAATCCAGATGCCATATTAGTCCAATTAATAAATCAACTATATATTAATTTTCTAAGAAGTGGTTATACGTACCTTTGCTCATCATCTGGCCTCTTGATCAAATTGAAAAGTATGTGGAGAAGTTGATCTCTCTCTTTAGGCTCAGGATGTAGGCAAGCTGTACACAATATGAGGGGGATCAACTCCTAAGAAAATACGAAGGTGGAAAAATTCAAAGTAAAAATACATAGCAAAATTTCTTTTTTTCCCCAAGAGTATTTTAAATAGACATTTAAACTGAGATAAACTCCAATATAAAAAAAGTAAATTTTAGCTTTGCAAGGCTGATAATTCAAGAGAAAATACTGAACCATATTTATGTGTTGATTGTGCAAAAAGTGTAAATCAAAAGTAATAAAGTAACTTAAGATTCAACTAACCTTGCCTTCTTATCAGTACTTCTGAAGGGCCTGCTAGTTTTTACACTAAATAGCAATCCATCTTACTGTAAGTTAATAAAGTAATTTTAATTTTGAAAGTGTTTTTAAAACAAAAGCTGCAGAAGTTAACTCTAGAAGGAAAAAGACAATTCTCTCCACTTCCACAGATATAACGATCTTTCTTAAGATTAAATATAATTTATAACAGTGTACCCCTAGCATGTGACCCAGGAGTTAACACAAAAGACCCGTTCCAAGGAGTGAATGCTCTAAGTACAGAGGCCTACCAATAGAAATGTTTTCTGTTCAAATGGAATCTTTTGTTTGTTATATATTTAACATGCAAAGGTAAATTCAGTATTTTGTAGGAAATGAACACACGAAAGTTTATTTCTTCTAATTAAAGTTGTAGCATTTTTTAATTAAACTATGACAACAGTCTAAGATACACTAAAAAGATTGTCATTTTGGCATATATTTTCAAATCTAATGAACAGAAGTTCAACAGTCATAAAATATTTTGAGAAATCCTCTAAGTTATAAGAACAATTTTAAAAAATATTTTGTGGGTATTCTTTATATTTATAGGTAATTGAAAGAAATCACTGTGATCTAATAAGAAGGTTTGCTTACTCACTCCCATTTCTATTTCCATATACCTCCCTACCCACAATAAGTTCTGTAACAGATATAAAATGGAAACTGATCACCAAATAATACTGCATGATACCCTGAAGAAGAATTTACATTGTACAAGTATTCTTCCATTTTGAAACAGATTATATAATTTTTTGGAGTTGAGACTGAAATTAAAAGGCATGATTAGTAGTCTTTTTCCATTGTTTCTAATACCTTTACATTATTTTAAAATTATAATTACCAGGTATAAATCTGAAACAGGAGGTAGAAAGATAAAGCTGAGAAGAGCTAAGAATCAATTTGAGAAGTACAAGTGAATTTATTCTGTTATCTTTTTTTCATGGGTACCTTTGTAGATTTGGGCTTAAGGAATAACAGAAAAGCAAAAGAAATTTAAAAATTAAGGAAATAATTTTGCACTGGGAATGGAAAACAGTGTGTATGGATTATATACTGTTATGTAATGCTTTCACCTGAGGTTCAATATGATGCTTAATGGTTTAGTCTTGACTTTGTAGGAGAAAATATACTACCTTTTATAAAATAGTGGAGTAGGAAACTATTAATACTAAGGATATCCTAATCCTTAGGATTCCATGTAGGCTGCTAAAGTTAATGGCACTAAAAGAGGACTAAGACATTGTCTCATCAGCATATCCACTGAGAATGGAAATCTTAAGACAAAAAAGTAGTTATTCTAGAAAACACAAACAAAAGGAGAAAATATTTTAATGCTTGAAAATCAAGAAAGGTCCTAAGTATTTTATTTGTATCTTTACCTCATGTCAAATCACTCTGGGTCTTCTTACTAACCCTTTTTCCTGCTATTTCTCCTAATGTCTATCTATACATACTTTACATTATCTTATTCCATTCTCTTCCTATTATCTCTTGAAAAATAAAGTTAAGAAACGTAGATAAGATATTTGCTATAATTGCAAATATACTTTTTAAAAGAGTATGATATTTAGCTTCTTTATCCCAGAAACAAGCATATCAAAATAATTCCTACTTATTCTTTGTGCCTTATACTTTTTCTTTCTCCTTTTTTGTAATCATGAGGTTTAGTAATTCTTAATCACAGAGGAAGTTTATGCCATACTTTAATAAAGAGAATCTCTTAGTTGGAATAAGGGCAAATAAAACATACAGGAATTAGAAGTAGTGCAGAAATAAAAATACTTCACATACCTTCTGCAATTTCCTCATCTATTGCTAATTTTGTTAAATTTTCTTTCTGAGATCAAAGCCTCAAAAAGGCCTCTCAACACCACACATATCAAAGCACTTCCAGCAACACAGCAGCCATTACCAATTGCTCCAAATTGACACAGAGGAGGAAACCATTTTTCAGTCCTTGTCCCCTTCAATTCTAAAATTCTTCAATTTTGGGCTTGAAATATAAAACTGATGCCCTATTGATCATTACAGAGGAAATCAGTATAGAAATCCAATTGCAGGGATTTTATTACCATGATAATAAAATATTTTAGAATTCATTAATCTAAAAAGTTTAGTAATTTCCACTTCACTCAAGTAAATGACTTTTGTGAAGACTATTTTGAATTGTAAAATTTTAATAACAAAGCTAGTTCTCTTTATATAAAGGATTTTCCACCCCTCAAATCTTAGATGACAGTGGAATTTTGTAAAAAATTAAATAGGAAAATGCTTTCAGTTTTCCTTCAGTTCTACGAGTAAAACAAAATAATTTCTAGCAATAATCAAGAAATTGATAAAACAAGAAATACTTTAGATTTCATTAGATTTTTACATGAGTTCATGAATATTTTTACTCATTTTTTTTCACTCATAACAAATTTCTGAAGTCCCTACTAGGTAGTGTCTATTTTCCCAAAAACATATCATTTGAGGATTAAAATCTTAAAAAAAACCCAAACAGCCAAGAATAAGATTAGTGTGTATATAGACTATAAAAATAGAAAAAACAAAAACATCTAAAAAGAATCTAAAACAATAAAAGTTGATTTGATATAAGTGGGAGAAAGGGAAGAGAAATGAAGCAGGAAATGAGAAAAGAAATTTTTTAATATTAAAAAATGCATGGAAATATTGATAATGGCTGCAAGATCTGAAAGTTATCTAAAACAGAAAAGGAAGCATCATATTTAGATCAGATGCCAAGGCATAAATGTTCAAATACAAGTCAAGAAGCAAAATTCTATATTTCTAGAAGGCAATACATTAATCTCATAAATTAAGAGTTCACTGCTTGTCTTTGTTGTTTCACTGACATTATAAAACCTGTCAGGATGCTGGATAGCAACATGAAAAGAAAAAAATAAAGAACACCAAAGACTTATATAAAGAAAAAATATGATTACTCACCTCTGGAAAAGTCCTACATTTTAGGGGTTGCTAAAACATCTACACCTAGAATTATTAAGAGAGTAGTCCTCCTTATTCCTGGGAAATATATTCTAAGAAACACCAGTTCATGCCTACTATTGTAGATACTACTGAACCCTATTTACACTTATATTATTTTTTTTTCCTATACAAACACATCTATGAGGGCCTCCTAGTAGCCTATGGATAAGTCTCAGTGCTATCACCTCTAGGGCCTGAGTTCAAACCCCAGCCAAGGAGCTAACCCACGTATGGCAGAGCAGACCTCTCCTGTCTCATTCTCCCCTTAGCCTTGTATTTCAGTAGATCTGCCTGTTCTGCTACCCACTCTGTCTCTGGTGAATCCTCTCACACCCCTATCCTGGCTATACTCCAGTTCTACGCAAAAATAAAGATTAAAAAACAAAACAAAAAGCACATCTAGGATAAAGTATATTTTAAACTAGGTAAAAGAGCAGATTAACAACTGTTACTATTAATAAATAGAACAATATAATAAAAACCATATGAATATGATATCTCTGAAGATATTACTGTACATATTATTTTCAGACTGTACTCTACCAAAGATGAATGAAACTGAGGAGTGAAAAACGATTAGTGGGGACTACTATATGTATAATTCCTGGGGTTCAACATTTAGGAAGCCTAAGTGAAATATTTAAAAGACTTTAAAACTCCAATAAGGCCAAAGAGTATGTGATTCACTCCCAAAATTAAAACACATGCACACTCACACACAGACAAAATAGAAGATAGGCCGAGCTTATCTAATTCACTCTACTCTGTAGTTTACTTATTCACTATATTACTGTATCAATCTCACTCAGTTATTATTATTGGGAGCTATTATTATTATTTACAAGTCAAAATATTTGCTACTGAAGCAATCACAAATGGTGATGTAAAAAAAGCAAAATTTTGTTTCATAGAAATGAACAGGTCTACTTCCAAAAATTTATGGAATTGGTTCTTATATTTGCCTTTTTTTAAAAAAAAAGCTTTAATGTATCATAATTTTTGTATGTATCATACAATTTTATCCAATATGTATCCAATGCATCATAAAATTTATCTACTTCATGTACATTCAGATTTTCACATATTTAATTTTGATGTAATATTTAAAAATGCCTTCAGAAGTAATTCTTTATGAAATTTTATTATTTAATTACAGAATTCCCCTTCAAATGCATTTAAAGATTCTGAAAAATCAACTTCTCTAGCCTATTTACTAATTACATGTATCAAATAACAAAGATATTCATTTCACAATGAGGTGTGATAGATTCAAGTTCTTCAATCAGCCCACTAAAGTGTAGGTGCAGAACATGTACTTAAGCCGCATAAAGAAAATTAGTTAATCATTTTAAGTTTTTCTCCAAAAAAGAATAGTCAAGGAAAGAAGTCTTTATAAATACAAGTGCCCACATAAAAAAAGTAACAAGGTCCCAAATCAACAACCTTGCTCAAAACCATCAGGAACTAGAAAAAGAGCAAACCCAACCCAATATCAGCAGAGGAAATAATAAAAATTAGAGCAATGAAGAGAAATGAAATATCAATTAGAAAAACAATAGAGAACAACAAAATCAAAACAATCAACATGAAAGGCAAAAAAAACCCTCCATTTTTCTATTTCTACATGCTGAAAATGCATTTGAGAAAACTCAATAGTCTTTCATGATAACAACACTAAGCGAACTAGGAATATGGGAAAACTTCCTTGATATTATAAGTGCATTCTGGTTTCCTATATGTATCATACACAATGACGAAAGAATGAAAACTGTCACCCTAAGATCAGGAACAAGACAAGGATATCTGCTTTCTCAAAACATTATTATTCAACATTTTACTGGATATTCTAGCTAGAGCAATTAAGCAAGAGGAATAAATAAAAGCCATCTAATAAATCCACAAAAAATTTACTAATACTAATACATTAATACTAATACTAATAGTAATCAAAATAGTGTGGTACAGGAATAAAGACAGGCATAAAAACCAATGGAACAGAATTAAGAGTCCAGAAATAAATCCAACAGATATTTCCAAGTGTTTTTCGACGAAAGTCTTTCAATGTGGAAACAACTTCTCTTCAACATACGATGTTGGGACAACTGGATAACCTCATGAAAGAATAAGGCTGGACCTATGCTTCACTCCACATCTCAAAATAGATCAATTACCTAAATGTAAGTTAGAGCTATAAAACTATTAGAAAGAACCATAGGGGTAAGTCTTCCTGAATTCAATTTGGTGATGGTCCTTAGATTTGACACTACAGAACAAGCACCATCAAAATATAGATAAACCACACTTCATAAAAATAATAAACATCTGTCCACCAAAAGATATTGTCAAGAACGTATAAAGGCAACCTGCAAGCTGGGAGAAAATACTTCTAAATCATATATGCGATAAGGGGTTAATATTCAGAATTTTAAGAACTCTTACAACTCAAAAACAAACAGTTCAAATAAAAAATGGGCAAAGGACTTAAAAGAATACACTAAAAGTTATTCAGATCTGCTGCATGTAGGGTTGTGGGTCACTGATAGGAGGTTTTGTTGTCATGTATCTTTATTTATAAAGATGAAAAATATATAAATATATTTATATATTTAAAAAATGTTACACTATATGAATATATTCATTAATCAAAACCTTAAACGCTATTTCTAATATTGTATTTATTTAGTCAGCTAGGATATATCTGATTGGAGAATATGTAAAAATTAAGAAATAAGAAAAAAACGAAGACATTAATTTTCAATAACAAGACCTTTTAAAAATATAAATTTAAGGAACTAAGGTGAAATATTAAATAAAAGCAATTCAGTATCAAAGGAGGAAATGAACAAAAAGTTTTGTTGCTTTATGTCCTGAGATTGCTTTCAAATCAAACCAAGATTAATTATTAATTATTTACCAATTTAATCTGAGGGAATACAAATTTGGTATATAATTAATTACACATTAGGTATACATATTTAAATAAACAAAGATAAGTGATAAATTCTTGATGAAATTTTAAGTAAACATTTTTTAAACATAAAAAAAATTAAAATCAGGCAGAAAGGTAAACACCAAAAAGGAAATAATATATGTGGTATGCCTGTATGTATGTACACACATGAATGTGTGTGTGTGTGTGTGTATATATATATATATACACACACATATATTTAAATATATATAATGTATCTGATTACTGATGATGCAAATTTATAAATGTCGTGCAGTACAATCAGATTTTAGAAGTAGTGACTTCGATGATAAAAAAAAGGGGAAATAAAAGAAAAAAAGCTTAAACTGTATTTCACAATAATTAGGTTTCTGTGATATTTTAAAGATTACATTAAGGAAAAATAGTTAAAGGGATGCAAACATTAATGCACTGCATGGATTATGTTACAAGCTGAAAAAGGAAAGAAGCTCAAACATTCTCCCAGGGAGAACTGCACAACAATCTGAAATTAGACACTGATCCTTCAAGACAGAGAAAAATTTCTATACTTATTAGTATATCACAACAATTTTTAAATATTAGACAAAATAAAACATCAGTAAGTCATTTTTATCTTTTTTAATTAGAAAATAGTTAAAGGAATATTTTTAAAGTTCTTCAGATAGGTTTTCTTGAAGATCAGTACAAATTTCTTGTGCTAATGGATAAGTAAGGATAAGCTTTATGTGGGTTTTGCCAATGCATTGTGTACCTGTCATACTGTAGGTCCCATTAATTATGACTGAAATCAGTGGTAAATATTACAACGATAACAGAAGAAACTTACATTAAACATTCTAAAATACTCTTACCCAATTTTTAATAAAAAGTTTTGGGAACTGGAAATTGACTTCAGAAATTGAGTAATTCAAATAAAATCAACTAACTAAATTTGCTTTCTTTATTTGCAAGTAAATCACCTGTGATAAGTTAAATGAGATTTACAAATAATTTTTCATTAATCTTTTATTAGGTAAATATAATTCTACATGAAACTTTCCATAGCACTCATGGCTCATAACAGACTGTGTATAGTAAATTTTTGCTACTTTTGAAAATAACAGGTTAGCTACAGGAAAACAAAAACGGCAATTTCAAAAGTTATTTTAGTCAATATTATCAATTCTATCATCACAAGACAGGTATAGTTATTGCCAAACAAATATAATAAAACTAACATTTATAATAAGTAACTACAAGTACATTAGTCCCTGTTAATTTTCAATAGAAAGAGTGTCCATTTCTATAGACATACCAAGCATATCATATCAAGAGCAGAGATAAAATAAATTAGTTAACTGCAATGTAAAAAAAAGGACAGTGTTTATGGCACATAATGGACCTACAGTAATAGTTAGTGTTGCAGAAGCTAATGATGCTTTAAGCAAAACTGGAAAACACGAATACCATGCAGTTTTACTGAACTCACCTGACAGAGGTGTAAAACCATTCTCTAGGAGCAGAGATGCATGCACAAAAGTAAGAATATGATTGCAAGTAATAGACTTTAACAAAACAAAAACATATACTAAACTTTCAAATGACAAAAAAAAGGACAACATGATGAGATTACTGCGATGAAACATTTTTATGTGTCTCACCTCTCTCTTTGCCAACAGCACATTAGGAACAATGTGTGGGAGGCAGCGCCCCAGCATTAACATAACGCTCTTCTCACTGTCTGCAATCCGAGACACCTAGAAAACCAGAACATTCAAGAAGACAAAGGTGGAGAACTTCTCTGCATGATGGTACTTCAAATTCAAGCGTTAGATTCTGCTACCTCTGCTCTACATACATCCAAAATTATAATCTGATGCCACCCACTAGCTCTTTCGTATTCCCAGTGACACTACAGGAAAGAAACCAATGAGAGGCCAAGTAGACTCAACCACAAAAGAGAAAGGGAGGCATGAATATAAAGGTAAGAGGAAAAAATAAATATCCTCTCCTGAAGAGCCTGCAACAATAGCAAAGCACTTGAAGAAAACTAATCTGAGCGCTGATACCATGGCAAAGACAACTACTCCCTATGAAATTATAATGAGTAATCTAAAAATAAGAGTATAAGCAATATGTATACTTAAATTATAAATTTCATTATAAATTAAATCAGAATTATACCAAAATGAAATATACACCATTTCAGTAGAAATAACAAATTAAAAATAGACTACAAAAGGTCATTTTAATATTAAAAAATACCTTTAATCCAAAAACATAATCAATTGCCTTCCTTCAATATTTAGAATACTAACAGGAATTATTTTTCTTAGAGTATTATTTTAAATAATAGATCTGTATTAGAAACAGTCTTATCACACTTGTTTTTGGATGAGCTACTAAGAATAAAAATGGAATGTTTTAAGAAAGCTTTAAGTATATTTGACATAAATTACCTCTGATCCCAAACGACTATCCGCTGACATTCGACAAAAAGAGAGTAGAGCTTGGTGGAAAGCTGGAGACAATTTCCTAGAAGAAAATATTGGATGAAAAGGGGACAATACCAAAGGAGATACAACTTAAGGAGAAAGTAAGCTGCAGTCCATTCCTGTATGAATGCTACCATAAGCCATAACTATGTGCTCAATCTAAAGAAAAGAGCCAATAATACAAAGTTACGTAGAAAGGGTTATTCAGTATACACAACAAAGTGGCAAAGCACTCAGTATTGTGGAAACAGAGTACCAGAGCTGAGTCTGTTTGCTCATGTATAGTCATCCTCCCACATTCTTTCAGTGGAGGGAGCCAAAATCCAGTTTATCTAAGCTAGGAGCTGCCAAGCAGTCTTTATCATTCCCTTTCTTTTAATCCTAAATCCAAGCAATCTTTTTTTTTTTTTTTTTTTTTCCTGGGACCCTCGCCGGTGGCTGGGGATCGAACTGGCACTGCAGAGGCTGTGGGCAGCCTCGCAACACAGCGCTCAACCGCTGCGCCACCAGGGGAGGCCCAATCCAAGCAATCTTTAACCTTCTAACTATGTTGTAAATCTCTTCATTTCTTTCCAATCCAAGGCAGGCCTCAATTATTTCTTTCTTGGATTTTCCCAACAGATAACCCATTAGTCTCCTCCTCCAGTCTTGCTACCCTACATCTCTACCCTAGAGGTCTTTTTCCAAAACTTAGATATCATCATGTCCCAACTCGCTAAACGTGAGCTAACATGGTGTATATGACTGTGCTTAATTCTCCAACTTTATCTCCTATCAGTCTTCTCACTTATGTTCTTTGTTTAAACCTTACCGAATACTTGGCTTCCCAAATGCACAGTATTCTTTGTGCACATGCTAGTCACATTTAGTAGCAACATTTTCTCTTACAGCTTCACCTGGTTGACTCCTACCTAGTGGTCAGGTATCAGGAGAGATGACATTTCTCTCATAAATGCTTTCTTGCTCTGATGACTAGGTTAGGTGTTCTGAGTGTGTTCCCATAACAAGCTGAACTTGTTTTACATCACTAAATTTCAGTGATTGTCGGTGTCTCTCAAACTCCAAGATATGTGACTTAAGGACTTAACATGTGTTTTGCTTACCATTATATTCTCTGAACACTGGCTGGCACATAGTTAAGAGGTAAAATATTTTCTCAACAAATCTAACCATCAACTATCTCCAAAGTGAGGCTCTGGAATATCCAGAGAGACATAAGAAAGTACTCCTAAACATTAAAGACCTACTGCAAATGCAGTGATCGTTGAATAGCCTAACACAGACACTTATATCTTATCCATAATAGAATAAATGCACCTTGATGACTGAGCCATGTCTACCTCAAATCTTTCACCTACAAGATAGCTAAAGAAAAAATATACCTCTAGTAGGATACAAAAGTTGTGGCTCATGAGTTGAAAGCTTTCTTCTCACTAATTATGAGTACTGATAAGTCTAAAACAAATTTAATTATGCTTTTCCATTATGTCCCAACACTTGATGTAATTATACTCTGTTTAATAGGAGGAAGCATGACTTTGTGGCTGAGAATATACCATAGGGTATTTGTGAGGATTAAAAAGGTCAGTATACACAAAACATTTAAAAAGACCTGACATATGCAAAAAATTCAGTAAGTAAAATTTTCTTAAACTTATTATTGACATTATAATCTAAAATTTTTTAAGTTATATTTGTCTCCTACACTGGAAAGCATGATCAAAAAGGGTACAGGCCATGTTTTGTCATCTCAATTCAATCACTGCAACCTAGTAAGATTTTTAAAAAATGAATTCAGAATAATGATAACAATATTAATAATGGAAGCAGACACAGGAAAAAGCACTAGCAGTAAAAACTATTCCTCTCTTTAATATAGGTAACTGCAATACTGAAATCATCTTCCAAGTCTCATAAGGAAAGACTAGAGACAAAGTAAAAGCGCTGGGTAAAAGTCTTGGCAAACATACACATTAGGTGAGGGTTGAAATAACTTAGCTCAGACAGAACCTTCCCATGTATGGTTTATTCCTCTTTAATATAATTTAACTTAATGATGTTTTTGGTGTGAGGTATTTTGTTATGTAAGTTCATGCCAAAATAAAAATCCATTCATGTGATCTATAAAAGCTGTTCTAGGGGCCTCCCCTGGTGGCGCAGGCAGTTGAGCGCTACGCTGTGAAGCTGTCCGCAGCCTCTGCAGCTACGGGCTCCATTCCCGCCATCCAGGGAGAAACCTACATGGCGCAGCAGACCTCTCCTGTCTTGCCCGCTGCTCCCATCAGCAACATATTTCAGTCCATCTGCCTGTTCTGTTCCCTGCTCTGTCTCTGGTGAATCCTCTCACCCTCCCGCGCATCTGGCCTGTACCCAGTGCTTGTATAAATAAATAAATAAATCTAAAAAAAAAAAAGATTGTTTTAAAAAAAAAAGCAGTTCTAATTAGAACTGAAGCTCTTTGAGTTTGACAATGTACTAAATGCAGAAAATACATTTTAAATACAGGATGCATACTAACCTATTGGGCTTGTCAAAATGGACTGTACTTTTAGTTGGTGGAGAAGAAGGCACGCCTTCTCTTTCTCTCCTGGGGAAGGAATTTGGGAAGTTGTCTTTAGAAATAGTGGAATCAACTTCATCTGATTTTGAAAGATGGATATCCTCGTTTTTTCCTTTTTCTAAACTATTTATAGCTGGATTCTGTCTACTGTCTTCAGAGTCTTTGTGAAGAGATTGATCCACAGAAGGCTGAACAGAGTCACAAACTACTGGATTGGCAAAGTGTTCATTTTTTAGGAAGTCCATTTCACTGTAGAAAGAAAGAAATTATCAGAGAACTACAAATTTTTAAACCTTGGCAAAATCATAACAGGCTTGTTATTTTAAAAGTACAACATATTAATAGAAGATGTTATGGCGACTGACTAAACCTTTTTTGTAGCATATATACTGATGCTTCATATACCAAAAAATGTATCTATAAACTCTTACCAATGAAGCATAAAAATGGCCTGAAAAATTGTTTTGAGTTAGCACTTAACTTTCTTTTCCTCATTTCGGAAATGGAGAGAATTCCATTGAACCCACAGAATTATTATAGCAGTTAAATGAAATAATGTATTGAAAATATGCACAACACTAATGTGAAACAGTTTTTTTATTGATACTGACATGACTTAGCAGAAGTAAAAAAAAAAATCTTATTTCTTGCTTCCAAGCATAAATAATTAAGATCACTACACTGATTTAATTACTTTTTCGGAAGGAAAAAAAAGACATTAAATATATAAAGCAATTATAATTCCTTTAGAAATGTGAAAAATTATGTCTTACAACTGAAATGTTATTCTGTATGTTTATATAATCTGCCAAATTCTTTAAAAACTTTGAAGTTTTACAGAAATGATCATTACGTACTTACCTTTCAAGTCTTCTGATTTGCTCCATCAAAGACCATTTCTCAGTATTTAATAAACTAATTTTATCTTCTAATTTCTGTACTAGTAAGGAGTTCTAAATTAAAAATGGGAGAAAAATAGAAACTCAGGATCTCATAGCAAGCTTTTACAAAGTTTAAATAATTTCTGTGGCCTTAACCAGTTAATTAGAATATATCTTACCTCTATAGTCTGAGGAGTTTCAAGGGTTGGAGGAAGGTTGCCTACAGTTGGTGTAAGAGCCTCTAATTCATCTTCTTCTACTCCACTGGCCACATCTACAAGATCTTTGCCAGTAACTTGATGATTTCCAAAATCTCGGTAGAGTTGCAGTAAGTCTGGAGGTTTTGGAATGTTTAATCCTACATCATCCCATAGTTCAAAATCCTTAAAAATAAAAAACAATAATATAAAAAAGACCATAAGACAATTTATCCTCCATTTTTGAGGTTCTTTTTCTTATTGCATACATATCTTTAAAATGCAACAATAACAATTTTGTCATAATGTCAGTGTGTATGTTTCAAGTGAGTAAATATGATTTTTCAACTTAGTTTACATGTTCTACTTTCCAAAATTATTCCTATAAGTTTCCTGATATTCTAGGTAGTAATAAATGCCTTTAAGGCTATAGAACAGAAAGTAAAATAGGGTAAAATATCTTAAATTTTGGCCAGAGGCTGAACCTGAGACAAGTTAAGGGCTTTAGGTGGCACTGTTTTTAGGCAGATCAGTAGAAATTAGCACTGAATTTTATTTTAATGATGAAAGAACAGATTACTGATCATCTCTTTCACTTCCTTTATAGAAGAAAACAGGCAAAACACTCCATGACACTGGCTTCAAAGATATCTTTGTAGATTTGTCTCCAACAGCAAGAGAAACAACAAAAAATATAAATACTTGGGCATTACATCAAACTAAAAAGTTTCTGCACAGTGAAAGAAACTACCAAAAAACCAAAAAGATAACCTACTGAATGGGAGAGATAGATGCACACCATACATCTGACAAGGGGCTGATGTCAAAGATCTACAAAGAACTTACATAACTTAACTCTTTACAAATAACCCAATCAAAAATGGGCAAAAAAACTAACCATGCACGTCTCCAAAGAAGACACACAGATGCCAACAGACACATGAAAAAATGCTCATCATCACTTACTGTCAGGGAAATGCAAATGAAAACCACAGTTAGTTGCCATTTTATATCTAAAGAATGGCCCACATCAAAAACACCAGAAACAATAAGTGTTGGAGAGCATGTAGAGAAAAAGTAACCTTCACATAGTATTTGGTGAAAATGTAGACTGATCAAGTCCCTATGGAAAACTGTATGAAGAAATATTAAATACAGGATTAAATATTAAATATTAAATACCATCTGATCCAGCAACTTCTTTCCTAGTTATATATACCCAAAAAATGCAAAAACACTACTTTGAAGGGATGTATACACTCCCGTGTTCTTATAGAATTTTACTGTATGTATAACTTAAAAAAAATAAAGAAATCAGATACAAGAGAACATAAGTAAATTACAAGTTATAAAGTAAATGAATCACTGTTAAAAAAATGTAACTGTACCTGGTCATCATTTTCATCTGAAAAGGTTATTGATGTAAGCTTATAGTTATTCTTCAATAAAAATTCATTGACTAAGAAATTTAGAGCTCTCTTTTCAAGAGGTTTGATTGGCTCCTACAAGCAAAAGGAAGGACAAATAATACGATAAGTTTTTCTCCTTTAATACTTATGTTACTTCTTAATGTGAAAACACTTTTAGATTTGTCATTTACCTACCTGAATTTCAGGACTTGATTTGTAATTTTTTCGTTCCTGTAAAGGAACTTCATGTTCTGGTGGGAAAAAAATATAAATATTTTAGTATTTTACATTTGAAAATATCTCAGCTACTTCTACATTGTCAAAGTGGAAAAAGTCTCAAAAAAGTTTTATGTACACCACCTGCAGCCTTTGTCAGGTTGGCTCGGAGGGCCTGAATGGTCTCCTTGGCTTTCCGTAGTTCAAACTCCAGGACTGGACAGGGATTTGGAATAAACACACACAGGCATCCAACCAAGAAAAGGGAAACAAAAATAAAAAAATAAAAAGCAAGGATGGGTATGAAAAAAAAATACAATTTGTATTGAAAACAGAAAGCATGCAATCTTTATGAAACTTGTGAACGCATGCAGCAGAGTTGATTTGCAAGCAAACTGGTGAATGCTTTCCATAGTTTTAGAATTCAGGGGACTGTTGAGCAAACTGTTCTAGCTGTCTGACAAGGAAAATCTCTATTTAAAATTAAATCTATGGCACACTCTTCTTTAGGTAGATAAAAATATAGTATACTGGTGCTTCTGCTTTACTCAGTCTAGGTAAGAAAATGCAGTGGAATATTTTCAGGAGACATAGATTTAGGGGGAAAGATAAAAATTAGATGAAATTCAAGCAAATATACTTAAAACCTTAGGATTTTTTAAAAAAGTATTTTTAAAGGACATTTTATATTTATATTTTATCTAGAATAATGTTATAAATCAATGTATATAGAAATGCTAGTGAATATATTCCTTAATTAAGTGTTTAAGGAATATGGCTTAACTAGTTAATAAATGTTGGGTTACCAATAAATTTCTAATAAACAAATGTATGCTTTCTATAAATAGTGTAAGTATGTTAATGTTAAACATATATCTAAAAAAAGGTCAAGGATTTTATTCTAGGTTTCATTTAAAGCCAAAGGGTAGAATATAGTTTGTGTTTTAGTTTCTTATTAGATTATTCTAAGCAAAAGACTATGTATCATTCTAAAAGTGTAGTAATCTAAAGATACTGAATAATATTAAGCAGAACTTCAAAGTTTCTGATAACTCTTCAAATAGATTTGTTTGTTTTAAGACGTACCAATAAACTCAAAATTTTTTCCTGATTATAAAATAAACAGAAATACAATGTTCCACAAGGAGCAAGATTTTACTATGTGCCTTAACTTGTAATTTTCCTTAAATATATATAAATGCTAGTCTGAAGGAAAAAAAAACTTAGATGTTGTGAGGGGGGAACCATTTCCAAGAATTGAAACTTTGGGAAAATTAAGTGACCTTTGTCACATGGGATATTAAAAAATTATAATATTTAAAGAGTTCTGCATAAAAACTAGGAAATCAAAATTTTTAAAAATTTGAAAATTACAACATTTTAAGATGCAACTTTCTGGTTGACTAATAAACAGAAAAAAGAAGATGGCAAATGAGATGCATCAGAGAACAAATTTATAAAAATATATGGAAAAATTAGGATTCACTCAGTTTGCATATTTTCATTAAAAACTTAAGATGTAACTATATCACATCTAGTACATGAAGGCCAATTATTTTGATGCACAGAATTTCACTGCAGCAACACGGAAGCACAACTTAAAATTAGATGACATGTATGTTACTATTGCTTGTTGGTAGTCAGCAATGCTGATCTGCAAACATTTCTGTGCAACAAAGTTCAAACATTTTCCCTAAAACTTACAGTCCTAAAAACTCTTAAAGACTACATATTCAGTGAGGTAAGAAAATAGGTTTTTAAAAAAATCTAGATAGCTGCGTTTGGCTTTAAAATACTTAAATATATCTTAAGTAAAATGAGTATATACATTACGCTTTCAATATAAATTATAATTTACTAAGACATAATATAGAACAATTGCAGATCAGAAATGCGCTGCACCATAATGATAGAAATATGAGGAAAAAAATGGAAAAAAAAAACTGGTCAAAACATAAACTGAAAAATTCAAATTCACTTGGTGACCAAGAGCAAAACACTGAATGATCAAGGCACAGAAAGCCAGAAAAACCCATGTCAGACGGCAAGAATTTGTATTTTTATGCACATCTACATATACATTGCCAAATGTCACGAAAAGTTACCAATGCTATGAAAGGATAGTCCCTAACAAAATTATTCACTCTGCTGCATGTTTCTTAATAAACAATATAGACTTTAAAATTTCTGAGTATCTTTGAAGCGATAGAACATCTCTATAAAGTCACAGAATAATCAAGGAATCGCAGTTATATAAGAAAGGATTTCATAAGGACTGAACAAGGTTCTATGTTTACACATATATGAAAGTTTTTTTTGTTAAATATTTATTTATTTATTAATACAAGCACTGAGTACAGTCAGAATCGCGGGAGGGTGAGAGAATTCACCAGAGCCAGAGCGGGGAGCAGAACAGGCAGACTGATGAAGTACGCTGCTGAGGGGAGCAGCGGGCGGCAGGAGAGGTCTGCGCGCCATGTGGGACCCTCGCCTGGCGGCCGGGGATTGAACCAGCACTGCAGAGGCTGCGGGCAGCTTTGCAACCCAGTGCTCAAACACTTTGCCACCGGGGAGGCCCTGAAAGTCTTTTTATTAAAAATACTGGATTAAAGTTCAAAATTAATCATCCTATAAAGAAATACATTGCACCAAACAATCTCTAAGTATTTTTCAAATATAATTCTTTACAAAAGCTTTTGAGGATGTATGTTTTTAAAAGTCATTGTAGGAATAAACTACCCAACTGCTTGCAATCCTGCTGGATGTAATTGTATTGGAACTAAAGTAACAACTGCAAAGGAATATTAGGAATATTCTAATACTGCATAATACAATCTTACCAAAATAATGAATAAATCAGTAGAAGCAACTCTGAGTCAGTTGAAACAATTACTTCCTGACCAAGGTTGGATAATACTGGTGTTACAGCAGAGGTAAGTAAGCGCTTACATATGCTAACACAACTTGGGAGATGTATTACTGTGTGGAGATACCAACAGTGAAGTGCCAAATTTCTTAACAGAATAAAAATAGCAATACTTTGTTGCCCCAACTCAATATACCACTAATATTATCTTGAAATATCTGCTAGTCTTAGTTTATTTTGGCATAAAATTCAAAATACTATTTTGGAAGAATTTTCCCCCTAACACTGATCTTTAGCAAGTATTTTTTCAGTCCCATTCCTGCTCACTATCTAAGAATTTAAATCAAGAGGCCCAACAAGGCAAGGATGCTGCCACCTCTCAGTAGACACAAAATTGTCTTATGTGAGAATTTCCTGGCTTTCCCCCCTGAATTTAATGTGATTTGACTTTATAATAAAATACTACTTTCCCATCTTTAATACTACTTTTATTATGCCAAGAACAGCTTCAGGAAAAATTCTCTTAAGAATGACTTAGAATAAAAATTTTTTTCTAAAAAATTTTTTTTTTCTCCTAATAGCACAAAAATCCTAAGATGGTACATCACTACCCCTATGCTTTAGAGCATTTTTCTGCTTACTACAGACATCAGAAAGGTACAGTACTGGGACATAAGACTTAATAAAATAGTGAGAAAGAAAACAAGATGCAGTCTTCACGATTTGAGGACATTTAGTTTTCTATATTCTCTTCAGTGGGAAAAGCATTCTCTTATCAAGTCTTAAAACAAAACAAAAAAAAAATTCTTCCCCTGTCTGATCCTCCTGCTCATGTTCTCTTACAGATTTCTTCATCGCTCAACTCAAAGTCGGTCTTTCTCACGGTGTCAGCTTTGGGCTTTTTCTTCCGTCACACACTCCAGTGGGATATTGACTCTTATGGCAGAAGACTCAGAATGTATCTTCACACCTCCCAAAACCTACTTGATCATTTCCCAGCTCTGCTCACTTGAATGTGTCATAGTTTTGAATCTGATCCTGTCTAAACAAATTTTATCCACTTTCTCAAAGTCTCTCAAATCTGTCTCCTTCCCCTACCTTCGCCCCCTTCTTGCTGTCTCTCTCCATTAACTGTAACACTATCTACCCAGTTACTCAAACAGGAAGCCTGGAGATTAGTCTTCTCTCACCCCTTGCCTTTCTCCCACATTAATTAAATGTCCAAGCCATACTGATGCCAACACTTAAGCACCCCCTGAATAACCATTCACCTCAATCAAGTCTGTAACCTGGTTCAGACATATATGATTTATTGCAATAATTACTATAACCCACTGACACCATACTAGAGGCCCTGAAAAATCAGATTTTTCCAAATTCATTTAACCAGGAAATTCTCTTTTCTTATGCTTTACCATTTTTGTTTTCCCCCATGAAACTAACAATTATTAAATGAGATACACTGAAGAACTGTTGATCTAATCATAAAAAAATCCCACAAAAACTCAATGAATAATCACTTTTATCTTTAGCTTAAAATATAACAACATGTGTTTTTCCTTGAATCTATTTTAATTTCATGATAATAAATGCGGAGTTGCTTATGCTACCTCTCCTTTTTATAGCCTTGTTGGAACATCTATCCTATTTTAAATCACACAAAGTCATAAATAACATTTTAGTATGTATAAAATAAAAAAACCAAAAGTATTGCTAATAGGAAGGGCAGGTATCTGTCATCGGGAAGAGTATAGTAAGAAGACAAGCAGCCTTACTTAATCCTGGTAAGGTGGCTATGTATACTGCAGGCTACTAGCTAAGGAATGACAGGACTACTGATACTGTTTCTTATCCAAGGAACAGTCAGGTTATCCCATAGGCAGCGTCAGATAACACAGGCAGTAAGTGTCATTTTAGAATGTCTAGTATCATGTAAGCTTTATAAAGACTTCCTATGTCTATTTTGTTGATTGTTGTTCTCAAAACAACATTAATATCAACACTAAATATTCAACAAATATTTACTGAATGAATGGACATTCCAATACTTGATGCCATATACAAATCTCAACCATTAATGATCTTACCAGCATTCAGGATGTCTTTCTGTACATAATAGAGAGCACAGTTCTTATAGTTCTCTAGATCCCAATATAAAAGTTATGGTGTGCTAGAGAATTAGTTAACAGGTGAAGATATGAGAACAAATAAAATTAGAAATTCTGATGTTAAAAGAAGGATCAGGTAAACCTGAGATAAGGATATGACATGGTTCCAAAATCAATAGATGTTTATCACTGCCTCCAAAGTACTAAGTATTTGTTACAGATAGCGCTCTGTTTCAATACAAATTCCCTAAGGGCAGGAGCTTTATTTCATGCTTTTATATCTAGGGCCCGACATAATGCCCAACATAGAGCAGATGCACGAGATGCCTAAAATAACAGCATTCCCAATATTTTGAATACAGATGCCCTTGCTATCTTTAAGAAAAGGAGGGAGTAGGAGAGAAAACTTGAAAATTTAGGAGTTGCACAGTATATGTACTAAGTAATACTAGCTTTGTTTAAAAATACATGGAAGGTTTGTTACTGAAAAAAATCAGCTATATTAAGTTTTTTTAATTTGTTATCTCCTACTACTTAAATCATTTTATAAAAATTTATACTTTATCCAGAAATGGAAAATATTTAAAATAAAAAGACTTTAACAGTACTTTGTTAAAAAAAATGGCTATACTGAAATTGTCTAGTAGGGAAGTATAATATTCTACTATGCACATTAATGAACATAGGAGGAAAAAACCCCATATAATTAGAAGTTAAATAGCAGGCTCTGGAATAAAAGCCTTTGAGCTCATGTCCTGATCTTTCCCCTTGTATGGAGGCTTCTGGGCAGTTCTCAATCTCAATAAGCTTCAGTTTTTGAATATATGTGAAATATAAGTATATCATTACCTTTTTTCCAAGATTGTAAAAAATTTTATATAAAGCATACAGTACATAGCAGGTGCTCAATATAAATATCTCATCATTTAAAGATCAAAACAGCTGTATAGATTTTCAAATTTGGAGCAAAGATGGTAAGAATGATATTGAAAACAAATGTAGTATCTATCTGCTTCATGAACAGCAATAGCTCATTAAAGGTCGGAACAGACCCAACATTTGCCTGGCAGGAAAAAGGACTCAGTACCTGCGTTATCTATAACCTCCTTCTGCCCAAAACTGATGTAAGAAAATAATAAAGAGATTTTTGTCCTTTCTTAATGAGGTCTATATGTGACCTGATACAGATGATAGGATAATTATCTATTTGGATTGCTCATCTTCTATAAGCTTTTAAATTACTACCAATGACTAGCAAGAAGTCAAAAATATGTTTTGAAATGAGAACTGTCATGAATGGAAGCTTTTGCATTAAGTGTCATTCATCTATCACATATACATCACGTACAAGAGTATCAAAAATCTAAAAGTTAGGCTCTTGGAGTAACGTAACTTTCCCTTCCTCTTCCCCATGAAAGTGAAAGAGCGCAATTTATATATTAACATACTAATCAAAAATTACTTTATCTCCTCAAAATTAGAGAGTATAATCTCTAGATTAAAAATATAAGGTCAAAACTACCATGTATTTAAAACATTTCATCCTGGCTATGATTATAACATTTTGTTTTTATATCAATATTCCCCCAATCAGAAATACTAAAATACCTAAATAATGAGAATGATTATTTCTTAATTTAATGATTATTTCTTAGATATCAATAAATTTAAAGGTCAAGATTTTGAATGGAAATTAAAGGAAGAAAATAGTTTGGTGGCCAATTTCTGGGTAGGAACTATTTTCTAATATGTAACCATTTATATAATAATAAAATTATACAGAACTAGATATACTTGGTTAGTCTCTAAAAAACCATTTGACATTTAACATATAACAAATATATACTACATAGTTTTATCTAATATATCTTGTTAATAAATACTATATAATTATATTAACATAGCACTACTTACAATGGATTTAATAAGATAAATTAGTGCTAGGATTATTTAAATAATTTCTATTTGATTTGCTAATTTCTAGATATTACTGATGCGATATCCACTTTCAAACAGCTGAAAAAAGGTTCATGACTAAACTGTGTTTTGATATGGGGAACCATATTAAATTCTTCCAATGACTTTCCAGTTAAATTTATTTTACTATTACTTACATTCCTGAATACTCTCTCAGCTTTTGCTGAACTAAAAACAGTTACTTTGTTGTTCCCTTCCAACTCATAATACTGCCCGAGAGTTTTCAATATTTAATGTCTTTATTCTTGAGCAATGAGGGGAGGGTGATGATAATCATAGAACTCAATGAGTTAATATACATCTAAAACTGTTTAGAATGGAATATATGTTCTACATAAAAATCAGCACTCACTTTTATTCACAAATGAACATGGGATAAGTAAACATTTGTTAGATTTTAACAAACTTATCCTAAAGAATCCACATTATGGAAGCTCCCTGATCCCATCTTGCTCCGTCTGTCCATGAGGCTTCCCTTCTGCTCCAGGAATACCTACCACTTGGGAGGAAATAAAATACTTGACATCTGTCTGCTTCCCCACCCTCTCAGAGCCAAACTCCTACAAAAGTTACAATTCCTACAAGGTACCCACAATGAGTTCAATGGCAGGTAGTTGCCGTCTAGAAGCACAAAAAAGATACAAGACATTGAAGTCATTCTGCAGGTGCTTTGTAGTTGATCCAGGGTTGACTCAGCAAAATTCAACTGACTTCATCTTATGTGGGCAGAACACTGAGGGTACAAGTTGGTCCTCCGAGGTCCCTACAGATCTAATGCCAATGCCTAGAAGCGGAGCAAGTGGGAGGACAGGGAAAGCATAGAGACTGGAGTGAGCAGCCAAGCAATTAGAAAGGTTGTTTGTGTTCTGATTAGAATAGATGTGGTCCTGGAGGCCACTGCTGTACTAAGCATTAACCCTTTATTATTTTTTTTTTAGATTTATTTATTTATACAATAGCTGGGGTACAGGCCAGAGGCGAGGGAGAGTGAGAGGATTCACAAGAGACAGAGCAGGGAGCAGAACAGGCAGACGGACCGAAAGCACTGCTGAGGGGAGCAGCGGGCGAGACAGGAGAGGTATGCCACGCTATGTGGGTATCTCCCTGGCTGGCCGGGAATAAACCCACACTGCAGAGGCTGCAGACAGCTTCATAGTGCAGCACTCAATCTGCTGCGCCACCGGGGAGGCCCAACTCTTTGTTTTTATGGATTGTACGGAACTCAGGATAAATTTCTGAAGAGGGGCTGTGATGGCTGAGGAGCACTCAATGAGCTCAAGACAGTTTTAGTCACCAAACAGGATGGAATTTTTAAACTAATTTTCAAGAATCAGTAGAATTAATAGGTATATAACGCTTGAGTATCAGCCTTGGTTTGAGGAATCAAAGGAATAGGAGGATAATTACAACTAACTTTATAGTCTAGCATGGCTAAAATAAACTTGTTTTATCCCAGTTTTATTACTACATGGTTGCAAACTATTGGCTGTAAGCAGAATTCAGCATATTGTAGGTGTGCATAGCCAGAAACTCACAGTATCACTGGAAGAGGAACTATAGGTTGAGATGTTCCCTTTAGCCAATAAATTGAGTAACATAACTTTATATATTAACTACATAACTATATTCACGTACCAAATTGTAGTAAAAAGAGAATTCCTCAAGTAATTTTATTATTTCTGGAATATAAAAGAATCCAAGTCCAACTTTACAAATCTCACTCACCTGCCACTCTCTCATCTGTTTCCCTGTTACCATCATCTGAGTATCTTGCAAAGTCTAAAGAATCAAGGGTACTGATGCTCCCAGCTCGATCTGTAATGAGAAAAAAAAAAAGTATTAAACAGATTTTTACTTAATTATCAAGACAAGGACTTGGAAAATAAGTGATCTATTTTTTCCAGTTAATAAAACTATGATTTTTAAGATCTAGGAATATTATTAAAACAATAAGATAAAAATGCTCACAGCAATTTATTTATTTTAAAATAACTTGTTTCCTTGCACAAATTTCTGGCTAACTTCTGAGTAACGTACATATAGAACATACTTCAACCAGCCCAGCTCAGAATAAAAGACTGAATGAAATTTGAGCTGATACCCAATATCTTGTTGATTGAGTTCAACAAGATAATTTGTACTAAACACACAACATTGTTGAAAAAACAGAAGAGAATCAATCTAATTTTTACAATGTAACCAATACATTGTCTTGTCTATCAAGTTCAAAAATACTTGATACAAAAGAACCAGTGAAATGTGAATTATAATAGTCTCTAGAAAAAATACAATCAACAGGGATCAGTCCCAAAATAATCCAGATGATGGAATAAGGAGATAATTTATTTTGAATAGCTATTATAATTGTGCTCTGTGCAAGAAATGATATATGTCCACACAATGAATGAAGGTGAAGAAATCTTAGCACAAAAGCAGAGACTATAAAAAAAAAACCCAATGGACATTCTAGATCTGAAAAATATCTGAAATCTAAAATTCACTGTATAGTTTAATAACAGAATGGAGATAACAGTAAAGTCGATGACCTTAAAATAATTTAGTGGAATTTATCTAATCTGAAGAACAGAGAAAAAAGATCGAAAAGAAAATTAATAGGGCACTATGGGATAGTAACATAAGGGATACGGGATAGTCTGACAAAAGTAGAACTGGAGTCAATAGATGTAAGAATTGGGACAAACATAAATTCAAGAATCCCAGAGGACACCAGATAAAGAGATGATAGAAACCTACGTACACATATTTGTAGAAAGCAAAAATGAAAGTATTAAAAGCAGGCAGAGAAAAAAATAGCATATTATATGCAGAACAACAACAATTTAAAATGCTGACTTCTGATTTAAAAAACAAAAACAATGGAATCAAAGCCACTCAGATTATAAAGGTGACAGTTCTCTATATATCTATGCCTATATGAAGATTGTCTAGATATATATTATAGTAAGGAATCCATTAAAAAATAAATGCACCCAATGAATCAGTTTATTGGAGTTTTAGAAAACAAAGTAAATACACAAAATCAATCATATTTTATACTGTGTTGCAAGAACTGTTCTCTTCCCTAGTATTTTGAAGCATATGCACAAACACTGTTTAATAGCCACTTCAAGGTTAGCCAGTTATCTTTTGTCCTACAAAGTAAAAAATTAATTAAATGTAAAATTTCCTTTTCATATTATCTGCCCAGATAAAGACAACAATTAAATTAAAAATTGATCAGGATCAATGTGACTGCTAGAATTAAAAAAGTTCTAATACTGGAAAAAAACTTTTATCTCTTATTGTCTTAAGAAGCAAAAGGTATTCCGAGTGTTTTCTCCCTCTTTCAAACTACACAAATGGTAGTCACTAAGAGAAAAGAAACTTCAAAATATGGTGTAAATTTCTTATTATTTTATTTAAACATCTTTAAAAGGTGAAAATATAAAATGATAGACTGGAATACAGCACTAACCTATAAATATACCTGGTTGGTAAACAACTAATATATTATAAAATGAAATGCCTGGGACATAATATATATATGACACTTAAAATTTCCAACTCCTTAAAGAAAACTAATCTCACCACTTTTCTACAATGTTTTGTAATATACCACCAAAAATCTTTTCTCTAAAATTATACAATACATAGCATAAATATAGAGGTACATTAGAAACTATATAAATCACCCCAATCCCACTGAAGTTGAGGGTAAAATGAGATATTAACATTTTCCCTAGAATTTCCAGATACTCTTTTTGGAACATTTTTCCTATATCTGAGAATGTAGATATAGAATATGTAGAAACTGAATACATAAAATTTTGCATTCTACTTTTAAAAAAGCTTATATAGTGAGAATTTGTCTTCTTATTAAATATTGATTAAATATCCCTATTACTTTCCAAAATAAGTATTTATAGCAATTTGAGTTCCATCAGCAGCATATAATAGCAATTGTCAATAGATTATTTTTAATCTTCAGGAATTCAACATATGTATAAAATTAATCTGGTTTAAATATACGTCTTAATCCTGTTGAACATCCTTTGAAAAATATACTGGCATCTACTTTTTTTTTTTTTTTTCCCTTTGGTTGTGTGTGTAAGAATTTCTATACACATTCTCTGATCGTCTAGATTTTCCTGAGATATTCATTACTGCCCCAACAGGAAACTCTACTTTAATACTATCCCTTCTGACATCTTAGCTTCTCACTAACTCTTCTGATGCCTCCACCTGGATATTAAAACATATATAAATCCAATAGGAACAACTTTCACCAAATATTCTAGTGTCACCGTACCAGTCCTCACTGTTTTATTCCTGATTTTCATGGAATATTAAATGTGATGTTGGTTGTTAAGTTCAGATATTTTTTATTATGTTATCTATATAACAATGCATTTTTATTCTAAGTGTTTCTTTTCCTCCTCCCAGTATTTTTTTAAAAGATTTTTTATTTATACAAGAGCTGGGGTACAGGCCAGAGGCGCAGGAGGGTGAGAGGATTCACCAGAGACAGAGCGAGGAGCAGAACAGGCAGACGGACCAAAAGCACTGCTGAGGGCAGCAGTGGGCGAGACAGGAAATGTCTGCCACACCATGTGGGTATCTCCCTGGCCGTCCGGGAATCAAACCGGCACTGTGGAGGCTGCAGACAACTTCACAGTGCTGCGCTCAACCTGCTGCGCCACCAGGGAGGCCCTTTAGTTTTTTTTTTTTTTTTTAAAGATTTATTTATACAAGCACTGGGTACAGTCAGAAGTGCGGGAGGGTGAGAGAATTCACCAGAGCCAGAGCGGGGAACAGAACAGGCAGACTGACGAAATACACTGCTGAAGGGACAGTGGGCGTGGCAGGAGAGGTCTGTGCATCATGTGGGACCCTCGCCGGCATGCGGGGATCGAATCAGCTCCGCGGAGGCTGCTGGCAGCTTCGCAACCCAGCGCTCAACCGCTGCACCACCAGGGAGGCCCCCCCTTTAGTATTTTTAATACTAGTATTTTTAATCATACACACAGACCCAGATGAACACCTTTTTGAACATGATACATCAATCTCCTCCAAAAATCTCCTAATTCATTAAAATCTGTTCTACCATATCAGGGAAAAATTATGAAATTTCAACTTTGATTGGATTACACCTACAATATATTTGGTAAGTAAAGTCTGCTTTGGATGTAAAGACTAATTTATAGTTCCCAGATAATAGAGATTGATTCAGTCATAGTTCTCTTTTAGGGCAAACAAATGCCTTTCCAAATACTCTAATATGAAAGAGGGAGAGTTTGGAAAATTAACCTCTCTTACTAAGAAAGAAGCCACCATTTTTTAATATGAAGTACACCACAACTCATTTATTAAAATTCTAGATTGTATAACTTCTTAATAATTTACTTTATAAGTCAGAGACTGAAATACTGGGACTTTCATTGCAGTTGGCAAACTGGTAAATCCTGTTGTAGGTTTTAAGTCCGAGGACTAAATCCATTATATACAGTGTGACTGTAAGGCACACATATGCATATTGATTTTACAAATCATAAATGAAAGCATCCCTTACATTTACATTATCATTTAGTACTGACACAGCACCCATACAGTGTACTTTTACAATAGTTAAAAAAAAAGTGAGCCTCAGATCCTTGAAAAGGTATCTTTTATGGAAATTGCATAGTACCCTAGAAAGTAAATGCAGCATAAAAACTGAGCAGCTGCTGCTGACTGGTGGTGTATTGGTTATTTCAATTAAACATTTATTGAGTGACTAGTATTACCAGGTTAATGACAGAAATTTGCATAAAATATTAAAGGATACCTTTTTAAGGGATCTGGCGTTTCTTGTGTATGCTCATATATGCATTAAATGTTTTTGTATAGTAAGCTGCTAATTATAATGGACTGTAAGGAGAATAAAAAATTTTCCTTACATACTCTTCTTTCCATTGTTTGAATTTTTGATTTGTATGTTTGGCATGTTTCCCCTAAAGACATTGAATACTTCTAATAAATTTATATATATATATAAAATAATTTAAAAGTCATGAAAATACTCAATTCATAATTACAGGATAAAGAGAAAAATAATATCAAGCAATTAGCTTTAAATTTCAATTCTTTTAATAAGTTATTTTACTAAAACATTCTTTAAAAACTTATAACGATCAAAAAAAAGAAATACATAATACATAAATTCAATAAACAAGTAACAAATTGATCTTAAAAGTAACTATATTAAATACATATTAAAAATCCACCTTAAATGTTACACACTTAAAACACAGAACTTAGAGATATGACAATGATAAAATTCAAGTTATATTTTCTGATTCTCAATTCTTCTCCAAAGCTTGGATTCATTTTCATTGATCTATATGTTCATAATATTTAAGAACTAGGGAGAATCCTGGAGATAGTCCAACCCCCTTCCCTCATCTTTAGAAATGAGAAAACCAGTTTATGTATTCATTTAGTGAATATTTATTAACCCAAAGTGGGGACAACAAAGATAAATTTAGTTAAGACTTGTTCTTTGCTTTAAAAAAGCTTATTAAAGTACTGGAATAAAGTCAGTACACACTATCAAAAAAACAATACAGTCAGGGCTCCCTGGTGGTGCTGGCGGTTGAGTGCAGCCTTGTGAAGCTGTCTGCAGCCTCTGCAGTGCTGGTTAGATCCCCACTGGCTACGGAGATAATACCCCATGGCGCAGCAGACCTCTCCTGTCTTGCCCAACTGCTCCCCTCAGCAGTGTATTTCAGTCAGCCTGCCTGTTCTGTTCCCCACTCTGTCTCTGGTGAATCCTCTCACCCTCCCACACATCTGGCCTGTACCCTGGTTCTTGTATAAATAAATAAATCTTTAAAAAAATATACAATCAAGTCACTTTATGTTAAAGATTAAACAAATTAATCTGTAAACAGGCTAGGTGTAGAAGTCAAGTCTTCCAGTTTGTGCAGTCTACTGTCTTGTCTTTGTTGTCAAAAGATTTCACAATAGATGAAACTTCAAAATCAAGAAATTTAAACTTAGGAAGACTTAAAAGTTGAAACTTCATTATTCCCTTAAGTTAAAATTTCTATAAAGTTGGATGATTCTCCCATATTAAAAGCTGTTAAAGAGGAGGATTGTTAACAACAATAGTTATTATATTTAACATTTTTGACCACTTATTTTGAACCAGATACTTATTTTTTTACCTTTCTACTAATCCCCTGCAAAAGGAATTACTACCATCTGCATTTTATGGCAAAGGAAACAGAGACTACAGAGGGTCATGTAACTAGAAATGACAGAGATGAACTCAAGCTCTTTGACACCAAGTCATGAGCTCTGAACTGTCAGTTCCCTTAAACAAAATGTAAGACCATGCAGGCTCAGAGGTCTTAGATCCAGGTAAGTTGGGTTTGAGAATGTGAATGACTTCAGAATGATGAGCCTTGACTCAATTTTGCTCAGGCAGAGTTAAAGGAATAGGTTAAGGAGAGAAAGGCTAATTTCACAAGAAATATATCAAAATTTCCTAATTATAGGGTACTACTAGTGATCATTTATTTAATGAAGCTTGTTGTCAGGCACAGTATTAAGTATTGGTCACACAAATATAAGTAAAACGTAGTCTCTTTTTCATACTCATGAATTGCCTTCACATATATTCTATCATAAAAACTTCATTAAAAACCCTATGACTAGTGCTGGGTAGAAATGATAACTCTCCTGCATGCAGAATAAGAGAGTGATATACCCAAGGTAATATACCCGGCAGAGACAGGACAGAAGACAGATGTTGTTACTACAAATCCATTGGTTTTCAAATAGGCCAAATGCAAAAGTGAGGTTAGTGTAAACTGGCACAGACCTACTGCTGCCTCAGTTATGTATCTTTTCACTGCCACTCTTATCAAACCTATATTTCTCTGTTTAGTTCAAACCAAGTGAGAGATTATATATCTTGTTACAATTCAAACACATCAACCCTAGGACATTTTTCTTGATCCCGTGGTAGTAAACGGTTATCTTTGGTGGATCTTAGAATATTATTGCTGTATCCAATGCTATTGAGTATTGGGTTATCAGAAATCTGGGGAATCTATTTTAATGTAAATTAACCAATTTTTATTCAATTTGTCCAAATTCTCCTATACAGATTTCCTATATGCATGTATATGTGGAGTTAGAGTCATCAGTGTTATCCCACGCCAGCAATTACAAGCTTCCAATTATAAGTCAGTCCTGGGGATACAAATATACAGCATGTTGAAATATACATATATAATGTACAGCATGTTGACTATAGTTAACAATATTGCATATTTGAAATTTGCTGAAAGAGTAAATCATACAAGTTCTCATCACAAGATAAAAAATTTAACTATGTATGGTAATAGACAACCAAATTTATTTTGGTATCATTTCATTATATACATATACACTAAGTTGTACACCTAAAACTAGTACAATGCCTTCAATTATATTTTAATTAAAAAATTCATTGCAATATTAAAACAAATACTCATATAGTAAGGGAGTTGAAATGGATCATCTCAAAAACCTAAGAAAATCCCCTTAAAGTTAAAGAGGCAGTATGTTCAAAGTATGGTCAAATAGCAAGAAATGTTTTACTTAAATATCAACAAGTATGTTTTTAGTTTAAATAAGAAATCATACTTTATCTCATATCTTTCCCTAGAAGCCAGTAAAAACAATTACCTGTAAGAAAAAAATAGGTTGTAGTATTTAAGTCCTTTCTCAACAGATACATGTAAATTAAATATAAACATTATATTTTTAGATCAAGGTAAAAACAATTTTAGATGATCATTAATAAACTATGGGGGGAGGGTGGCCCAAGAAAAAAGTATGAAAAAAAAAATCTAACCAAACTTAACCAATTATTTGATCTCAAAACACTTAGCTAATGAAATTTACACCAATCCTTAAAGGCTTTTTCTAACCAAGTTAACAAATAAACAACCATACATCCTGGGTCACCACTAGCTTTCTTGTTCAAAAAATAGAAGGTGTAATTTTAATTTTTGATAGAAATAAGGTCTGTTTTCCCTGATTAATACTCCTATCTCATTTCCTTTTAGGGTGGGTACCACAATGTGAAGCTTCAAACTGCATTTTTACAACTGCTCAAACGGAATCACTTCATTAAGTTGGTCAACCACATTACGGTAAGCATGTTCCCAGATGTTTTAAGCAAGGCAAAATATAAAATAAGTATTATCTTTTCTTTACCCTCACTTCCTTTTCCTGACTCAGGATAGAGTCTAACTATGGTCAAGTAATAGAGTTACTATTTAACATTCCACCCATCATCAAGGGTCAAATTTAAATTTTATCTGGTCCACCAGGACTATTTCTTTACCACAGTCAACAATGACTTCTCTGTATCTGAAAGTTTACACGATTATCTGCACTACACAAGCCTATTCTATAATCCTTTCATGTGTTAGTCTTACCTCCCCATAAAGTATATAAGCTCAAGGACCTGCATTAAACTTCTTTTGAATTCCTATAATCCTTAAATGATAACATAATTTAATACAGTAATCAATGTAAAATACTGAGTATCAACTATATTCAAGTCACTATGGTAGGCAGTGAAAATACCTGATCAAATTTTCACAAGAATAATTTTGAAATTACTTAGAAAGGGATAAGCAACAAATACATGAATTTAATAAAATATATGGTCAATTAGCTAAATGCAGTGAACCCAGCAATTTTTAGAAATATTCTGTTGATATTTTCTCTCTCAGAAATTAGAGGAATTGTTAAGCCAAGTCTAATCTCAGAAGAATGTGCTTTATAAAGTTGAAGAGATGGGAAATTTGGAAGATTGTAATCATGACATGATAGCATTCCTGATAATAAGAAAAGAACATTGGGCCCAGTAAAAGAACACTGAGCACAGTAAGATAAGTACTCTGAAAAGTTCCTAGAAAAGATAAGCAGGACCACAAAACGGAAAATTTTAAAAGGGAAGATGACTCAGGAAGGTTGTAGGCTCACAAGTGAATATGACACATTCAGTCATAAATGACTGCCTCCTAAGAAGCTGTCTTATAAACATTTGAGGGCATGGCAAAATCGGAATAAAAGAAATCCATCACTGTGACGCATGTTACTTGCTCTTCCCATTTGACCACCTACTGTCCCTACTATACAAAAACCTGGGCTCATCCTATGAAATTACAGTCCAATTTTGATCAGCGCTCGAGGATTCAAGTGGAACAGCATTTCTCTGGCTAAAATATCACAACCCGTATTAATGACATTGCCACAAATTTCCTCTTGCAATCTAATTAGAAAGCAAAACACTACTAAATACAATGTGTGTGTGTTTGTACGCATACACTATATATATGCTGTGTATATATTCAAGCAAGTAATGGTAAATATAAGATATAAAAACTTTTAATAAGTCAATCAAGTGACCTAGTAGTAACACCGTGATGATGCCACAATTTATCCAACACTGAGACTTGCTCTTAAAGCATCTTACACTTATTTAGTTAATAGAAATTCTTCTTCCACTGATAAATATCAGGTATAAAGCTGTAATTCTTTTAATATTTGAATCTTTTATAAAGGTGGATTATTCTTCTAGTCAAGGATAGAGTATGAAGACTTTGTAACATCTTTTAAAACCACCACTACTCTATACATATTAACCTATATGTGTATGATTCCTGCAGATCAATTGCAACGGGGGTGTCCAAGCTCACCTACATCAAATAGCAATTCTTGGACCCCAGCAGGGTGTTTGAGAATATAACTCAATTGCCACATTGTCTACTCAGAGAGAGCATCAAATCCCACAGGTTAAGCAGCTCAGTTTTCCAAGATGTCCCTCTGTGTGACTCACAAATTGTAAGACCTGTGCTTTTGACCGACTGGCAATAGATCAGAGATTTCCAGGCCACCCTCCTCAGGTTTGATTAATCTGCTAGAGCAGCTCACTGAACTCAGGAAATCCATTTACTCACTAGGTCAATGATTTATTGTAAGGGATATTATTCAAGATCAAGCAGATGGAAGAGACAACTAGCACAAGGCATGGGGAAAAGGCTAAGAATTTCCATGCACCCTCTGGGTGAATTATTCTCCCAAAATGTTCATGTTTACTACCCCCTATGTTCTCCGAGGCCCTCCCTCTTGGATTTTTGTGGGTGCCTGCTTACTTCCTTATGCAGACATAAGTGATTAAGTCATGGGCCATTGGCAACAGAACTCAACCTCTAACTCCTCACTCCTTCCAGCAGGTCAGAGGGTAAGACTGTTAGTTCCAATCCTCTAATCACAAGACTAGTTTCCTCACCAGCCTCAGGTGCTTCCCGAAAATGTCACTTCATTAACATAATGAGGAATCTTTATCACTATTAACACTTAGGAAAATACAAGGTGTTGGGGAGCTGTGATATGAAGACCAAATAGGTTTAAGAAATATATTTGTCATCTGGATAACCAAGTACATATTTCTTAAAATTCACAATAATGTACCACATCAACAGATATTTAGGAAAAAATTCACTGTATCTTGCAAAATAAAATTGTTTTTAGACATCATTAAATAAAGGAAACTACTTTTCATTGTATAGTGATTATCCTGAAAAAGTATTATCAGATCAGACAAAAACCAAAATACATTAAAAAAATAAGCTAATGCTTTAGATAGTCCATATTACCAATCTTTATACTGTCAATAAACCAAAAATTGCTTACTGAACATTGTAAAATCATAACCCAACTAGTAGCGATCAATATGCTAGAACTAAATATAGAGAACATTTAAAAATAGGCAGTAGTCCAGTAGGAAAGAGTCTTCTTAAGTATTCCTAAAATATAAATTGTGTGGTCAGTAGCTAGTCACTAAGCAGCTTCACAGACCAATTTACCATTTATCTATTTTCTGACCAGATAAGGCATTTATAGGTACTAATATATGAAATATACAGTGCATTTACTCTTATACAGTACTATCGCTTATACTGAAAATGTCTACACATTTATAGGAATATTTAAGAAGTATTTCATCTTTCTATGATACTTTCATTAAAAGGCAGTCCTGACATTATTGACTTAAAAGTGAAAGCTAAAACTGTAAAACTTCTAAAAGAGGAGAAAAAAATTTGCAATCTTGTGGTAGGTAAATATTTCATGTATAGGACATAAAAGCATGAATCATTAAAGAAAAACTCATTAGTTGGACTTTTGACATAATGAAGTAAAAAAATTGTTCATAAGACATTACTTAAAAAAAAGAAAAAGCAAATTATATTGTGAGAAAATATTTGTAAACCACAGATTTGATAAAGGACTTAGGTCCTTTACAGGCAAAGGGAGGGGGCACTTTTCCCTGATTGAGAACCATTTTTATAAATAAGTTTTGTCTGCCTCAAAGTTTCATATAAATGCAATCATGGAGCATATATTCTTTTCTGTCTGACTTCAGCACAATGTTTTTGAAATTCATCCACCTTTTCCTTTGTATTAGTAGTTCATTCTTTTTTGGTTTATCCATTCATTTGAGGTTGGGCATTTGTGTTTTTCCAGTTTTGGACTATAGGAATAAAGCTGCCAAGAACATGTTTGTACAAATTTTTCAATGAACACGTTTTCATTTCTTTTGGGTAATACCTAGCAATAGAATTGCTGGGTCATACATACAGTTAATATTACATTTATAAGACACAAACTGTTTTCCAAAGTGGTTATACCAGTGAAAATTCCCATCACCAGTGTATTAGAGTTGCAATTTACATACATTCCTCCAACACTTAGTATTTTCAGGCTTTTTATTTAACTCATCCTAGTAAGAGTGCTGTGGTATATCATTGTGGTTTTAATTTCCCTGAGGATCAGAGATGCAGAGCTCCTTTTCCTGAACATTTTACCATCAGCATAATTTTATTTTTGCCATTAGCTTATCTTCTTTGGTGCACTGTGTGCTCACATCGGGTGTTTTTATTGAAAGCACTACAATGAGAGAGAGCCAAGTAACTAAGTTAAGTCTGGAGAGAGTGGCAAGCATTTGCAAAGATGATATTGGAGCTGGGGTCTTGAAGGAGGTTAAGCTATAAATAAATATGTATACTTACTGGGAAAAATTCTATATTAGATAGGGGGATCTACTGAGGATGTACTTTGATAGAAAATGCACTCTGAACTTTTGCTCAATCTGAGTTTCTCAACATAAATCTCTGTTACCACTTAAAGGTACAGAAACAGGGCCTCCCTCGTGGCACAAGGAGTTGAGCACCGCACTATGAAGTGGTCCGTAGCCTCCGTAGCCTCCGCAGCACGTGTTCAATCCCAGCCAGCCAGGGAGCTACCCACATGGCGCAGCAGACCTTTCCTGTCTTGCCAGCTGCTCCCCTTAGCAGTGTATTTCAGTCAATCTGCCTGTTCTGTTCCCCACTCTGTCTCTGGTGAATCCTCTCATACACACACCCCCACCCCCATCTCTGGCTTGTGTCCCAGCTCTCCTATGCATAAATAAATCTTTAAAAAAAAAATAAAGTACAGAAACAAAAAATGATCAATTTTAATACAATCTTTAAATTACATATTTAACTTATGTTAGTAAACTCCACATGTACTATATACATATGTCATATATAACAACACACAAAAACACCTCACACCAGCATAAGGGAAAAATCTAAGATGTCTCCCAAAAGGGGACACGGGGAACCCAGCATACATCTTTACAGTAAGTTCAAAAACCCTAAGTAACGTCATAAATAGAAGACGATTGGGGTAAAGGATTACGCTGAACTTCTAAAAATGACTGCAAGGCAAGAAGCAAATTTCTACCTTATGCAGAGACGGGACCAGGCGGTGTCAACTGCAGACAGAGCTTGCCTACCCTGCTCCTTACAGTGCCTGTCATTTTGGAAACTACTGAAATGCAGGCATCGAAATTGAACGACATAGACCTCATTCACACAGAAAACTCAATTTTTGAGTGAGAAAGTCAACCCAAAGACAAAGAGAGGGTCTTCAGCGGACCTGACTTTGCTGAGAAACTACACTTCCCATTCCTTCCTCTCTCGACTTCTAAGCAAGGAATTGCAGCGAGCCGGTTCCGAGAAACACTATTTCCTGGGGGTGGTGATTCAGGAAGGTGGAGGAGAAGGAACCACGATGAACGCGACAAGCTGGTTCACCAGGGAACCTTCTGAGTTCCCTGACAGTCAGTGACCTGGAAACTCTGGCGATTTTATAAACCCAGACCCCAAAGGGGAGCCGGGAGCAAACGTCAAGGCCAGGCCAGGGCTGCAGGCACGCAGGGGACAGTCTCGCCAGATCCTCTGCTCCCACCTCAAAGACTTCGCCCCCCGCCCCTTCTCTCGAAAACGCCCCAATTCTCAGAAACACCCCCCTCCCCCACAAAACTGCAACCCCAACAAGCCCGACGGGGCGACAGGCTGCGGTCACTTACTGAGCTGTCCCCCGCCCGACGTCGTGCTGGGCTCCCGGCCTCCCAGGCCTCCGACGCCCGCGGCTCCAGGGATGCCCGGCGCCCCCATCCCCGGCGGGGTCCCACTCTGCCGCTCGAAGTTGCCCGGGTTGGAGAAGTAGTCGCGCAGCCGAGGCAGCTCGCGGCCGCTCTCCAGCAGCTCGGTGTGCAGCTCCAGGGCTGTCAGCAGGTACTGATCGCGCAGCAGCTGAGCGGCGATCGCGTCAATCGACAACCGGGCCGGGGGCTCCCCAGGGCCCCCCAGGGCCCCCGCGGCCGCCGACGCCTCCCCCGGGAGCCCCGGCCGCGCGCCGCTGCCCAAGGCCACGGGGTCCTGGGGCGACAGCGAGTCCGCAGAGCCGGGATCCAGGCCGCTCCCGGCGCCCAGCCGGAGTCCCGCCCGCCGCTCCTCGCTCGCCGCCACCTCGTCGTCGTCCTCGTCCGAGTCGCTGAGGAACGGGTTCACGCCGCCGCCGCTGCCCCCGGGCGCCATGGCCGCCATCTTATCCAGTCAGGCGTGTGGGCGCCTCCCTCGCCGGCTGACAGGCCGCGGCCTGAATCCCCCCCGAGTCTCAGCCGGCACCGAGCGCCTCCACAGCCCGGGCCCGGGCCGGGCCGCCCCCCGCCTCCCCACCCGGGGACCAGGCGCGGGCGCGGGCGCACAGGACCCCGAGCAGCCGCGGCCGCCGCTCCAACCGCTGCTGCACCAGCAGCCCAGCTCTGCAGGCGTCTTCCTGGTCCCCAATCTCGCGAGAAGCCGAGCAGGCCCCGCCCCCGCTCCCCGCCCGAGCCCGCCTCCGCCCCGCCCACTCCCAGCGCCAACGAGCAAAGATTGAAGGCCCCGCTCCCCGCTCAAAGGAAAACCCCGCCCCTGCTCCTGCATGATTGGCCGGAGCACAGGACTGGCATGGCAGAGGCGGGGCCTAGAGTTATCGCGAGAGCTGCGGCCGGACAGGTAGGTGCCGGGGGCGTTCCGCGCTTGGGGGTCCAGGGGCCGACTCGGGGCTGCGGGCTCTGGGGTCGCGGGGAGGGGCCGCAGGCCGGGGTCCTGCCTTCGCCCTGCAGCGGCCACCCCCAAGATCGGGCGGGCCCGAGGAGCCCCCGGGAACGGCCTGCCGCGCCCGCCCCGGCGCCTGAGCCCGCCCGCTCCTCCGCGGGGCCCGGGCCGGCGGCCGGATTCGCCCTCCCCGCTCTCCCCGGGCTGCCCGCCCGCCTGCGGCTCGGCCCGGCGCGGGCACCGCACGCCCCTGCGTGTCCGGGGGCGCCGTCCCGCTCCGAGGGAAGCGCGGGGGCGACAGTGCGTGTTAAATGCCCGGGGGGGGGGGTGCTGCGCCCTGGAGTTGGCTGTTTGTCCGGCAGAGGCAGTCGGACATTCCCACGTGCAGGCAGATGCGAACTTGACTTTGTGACTATCCCGATTGCCTCTGCTTGGATAAATAAAAATACTTTCAACTCTTAGTGTTATAGGGCAGCCCCGATATTGAACGGGTTGCCTGGCTGTGGGTCCTCACCCGCGCCCTAAAAAGGGACTTATGAATACTCCACTACAGGCGCACACAAAAGGTTAATGAAAGGTTTATTTACAAGGGAAAAGGAAATAAGGAAAATGGACAACTCAGGGAGAAAATAGGGAAATAAAGTCTTTAATGCGTCCTTCCCGATCTGCCGACCTGGAAACCCAAAAAGCACTCTCCGAGCTGGCCAGAGGCTACGAGCTGGCGGAGAGCCAAAATGGGGGAACCCCCAATGCCCACGTATCTGGTTTTATACCAACCTGGCTGCTGAACCCCACCCTCAGGTCCCAGCCACCTTCCCTTGGGTGGGGATGGGATTTGGAGTTCCCAGTGTCTTTGGCTTTGGCCTGGGGTGGGGGTGGAGTCCACAAAGCCTGTATGGAATTAGCTTTAGGACAGCCTTTTCCCCCTTACATTAGTAGTAACAATGTCCCCCTCTCGCTCCCTCCCCCCAACCCCCAAATACGCAAAACCAAAGCAAACCAAAGTCTCAAGCAAATGAAAACTGGTTTGCTGAGTCTGGGTAAACTGAAATTAATGCAAACCATTAGCTTGAATCGGTGGCTATCCCGCTTGCCTCTTCTTGGATAAATAGCAAACTCTCAGGGCTCAGTAAGCACCTAGCATTTAATACACACGTTTAATACACACATTATAGGTCCTTCAAAATAGCTGCTCTCCCATCAGTAGAAAGATAAATGAATTTGAGACTGGAGACGTTTGATGACCTGGTCGAGTCCACCATGCCAATAAAGGAGCTAAAAGATTGTGCTTATCAGGTAGAAGAGCCTGAAGTTCATAGCCCAGTTCTACCAATTATTTGCTGTGACTTCTCTCAGCCTTAACATTCATCTGTCAAAGCCATACTGAAGGTATACAGAATTAGAAATGTGCTTGTCATACTGCCTGGTACCTCCTACACAATAAATGTCATTATTGTAGTAATTTATCAATTAATACAGTATTAGTTTATATTGAGAATATTTGACAGGTTTTAAAAAATAAAACAAGTATCAATAGCAACTCAGGGTAGGAAAAGCAATTAAGTCTGATCCCGGCCACCTACGAGGGTCCCACATGGCACGCAGACCTCTCCTGCCGCCCGCTGCTCCCCTCAGCAGTGTACTTCGTCAGTCTGCCTGTTCTGTTCCCCACTCTGTCTCTGGTGAATTCTCTCACCCTCACACGCTTCTGACTATACCCAGTGCTTGTACAAATAAATAAATCTTAAAAACAAACAAACAAACAAGGGATTCTCTTTAAGGTCTGAATATAAAATATAAATTGAAAATAGATTTAAATTATGTTTCCTCAGGGCTGTGAGAAATTGGATATAGAAATTCTTCTATGATTGCTTTTCTATGCAAATCTGTACTTCATATCCTATAATCATGGACTTGTTTATATGACTCTCCAAGCTCATAACACACATCAACTGACCAATCTTCTCAGTAAGTACTTTTTTCCACAATACAGAGAGCTTTACCTATCAATTAAAATTTTTTAAGAAGTAGCATATACTGGAGTATTAATTATTACTGATCTGTACTTATAATAATTTATTATTAATATTGTTGGGAAGTTTTCTATTTATAGGAGTTACATTAATCTAGGTCTATACAGGTAATGTTTCATTGAATAATCAGGATAGTCATTAAGGCATGTATCTTAACTATGAAAATGGAAAAGATCGCCTTTTTTCAAACATTTAAATCATTTCAGTAGGGCCTCCTGGGTGGTGCAGGTGGTTGAGCACCACACTGTGAAGCTCTCTGCAGCCTCTACAGCGCCGGTTTGATCCCGCCGGGCTGGGCGAGGGTCCCACCTGGCGCGGCAGACCTCTCCTGTCTCCCCGCTGCTCCCCTCAGCAGTGTATTTCAGTCAGTCTTCCTGTTCTGTTCCCCGCTCTGTCTCTGGTGAATCCTCTCACTCTCCCACACATCTGGCCTGTACCCTGGTTCTTGTATGTATAAATAAATAAATCCTCTCACCCTCCCGCGCATCTTGTTTTTTACTTTTTGATGTTATGTTAATTTTATGTATTTAAATTTATTATAAATAATTTATTGATGCTGATTGCCTATTTTGGTATACTTCTGTTTATTTTTATTGAGGTAAGATTGGTTTACAATACTGTGGCACTTAGGGGAGTAGTTTCACACTTGTGCAGGTATGTGTGACCACACCATACCTTACCACCAAGCTAACTGCCTCTTATACTTGACCTTTTTCTTTTTTGCTTGAGTGCACTTTTATCATGTGTTTGATTTCAGTATTATCTCTTATTAAAAAATGTTTGTTGTTACCACAACAAATGAAAATGACCTAAGATCAACAGTACTTTAAAGTATATATTCAATTTACTTGCAGTCTTCAAAAAATGAGAAAGTATGTGTCAATGTATTAAAGTTTACCTATATTTAATTCTGTCCCCTCTTTCAGTTTTTTTGAAGATTAAGTACTTGTGCTGGATATGATGCTCTTCTTTATTTTGGGACTGTTCGTACATTGTGTGTTCTTCGCCTCCATCTTTGACATTTACTTTACATCTCCTTTGGTTCATGGAATGACTCCTCAGTTTACACCATTGCCTCCTCCAGCCAGAAGATTAGTTCTTTTTGTTGCTGATGGCCTGCGAGCAGATAAAATTTATGAATTAGATGAAAATGGAAATTCTAGAGCACCATTTATTAGGTAAGCATGTCAACTGGTATGAAGACATCTCTGGAAAATACTCTGATTCTACTTATCTCACATTAGGCACAAGGATAATAATGAGAAGGAACAGGGTTAAAGACGCAACCTATTGAAGCATACCGCAGACACTGCAGCATGAGTTCGATCCCAGCCAGGGAGCTACCCACATGGGGCAGCAGACGCTGCTCCCCTCAGCAGTGTATTTCAGTCAGTCTTCCTGTTCTGTTCCCCGCTCTGTCTCTGGTGAATCCTCTCATCCCTCTCACCTCTGGCCTGTACCCCTGCTCTTATATGCATAAATAAATGTTTTTAAAAAAATCCTGTTAATTTTTTAAAATAACATAACGACTAGCATAAATATTAGTGAACTATTAATTATAATTGTGATTAACTAGCAGATATAGACTTCAACTTAAGATACATCTTTTATAAGATACATAAAACTCTTCCAAGTCTGTATCACTGTTCATTATAATTTTAGATTCTCTTTTTTTTTTTTTTGCTTTTTTAAACTGCTTTATTAACTTCACAATATATAATGAGCTTTTTCCCATGCAATAGATAGAATTCCTCTGCTAACAAAATCTTACAGGCTGGCTGAAAAACACAACATTCAACTCTAAGTTGGTAGTAAGAGACCCACTAGAAATTAATGACATCAAAAGGTTTACAACAAAGGTACATCACAAACATGTAAGTTTAGGAAGCAGGCGTGTCTCCCTATTAGCTTCAGGGGAAACAACAGGATTCAAGGCATAAGGCAAAACTCATCATGATGGTCTTGGCGAGGGGGCTCTGTGCTAACTGCGCGCAGACTCTCACTGGACTGCTTTTCCCTCAGCTTTTCCATCAGCTGCCTCACCTCCTCCCCAATCCTTTCCATATTCTCTCTCACCCTCGCCTGTGGCTCTCCAAGCTTCTCAATCACTGCCCATCTATACTGCTGGATGGGCTGCCGGGCACAGCTTCCTCTAGGCAAAGAATATTCACCAACTTCCAAAGGGAGGGCCAAGGGCTCTCCTTTATTAGTGTCTTGCTCCTTTTCCCTCTTTTTCTCGTGCCCCGCGTTGGTATTTTCCATGTTGAGATCTTTTGCCACTCCGTTATCCTGGGCCTAGCCTTGCTGTCTCCTCGCGATTCATGCTGTGAGGTGCGCTGCGCCGCTTGGACCAGCAGACCTGCTCTGCACTCCGTTGCTTTGCAGCTCCCGGTCAACGTGAGGGCCCCGCGTCACCGCAGAGCTCACCCACCTCCCCACCCCACCGCACCCCACCCCCATAATTTTAGATTCTCTTAAGTGACTTTGAAAAGACATGTTTAATGTTTGAACTTATGGGGCTTCTGCAAACAATTGTTCTTTTCCCAATTAGTAGCAAGCTCCTCAAAAGCCTTTTATGTTTTGAAGTATTTAAAATTCAAATTCAAGTGGAAATTTATCTAAAATATTCCATCTTTCCCTGTACCCATCTGTCATCATCACCCATCGTCATTCTATTTATCCTGTTTTATTTTCCCTTATAGTACTTAGCCTGTGCAAGTTCCTTGAAGTCTGGGGTTTTGCTTTGCATACACCTATCTCTTAATTCTTAGAACATAGTAGGTAATTAATAAATATTTGTTGATTCCCAGAAGAATGAATAGACTTGAATTTTATGTTGAATTTCCAAAAATAAATTTATGGTGGCTCAAAGAATTCCATAATAAAGGATTAAAAAATGAACAACTCAGGGCAATTTAGGAAAATCTGAGTAGGAAAATAGATCAAGTCAGGGTTAAGTTCAGTACTCACAAATGTATAACAAATTCCTACAAATTTGTGGGATATAATTGGGTGATTTCAAAAATTTAAGGGCTATATTTAGGTGGATTTCTTAGTTGCCAAAGAAAGTTAAAAAATGCAGGCCATTGAAAAATTAACAAGATGAAAATATACTGGTTGTTAAGGAAGAGGCAAGCTTTTCTGGCAGCCCTGGTTTCTCTTATGGGTGTTTTATTGTGGCCCCAAGGCTGCCACAGGGGATGTGCCTTGTGTTGTATTCTGTTGTGTGCTTACAATTTCAGGAATCTTCTGGTTCATTCTAAATCTGTTTTTGAAAGGTTCTATTTGTTCCAGTCTTCATATTTTAAAAAATTGATCTGAATTGATCAAAATGCTTTAAAACAGAGGTATCCAAATTTCTTGAGAACTCCCTCTTTGTGTTTGAGCTCAGTTTTCATTATATAACTGAAGAAGTTGAACAATATTTATCCTTTAATATGTGGGTTAGTGGGGGCCTCCCCTGGTTGCACCGGCAGTTGAGCGCAGCGCTGTGAAGCTGTCTGCAGCCTCTGTAGCACTGGTTCAATCCCTTCCATCCTGGCTGGCTGGGGAGATACCTGCATGGTGCAGCAGACCTCTCCTGCCTCGCCTGCTGCTCCCCTCAGCAGTGTATTTCAGTCAGTCTGCCTGTTCTGGTCCCTGTTCTGTCTCTGGTGAATACTCTCACCCTCCTGCACAGCTGGCCTGTACCCCGGTTCTTCTATGCATGAATAAATAAATCTTTAAGAAAAAATGTGGGTTAGTGATTTTATAGCCTTTTACTTACTATGTATGTGTTTTATACAAAATGCCTTTATTATGAGGTAAATCAGTATTAAAAGTATCTAAACTAGTACTTACATTTTTCTGCAGAGCTTTTCAGAGTCAAGCATTTATTTTGAAAATAAAAACACTGCAGTGTTTCACAGCTTGTTGCTATGCTGGCCTTCTACCTGCAAGGACATGGTTGTGGTTTTGCTTTCTTCTCCACATCTAATATGAATCATTGTGATACAACTGAAGAATATTGATACATTTTAGCAAAAGAAACATATTGCCTGTTTTAATCTCAAATGGAGCAATATAGTTTTACTTCTAACAGGAGTGTAGCCATTTTCCTTTCCTCAATTTTTTATTTGTTTTTTAAAAAATAATCATTTATGCATACAAGAGCTGGGGTACAGGCCAGAGGTGTGTGGGGGGGGGAGGAGGTTGAGTGGATTCACCGGAGACAGAGTGGGGAACAGAACAGAGTGGGGAACAGAACAGGCAAACTGACTGAAATACACTGCTGAGGGGAGGAGCGGGTGAATCAGGAAAGGTCTGCTGTGCCATGTGGGTAGCTCCCTGACCACCTGGGGATTGAACTCATACTGCAGAGGCTGCAGACAGCTTCATAGGTTGTGTCTTAACCCCTTGTGCCACTGGGGAGGTCTCCTTTCCTCAATTTTTTATTTTGAGAGTTTTTCAACCATAGAAAAGTTGAAATTATTAACCTATATACCCTAAACCTAGTTTGAACAATTTGCAGGTTTTTTTCATATTTGCGTCCTTTCTCTCAATACACATTCCTATACACCTGAACACACATGCTTTAACTTTAAACTATTTGTTCCCTAAAAGTTTAGAAGCATGATTTTTTGGAGGCTTCATCCCTAAACTCTTTGGCATGCATCTATCTGCTTCAAGGACGTTCTCCTACATGATCACGATACCATCATCACACTAATAAAACTTAACATGGATAGAATAGTGTTGTGTTTAGCTGTTGTTCCTTATGTAACAAGCCATGTCAGTACTTCTTGGGTTAAAATGGCAATAGTGTGTTTTGTCTCATGATTCTGTTCCATAGTTGGGTGATTTTCTTCCCTTTACCTGGTTTCGCTTCTGGTCCTCATCTTAGCAGGTCAGAGGGCTAGAGCTCACTCAGCTGGGGTCAAAAAGATTCCTTCTTAAATTTGACTGGCTTTTTTTATTTTTTTTTTGGTTTGATTCCTTCTGTAATAATCTTATTTTTCTAAAGCCTCAACAATGACTTGATCACAGTCTATGATAACTATTCCTCTGCAATATCTTTTAGAAGCATCATAATGCATGAAGGCAGCTGGGGGATATCTCATACCCGTGTGCCAACTGAATCTCGGCCAGGTCATGTAGCCCTGATAGCTGGGTTTTATGAAGATGTTAGTGCAGTTGCCAAAGGTATGGTCTACTTAGATGATTTTGTCATATGAAAAATTTATTGCATAAATACTTCTTCTTTCATACTGAATCATGACACAAAGTGTAGTGTGTCTTGTGATACTTCTGATAAGTGTTTTAGCATGCCTTACCCCTGGAGAGGTTTACACACTGGTATTGATTTAAGAATTAAGCTTCAGTCTTTTACCATTTTGTGTTATTGATTGGGTGGATCCATGGTTTTTTTTACATGTCCAAAGTTCCAAAGTGAGTCTTATTTCAGTAAGAAGTAAATTATTTATTGTGAGGTTTTTGAAAGAAATTGTGACAAAATACATGTAACATAAAATACATGTAACATAAAGTCAATTATTAGTTTTGATGCTGTTCTGAAACTAATTCCCATTGTTATTGAAAGTACTTCTTCAGGGGCCACTTCCCCATATATCTTTTTTACTCTTGTTATTGCTTCCTTTTTTTTCTCAATGACGTGAAGGATGGAAGGAAAATCCTGTAGAATTTGATTCTCTTTTTAATGAAAGCAAGTACACATGGAGCTGGGGGAGCCCAGATATCTTGACTATGTTTGCCAAAGGTAAGAGTCATTGATTATGTTTCATCAGAGAGTAAACAGGCAAGAAATTAATATGGTAGTTTTTTATATATTACTTACTCATTATATTGATTTTGAGATACATGTTTTCATACATTCAGCATCTCTGAAACAGGGATGTGTGTTAACAATGGCTAGGCATACCAGCTTTTCTGTATTTGATTTTTCTATATAAGTTGTACTTGAAATGTTGGGATGTACAGTTATTAGTATCTTGGATTTGATGCAGTGGTTTATGGCTCTAACATTTAACAGCTTTATAATGTTGGACAAGTTAGATAATATCTCTGAACTTCAGTTATCCTTTTTTGTAAAATGTAATAATAGTAACTTATTACTTCTATATCAAAGACTTGTTTTTAGGATTAAATTAGATACTTCATGTGAAACATTTGGCAACATGCTTATCACATAACTCTTCAGGATGTTGATGTTTACTACGTTTGATAAATTATTAAGGCATTAGTAGATACATAAAGATTAATGTTAAAGCTTGTAGCTGTACTTCTATCTTTACAACTTAATTCACATCTTTTGGGTTTGTTGTTTGTGTCTGTGCATGAATTTTCTTCAAGTATTAGAACATCTCTTGATTAGAAAATTCCTTTATGTTATTTTATAGAGTCAGTTGGATCCCTTTTGAATTTTATGTCATGAAATGGTTTTTAATGAGAGCAGAATGGCCATTTCACTTCATGATGCATTTGCAGTGTTATTCTTAGCCATGGGTATAATTTACATAATTGTAATTGTAATTATATCATGAAAGTGTAATATATACTTAGAATTTTATGTATGCTAGTAGAACATTATTATGTATGGCAGGCTGCAAAAACCTCCCACTGCTTGCCATTTATGTACATTTTTCTTAGGAGGTAGTTTAGTGTTGAGGGTGACTGGTGGTGTAGTGAGGGTAGATTAAGCTGATCACAGTTGATAGAACAGGACCAATGCCTGAATCAGAGACAGTCAGTAGGAATGGTAACCAACAAACCCAGTCAGATCTTTACTTAGGATTTGGAAAGCAGAATGACTAAGCAGTAGAATAGTGTCATTAGGCTGAACTGGTGAGAGATTATTATTGCTTTGTTATAGTCTTCCTTATAACCGTAAGAACCCATTTAACTATTTAACTCAAAAATCATTAAATTATAGATTCTTAATAAAATCTTACAAATGTATAATTAATATATTTGTTGATCCCTCAAATTATTTGGCAGTAACATTATATAATCCCTTGTATTAAGAAAAATATATACCCTATGAATAAAAGAAGTGAAATATTTGAATTTTCTTCTTGCTTTAGGAAGTTTTGTCAACCACTTATTTTAGATTATAAAATCCTAAAATGTACATAGTTTTTGAATAGTTAAATTTTTACAGGGAGCTGGACTTTGCTGTTATTTTATGCTGTTGTGTCTTAGCATTGTGATTTTGGCAAGTTAATTAACTTACATGTAGTGTGCAAAATTGGAATATTTTATTTTGAGAACAAAAAAGCAGCAGCATATGTTAAATATTAATCATTCCACCCATCTTTCTCTTCCCCATTGTACATTGTGAAAAATTCTGTTTACTCACAAAAAATCTTTAAAACACTAGCTCAGATAGCTCTCCTGCCCGCCTGTGACTGCAGGTGCCTCTCTTTTTCTTTTTCCTTTTCCTAATAAACCTGTCATTTTAAAATGTAAAGGAAAAGAAAAGAAAAGAAAAAAAGAACTAGTTCATATTTTTAACAGTTTAAAAGGTTGTTAATGTTCCCCCCCACACACACCCCAATTTCCTTTTCAGGTGCTAGTGGAGACCACGTATTTGCACATACGTATGACTCTGAAAATGAGGATTTTGGTGCCCAAGATGCATCAAAGCTGGACACCTGGGTTTTTGATAGAGTTAAGGTACGTACTATTGAGTGGAATTAGTCTACAGTGCACACATTTGTACCTGAAGTTGTAGAAATGGTTTTGTTATTAAATGCATCTTAGTTTTTTTTTCCTCCTTGCTTGAACTTGAAAGTTCTGTGTTATAGCACATTTTATTAAAAGACTGGATTGTATATTTCACTTCTTTTGTCAAAAGACCACCTATCTGAAAGGTAATAGCTATCTATTTCCTCAATGAGTATTTCCTTGCTTATCAGATCTTTTGTCCATTTACGAATGAATTATAATTTTTGCATAGCTGAGTATTTTTTATCAAATGGAACAAATTACAGATTTAACTCAAGCTTGGTTGCTAAGTTTTATTGTTTCTTTCTTTCTTTTTTTTTTTTTTGCTAGCTTTCAATTATATCTTTGGAATTTAACTGTTCTCTTGCAGAAACTACCGTAAGACTTTTGTCAGAAATTTAAATATCTCTTGCTAAAATTAATGTCTTAGAGATGTTTATGTGAACGATAATTCTATGTCTTGACCTAGCCTGTTGACTTATTTAAAATAAATTAATAGTAGTTTCCATAGGTACTTGCTTACATGTTCATGTATATGTTAGTACAAAGTGAATGCTTTCTTTCAGAAGAGGTTTACCATTCCAGTTTTCATTTGGAATTAATATAAACATTCTGGAAACAGATTTCATTGAGTGAACATTTTTCAACCACACAGCATGAAGAACAGAGTCTAGCCTTGGGGTAAAGGAAGTAGCTATGAGACTATTTGCAATCTTCCGAGTGAAAGATTATGGTTGTATGAGGGTGGCAACAGACAGGACAATTAGTGCAGCTCTGAAAACATTTATAAGTGATAATAAAGCATTCCTAAGCTGTTGCCTCTAGTACTCTTTTGTTTTGGACTCTTGTTAAATATTTCTTCAGTCTGCTGTATTAAGTATTTTTTTTAATTGTGGTAACATTGGTTTACATTATTGTTGGGATTTTGGAAGGATAGGATTCCCCTTCAGATATTGCCACTGTAGTGAGATATAGGGTGGTTAATGTTATGAAATCAAGATTTCCAAACTTTTTTTTGGCCTAATTATAAGATAGAGAATCGTTCCTTGTTATTTGAACACAGATAGATGTCTGAGCTAACAAGAACTTTGTTTTGATATGTCCTGAGGTCAAATTTAAACAAAACAAGATTATTTAATGTTAGAGTTAATGTACGAATTTCATGAATGTGTTCAGAATTATTTTTTAAATAAAATATATGAACTAAATCTTTTCCACTGATTTGTTACGTATAGGAATTCTTTCATGCTGCCAGAAACAACCAGTCTTTGTTTTCTCAAGTAAATGAAGACAAAATAGTTTTTTTCTTACATTTATTAGGAGTAGATACAAATGGACATGCTCACCGACCATCATCTAGGTAATTTTAACAGTGTGCTTACTTTTATGTTTTTGAGGGTATCAGCTATAATGTTTCAACTTTTAAAGTGTTATGATGTTTTCTTTGTAATTAACAACAGAAATTATATTTTAATTAATTCTAAAGCAGAATACAGTCTCAACTATGTGAGCTATAGTATGATATAGTGGATAAAATTCCCTGTGTTGGTCAGCTTGCACATTAATATAAGTAAAGTATTTCTTGTACTTATATTCCATATTCCAGGGTTGGGAGGGAAAATGGTATGTATTTTAGAAATATTTCAGGTAATTTTTAAAAGCATTTTATGGTGATCCTATATCACCATAAGGCCTAATTTGCTATTCCTTGTGTTTCACCTAATCAATACTATATCTAGCAAATAAATGTATACAGTTTTATATGTTATGTTTCCCCTTCATTCCTTATGCAGAAGAGCATATATTTCTCTCACTTTTGCAGACCATAAAAAAGAGGAAGTATACACGTTACGCTTCTGTTCTTTACTTCAAATTTGGTTTAGATTAGTCTGACTGTAACTGGGAAGCCAACAGTTAGCTACCAGTAGTGAATGCCTCACGCTTGTCTTTAACATGATGCACTTTAAATAATAGAATTCATGCCAAACCAACCTAGTTCAACTGTATGGAAAACTAAATACATTGTATTATATTGCGTTATGCTAATTGTATCTTATATCACAAACACTCTAGGTGATGAAAATATTCTTTACTTGGAACAGGGATGTAGCAAGAACATGTTTTGTATTATGTGGGAGGTAAACTTGAAAGTCACCATTATCACATTTAAGACTTACAAGAGCATTCATTAAATTTTCCTAATCAATCCCTCCTTTTAAAACCATTTCTGAAAACTTTCAGATTTTTTTGCTTCTTTAAAAGGAAAAAATTAATTTTAACAATCTCTAAAAAGCTTTGATTTTAAGATATTGAAATATAAAAATATTTCAGGAATTATTGACTTTGAATATAATGAGCTCATATCGGATAAATTTTCCAAGTTAATGTAATTTACTCTTTTTTTCTATTTCTTTTTAAATAGGGAATATGAAGACAATATTAAGACAGTTGATGAGGGAATAAAAGAAATTGTCTCTGTGTTTAACCATTTTTATGGAAATGATGGAAAAACGGCATTTATCTTTACTGCCGATCATGGAATGACAGACTGGGGTAAGTGTGTCCTTAAGTAATATATAGTTTCTGATTAAGGTAGTGGTAAATGCAGCTTGCAGATATACTGTTGAAGAGGATTAGGTGTCTCAGTATATGTATAATACCTAGCACATAATATTGCATACTTCAAATGTTAATATTTATGAGAAAGATTTTTTATACAAAGAATCTTCTAGCTGTAAAACAAATATATTTTCATATAAAAGGAGAAACTACAGAAAAGTGTGGGAAAGAAAACAAAAGTACCTATTTACCTAGAGTTAACTATGCATGATGGCAAAAGGGCGAGTTATTCGTGTTCTTTTACTGAGAGTCCTAGGGTTACTGAAAATGCCGCCTGCATGAGCCAGTCCTCGCTGAGAGATTCCCAGGGTAAATACAACATGTGCACAGAGAAAAAAGATGAAGATGAGGTTTGGGTCTCCCAGTCACAACGTAGAATTCTACTTAGCTGGTACCACTCTTGGAAGGAATTTTGGTTCTCCAGGCAGAGTAGCCTGAAAGAAGGAAGTGTGGAGGCTCTGGCGTCCTTTCCCGAGCAGACCTGGTCCCTGCTGCTGCCCCACACTGGAGGACCACTTCTCAAGGGGTGCTCCCTGTTCCTTCTGCCTTGGGCTCTACTCTGGTGCCATCACCTCCAAGTCTTATTGGTATTCTTTCAGCCAGTCAATAGACATTCCACTTTTTGATTTTGTTTGATACTTGACTTGCTTTGAGAATGTTTTAAAACTAATTGTATACAGAGTTGCAAGCAATAAATATTTAGGTATAAATCAGTTCTTAGGTACTTTGTACTGTCTTATCATTCTTATTGTCTTGTAGGTTCCCATGGGGCTGGTCATCCTTCAGAGACTTTGACTCCTTTAGTTACCTGGGGAGCTGGAATTAGGTATCCCCAAAAAGTATCAGCTCAGCAATTTGATGATGCATTTTTGAAAGGTATAAACATTCATTTTTATTGTTTTTACAAATGTAACATGTAAAAACCAGAAGCAAAGTTTAATTTAAAAAAACCTTTTTCAAGTTGTGTTCACTTTGATATTTGTGTCATTATTGTTTTTATTACTTTTTTTTTCAAGATTTATTTATTTATGCATATACGAACTGGGGTACAGGTCAGAGGTGTGTGGGGTGAAAGGATTCACCAGAGACAGAGTGGGAAGCAGAACAGGCAGATCTACTGAAATACACTGCTCAGGGCAGCAGCAGGTGAGACAGGAGAGGTCTGCTGCGCCATGTGGGTCACCTCCCTGGCCAGGGATCGAACTTGTGCTGCAGTGGCTGCAGATAGAGTCATAGGATGTGTCTTAACTGCTTGCGCCACCAGGGAGGCCCCTGTTTCTATTACTTTTGTATAATTTCGTATCATTTGGTTTATAACATTCAGTTTGAAATTTACAGCCTCACTTACCTTATGAAAGTGTAAACTACATATAGCATTGCTTTTTGTAAAGTCTTAATGTTACTGGGATTTAGATGAAACCCGAGTCAAATCTTAACCTATGATGACTATGAGTCAAACAAATCACACATATGTCACAATTGATGTTTCACAACAGGACAGATTTTGTCCTATCTAGAATTTTGGAAGACTGAGTGTTGCCCAAACCTCATTTGCTTCTCACTCTATGAAGAAAAGGAATTCTTTTTTTTCTTGGCATTCTGAGTATTTTGTAAGGTAAAGGTTTTTTTTTGAGTTTTCACCAGTTGGACAAAATTCCTCTCAAATGCCTTACTCCAAATTAGCTTTTATCCAAACACTTATTAAAGATATAAATGTAAAAAAAATACAGATTTCCATGCCTTAGCACTAGCTATTTGATTTTGTGAATCTGAGTGAGGTCCCAAATTTATCTTTTTAAAACTTCCAGGGATTCTGAACTCGTAGCCCTGATTAGGTATTCCTACCATAGGAGACTTTTTTTTTTTTAAGATTTATTTATTTATTTATACAAGCACTGGGTACAGTCAGAAGCGTGGGAGGGTGAGAGAACTCACCAGAGCCAGAGCGGGGAACAGAGCAGGCAGACCGATGAAATACACTGCTGAGGGGAGAAGCGGACGGCAGGAGAGGTCTGCGCACCACGTGGGACCCTTGCCCAGTGGCTGGGGATCGAACTGGTGCTGCAGAGGCTGCTGCTGCGCCACAAGGGAGGCCCAGGGGAGACTTTTTTTTTAAATGATACATGTGTCTTGCAACAATTTTTTTAAATCTTTTTTTAAAATTTATTCATTTATATTTGCATAGAAGAACTGGAATGTATGCCAGAGGTGCAGGGTTGGGGTGGTGGTGGTGTTGTGTGTGTGAGACAGAGTGGGGTGCAGAACTGGCAGATTGACTGAAATACACTGTTTAGGGGAGCAGTGGATGAGACAGGAGTGGTCTTCTGTGCCATGTGGGTCAGCTCCTTGGCTGGTGATTGAACTCAGGCCATAGTGGTGATAGCACAAAGACTTAACCCTGACGCCACCAGAGAGTCTCCCTGTCGGAGACTCTTTTTTTGGCTTGTATAATAACATTTCCTTAGATTTTTTTTCCAAATTCTTTTTAATTGAGATATAATTCTTACACCAGAAAATTTATGTTTTAAATGTACAATTTAGTGATTTTTAGTGTATTCACAAGGTTGTGCAATTGCCGGTACTATCAGGGTATGCTTTACAGAGCATTTCATTACCTAAAAAATACTCCTTACCCATTTTCCATTAAGCACTGATCAATCAAAATAATGAGGTGATTCATTCTGTTTTAAATCTTAATATCAGTTCTTGCTTTGCATCTTTCAGAATGGAAGTTGGAGAACTGGAAGAGGCAAGATGTCAATCAGGTATTCATTTTAATGAAGTCCAAATTTAATCTTATCTCCTATAAGAGGTCTAGATCAAAAAACCAAACAAACTGGAAGTATATATTGATAATAATGATGTGAGGATTTTTTAAAACATTTCAGTTACCAAAGGAAATGATCTTAGTACAAATATTTAAACCAATTAATTATTTTTACAAAATATAAAAAGCCGCAAGTAAAACTAAAAGGAGAAGACTCCCTATAAATAACACTGGCTAGTGAAATAATTAAGTAAATTGAAATCTGCATGCCTGTTAAAATTCTGGGATTTCTTGTCATCGTTGCCTTGCTTAATTGCATTAGGTGCAAATCTAATAAAATCTCACCATAGGTTTCTTTCTGACCATTTCTTTTTCATTAACACATATTTTATCTTTAATTCTACTCCGTATCCTTATAAATACAGTTGGAAAAAAGTGACAAGAATATACACTACTCAGCCAGAAGCTTTATGTTATAGCAAAATATATTACCAACCTAATCAGTTAGACTAATAACTTCATCTGTAAAATGAGGCTGCGTAAACAGCCATCTGCACTATTTTTAGAAGGCTTGATATCATTGGTAGGTAGCTTCCAAAGTGGTAGAAATATCGTACCTTCCCCAGGTCACCTCACAAGTTGACCTTCTTTACTGTGGTGGGTAAACCAAGGTCGAGAATCTCATTTTCAGGCCTGTGATTGCAGAAGCATGTTCTTTCTTAGCATGTGAAGAATGTCAGGATGGATGTGTACTACCTGTGTAATGAAAATATATAAAATCAGAATAGCAGCTTATTAATTTGCAATAAAAATCACTGTAAAAGAGATAGGAATAACTTGAAGATCATAAAACAAGACCATGTTTTTCTTATAACTAAAACTGAATATAAATTCAGCTCTTGCTCTTTGAATATTCCCACTTCAGATCTATATTAGATGAGAATTGATTTATTTCTTCCTTCCATTAACATTGCTATATGTCTACAGTGTGTTTAAACATTGTATAAACATAACATTAAAATAATATTAAACACTCTGTAAAGGATATAATGGTGAATAAAAGCAGACACAGTCTCTGTCCTGGAAGCTATAATTTAGGGTGAGAACAAATACTAATCAAATTATTATATAAATAGATGTAACTATTTATATATATATAGTTATCATGTAGTTATCATAGTTATCATATATAGTTATCATGTAACTATTTATATATATATAGTTATATATATATATAGTTATCATGTAGCTATGATAATACTACAGAAGAGGCCTGTGGAGCCAGAGAGAGCAGAGAGTGGATGCATTAGGTAGACTAGTCAGCAAAGGCTTCCTGAGAAGTGGAGGGCTGGGCTGAGATTGAAGAGTAAAGTTACCAAGCCAAGGCAATAGGAGAAAGGCTTTTCAGGTACAGGGAGCAAAATGTGCACAACTGGTATATATGTCAACTTTTAAGGATTTTGAGGGAAACTGGTGCACAGAGCAACACAGACTGGTGTGATATGAGGCACTCACTCTCGCAGGGCATTATGGGCATTCTGGACTTATTCTTGGGGAAGCCCTTAAAGTGTTCGAAGCCTGGAGAGTGACATGATCTTTTATTTATTGTGAACGGATTTCTCTGGATGCACAATGGAGAACAGACTAGAGAAGGTCAACAGTAGACTCCAGGGGAAGGAGAGAAGGTGATTAGGAGGTCTTTGGGGTTTTCCAGTTTTCCCTGGCATAGTACTTACCAAGGATCCAGATGGTAAGATGTATGAAGGATTGAGAACTGGGACCAAGCTCCAACTTTACATGGGGGAGACTAGAGAAGATACCTGGAAAGCAGCCTCGTAGTCAGAAGACTCTCAGTTGAGTGTGGTGTCACAGAGGCACGAGGGAGTGGGCCACACAGTTCTCTGCGAGGCCCACTGAGCAGCCACAGCAGCGCTTGGTAGCCACTGGTCCTGGCAGGATTAGCACGCGCCAGGTACTTTTTAGCCACTGAAATCTCACTTAATCCTGCCGTAACTCCGTAAGGGGGAAATTTTTGTTTATTTTTTAACTGATAAGGAAACTGAAGCATTGAAGAGGTTAATAACCTGCCCAAGGTCTCAGAAATTGCTGGCAAGGATTTGAAACTGGCATTCTGATATCCAAGCACTTTGCTGCTTGAAAAAATTATTAGGACTGAGAAAGCTGTCAATGAGGCTTAGGAAAATGAAAGATACTATCTTAGTGAAAGCCGTCTGTGGGGTGGCAAAGGGTCAAGTTCAAGTGGGCTGAGGGGCAATGGGGAGAGGAGAATTGGAGGTGGGGGGAAGGGCGCAGGGAGGGGCTGGGACCAGAGAAGCGCCTGAGGGCGCTCCCCAAAGCAGAGGGGCAGGCAAAGCCTTTCTGGGCTGTGCTAGCCATGGGTGCCCCTCGGGCTGCACCCAGTCCAGGGAGCGGGGAGAAGCCAAGCCAACAAGAGCAACTCTCCTGGAAAGCTGACTTGATGGGGAGCCATCCAAAGCAGTATTTGGGGTCTTGTGTCTACAGAGCTTCTTGCCTGCTTTATATCTTTCTTTAATTAATATTTACATTTTTCTAGCTAAACCCTAGCAGGGGCTGTTAGTGGCTGCTTTTCAAAAAAATTTTTTTTAATGAATTCATGTACCTGTTTCAAATGACATTTTTAGAGATCATTATCAATAAAGATTTGAAGGAAATGGATTATAATGAAGACCATGGTTAATTCCAAAATATATTTGCATGAAATTCTTTTGTGTATTTGTTGATGTCTGTAGACTTTGTAGAAATGAAGTTTTTTTGTTTGTAGGCTGATATTGCACCATTGATGGCTTCTCTTATCGGAATTGCCTTCCCCCTTAACTCAGTGGTAAGGAATACAGTTTTATTATCAGATCTCAGAATTAAAGATTCTCGTGCAGTAAATTTATTTTTATGTTTCTGAATAATCTTTGATTACATTTAAAACTATAATTCCTTTTATACTTTGCAGCTATGTACTATATTGTGTATATATTATAATCTATAACATGGAACATAATAAGCCTAATAGTATTTCTTTATAATTTTTTATTTTCTGAAATATACATAGATTCTTAGCTTTGCAGCTTACTTTTAAGTGATGAAGATGTGTAAATAACTTGTGATTGCAAGATATTGGTGGTTTGCTAAATCAAAGGCAGGAATCAGAGAACTCCAGAGACTCAGAAGAAGGAACCAAACCATGTTCTCACAGCTGGGCCTGCCTACTCAGGGTGCCAACACCAGGGAGAGTAACCGTACACTGTGTCTTGACTAAGAGTTGACTTCCAGCACATATATTGGAGTGGGGAGGGCAGGACCCCATCAGAGAATCCCTGTGCTGTGTTCAGTGGGGAGACTGAGGGCAATGCTGTTAAGAATGGGAACCTGGTACTGAGGAGTCAAAAAGCAAACAAATATCCTTCCCAGTGAGCCCTCTTTTTAACTGTTTAAATTAAACTTACTTAAAAAAAATGTCATCTATTTTAGGACTTGAGCAAACAATGTGACGCTTATAGTTATAAGTGTGTGTGTTTGTGTGTGTGTGTATAACTGAAACAAGTTTTATTAAACAATTTAAACTCATTTATACAGTATAATCTCATATTTTTTATTATATTTCTTTTTTTCTTTTTAAGTATGCTGGCTGTAACCCCCCATAGTGATTGTTTTGCATGCATAGAGCCATTGGTTCACAGCCCAGTACAGAGAAATCTTGAAATAAATATTAGGCTTATTGAACTTAATGAATCTCTTTGGCTTTATTTATTTTATTGTAACTACTTTTGTGAGAAAAGTAATAGAACATCTTTTATTTAAGATTTTAATAGAGTTTTTAATGTAATCATTCCAGTAATCTATTTGTCCATATGACTTATCTTCCTTGTTTTTCCTTTGCAAGACTGTTTGTTTTAAAAGAATAATTGAGCTTTGTTAATACTAACATTAAGCCATTTTATTATTTCCAGGGAACCCTTCCTGTGAATTATCTTAACAACACTGATTTCTTCAAAGCAGAGAGCATGTTTACAAATGCAGTACAAATTCTTGAACAGTTCAAGGTAAAACAAGGCACACACAAAAATGGATATACGACAATTCAAAAATACCATGTGTTAAGTAAAAATATTTGATATTGTGTTTTAAGAAATGATTTTATACAATTTATTATCTTTGAATTTGGTATTTGACTAGTGTCATAAAGTTTTACATTTCTGAGGTGCAGTTTCCATGAAGCAGTTTGAGGATGAAGAATTATCTTTGAGGAATGTCCCTAGTTCTAAGACTACCTTATGTGCCAGTGAAGATACAAACCAAGTCTTTACTGATTAGAATTTGTCATAGAAGGAATAACAGACATTGCAACATTTCTTGTCATTCCATATTAATTTATACATTAAGAACTTAAAGAAGTGACTGAATCTTTTATTACTGCTGCTTCTGTTAATGCAGCTTGGTTTATTTTGTTTTCTAAGAGTTAAAGTAGTAAATTTTAATTACATTCAGTATGTTACTTTGCAAGCTTAATGTATGTTAATTACTTTCAGTGTGTTACTTTGCAAGCTTAATATACTTAACTCTCAACTTACTGTGAGAGAATGGTAATGGTTTTCTTTAAATATTTATGAAATAATATAGTATTACAAACTCCATTTATTTTCAAAGTAGTTAATCATCTCTGAAGAATCACTTTAGAGAGTAGATATTTTTATTTCAAAATGAAATTAACTTTTTCTTCTCATTTATAATATAATAAAATATGTTCATAATTGATTCCAGGTGAAAATGAATCAGAAAAAAGAAGTTACTTTACCATTTTTGTTTACACCATTTCAGTAAGTCTCTATTCCTTTTTTTATTAACGTGTATGAAAAATTTTTAATGAGCTTGATGGTGACAGGATAGTTACATAGAAATTTGTCATTTTTGTGTACTTTTATGCAAGCTCCAAATAGAAAGTCTCTTCTATTGTTTTTGTAAATAATGAACCAAATGCTAGATGCCTTTGAATGACTAGTAGGACAAATGGAGGGCAGAGAGCAATAATGAAAATATTGAGGAGATGAATTCAACAGGATTTGACGGGTCTGCTGAGAAGATGAGGGAACTCTTGACTTGGCTGATTGGGAAGATCCTGGTACATCAGGACTTTCAGAATGAAAGAAGAGCTGATTTGAGAGGCAAGGGTGATTGTTACTGAGTTCAACTTATGTTTTAAGTTATGAATTAATTGGTTAGAACTAAGGACTTGAATCTCAAGATAGAGATGAAGATTGGTTATGAAGATTTTGGAAACATCAACATAAAGATGGTGGTAGAAACTGGTTACACGTGTAGGAGGTTCTAGGAGAGTGTGGAAAGTGACAAGAAATGGCTAAAGATGAAATTTTGGGAAACACTGACAGTCTCTGGGTGGGCAGAGAGGAGTACTGCCTTTGGTGAATAGCAGATTTTGCTGTCACAAATTCCAGAAAGATGTGTTTTCCTTGAATCAGGAACTAGTCACAAACCTGACTGTACATTGTGGCTTGGGCAGGTTTATGCAGCCTCCTGGGGCTTCATTCTGAATTAGTAACGATGTGTTTGATAAGGAAGAATTTTGCTCTTGGCCAAAATAAACAGAAATTGTTTGAAATATGAGTGTGAGGGATGTGATTGAGTGACTTTATTGAAATTATTTTTTCAACTTAGGTAGCATTGATATAGAAGACTTAAATATTGCATTGCCATCTGAAAAATTTGATTTTATGTGTGAATGTCTGAGTGTGTGTGTATCCAGGAGAGTAAAAACAAATTATTTTTTTTAGTCTTTTCTGGCATGAATTTTGCAAACTTTGATCATCTGAAATGAATTATCCTAACTGTTGTATTATAAATACACCAAAAGAAATTACCTTTGAGGAGTGTCACTATTTCTAAGATTGTAATATCTGGCTATAAAGAATATAAGCCAAGTTTTTATTGGTTGGGATTTGTCCCAGTTAATACCATATGTATATCATATCCATCTGTTTATGCTATTGTGGTATAGTCAGGCCATAACAAAATCAACAAATAAATGAACGAGAGATATTTTATTGATTCATGATGTGCAGAAAATACCCAGGACAATGAAAGTGAATAAATGAGAGTAACTTTAGATCATCTTTAAAAAGCCTGGTCTGGCAAAAACTCTTCTACAAAGGGTTCAAGTACACACTGTCCACCTTCTTTCATTTGTCCTGTGGAGAAAACTAAAATTCTCCTTCAGGATGTAACAGAAGATATGAAAAAACATTGTATAGTAATGTTTAACATTGTAAAATTGTAATCCTTTCCAGATCACAACCTAAATATAGCATAATAGCCAAAGAATTTTTACTGTAACTCAAGATGATGATTCTAGTTTATATGGAAAAATAAATTTTCAAGAATAGTTTAACTGATATTAATGGTACTGAGAAAAAAGACCAAGATAAAGAGATTTGCTCTACTGAATAGTAAAACACATTTTAAAGGAGTTTTAATTATACCAAATGTGCTATTGTTGAGCCTGTACATGTAGATTGAGAAACAGATTAAAGAATACAGAAACTGTAAGGGATTTTGATTATGATTAAAGATGACATTTTAAGTCAATGAAGGAAAGAATTATATTTGGAACATTAGGTATTCATTTGGAAAAATTATAGCTAGATCCCCTACCTCACCTCATTCACAGAACTAAACAGCACATTGATTAAAGTATTAAATATTTAAAAATAAGTGTAAGTGTTAAGGCTGTAATTAAGAAAATGTTAGTCACAGGAAAAAAGTGGATCATTTGATTACATCAAAATTAAATACTTTCAGGGCCTCCCCAGTGGTGCAGCGGTTGAGCGCTGGGCTGCGAAGCTGCCCGCAGCCTCTGCAGCGCCGGTTCGATCCCCGGCCACCGGGCGAGGGTCCCACATGGCGCAACAGACCTCTCCTGCCACGCCCACTGCTCCCCTCAGCAGTGTACTTCGGTCCTTCTGCCTGTTCTGCTCCCCGCTCTGGCTCTGGCTCTGGTGAATTCTCTCACCTTCCTGTGCTTCTGACTGTACCCAGTGCTTGTATAGATAAATAAATAAATCTAAAAAAAATAAAAATAAAAAAGAAATTCTTTAAGGATCTGGTGGAGGTAAATTAAAAAAAAATTAAATGCTTTCATTCAGTAAAATAAACCATGAAAGTAAAATAAGTACCAGATTAAGAGAAAATATTTATTAATTATGTAACAAGAATTATTTATAGATGCTATAAAGAGTCTTATATATCAATATTTAAAATTAGACAAATGATAACTGAAAATTCACAAAGATAAAAATGCAAATGGTTCATAAATTATGAAAAGATTTGCCTCACAAGCAATAGCTAACCAGCATTTACTGAGTGTTCAGTATTCACAAAGTACTGTTTTAAGTGCTTCACATGTATTAAATAAATCCCCCCCTTCCATAGTAAATAAATTATTTCTCAACACAATTGAGTAGCTATTTTTCCTGTTTTACAGATGAGGAAACTAATGTACAAGAAAGTTAAGTCAATTTCCTTAGATTTTAGCCTCTTAAGTAGCAGCACTGGGGTTTGAAACAGCCCAGCTCCAGAATCAGATGTACTCAGAGAAATACTTGCAGTATTATTCATCATTGTGGCAACAACTTCAGTGGTCACCTTAATGTTACGTTAAGGATTTAATGCCCATACGGTGAATTAGAATAAGGCATGTACTTCCATACTTATACAAACTTGAGAAAATTTGTACTATTGCTTGGTGAGTGAAAAGTATACACAACTATAATACAATAAGATATCATTAATATTAAAAATATAGATTGACACTACCAGTACATTCGACAGAGTGATCTAGTGAAGATATTAAGACCTTATTAATTAATTGTTTGTACATTAAATTATATAAGACACCTAAACCAAGTGGGCTACTAAATTGAAAATTATTTCTGTCATTGGGGATCTCCAAATGAGTGGTTTAAATTGTGTTTAATTATTTTTAAAAGAGTATTTACTTTTACCCATAAAAAATTTATTTCTCCTTTCAGCTATTTAGAAATAATTATACTTGGAGGCATTGACTAAATTTTAGCTCTTGTTACAACAGTTTAATGTTCAGTATACCAGGAGAAACAATTATCACCATTTACCATCTGAGTATAATGGACTGTTTCATTTTTATTTCTCTAATCCAATGAATTTTTTTTCATTTTTATACCATCTCTTTTCTTTTAATCACAGTTATACATACATGTGAATTTTAGCATTTTCCATTAGAATTTATATCAAGTAAATATTGGCACATAAATATCTAAAAGGTGAAAGAATACTGTGTCACGTATCCTTTTTGCAAAACAGCCCAGATTCTTATAAACTATTGTGCAATGAAGTCTGTCTCTGTTGACTAAGTGCCATATTTCCTCTAGTGCTTAGAACTGCTTTGTTCACTCATAAGTTCTTAAATTGAGAAAATTTATCTTGGGAATATTGACATCTGAAAATTCATAGTCGAGATTTTACTTACATGATCCATTTTACCGACATCACTAGATCACAGTCTGTTTCTCTACCATTATTCCATTTTTTTCTTTAGTCTTTTCTAGCATGACTAACTGAATAAATAATTCCTAGGGTGATGAAATAATGAATGTTTTGAGATAAAGGAAGAAGAATGCCAAGATCCTGCATAATCTTAGAGTTGTAAAATTGTCTAGCTAATTGCATGCCCTGTTTTATCCTAACCTTTAAAATATAAGTAAATCTCATCTTTGATATTTTGAAAACATCTAAGAAATAGCAAAAATCATGAAATATCTCTTCTGATATTTCATGTTAGAATTGCTAAGAGGTAAAGCTAAAATTTGGTCCATTGGGCCCTGATAGTATGCCAAAGGATGACCAGCAGGTGGAGCTACATGACTAGGAGAAGCATAAATGGTTTGACTATATTGGAGAAAGTACATGACAGAGGATGAAAAACTCTGTATTTGAAAAGTGTAATTTCTAGAAGCCAAAGAAAGTAAAGAGCCAATGAAATAGATTAAAAAAAGGTTTTTAAAGAGTCAGTTTAGGGAAAAATTGAAAGGAGATATACCTCTCCAAAAAAAAAAAAAAAAAAAACCCAACAAAAAACTAAAACATCTGTTATTTTAAAATCACTATTTGAAGTCAGGTTAAACTTAAATTTTATAAAATATTTTAATCTATTTTATACTAAAATGACATATTTTGGTTCATTTTAGTGTATTGATTAGTTTAGTCTGGTATATATTAAAATTCCTCCCTTACATCAAATTTAAACACATATTTTAATGTGAATCTTTCTGCTACTTCACCTATCTGATATACTAATTACAAGAAATATAATTTGCTGCTTTAGAACTGAAATTCTTCTTTTAAAAAAATAACATCACATATATATGCAGGAAAATATTTGTTTACTCAGTTATGACATGAACGATAAAATTCTACACCATTGATAAGTCTAAAGGAATGCAAATTATTCTAGAAGTAATTTTTTTATCCTGCTTTCCTTGTATTTATCTTGAAACATTTTCCCCTTTAATCTAAGTATATATTATAAAGTGAATGGCCTAGATATCACTAACTTTCTCTAAAATATGTGTAAATGCAAGTGAAATAGTCTTAAAATGAAAATCTGAATACAGTATTTCAGAGCTGCATTTTAAGGAGATTTTGTCCTCCAAAACACTAATTTACCCTGAATATTTGATGATAAAATTCTTTTTTTTTTTTTTTTAGCATTTTTTAAAAAGATTTATTTATTTATTTATACAAGCACTGGGTACAGTCAGAAGTGTGGGAGGGTGAGAGAATTCACCAGAGCCAGAGCGGGGAACAGAACAGACAGACAGAGGAAATACAGTGCTGAGCGGAGCAGCGGGTGGCAGGAGAGGTCTGCGCTCCATGTGGGACCCTTGCTGGTGAGACTGTGGGCAGCTTCGCAGCCCAGGGCTCAACCACTGCGCCACCAGGGGAGGCCCATAAAATTATTGGTAATTCTAAAACATGATTTACTTTCTTCAGAAAATTATTTTCAAAAGAAGGGATAATAGCAATCACAGCAAAGGAATGTGCACAGTAATACTTCTCTTTTTACTTAAGCTTAACATGTGCTAGCAGATTCTTTTAAAATTTAATGTTTTCAATATAAAAGATTTAGTCAATGAAAATTTTCCATACAAATTACAATGTAGAAATGTGTTCAAGCATATTGTTATTCAAATAGTACTCTATTCATATCTGTAATCATACAGAGATTAAGGGTGAAACTAACAATGTAGAAACTATAACATCATTTTGCTGTTGAGCAGCCTGCATTTGGGCAGGTACTAGGAAGTTGTATTAGTTCCCTAGGGCCACCTTAACAAATTACTGTATCCTGCATGTTTTAACACAACAGAAATTTATTCCTTCATATTCAAGAGGCTAAAAGTCCAAAATTGAGGTGTCATCAAGGTAATCACCCTCCAAAGACTTCCTTGCCTTTTCCTAGCTTTTCCATAGCTTCTGTTGGTTACCTGAAGTCAGTCAATTCAGGGAGGGGGCACCCCTGAACCCCTAAACCTGCCTCCTCTAAATAGGTTCTGCCATCTGCTTCATCAAGACAAACATACTCTAGTGCACAAGACGATTAATGGAAAGGAACTTTAATACAATTAGTGTGCAACAAACAAAAGACAAAGAATATAGATTCTAAATCAAGCACCTGAAGTTACCCATCCCCTCGTGGGCAAATGTCCAGCCAAACAGGGTTGCTCACAGCAGGACCACTGAGGCCTGAAAGCCTGCCTTAAATCTAAGGCATCTCCTGGTGGGAACTGATAGGACAGGGGCACACGGGGCCCAGCATGTCTGAGACAGAAGGAGCAAAATGAAGGTAAACGCTGCCATTGTTAACCTCCCCACAGGGTCTCTCACCCACGTCTGTTTCAACCAATCCAGGACCAAGAAGCAAGCACAGGTTCTTCACATGTCTGTCTGCTCCATGTGCCTCCTCCTGGTCTCCTTCTGGCCGTCCATCCTTCTGTCCTGCTTCCTTCCTTCTCCAGGCTCCTCTCCAGCCTCTTCTTCGCCCTGCTCAGGTCCACCCTCCCTTGGGTGAGGCAGGGTATCTGGAACCTCCCCTTTTCCTGAAGACCCCCCTGTTACAAATCCTTGTGACCCTTGACTGTAGCTATATCATTCCAGTCTCTGATTACTTAGTCTTCTGTCCTCTGTGTCTTTCTGCAAATCTTGTCCTTTTATAATAGCAGTTATTGGATTTAGGGCCCACCTGATATATCTGAGATATGTAACTCATCTTAACTTGGTTATATATGCAAAGACCCTATTTTAAAATAAGGTCTCAATCATAGATACCAGAGGTTAAGGACTTTAACAGATTTTTTTGTGGGGGACACATTACAGCCTTCAACAGAAGGTAATAGTTCACTTTTGTCATCATTTCGCCACTGCAGAGAAATTCCCTATAATTCTTCATTAACTTACCCAGTGTAAGTTAATGTGTGTGTGCCAGGCACTGTATTGGGTGTTGGAGATGAGACAGACATAATGCCTATGCTGGTGGGAATAAAGACTAACACAATACAATAGTATTATATGTAATACTATATTAAATATTATAAAATTATGATAGTATGATAAGGAATAGTGCATTGTGATACTTGTGTTAATGAATCACAATATGTTTTCATCAGAACACACAAAGAGCCCAATAATGAGAGATATAAGTTTATAGGAACTAGAGAAGGTTGACAAGACAACTCCAGCGAAAACAGTGCTGGGAAGAAGGTATTTGTATTTCTTGTTGCTGCCTCAGAGAGAAATGTAAGATGGAAACTTAAGTCTTAAGCTTAGCACCCTTCTGAGGTAGTAAAAACTCACAAAGCTGTTCTCATTAAGTTGGCATTAATTGCTGTGGACTAGAGTGGATCATACAGAATGAATGTGTAGGTAAGAATGTGGGACACTGGGACATCCCTGGTGGCACAGGAGCCAAAGTCTCAGCACTATGAAGCTATCACCAGCCACTGCAGCATGAGTTCCATCTCCAGCCAAGGAGCTACCCACATGGCACAGCAGACCTCTCCTGCTTCTCCCCTCCGCAGTGTATTTCAGTAGATCTGCCTGCTCTGCTCCCTACTCTGCCTCTGGTGAATCCTCTCACCCACACCCTGTGCGCCACCCCCCTCCCCCAACCTCTGGCCTATACCCCAGTTCTTGTGTGCATAAATAAATAAAAATAAATCTTAAAAAAAAAAATGTGGGACATAAAGTAGGAAAGTATTGCAGTGATATGCTGGTAAGAGGACTCGGATTCGGTGTGTGGGGGGTGTTGATTAGTAGTGTTTATCAATTTCAAGCTACCTAGGAAATGACAAGACCTGTGCACCATTGCCTCTGGGGAGTTAGTGTGAGCAGGCTCCAGAGGCTGCCTGCAAGGAAGCTAGGGGATGAGGCAGTGGGGAGCAAGTATGGGGGGAAGCTAAGAGAAAAGCCCATCAAGTTGTTTCTGAATTGTCCTTTGGCAGTTACTTTGCACTGAGTGGGACAGATCTGCAAACCTCTCTTTTAAATCCACATAAAAGAAATGTAATAGTTCTTTTGCTTTATGCTTTTTCATGTTAAAATCTATTAAAGCATGAATTATGGCACAGGGGATAGTAGATCCAGGCAAGATAATGAAATATAGCTTCTAGAAATCATGGAGCATATAGAATACATTGTTTTATATTAATGATTCAAAACCCACTTTGGTAATACAAAAACAAAAGAGGCTCTTTTCCTTATATTGACCTACATGAACTCTTTTACTCTTTCTTTTCTCTCTCTCTTATTTTTCAAATCTCAGCTGTCCCATGTGAGGCTCCAGTTATACCCTGAGTTTAAGCTGTGTTCTCTAAGGACTAGGCAAGGATTCCTGAGTTGAGTACTTTTCCCTCCTGGTGATCTCTTATGGACCCCATCTGTTCTAAAGTTCCTTGTTTAAATGTAAAGTACCCCCTGTAGCCCGGTGGTTTTAATTATATTTCTGGCTTTGTGATCTGATCACTTAGGAGTGTCTTTGGCCCTCCTCCTGGCTGGCCTCCAGCCATTTCTTTGTTTATACTCTTTTATCACAGCCAAACCTCAGCTTTTCTGGAAGTCTTCAGTTTTTCTTAGCCTTTGCAAGTGTTCAATAGAAGGGGAGAAAAAAATTCAGATTTCCCCCTCCCTCAAGTTTGAAATTTGAAATTTTACACTTTTTGTTCTAATGTGTTACACTGTATAGTGATTTTTTTATGTGTAGTTCTTTTTACATGTGATATTTTAAAATTCAGGAACAACTATAGATGTTATGAAATTTTTTTTGACTTTTCATTAAAAATAAGTCTTCTGAACCAAGAGTCAGAAAATTTAATGAGGATTTTTATAGTTATTAATATATTTTTCTGTGTAATTTTCTACTTATTTTTTGTATTTTTCATTGCGATATTGTAAAATACCAACCAGATTTTATAAAGCCTTCCTATCCTAAATAAGACTCCATGGTTTAGCACAAAGGTAAGTTGAGTTCGGGACACTTGATTTGGCTAAATGGAGATGCCATTTTCTGAGAAGGCGAAGGGAGGAGCAGTTCAGGAAAAAATCATGTGCTCACTTGGCATTAGCATTACAAGGTGTGGAAGGAGGGAAAACAGGAGGCAGAAAGCCAGCTGGAAGACTGTTGAAGCGACTACAGCAAGCCTTGAGGTCTTGCTTCATTACCTACCGTCCTCACAAGACCTGCTCACATTTATTACATGCGTAGAGTATGTCAGGCACTGTTCTAGGAATTCACATATACTAGCCCTTTTAAGACAGGGCCTCCCCGGTGGTGCAGCGGGTTGAGCACAATGCTGTGAAGCTGCCCGTAGCCTCTGCAATGGATTTGATTCCCGACTGGCCAGGGAGAGACCCACATAGCGCGACAGACCTCTCCTGTCACGCCCGCTGCTCCCCCTCAGCAGTTTATTTCAGTGGATCCACCTGTTCTATTCCCCACTCTGTCTCTGGTGAATCCTCTCACCCTCCTGTGCCTCTGGCCTGTACCCCAACTCTTACATAAATAAAAAAAAATAATAAAAAATAAAAATAATTCTTAAAACAGCCCTATCTGGTTGGAACTATTGTTATCTCAATTTACACATGAGGAAACTGGAGCAGAAACTTCCTCCAAATAATAGAATTAGTAAATGTTGGGGCTGGAGTGGAACCCTAACTAGTCTGATTAGTGAATGCCCATCTTGGTTTCCCCAGCCAGTAAAAGTAAACAATTTGAGGAGAAGGAAAGTAGTTTAATTTGTCCACAAGTTGAGGAGGGCAGCAGACCCACGTCTGAAAGATGATCAACCCACTCTTTGGCAGAGGGTAGGGTATTCATCCAGAATTACAAGGGAGTAGAAGGGGGGAAGTAGGTAAGAGTTAGCATGGCTATCCTTGTGATGCAGGCATCTGGAGATTTGGGGGGAGATTCAGATTGGTGCCAGCTTGCTTTGCTATCACTTGGTAGTCAGCAACTTCGATGCTATCTTCTTAGGGACGTTTCTTCTTTCCTTGGATTGTAAGAAAGCAAGGTTGTTAAATCTAGAGGGTCTGGTGGGACAGGAAGAGAGACATGTCCTTTTATCACTGCATCATTCCTGTTTCAATTTTATACTCATATGTCCTAAATATGCATTTGGGATAATGGGCAATAAGGTAGAAGAAGAGATGATTATCACTAGTCTAGGAGGTCTAGAATTGATGAAATATACAAGCTTCAAGTAATTTAGAAGGCATGGTGAGTATTTTAGGGCGTTTAGTGCTGCACCAGAGAAAGGAGAGGGATTTCAACTAGGAGGGTGTGAAAAATTCAGCTTAGATATAGCCTTCAAAGAATTCCTGTGGCTTTGGCTCAGTGCTTTCATTTCTAGACTTTCAGGAAATCTTTATATAATATCAGGTGTTTGAAAGACAGGTAACTGGGTCATAGCAACATTTTGAAGTAACTTGTTTTTCTTTCTTGAGTTCTTGCTTCCCTAATGCCTTTTCCGCCCAAATCTCGGTGAATCCAGGGATGGGAATTTTCCTGCAGTCTGAAATAATGATTGAATTCCTCTGAGTTGAAAGATCTGGGAGGTCTTGGAGTACTCACAGATTCTTAATCAGGGGTTCTGTAAACACTAAAGGGATCATGGATGAGCTTTTGGGGTTCATAAGTTTTCTGAAATATAGATTATGTGCATTTTCTAGACAGAATTTATCTAGACTGTTAAAGAACTCAACGACCACATCCATATTAATAACAATTAAAAGATTTACTTCCTAAAAGCCTCAGTCATCTCTTTAGAGGCTGCTAGAAATAAGTAAAAAAAGAGTGAGATATATATATATATATATACACACACACACACATACACACACATACATGTATATGGCTTATGCGGTATTAGAAGTGTGTTGTTGTGTGTTAAAGATTTCTACTGTGGCAAAACAAGGCCAGGAAATACTAGAAGGAGAAATGGAAGACTGGAAACCAAAAAGATATATGGTTTACTATACAAATGGCAAACAAGTTCAAATTGTTCACTAACTTTGAGTGTTGGTTAGGCTCTGCCTAGAGCTCTTTGATAAGGAGAATTCTCAGGCCTTCTCTGGCTCAAGGTACAGAGCACCATCATGGATCTGCCCTATCTGCCATGAGTGTGGGGAACTCAGCAGTAGGATTCAACCATGTATTTGCTATTCTGTTAATTACATTGTTTTAATTATAATTTCTTTGTAGAGTATTGCATTTCGTGAAAGTGGATTGTATGACTCTCATGAGTATCGACTGGCATTAAAAACTTTGAGTGGAGAAAACGAAACAACTACAAGCTGTTTCTTGGAAAAGTTCAGATAATCAGCAATAATACAATTAGCTACGGGCTTCTTTCTTTTGTTGTTTTGTTTTGTATATATATATATAATTGATATGAGATTGATATATATATATAATTGAAATGAGAAAACAATTAAAATTTAACCTCTTTCTTTTGTAGGTTGCTGTCTGAGTCTAAACAACTCAACATTTTAAGAAATGCAAGATCTTATATTAAGCAGAAAAAGTATGATGAAGCAGTAAGTATGCAAACTTGTATATATAAATACCTGATCATCATTTCAGGTATAGGGAAGGATGTGATGTAATAATGGGGGGCAAAATGGACACCTCAGGAAGCTTTCGTTAATCTTCAAGAAGCTTAGTTGCTGCTTTAGATATGGACATACTTCTCTTATTTCAGCTAATATTATAGGTAAACCTCTTAGGTTAGCATTGGAAATTAACAATTGCCATTTTTATAATGAGTCTATTCCAAGTTTCTGTCACCTTTCTGCTTAATATTTTAGAGTATGGCATATTTGTACATTTGAAATTATCAACACACAGTCAGAAGTCTAATGATTCATATCGAAACTTTGACTCTTCCAAACTCCTTCCCACTATTTCTCTCATTCATTTTGTCAATGTTAAATGGTCATATAATTTTAAAATAGAAAAGAATTCTATTTTCAGTTTCTAAAATGTCTAACTCATACCATGCATTTCTAATGCTAATTTTTGTTATGGTTTTAAGATGATAAGCTATTTTTTACCCTCTAGAGTATTAAGCTATTTTAATATTTTTAATTTATTTGGGTGATCTGATATGATATATGGGCATCTTCATATTTGGTACCTATTTTAGAGCGTCTTCATGTCTTTCTTTCTTGTATCCTATGAAGATTATTTCCACAAAATGAATTATTTTAAAACACTACACATATCATGGATAGTTTGCTTTTTTTTTGATAGTTTGCATTTAAAATGTTCTTATCAAGTTGTAAAATTTATTGTATTCAGGAATTTTTGTACTTTCAAGAAAATCTTGTAACAAATAAAATCTATTCTTGGTCCATCATCTACAGTTATTCTAATTTTAATACACTTGCTTTCTCTGAAACTTAGGTTTACTTATTCTTTCTATGTGGCAAGTTACATTTTTCTTTCCCCCTAGGTCTCGCTTTGCAAGGAGCTGATTCATCTTGCACTAAAAGGATTATCCTATTATCATACTTATGACAGATTCTTTTTGGGCATCAATGTTGTTCTTGGTTTTGTGGGGTGGACGTCATATGTGTCTCTGCTGATCATCAAATTTCATTCCAACCTCACCAGACGTGTTAGTAAAGAAATTAAGGTATGTTCAAAAAATATAATGAGGATTCAGAGGAAGGTATAAAATAACTAGTCCTATAATTTAAAAGGGCTATAAACATAGTTGTATAATTTAAATTCTCCTATGGCATTGACTGTGTTGGTTTTCTTTTTTTTTTAATAATCATTGAGCATGTTGTAAGTATTCTATATCTTTCTAATACAGGTGGCTTGAAAACTACTTCAAAACAATATGTCAATATGTTAAACTTTATCTGACAGTGAAAATTGAGGGATTGGAAAGTGCTAAAAATCAATTATTCAAACTATTTCTTTTAAAATAATGTATATGTGTTTCTAGCACTATTCTTCCTTTTTTTAACTTTCTGAAATTTTTAAATACACTTTCCAGAACTTTCTATTCTCATTTTAAGAATTGGTATCTAATTTAGTATACTTTCAATGCAGAAAAAACCCTCACAAAGCTAGCTTTAATAATATTTCATATAACTGGGAGAACAAAACAATATATATCTGTTTCTCCTACATTACAACACTTTGCTCTTTTAAAAATATACTGCTAGCTATCATGTACCAGGGAGAATATGCTACTTCCATTTCCTTTGCTTCTTTCTCTCAACTGATTATTATCATGTCCAGGTCCTCTAAAAAAGCAATGTATCAGATGGTGTATTATTAAGAATAACAGTTTGCAGACCTTTCCCAGTGGTAACTTTCTCCAGTTTTACATTTGATTTTTCTGTAATGGAAGGAAGAACAGCTATGTTTATTCCTATTTTATAGTTCTTTAATGCATCATAAATAATTTCCCCGATAATTTTCATTAATTGAATGTATATGAAATTGACTTGAATAGGAATAACTTCTTAGATGTTAAGAAAAAAGACAAATACAACTGTGTTCAGCAATGGATATATCTAGGCATTCTGCTGTGTTCTTGGAATTTATTTTGCTGTTTTAATCTCATAATAGTACTGGAAGTAGATATTGTAATTTCTCTTTACAAAAGAGAAAACTGAAGCATAACATAACCACTTTGTCAAATATAAGCCACTATATTACACTACAAAAGACAGCTTTAGAGTGTAACAACATAAATATATGTTAATATGTTTGTGATACAAAGATTCATGTTTCAAATCAAGGAGAGTTCACTTGAGTTAAAGTGATATAACAGGAAAAGATAAGTCTTGGTGGAAACTTAATAGACTATATAGGAAGAGGATGAGAATTAAAGTAAAATGAATAATATAAACAGCAATGGAATTGGAAAATGTATTATAATACCGGGATAAGTAATATTTATTGAGCACCACTATTCCAAGACTCTCCTGGGAATTTTACATGCATTGTTCAGTTCAACTTACCACTACCTTAAATTTGGTTATGATTTTCATCAAATGGATGGAGAATTTGAACTCAGAGAGATATATGTTTTCTTCAAGGACCCACCAGAATTAAATGACAGAACTAACATTTTCTAAAACTTAAATTCATGCTCTTTCTACACCATGCTGCCTTCAAAATAAATAGTTCAATTTGGGAGGTTTGTTCAAGGATCGAATGAGAGATAATATTGACTGTAGATTAAATCAAAGTAATCAAAGGCATCAACTGCTGAGAGTTTCACTTTATTATGGTGATGAGTTGGCTAGACTTAAACCAGAGGAACAAAACCAATAGGATATTAAGAGATTTAATGTAAGAGTTGGCTTATATGATTGTGGGGGCCAATTAGGCAGATTCTAAATCCATAGGTTAGGTCATCAAGGACACATTGGAACTTGCAGGCAGGTGTTCTTAGACTCCTAAGAACTGTTCTTTAAAGTCTTTTGACTGCTTGAATCAGGCCCAGTCACATTATTAGGATCCTCTCTCCTACGTAAAGCCTACCGATTGTGGACTTTGATTACATCTACAAAATACTTTTGGAGCATCTAGATTAGCATTTGATTGAATAACTGGGGACTGTAACCTAGTTGACACATAAGACTGACCGTTACAGTTGATTGAAGTAATTAAAAGTATGCCCTTTGGTTCTGTTTATCAAGACATTGATTCCCCTTAATCAAGAGTTTATAGTCCAGTGAAGTGACACAATTTAAACAGTTCTTAAGGACAAAGAAAATGCTGGCAGTCCATAGCAGTAACTGAAGGGAGGCATGGTGAGCTGTCAGGAGGTCTGACAGTTGACTACAACTGTGCATTTATTAGAACACAATGTTTGCAGTTGGGGGTTGGGAGGGTTCACAGAGGAGGTTATGGCCAAAGTGAAATCTTAAAACGTGAATAGGGTAGCCGAGAGTGTGGGGTTGGGGGGGAGGGAAAGGCAGTGCAGAGAGCAGCAGGTGCTGAATGAGGAGTGGGGCGCATGGCTTCTTGAAAGAAGTGCAAATCATCAGCATGGCTAGATAGAGAGGGCCTCTGGGGGAGCCAGAGGTGAGGTGAGCTGGCAACAGGTATCCTCCATTGACAGGTGAGACAACAGCTTTAAACTAGCTAAATGGTTTAGTCAAATTGACAAGCAAATGGAATGTCATCTTTGGAATTAAATCTAAGTCTAACTTCAAAGTTTGTCACTTCTATCTGACAGAATCCCTCATGTTAGAGGGTTTTTTTTTTTTTTTTTTTTCCAATTTGCCACTGTCGCCACTAAGGGAAATCTTCACTGAATATTCTGTTTTCTTTAAAGGTAATTGCCATAGTGTCTCCTCACTGAACTCTGCATTTAACTTCTATATACTCATCTTCTTTGCTCTTGCTAATTCTGGTGTCTTTTGCTTAATACTAAGTATTTTTATTTTGCTACATGCTTCCTCTTATTCTCTTATTACCTAGTTAAGTACCAACATATGAACCCCTTAAACCAAATCTCTTGATTCTCTCTTCACTGTATGGTTGTGTAAAGTCCTTAAAGGCCAGCCCCTAGTACAGAGCATAACATATGGCTTAATAAATGTTGGATGGAGGGGTAATCACCAGACACACAGGATGGTTTATTATCATGGGGTGTTGGGGGTGGGGGAAATGCCAGGGAGTCAATTCATGATGAAGTAGAAAACACCCCCCCACTCTTATTATTTAACACTTGCAATTTTTACATCAGCTGTATCAAATCCTTTGCTCTATGATTTCGTTTTCTACAACTCGATGTCATTTGTAAGGTCTGTTACTGTATGTGTAAAGGATCATGTAATTATACCATATTGTTTTGGGTCTAGAAAAATCCTTGGAGTGTTTTTTTAGGTACTCTTTGAAACTTAACTTTATTATTTTACTATTCTCAAAATGATGTGAAACCAGTCCTCAGCTGCCTCATGAATACCTGCGCCCGCCACCTTGAGCTTGAGGCTCTACCTGTCCACATCTCTTTGAGATTTGCCTCTTCTACTCCCACCTCTTTGCTATGGAACCTCCATTACTCCATCCCTGTCTCCACCTCTTCATTCTCAGGCTACTGATACATTTCTGTAGAAACTGCTAGGATGGAGACAAAGAATAGAGGGGGAGAAAATAAGGATACAGATAGTAATAGCAGCCATTAGTATTAAGCAGCAGTAATATTACGTTTTGTTAAGCTCTTTACATAATAAATACACGTGGAATCACTCTTTCCATTTTATAGTTGAGATGAAATGAAGTCTCAAAGAAGGTTTGTTTTGCTGATGCTCTCACATTGAGCAAGTGACAAAGCCAGGATTTGAATTCTGGTCTATGTAGCTCCCAGCTTTTAACCACAGTGCTGTGTTTCACTTAACATCCCTTTTGGCACCTGTGCCTTAGTTTCCCATGCTTCTATTCTGATATTTTATGCCAGAAGGGAGTTATCAAAAGGAAGAACATCTCTTGCTTTTCTTCCCTAAATTCCCCTACTACACCAAATCATTCTTAATTCTCACCTTACTTAGCTTTGGCTAACAGAGCAAGGGGAAAAGAGAAAGCAGAAGGGCGGCAGTGGAGCGCCACATTAGCCCTCCCTTATTGATGTCTTCCCTGTGCTGTTCTTAGTCACAACTTCTTGCGCGTGGCCTAATCACTGGAATTTCGGTCACTGACTTTTTTTTTTTTTAAGATTTATTTATTTATGCATACAAGTGCTGGGGTACAGGCTAGAGATGCAGGGGGTGAGAGGATTCACCAGAGACAGAATAGGGAACAGAACAGGCAGACTGACCAAAGTACACTGCTAAGGGGAGCAGTGGGCAAGACAGGAGAGGTTTGGTGGGCCATGTGGGTTGCCCCCTGGCCGGCCAATCGAACTCGTGCTGCAGAGGCCGCGGATTGCTTCATAGTGCGGTGCTTAACCCCTGTGGATTGCTTCATAGTGTGGTGCTTAACCCCTTGTGCCACCAGGGAGGCCCTCGGTCACTGACTTTTGCAGTGTTACTTCTGCCCAGCGCTGGTCTGCTCTGCTATCACTGGTGGCTCAAGTGGAAGACTTCCTTGTTTGGAAGGTGGGTGGGATGAGTAGCTGTGACTAAGTGAATCTCCTGTGACTGGATGCTGTGGAGCCAGGTGTGGGCTGTGTGTCACTTTGGAGTTTGCATAGCTGGAAGCATTGTTCCAGATAAAGATCAGGTTCCACAGTTGATTGTGGATTCGGTAGACTTTTGTGAACTAATCAGAGAACTCAATCAACATGTATAAATTGTTGCTAAGGAGAAATACGTTCAGGCTTTTGAACAAGTTACTTGCAGACAAACTATAGGAAAATAGTTGCTTTTAAATTGAGAATTGTCTAATTGTAAAAATTCAAGGCTATCCAGCTTTTTCGTCAGTAACATGCTTCTCCAGTGACAGCTTCTCTCAAAAGCAGTTCTTCGATTAATCATCTAGTTGTAGAATCCTCAAAAAAGGAATACATTTTCTTCATTTTATGTCTTTTTGAAAAGTTAATTAGCATGGATTTGAAAGTATTTCAATATATTTTTATTTTGATTTTTCAGAAACCAAGCCATCTCCTGTCATGTATTTTTATAGCAATTGGCATTTCAGTAGTATTTTTCTTACTGATTCAATCCTGCCCCTGGACTTACTACATATATTGTTTGTTGCCAGTGCCGATATGGTATGCGGTGCTAAGAGAGTAAGTAAGCATCTTGCTGTCTTGTTTTTCACTTCATTGACAGTTAACCTTGTATTTAAAATGCAGATTTCTATAGCATAAGTAATCAGAGACTTACCATACCGTGAAATCTCTAAACCCTCCTCGTTTGTAACAGTATAAATATTGCATATAAACATCCTTTCTGTTTTACCTTTTTTATCTTCATCTTTACTGCCCTGAGGTAGCACTGGCCTTGTTCTTTTCTTTGTATATCTTTTCTGAGGTAGCATTGGCCTTGTTCTTTTCTTTGTACATCTTTTCTAAGAACAATCTGGAGTAAAGAAAGATAATCCTGATTATGTTATGCCAGGAGTCACTTAACCTTCTCACCTTGTCTCATCTCAGATTCCAGTGTATCTTCTTATATCACAAAGAAGTCAGCATATTTTCTTTTTTTTTTTTTTTTTTTAATAGAGGCATGCTTTATTTGTTTGCTGGTTTGTTTTTTTTTTTTTTGTTTGTTTATACATGCACTGGGTACAGTCAGAAGCGCGGGAGGGTGAGAGAATTCACCAGAGCCAGAGCGGGGAGCAGAGCAGGCAGAAGGACCAAAGTACACTGCTGAGGGGAGCAGCGGGCGGCAGGAGAGGTCTGCGCGCCATGTGGGACCCTCCTCCGGTGGCCGGGGAGCAGCCGGGGATCGAACCGGCGCCGCAGAGGCCGCGGGCAGCTTCGCAACCCAGCGCTCAACCGCTGCGCCACCGGGGAGGCCCAAGTCAGCATATTTTCATCCCTTGCATTTTTTGTTGCTCTTTCCTACCTGTTATGTGAATCAGGATAAATGTAACTGCAATTAAAATCTACTGTAGTAGTGTATATGTACCGGGATTATATATATTATTTCCACCTGTTTGGCTCTACCTTTAAGTGCGTCCTCCTAAGTTGAACCTAAGCTAGATTGTCGTCAGAGTGGAAAACACCAGAGGCAGAGTTCAGACATTTGAAAAACCCTCCATTGTGCTGATTCATGTTCATTGGCAGCAAGGGTCCTCTCATAGATCTTGTTGATGTCTCTATTTGCACCAGTAATGTAGAATTGAAACTTAGTTTTGGGCTACCAAGCATCCTCTGAGAAAACCGGACCCGAAAAGCAGGTTAGGAAATGAAAGCCTGGATTAAGGGGTCTTTTCACACTGGGCTAGCAGGTGTACCTTGACATGGGTATTTATGCATTCTAAGTTTTGCTAACTCCAGCTTTGACCATCTCTTCCATCCTTTAGAAAATGAAGTATTAAAAAAGACACTGACTATCATACTGTTACTTCTCCATTTTAAAGGAATAAGGTTCTTAAACAAACATATTTAAATCAGATTTTTTTCCTCTGGTTATTTACTCTGCTTTTAAAATTCTTAGGATGAAAGGTTTTTATCCTTGCAGAAAATTCTACTATAGAACATTGTAGGGGCAGGAAGGGACAGAGCAGGATCTCTATGATCCGAGCAGATGGGGTAAGAAGAGAGTCCTGGAGCCCTCAGTGGTTTTTGCAGGCGTTTATTGGGATTTACCAGGTACACAGCAGGCAGAGGTGCTGGGGGGTTGGGAGGGCTGGGAGGCCTTCACTCTTTCTGGGCTCTCTGGCGTTCTCGCGCGTTTTCTCTTTTTCTCTCGTGTTCCTGCTTCTGCTTCTCTGCTTCTGCTGGCATCCCCGTGACGCCGCCCTTATAAGCCCTGTCTTAGACCAAGTGAATCCCATCTACATATGCCCACACCCTATTCCAGGTGCCCACCATCAGGCATGCATTCAGGATAGCAAAGATTCATCATCAATCCTAATGGCGGGAGGGCAGAAAAGCCTGATACTTTTTCACTTACCCTACAAACATCTTCTTAGTAACTAAAAGTTCTATTTATGACAAAGACACATATTTAAATTTTAAGAAAAATTGGCATTACCCAAATATTTTGTACTCTATCTTTTGATAGACTATATAGTAAATAAAACATAATTCATTCTTCAAAAAAAATTCTAAATGACTTTACAAATTTATCTCTTATTTCTATGTGTCCTTCATGGTTGAAAACAAAAGAAACATTTCTGCTTTTGACTGGTGTTAGCTTTTCTGTCCTGCATGGCACTTTAACAGTTTTATATATTATGTAACCATTGTTTTCAATCAGAAAAAGATCATAAATTTAATGATATTAACCTTCTATAATTACCTACTGAAAATGCTAAAGGTTTTTTTTTTTTTTTGGTGATGAAATGAAAAAAGTAACCCACGTATGTAATACATTTTTAATGGTTGTGAATTCACATTTAATTACAATTAGTGACACTTTAAATTGGGTTTGGAAAGGTTATTTAGCTCAGTGAAAAAGCGCAATTAAATTTTTCTCTTCTTAAATAAGGAAAACCCACCTTTATTTCATTAAGGCAATTGAGATTTCAATATAAAAGTAACCTGGGTAAATTAATTTTCTTTCAGTTTTATTCATTTGGGTTAATGTTATTTTATTTGTTACTGTACCTGTACTTAATTCCATGTACCCCTCTTTAAATAAGCTCAAAGAAGACTCACTTAATGTCATTAATGTTTATAAAAAAGCAAGCAAACTTGTGTTCATTATCAAATGAATTCAGAAATTACATTTTTTCCTAAGATATTTCTAGATTTCAACAAAATATTTGTTACTTACAGTTATTGAAACAAATCTATTAAAGAGATTATCTTAGTTCTTGAATTATCTATGAATTGAAAATTCCCTAATTTCTAGCTTGTGCAAAATTTTTATTTTTTACTTCATATGTCTTAATTTTTAAATTCAATGCAATCTTTTAATAAATACTTCTGTTAAACAGATTTCACGTTATTCAAGACCTTGTCACATCACTATTCACCTGTCCACTGAGTCATTTTGCTGGGTACCTGCTACTCTTTACTCTGGGAATTGAAGTATTAGTAAGTCATTTACCAAATTACATTTTCAGATCTTTTTTATGTATATGTAATTCCTTAAATGATCTTGTTCTTCATTTCTTCTTTGAAATGCATTGCTAGGTTCTCAGTTTTTTCTACCGCTATATGCTCACAGTTGGACTTACTGCATTTGCGGGTTGGCCGTTTTTCACTGAGCTGTGGACTCGAGCAAAGGTATAAGCACTCATTTTGACAGATTAGTAGCTACTTTGTTTTCATATGTGCTTAACTTGGGGAATTGTTCATTATTTTAAAAGATTTATTATTTATGCATACAAGAACTGGGTTATAGGCTTGAGGTGCAGGGGGTGAGAAGATTCATCAAAGACAAAATGGGGAGCAGAACAAACTGACTGACTGAAATACACTGCTGAGGGGAGCAGCGGGCAAGGCAGGAGAAGTCTGCTGCACCATGTGGGTAGCTCCCTGGCCCACTGGGGATGCCAGGGATTGAACTGGTGCTGCAAAGGCTGCGGCTAGCTTCACAGTGCTATGCTTAACCCCTTGCGCCAGCAGGGAGGCCCGAATTGTTCGTATTGAAAGAAAAGGCTAGAATATGTCCTTACATAAAGAGTCTGTTCCTTTTTGACTGGAGGATTGTGAAGCTGCTTTAAGGTTTCAGTGATTCACGTGGACTTTCATATGACAATGAATTAGTGGTGTTTGAAATGCCCTAGACACAGAAGGAGCAGAGGTGCTGAGTCCTCCTCTGAAGTACTCCCTAGTTCCCTGGAGGAAACTAATTTCAATCTCTAAATGATGGAGCAGCCAAGGAACTGCCCAGAGCAGGGCAGGGACACAGGGGCCCCCTCTAAACTGTGGTCACAGTAGTCACCACCCTCCTGAGCTGACCTGAGGAGTCACCTCCTATCTCTCTTTTTTCCCCTAAAGAAGTTTATATTCATGGTACATTATTTTTAAATATAATTACTCCTAGGCTGGGTGTTACAATGTGCTTCTCCAAAGAATACTCTTCATATTTCCATTTTTGATACTTTTTGATGGAAGTACCAGGAATATAGAGATACTGTCTTTCTATCCTATGAGAAGTTATAAAATTCCCCAACTAATGAGGTTATTGATCATTTTTATCTTAATCTAATCATAAAATATTTTAGCTTATTTCCCTGCGGGGTTCAATTATTTGATGATGATTACAGGCCAATTTTGTAATAGATGTGATTGAGGTATGGTATAACATTAATTGAATAAAATTCTTGCTTTGAAATATCAGGCCCAGGTTTATATCCTGGCTATTTCATTTACCACCATGAATCAGTTTCCTCATCTGAAATATTGTGAAGAATATAACCTACCTCTTGAGGTTATTGGGAGAATTAAATGAGATAACTCATACCTGATGTAGTAGCTACTGAGTAACATCCTTGGCAAAAAAGTGGCTATCTTACTCTTTAAAGTAAACAGATGTCTTGTATTTCCTTTTAGTTTCACAGCCATGTAGTCTGTGAAATACTGAAGGCAGTTTTCTGTATGCTATTTATCTAAAGATAATTGTTTTCTTTCTTTTAGAGCACCTCACTGAGTTGGGCCTTCTTCTCTGTGCTCCTGGCAATGTTCCCGTTGATGCCTGTCGTGGGACGAAAGCCAGATATCTTTCTAGTGTATGAACAGCATTTCAACTTATTTGCAATGCAGTTATTTTTCTCAATCATCACTATGAAATATGAATCTAATCTTGGTTCTGAGTTTAGAATCACATGAACAGACTGGAAGTTAGAAAGTCAGCTTCAAACCAGTAGTCATGATTTGGACTTGACTCTGAAAGGCATTAAAGCTCCCTGGAGATATTTCTGGACTTTGAGAAAAAATGAAATTTTGCCAATTAATGATAACTTAAAATGCAAAAAAAAAAAAAAAGCCTATATTTTGTATATTAGAGAAATCATAAAAGGTTTCATATGAAAAAACGTTCTGTTGCCAAAACAAAAAGGTTGAAAAGTCATTGATACAATCTCTATCCTTGTTCACACATTAAATATCTTAGAAAAATGCAGTTCTCTGCTGTTATTTTCCAAATGGAATAATCTCCATGGGAAGAAGCACTGTGTACTTGGACAGCTTTCCCATGCTGAATCACTTCAACCATTAGAAAATTCTGTATAACTTACCTGAATTTGCCATGCTGCTGTCATATTTCTCCTTAGTATGTCCCCGATAAATCTGGAAAATAATTGGTTCCCTTTGCTTTTAACTTTACTTTTAAATTATTACTAAGTAAGCTGTGAATGTGCACATACTAACTACATGACCATTATTTCATTTTAACAGCCCCTCTCTTTTTTCCTAACCATGTAGTATCTTTGTTACTTTCCTTTGACTGCTGTATAACCAACTTCTTTATCATCTAATCTTTAATAGATGAGGGTATATCTTTTAATTGAAGAAAGGCTAAGTAATATTTTTTAAGTGAAGTATTAATTTTGAAGTACGTGCTTTTTATAAAATAACACATTTTATGTCACTTCTGTGAGAATTACAGTATGGAATAGGTCAGGAATTATTCTAGTAAGTCAATTTAATAGCAGAGCCCAAAATAATTTTGTTGATTTCTAAGACCATATTGTAAGCTATCCTTTAATAGTTACTAAGGAAAAACATTTTGCAGTTGTCATAAACTACAGTATATGTGAGAAGATGAATTAAAATATCCTCATTATTTCTTGCTTCCCATTGTTCTGTGAGTTCTTTTTTTTTTTGTCCTTCCGTCAGGAATATAGAATGATTACTGCACCATTTGTTTGATATCAGTTTCTTTGAATTCAGGAACCATGTTATTCCTAGTATTCTTGAAAAAAGTACAATTTGTTGTTTCTATATTGTACAAAGGTCTTACCTCCTGCTGCCTTGGTGACTGCTATCCTACACTTCCTGAGCTAGGAACAGTTGAGGAAAGCACCAAGGTCAGTGATAGAAAGGAGCAGTTTGCCCTGCTAGGAATAAGTGTGGATTATAAATGCAGATTCCTTTTGTATGAGTAAATGCTCTTAGTCAAACATGTATGTTGTAGCTACAGATGCTATGTTTGCTTAGCTATTTTTCATATTTTTTGTAAATTTATTCAAGTCATGCTAAGAATTATGATAGTATCCATGAGTATTTTAAAAATCAAGCTGTAGAAATAAGGTGAAGATAGTTAAAAATTGTGAGAAATGACAACCCCACCCCTACACTATCTTTATTTTAAGAATTTTTTTCCTATTATACCTGTGTATCCACTTTGCTATTTCATCTTGGTTAAACCACATGAATGGAAGACTTTCTACTGAGTAAAATGGCTACTATTTTGATATTATATGTGTTTAGTAAATATCTTAAGAAATTTTGAAATTGTGAATTGTGTTTTAAAACAGAATGGGTGCAGGCTTGCTGGTTCTTCTGCTGTCCCTGTTTGTTGTAGCATCACTGGTAAAAAGAAAAAAGAGCTTTGTAAATGGAGAACTGTTGTTGCATCTATTACAGGTCAGTTATACATTTTCTATACTATGTTACACTGACAATATACAAAAATGTATCTTATACATTTATATTTAATCATGTTGTTCTTAAGATGCCATAGTATCTTCTGCTTAAGATACTACATGGAAATACATTCTTTTCTAAAAGGTATGAAATAGCAAAAAGGTCAATAGGAGGCAGCTCAGTGATGCCTACAGAGCAGAGGCTACAGAGATGTGGTCTATATTGACTCAAAAATTTACCTGAAAGAGGCCTCCTCTGGACTGAGATTCTGTGTTGTCCTCATTTGGCTTAGGAAAAGGTAACTTTGAAGTAAAAGCAGCCTGTGCATGTTTATCTGAAGAAAAACCACTTTAAGATTTTATACAACATCTTAGGAGAAAATAAACTTGATGCTAGTTGGTGGCTCTGGTGTGGTGAAAATACTGTGAACTTGATGTCTCAAAATTGTGTCGTTACCCAGTCACACTGCATGTTAGATGTGTGATTTTCAGTAATGTAAATTCAGTATGCTTGTTTTTAATCTACAGAGATAATACCTAATAGCTTGTGAGAATTCAAAATTGAGTAATGTCATCTATGAAAATATAGCTTTTTCACAGACAAGAGTAGAAACCACATTTTTTCTTTTAAACCATTTTAAAAAAATAAAAATACATCTAGAACAGTGACCAAAAAAAAAAAAAAAAAAAACCCACAGTTTATACAAGTCTTCTCCAAAACTCTCCTCGGAACAGAACTGAAATAAGAAAGCATTTCCAAGAACACTCTGAAATAAAAATATGCAACACTTAACAGATGTTAATTCATTCCTAGAGAACATGTAAAAGAAGAGATATTTTGTCAAAGATCCTATCTATTTTTTACTTTTCATGGTACATGACTGGCTCTTCACTCAATATGAATAGCTATGACAGAATTTACCTGTTGTACCAAGCACTTTGAATGTAGTGAATATTTCTGAATCTCAACCTCTAAGAGCCAGGAATATCCTGTTAAAATTCTTAAGAACTTTGCTAAATGTCCTCCTGAGTGTAAGGTAAATCTGCTTTGAAATCCCTCTTTACACTATTAATTTGCATCAATTTCCTCTGCTGCGGGGTATATTTTTCATTGATGTCTTTTCACATTTTAACATCTCTGAAATGAGAATGTCGTACAATGTACAGGAATCTAGGATTATGTCATAGCTTTATTGGTAGCATTTTTTTCCCTTTTAATTCACTGACAATATAAGATAAATATATTTTTATATAAAATATAAAGATATAGGTGAATTCTATCACTAGGAGATTACTAATTTTATCGCTAGGAGATTACTAATCTGTTTTCTAAGAGAGTTCACAGCCATAGCTTAGCTCATTTCTTAAAATGGCAGTTATTCCACTAGTTCAGGGGTCAGCAAACATTTTTACTAAAGAGCTAGACTCTAAGTTTTTTAGTCTTGTGGGTCACATGGAGTCTGTTGAAAATGTTCAGCTTAACTATTATAGTACAGAGGAAGCTATAATCCACATGTAAATGAATGGCAATGACTTTGTTCCAATAAAACAGAATTTTCAGAACAGATCAACCATCTACAGGCTGTAGTTTCCCAGCTCTATGCCAGTTTCTCTATATTCCCTGAAGAATATTATACTCCTTGTATTTCAGCGCCAGCCAAATACTCAGATCACAAATACATGCTGAATGAATAAATGGATATGACTGTGGGCAAGGATGGAAATGAAAGACACTAAACCATATACACTAAACTGTACATTTCATCACCCTCTGCATTTCCATGATTTAAGAAACCTTCAAGATTAATAATGAATATTTCGAAGTATAGATTGTGTCAATGATTGCCAGCTTACTCTTGAAAGTGTAAAGTGCCTCATTTCATGTTTGCTTAGGGAAGATCTGTGCTGAGTGCAAGTGTTTTAACTCAGCCTTGGCCTCAGAAGGTTAGCTGATTGAATTTCAGTAGTGTTTTGGCCAAATTCCAGTTGATCAAGCACTTTCCTAAGTATTCTTTCTAATATGTAAATTAGTACCTCACCGCTTTTCTTTTATTCACATGCTCTGTGTTTGTTTTCAGATGCTGAGCACAGTGCTTTCCATGTGCGTTGTGCTCAGCACCAATAACAGTCTACTCAAGAAACAAGGACTACCTCTTCTGAATCAGATCATTAGCTGGACAATATTAGGTAAGATGTCAAGCAAACAAATGGGATAACTTTACATCAAGTTATATCTTAAAATATTCCATTTACATCTATGTTATTATTATAGAAAGACATAATGTTATTGCAGGGAAATAATAACCAGCTATTATTTCTATCCTCTGCTGGAATCTGCAAAGAAAATTAGAACTTTGCTGAGCATTCACATGTTAATAAGAATTACTTAATAGAATTATTTATCAATAAGACTGTGCACAGTGATAAAAATCAAAGTAATTCCAAAGAGAGCCTGTGAAGAGATTCTTAATGCTGAAATTCATGTCAATGCATAAATTCTTACACAAAGACTAGGAAACAGTTAAATTTTACCTGTATTTCTCTTGCTGAAAATAACATTGATAAGTTACCCCCTAACACATTATATGTTTTAAAAAGCCAGGCGAGTGTTTCTAAACATGTCTCTCTATAGTACTCTGAAGGATGTTGGAGCAGATACATGATTTAAGGGCCAGGGTTTTGCCTCCCAACTGGAAGCCAGTAACAATCTTCAAGTCTAGATTTTTCCTTTATAAAACACACTATGTGGGTTGTGCAGGCACTTGAGCGCAGCACTGTGAAGCTGTCTGCAGCCTCTTGAGTGCCAGTTTGATCCCCGCTGGCCGTGGAGCAACCCACATGGTGAGTGGACCTCTCCTGTCTCGCCCCCTGCTCCCCTCAGCAGTGTATTTCGTCACTCAGCCTGTTCTGTTCCCTACTCTGTCTCTGGTGAATCCTCTCACCCTCCCACACATCTGGCCTGTACCCCGGTTCTTGTATAAATAAATAAATCTTAATAAATAAATAAATAAATAAATAAATAAATAAATAAATAAGACACTGTAATTCCTGGGAATGGTGTGACTTCCAATTTAATCTTTATTTTTTTTAATGATTTTTTGTTGTTGTTCATCATTAAAAAGAAAAAGGTGTTTGGTTGGAATTTCACCTTAAGAGGAATAAGAGATAGGGGTGTTTTTTTTTTTTTTTTTCTTTTCTTTCTTACTCCTAAGATCCAAGCAAAGGCTTAAAGCTGCAACAGGAAGTAGACATGTATCTCCTAAAATTTTGATTGTTTAATTTTCTGAACACCTTGCTCAGTGTTTAAGTTGAGGTTATACTTGGACAAGCATGCCTATGTTTATATTTGTGATTTTACCTTGCCTATGTAAGTTTCGTTTCATCATGGGCATTTTGCAAGTCTTTACTTTTAAACTATCTCCATTAGCAGAGTTACTATTTATGTTCATTCTGCATGTACAATATTAATTAATGCTCCTTTATTTTAAAGATTTGCTTTTGGTTTGTATGATGTTCTGGCAGTTCTGGTACCTGAGAGTAATAGACCAAATCCCTGGTCACTTGGAGCCCCTATTCTGCAGGGACACTGTTGGGTGGGGCACTAATATTCTAGTGAGGCGACACTATATGTGAGCATCTCTCATGGTAACATATTAGCTTTCAAACCCACAGACAAGCCAAAAATGATGAATGGAGCTCTAACATTAAAGGGAGTCTTTCTCTTAGTCTGCACACCTTCACAATTATGCAGTCACATACAGCACACCCAGCAGATGGACAATGTATGGCAGATAATAGATAGAATTCCATGTCCTTAACATTGCAGCCCCTCTCTTGCTCACTACAAGCCTCTGTGGAGCCTGGCTCAACTCCTTAGTTTTCTTTCCTATTGAAGGATAAACTACAATGAAGAAGAGAAACAAACAAACAAAAAAAAAAAAAACCAGAATTTGTACATACATCATTATACCTTATTTTTATATATCTAAACCTTCTAAAAAGATAAAAATTTAAAAATGTACACTTACCAGAATTACAGAAAACTTCGAGTGCTTTTCCTTTATCTGTTATTAGTATATATGTGTATAAAAATACTTAAATACCAGAATCAATATTTTTATCTCTTCTACCATTCTCATGTTAATTTTTCAATTGACTTAGTAATGTCCTTTATGGTATTTTTCCTTTCTTTGTTTTTCATGACATTGACATTTTCAAAAAATATAGTCAGCTCCAACCAACCCTCCCCCCAATGGACTGTTACTCAATTTGTATTGTCTGATGTTTCCTTGTAATTAAATTGAGGCCAGGCATTATTGGCCAGACTACTGCATAAGTGATGTTGTATCCTCCTTAGGGTCACATTGCGAGGCACATGATCTCTATCTGTCCCTTATTGGTGATGTTAATTTCCATCACCCTATCAAGGGGTTGCCTAGACTTTTCACTGTATATTTATACCATATATTTAATGTTTTTTCCCCCCTCCCTTGCAACTAATCAGCTCTCTGGGGAGACACACTAAGACCAACAGATAATCTTCTCATCAAAATTTCTTCCTAAATATTTGCACATTTCCTTTCCAAAGCAGACCCTGGGGAGGGGGTATGTGTACTGCCTCCTCTCCCCACCCCTCATTTCGTCTGCCCTTCTCCATTAAAGTAGTTGCTTTCTTATTCAGTGGGGGAAGGTTACTTTATTTATTAAGATTAGTCCTAAGAGCACAAGGGACTACGGTGATGGTGTATGGGTGAATTGGTGGTGGGAATTTTATGGGGACTACATCTGAGAAAAGAAAGCAGCCATTGTAAAAAAATGAACAATGATGTAAAATATATATAAATAAATAAATTATTTAAAAAAGAAAAAAGATTACTCCTGTTACAACTCACATGTATGGTGAAGCCCTTTTGTCTCTGATTTTCTAAGTAGCATACTATAACTTTCAGTGCAGTTTGTAGTGGGAAAACTTGGAGGAAGAGAGGGTTACAATAGATCAATTTCTGGGATGTAAATGCCTAATTAAGAGAAGAGTTGCTGACTATTCAGTAGTATTTTTATCATATTTTTTATTTGCATTAGAAAATAACATTTGGAGTTAATAGAACAGTGAGTTAGGCTGACAATAAATTAAGAAAATCTGAGCAAATTGTTGTTAAGCCAGTGAATTGTAATTTTCATTTAGATGGTGAAGTTTCAAATTTCTTACAAAAATGACCAAGATAGTGTCTTGTTTTAAAGTTACGCAGACAAGAAATGCTATAAACAACGGTAGATTATTCAGTGCCTCTAAAGTCCTCAGTTGTGGCCCTAGTGCTGACACTGCCCTGGTTTGTTTTATTGCAGCCTCTTCCTTCATCTTGCCGCTGCTGAGTCCCATGGTTCTCTTTGAGCGATTGTTCAGCATATTTCTCTCCTCGATGGCCACCTATCTACTGCTAAGCACAGGGTAGGAACAAACTGCTTTTCAATTTCAAGTAGCAAGTTTTAAATAATGTATTGAAAGTCCCTATGAGTTTAACCTCTCAAAATGAAAAGTGTGTAAATCTTGAGGAAGAAATTATATGCTTTTTAAGAATTGTATATGACAATCTCAATTCTTTATTTTTCTTTTTCCTACCATTTTCATGGTACCACCGGTTATCTTTGTCTTTGTTTATTTCCTAAAGTATCACTATTGGTGATAATAAAGTATTTTAAATAATCAGTTTAATAATTATAAAAGATATCAAAACCTATTATCATAAGCATATTTAAGAAAAAGTAAAAATTTACACGTAAATACAGAATACTGATGAATATGATCTTATTAATGAATGTATTAAGAAATATATTTTTCAACATCAAAAAGTGTATTTACCTTTGTAAAGAAATTTAATTAGGCTATGCTCAAAACAGCACTGTCTAATAATTTCAATTACTGCAGTTTTCAGTGTTAAGTCAGTTTTGCAAAATATCATCTACTTGTTATTGTACCGTGTCACTATTTTGAAAGACGTGGTGGGTTCACTATGGAAATTAGTGAATAGTCATAATTACAGGATATTTAAAAGAAATGCAGATAGATATATTACTTTATAGAAATCGAGTAATAGTAATCCTAAATTCTAGCAATGCATTCTTGATTTAATGAATAAAAATTGATTTTTAACCAGCATTTATTTTTATGCTAATGTATAATTGAAAATAGTTATTTTAAGTTGTTAAACCTTTCCCCTGAAATTTTATTCATATGCCCCTTTGCTTAGCAAACTATAAAACAAAGCTAAATGTCTTTTTAGCTTGTTCAATTTGCAGAGACCAAACTAGCAGGCCCTAATTTAGTAAGGTTTTATCATGTGTCCTGTGAGCTGTGATGACATTTTATTGATATTTCATTTTATTAATTCAAGTATGCAGGCTTGATAGAAAAATATTGATTGTCTAAAGTCCCATAGGAAGATTGTGTCAGATTTATTTACCTCATTTTCACAAAAGAAAATAATCATAGTTTATAGTTTTTGAAGGAAGATAAGTCTGCAGCACTATTCGTAGAACTATTTGTGTCCTTATATATTAGGAAAGAATAATTTGATATTTAACTACAAATATTTTAATAATCATAATCCTTTTTTGCTTAGCATATACACCTTCTTGATTCAGTTAGCCAACAATTGCTCATTTTCACATCTCCAGAGTCCTGAGCACTGGACAGATATATAAGCCAAACAGTCCATCCCAGGTGTATAGTAGAGTTGTAAGTTGCTATAAAATAAGGATGTTATTTTCCAATATAAAATGCAGCAGTTTATTGTGAGTTAAGTTGTAACTTGTTTGACATAAAGAATGACTAGAGAAAGAATTCGAGTAGGGGAGCTGAATTGATACCATCAGTGATTCATGTGGAAGTTGAACTAAATTTTGAAGAATGGCATTCTAAATCTTTGTTTTCAATTATTTTTTTAATCCTTGTAAAAGTAGCATAATCACATCTAGGATAGTAGGAATAGAGAAAAATCATTATTAACCCAACCCCTCTTGTTAATGTTCTGGTTTATTTCTTTCCAGTTTTACCTCATATTTGTCTTTTTATCATAGTAGTAGTCCTTGTACTATTTTATATTTTTTCCCCTACTCAACATTATTATAGAAGCTTTTTTCCCATATCACTTACAAGCTTCCTAACTTGCATTTTAATAGATAGTTGATATTTTACAGTGTGGCTGCACCTTGTACTTAGCTATCATTCTGCTATCATTTTGTTTGCTGCTGCTTTTTATTGTCATGACTAGTATTTTGAGTTATGTTTTTATGTATAAGATTTTATACAGTTTAGATTATTTCCTTTGTTCATGTCTCAGATGTAGTATAGGTGGGCCATAGAGTATGAACTTTTATTTTTAAACTTTTGCCTTAAGGACAAGACAAATTTATAATAACACTGGCAGTCTTTGGGGGATCCTTTTTCATCAGAGAATATTAGAGTTCCTTTTCCATTATGCTCTTGTCAACATTTTTTAAAATATGGGTAAATATACCTTCCTTCCTATTAGTATCCCATTATTTTAATTTCTATATCAGTTATCAATAAGGTCAAACAGGGGCCTCCCCTGGTGGCGCAGGTGGTTGAGCGCAGCACTGTGAAGTTGTCTGCAGACTCTGCAGCACGGGTTCGATCCCGGCCTGCCAGCAAGAATCCCACACGGAGTGGCAGACCTCTCATGTCTCGGCCGCTGCTCCCCTCAGCAGTGTAGTTCAGTCAGTCTGCCTGTTCTCCCCACTCTGTCTCTGGTGAATCCTCTCACCTTCCCGCGCATCTGGCCTGTACCCCAGCTCTTGTATGCATGAATAAATAAATCTTAAAAAAAAAAAAATAAGGTCAAACATATTCTTAGATTTATGGGCTCTTTTTTCTTCTTGAGATGTTTCTGTTCCTATGTTACACTCATTTAAAAACATTTGGGACATTTTCTTTTCTGTGTATATTAATAATATTACTTGAGTCACCTCTTTACCATTTTCTTAATATTTTCTTTGTTTTATGTATAGATTACTTATGAATGAATTTTATTTTTAAATTTTTTTTAAAGATTAATTTTTTTTTATGCATACAAGAGCTGGGACACAGGCCAGAGATGTGGGGGGGTGAGAGAATTCACCAGAGACAGAGTGGAGAACAGAACAGGCAGACTGACTGAAACACACTGCTGAGGGGAGCAGCGAGTGAGACAGGAGAGGTCTGCCTCTCCTGGGTTGCTCCCTGGCCGGCCGGGGATTGAACTCGTGCTGCAGAGGCTGCGGATTGCTTCATAGTATGGTGCTTAACCCCTTGCACCACCAGGGAGGCCCTTATGAATAATTTTAAATATACCTACCATTTTAAAGACATAATGATCTCAAGATTTGATAAATTTCAAAAAGATGGTGTTGCAGTTGATATTTAAATGTTATTTCTCTTCTTCTGGAAAGTTTAGAAAATATAAATTTTGTGATATTATGACTTAGAAGTGTTAAAAGGATTGTTTTAATTTTGAGAAATACCTCAGTATAAATTTGCATTTATATATATATTTTTTTAATTTCTTCCACTCCTTTTGCCCATTTAGGTATGAAGCTCTCTTCCCTTTAGTGTTGTCATGCTTAATGTTTGTTTGGATACACATGGAACATGAAACCCTACAACAATCTGGTATTTCCTGTAAACAGAAGGTAGTTTGTCAGCCACTGTAGCATTTATTTGAGAATATTAAAATATTTGCTGTTCTATAATGAAGCTATGTTATTCCATCTGCAGTCATTCCACTTGAAATTTTATACTACCAATGGCATTAATAATTAAGTTAACAAACAGTTTGTAAGAAAAATTTTCACTTAAAAAAAAAAGCATGATTTTTTTTTTTGTTTTATAGGCATTGTACAGGTTGGACTTTTCTTAGACCTTATTTGAGAATCACCAATGTAAAAAAATCAATGTATGTAAAGGAATGGAGGAGAAAAAATGTCATTTATTGTATTTTCTGCATCTAACTTTTTTTCCTCCATTTTATTTTAATTGGAAGAATGTTTATTTTGTTACAAATCAGTTTATAAATTTGATCATAAGGTGACATTTACCTAGTGTTGTTTTTCCTTTCTAGTCATCCTAGTCCAAAATGCTTTCTGTCACCTTAGTGATTGGGCCTCAGTCAAATTGTAGACTGTTTATACACAGTATACTTTTATTTGACTAAAAGCCAGCCTCATTTTAAGGGCATGATTATCATTTGGAGCTACAGAATTAAACTGATGTCTATTGCCTTTGTTTTAGAACTGAAGTAATTATAAGAAAGTGGTGATAGAGTATTTATAATTTTATCGCGGTCAAATAAAATGAATAATGCAGAAAAACACCTTCATGGTTGATCCATCCTTAACTGGTTCCAGTTGAGTTTGCAGGAGTAATTGGTAATTTAGAATAATTAATTTCAATTAAAAAGAAACTTTATTGAAGTATTTGAATAATTACTGGCTGTTAACTTTTAGCCAGAGAATATTAATATATGAAAAGCAGTTTTAATGCAATTTAAGTAAATGGTCAGATTGTCCTTAATATTAAGTACTTTAATATTAAATAATAATACATTTAAATTGAAGGTCATTGTATCTTTTTTAAGTCTTTTATTTATTTGTTTATTTATTCTTTATTGAAGTAACAGTGGTTTACCTCTGTAAACCAAAACACTGTATATGGTTTGGGGAAAGACTGTGCACACATCCTCAGATTATGTTACCATCCACCCCCACCATCCAAGCCCCCATAGTCCTTTACTAGACCATTAAGCCACTTCCCTCCTTTGATTCCATTCTCTATTAGCCTTAGTTCTTCAATCACATTGCTAGGGTTTATTTTGGTTTAGTTTTATCACGTCCTTTGTTTTATTTTATTTTCTCTGTATTCTACATATTAGTGAAATCATACAGCATTTGTCTCTTTCCTCATGACTTATTTCACTTAGCAAAACCCACTCTAGTTTCATCCACGTTGCTGCAAATGGCAGAGTTCATCTTTTTTCATAGCTGAGTAGTATTCCAAAAAAAGGGAACACTTCACAGATTTGCATATTATGCTGGCAATGGGGCCATGCTAATCTTCTTAGTCTATGTGCTGCCAAAATAAGCACTTAATTCTTTTTTTTTTTTTTTTGGTAGCAGAAATTACATCAGTCTTTTTCTAGAAAAGAGTATTAAAGCATTCTGGAATTTATTAGGAGAAAAAAAACTTATTGGGAAATCACACTGGAAAATTCCCTTATTCACCCACCAGGTTTTCTTTTTATGGGGGAGAGGTACTAAACAAAGTGTACCCGTCATGTTGAAATTGAGTAACTTTCTATTTTACCAATGACAGGAATATTTTGATTTTTTTTATAAAGTGAAAATTATTTGTCTACAAATAGAATTAGCAGAGAAACAAGGAAACAAAGAAATATTTAATTTTGCCATGCTTTTAAAAAATACCACAATATAACTGGGTTTGAGAAGGGCTCTAAGACCTTTACATTGTGAAGAGCAGAAGAATTCTATAGGGATTTAAAAGGGAAGCATTCATATGGGATAAGAAAAAGCCCAGTTCTCACTTTCATTGCATATGAGACCATGCTTCAACCCTGTAAACTATGTTATTAGCAACATATTTTACCTTCTGGCAGATTTTATTAAGGAATAATTAAGCTACAAGAAAACATTTGTTTTTGATTTTTTTTTTTGGTCAGTACAGGGTATCTTTCTAACTATTATACCTTAACCTGCAAGTTTGCCTTTGAGGATAGAAGTAAACTGTTATTGTGCATTCATATGTTTCTTATTATCTCATAGGTCAACAGTATCCAGTTTGCCTACAATACTGATATAACCCAGTTTCGACAGCTCTGTCTAGATGACATCAGGAGGGCCTTTTTCCTTGTATCCTTTGTTTGAACTTTTGTTTTAAGGAGCCACAACCCCCTGTTTCATGAAGTAAAAAAGACATGGAGGTGTGTCTGTCCATTACATAGCAGTGGTTGTTACCTTAGCAGCCAGTTTATTCCCTTCTCAGCATAAGCTTCACATAGTTCACACATAGAAAAAATGTTGAAACTATAGAACAACAAACAAATTGATATGTATTTCTGCTATCCAAGATGTTAACAAATAGTCACACATACATACATTTTTTAAAAATTAAAACATCACAGTTAAAATTAAAGTCACGTGTCTCTGCTGAAGCTGAACTCTCAGTGGTCTGCCTGGTCTTCCTGAGAGTGCAACTTAAGCAGAGAAAACCACTCTGAGAGCTACTCCACCAGTGTTGACCTCTCTCCTGACCTTAAAAACTATGTATCAGGCCCTCCCCAGTGGCGCAGCAGGTTGAGCACAGCGCTGTGGAGCTGTCTTCAGTCTCTGCACCACGAGTTCGATTCCTAGCCGGCCAGGAGATACCCACATGGCACGGCAGACCTCTCCTGCCTCGCCCACTGCTCCCCTCAGCAGTGTTTTCAGTCTGCCTGCCTGTTCTGCTCCCCACTCTGTCTCTGGTAAATTCTCTCACCCTCCCGCACCTCTGGCCTGTACCCCGGTTCTTGTATAAATAAATAAATCTTTAAAAAAAAAATAAACCATATATCAGACATCCTACTGGGCCTCACCAAACATGTTCCTAAACTGACAACAACTGCCTACCCCTCTCTAAGTCACCCCTGCAGGCTTCATCTCATCTAACGGCATCAGCATACTCTAGCTGATACTACCCTAGCCAGCAAACTTGTCACATTTAGTTGCTCTTTGTCCAGTTCTAAAGTGCATCTTTCTACCTTCATTCTTGCTTTCCCCTCCCACCCGTACCAGTTCAGACCTACCTCGCCACACGTGGACTAATGAAACAGCTTCCTCATTGGATCTCCAATCATCTGTTTTCCTGTCTGAATCTCTGTCACTGGTATTTCTTGATTATGTCATTCACCTAAGTGATACATTCATTGTCATTGTCTCACACTAAAGTTCAAGGCCTCACTCTCTCCACAGTAAAATTCAAAGCTTTTTATTAGTATGCCTCCAATCCAATTTGCCTGCATCTTTCAGTATCTAACAGTAAACCCTATGCTTCTCTCAAAATGACTCTGTCATTTTCCCACTGTTCCTCTTGAAACAACCCCCCCCCCCATGTACTTATACAGAATGTCATAATCTTAGTCACTAAATACACTTCATTCAAAACTTATTTAATTCACATTTCTGCCTGTGACATATACTAGACAATAAATGTTGATTAGTTGATTGGTTGAATGAATGGATTCATGAGTACATTGAAGACGCAAGTCACCAAATGAAATGACACTTTTTCATTGAAAGTTGTCATGATTCATATTTCCTCTTCAGGGTTTCTATACCACTTTTGTGTGTGTGTCTATAATAACAAAAACAGCTAATATTTATGAAGCCCTTTCAGTGGGCTAGGCACTATTTTAAGTACTAACTTAGCAGTAAGTTCTTAGATACTAACAGAAAAATAGCTACTTTTGATTACTGCACTAATACAAGTTTAAGAAATGTCAGAGAAGATGTTGAATATTTTCCTATGTCTCATTCTCTATTGAATTGTTGTCGAACATGGTATCTTATTTCTTTCTGAGCTTTCAAAAAAACCTAGCACATTTCACATGTAGTGGATATAGAACATGTGTTTATGAACAGTGTTGAAGCTGAAAATGTCTATCACATACACTGGGCCCACATTCTCCTTTTGAAAAAACCATTAGCAGCTAACTACACATAGAATAAAACAACTAGTTCATGTTAAAGAAGAGGAAAATAGTAAACTTCCCAAGGTGCCTGATGACAAGTGAGGATGACCTCCAGGCCTGCTTGTTCTTAATACTCGGCTTCTTCAATCTAGTTCTTTAAAATGCAGTCACAGACATCGGTGGAGCATCCATTTACAGTTTATGATCCCCTGCCCAAGTGAAAATGCAGATTGCCCTCATGGTAGAATAGGCATATCTTTTCTAAATGAAAGGAAATTTTTATGATTTCTGACTCACGTTGGCATTTCCTTAACCTTATTTAGGTTTTCTTCTTAATGACAGCATTTTTTGGAACTGGAAATATAGCTTCTATCAACAGGTAATTTTAAATGAACATAGCCTGTGTATAACCAAAAATAATACAAACTGGAATTTTGTTCTATACCTTGCTTTTGGAGATTGGTATCTATTAGTACAAACAGACCGCCTCATTCCTTTTAGTGACTTTGTAATATTCCTTAATGTGAAGTATGCTTGTGTTTTAGTAGCAGTAGATTTCAAAAATTAGCTTAAGCAGTGTTTTAGCAGAACAGTCTTTTAATGTTATAATGTGGATTCTAAAATCCTTTTTCGGTATGTTGTTTCCTTAGTTTTGATCTTGCCTCAGTCTATCGCTTTGTGACCGTGTTTAGTCCATTTGTGATGGGAGCCTTGATGATGTGGAAGGTTAGTTCTATTTTCTTATTTTATGAAGACACTGATTTATTAAGAGTAGGAACTAATTGTGACATTGAGATTGTGTGATATTAAAAATATTAGGTCATATGCCAGTTACATAGCTGGGAACGAAGATAGCTCCTCAGACCCTGTTGAATCCTGATGGGACTCTCTAGCTGTTGTTCCAAAATATAGTTAATCTTTTTGCTACTTTTAAGTACATTTAACTTCAAATGTGTAAAGATTCATATGTTACTCCTGGAAAATCCTATCAAAGGAGATTAAAATCTGTGGGGAAATGCAGTGCATTGCTTCTCACTACTCTGAGGCACCCCAAACCATGTTTCCTATCCAAAAGACTGTCAACATATAATCTTTTCTCATTCTCCAACATATAATCATGTCTACCTAGAAATGATTCATTCATTCACTGAGTGTTTACATTCAGTAACATGCCCTGTACCAGCTGCTCCTGGGGATACTGAAACAATGACACATGCTCAGCTTTTCAGGGGTTCAGACGCTCTGCGTTTTTTTCTTATGCTCATCTTACTCCCTCTACCATAACACCCTTGGCACATTTTATGTAGTTAATATATTTTTTGATTAAATAAAATACCTAATATGTATCTCAAATCTAATTGCCTCTGTTCAATCACAGAAGTAGTAATTATTAAAGGTTATATGTCTCTTATTAGGGTTAATAATTTTTTGTCACTGTACAAAAACAGATGTGATTTTAAGAAATGTTAGAATGATGTTCAACATTTTCCCATGTTCCATTCTTTATTGATTTTTGAAATGTAGTTTCTCATCTTACAGTATATACAAAAATTGAATCATTGTTGTACACCTGAAACTAATATAATGTTATATTCAATTACATCTCAATTAAACAAAAGCATGTATTGTTTTCTTGATCTTATTTACATTTTTTAATGTGGTTGTTCTTTTTGTGGCCTATTAAAAACCATGGATCTTTGAAAACAAGAAAAAAAGACAAACAAAAGTTTAAATTAGAATGCCCAATATTTTATCTCCCACTTATTTCAGTGAACTTAACTGATAGAATGTGCTTGATAACTTTTTTCAACCTATGTGAATGTCCCCTGAGCTCTGTTTGAGTTACATATTCTTTACCTGCAAGAGAATCTTATGCAACTTAATCATTTCTTTTCCATAACTTTCCCCTCCCATCTTTTTTAAATCATCAAGTATATATGCACACACATATGCATACATGTATGTATTTAAATTGGTCATTGGAAATCAGTATCTTAAAATATCTTACTAGCTCTGGATTATGGATTTTCAACTAATATAGATTTTATTACACCTTTCTCTATTTTTTCAAATTTTTTTACTGTCATATGAATTTTATAATAGAAATGATTTTTTATTAAAATAAAATAACTGAAAGCAATGGTGAAGCAGCTAAACCAGCTGGTTTTGGGGATCTGTGAATCAAATTATCGGGTTCCATAATTTATTTGATTTTGGCATTCTGTGCTTTTCATGACCTCTTGGAATCATTTGAGCATGGTCATTAATTATAATGAATTAAATAGAACGAAAATTTATAATGGGTTTTATTGGGATGTGTGTTGATGTCGATTGCCTTTTTATACCACGTTTGCTATTGAGTCCATTTTTAAGTTATGTCATGGCTTTATTTCAATGTTTGTTTTTCAGTAATACATAATAAAAGTTATCTGAGAAATTGAAATATTTCTACAAACAGAACTAGTATTTATTTGAAAATTTTTCAAATACTTTAGCTACCTGTGACATCATTTGTTCTTTAAACAGATTTTAATTCCCTTTGTTCTTGTGATGTGTGCTTTTGAAGCAGTTCAGTTGACCACCCAGTTATCATCAAAAAGGTAAGGTCGATGTTTAAGACGCTTTGGATTTGTGTATTCTTAAGAAGAGTCACATTTGAGAATATTTCATGTGATTGTTACTAAGACACTAACATAGATTATGTGCTACAAAATGAGAGAAGATGTTACACCTTTTAAATAAGAGTTTAGTTTTCATTTGAGGAAAATGGTTGATTAGAATCCTAGCAGACAGATTTCTTTCTCAGTAATAAAATATAACAGTGTATTATTTTGGTTAGTGAAGAAGCTTCCTAGAAAACAGTAAAACATAAATATTCAATTATTTTGTTGATGACTTGTTTGTTTTAGATATAATTGTGCCTGCAAAAAAACAAGGTATATCATTCTGTTTTGGGCTACTTCTTAAATTGAATTATACAAATATAATAATACTAAAATTATATCATTTTAATTAGCTTAAAATTATTCTAAATACCAATAATTTACAGTTTCTCAATTTTGGTTTCTACACATTTGACAATTGGGATGGGAAGTATTCTTTCTGAGTTTTGAGGAATTTCTGGAGCAATTCCAAATTTAGCAATGAAGACTCAAAGAGAAGCTGTCAACTTACTATTTGCTTTTTTAAACCAATAAAATTGCCTTATCAGCCCAAGGCTGATCACCCTCTCTGAAAAACACATGAAATAAATCCGAAGCTTCTCAGCAGCTTTGTTATTCTTGAATCAAATTGGCATATTCCATGCTGAAAGAAATAACTGATATTAGCATAAATTTGCATGTTCTTCTTGATGAGTTTAAACTACAACTCAGTTTAACATATTATGCATATGCCATCATTTTAAAAAGGGATTTCTTCCACTGTTTAAAAATAGTAGAAATCTCATTTCTAGTTTAATTTGGTATAGTTTTGCAGGATATTTATATGACTTTAACATTGAAAGCATTTACACTTTGTCAATAGCACATACTAGGTGCAATGGAAAACTGGTAAATACATGTACTTTCTTACATCTCTGGTAGTGAATGCCTTTATTTAGAAGGGATTTTAATTAAGGTTTAAATAAGAACTGGGAACATGTGGAGTGAGAAAAGTAGAAGGCTCATCAAAATGTATGTGTGTGCGTGTGTGTGTGTGTGTGTGTGTGTAGTAATTGAATCCTGAGACTAGAACAATGGAAAATTAAACACAAAGGGAGAGAAGTCAAGCAAAGGTAACAAAGTTAAGACTTTAGCACAGTCTTCTCTTCACCTCTAAACCTTTACATTTCTTCTTCAAAGTCACCCTTACCCCTCAAATATAATATGTCATACCTTGAATCCAGTAATTCCTTTTCTTTGTACTGATAGTGAATGCATTTTTCTACCAGCTCTTCATCCTGTTTTCTTTCTTTAATCCATTACATAGCCTGTGTCCATCTGTCCTTCATTGCCATGTCCACTTGCTGATTATCACTGACATCATCACTGACACCATGTTTTATATTATCCTAATCTGCTATATTGTTAGATCTGTAATGCCAAGGACATGTTGCTTGTTAGATCTGTGATGCCAAGGACAAGTTCAGTGTAGCCAGTGAGGTGATTCTGCTTTTCTTTCAGCTCATCTCTGGAGTAGTGTTGAACAAAGGTTAAGGAGAAAAACTGTGTGTCAGCATTATTTTGTTTTACATGACTTAACAATGATTTTCTTCTAAATATCAGTTTCCCAAATTAGGTAGCAGTCTTGATAACTGACTTTGTCACCAAAGATTTGTGTATTTTGAGTAGAGTCCACTAAATGGAAGTATCTGAACATGAAGGTTATGATGGATCCATTAGGAATGCTTTTGCCTCTAAGTAAAGAAAATCTAAGAGTAGCTGAGAGGTAGGGATTTATGTGTCTCACATATCATGGGGATAGGCCGTCCCTTAGAAATCCTGCCTTTCTATCTGCCACTCTCAAGGGGTTGGTTTTTCTCCTCATACCTCTGTGAATTACATCTGCCATAGGCAGAAGGGGAAGGGAGAAAGGTCTGTGTTAGCAGAGTCTCCCTTACCATCAGGGAGGCAGGGTCTTTCTCAAACACTCCATCCAACAGATTTGGATGATACGTCTCAAAGGCCAGAACTCTATGTAGCACACATTCATTCTAAATTAGAAGGTGGTTAGGGAAAAGGAAGGGGGTGAAAAGGAGTTGAGGGTGGGAAGCAGCCAGTCAGAGCCTCTATCACGGATGGGGAAGATATTTGAGGTCTAATCCATTTTACAGTATGAGGTAATAGGCCCTTTGAAGACCTTTGTTACCTTCAGAATACAAGGTGTACGAGTATCAGAAGGCAGTTGAGAAGACAAATCTTAGAATTATGGAAGTATTCAATAACCAACCAAATAATGAGATCTAAAAGGAATAATTTTTCAGTTCTAGGTTTGATTCACCTATACAAGAGAGTCATGGTAAAATGGTAGTGTTTGGGGGGAAAAAATTGGGGCAGTGAGTAAAGTGATTTAGCAGCCCAAAGGCTTGTTTTTTGTGCCCTATGTGAATTGAAATGACTGAGATGTTTTTATACATCATTTGGATATATTATTTTGCTTTATTGGATGTTTTTACCTTCAGATGTTATGCTCTCAGATTTAGGAATCCAAATTAGAATCAGAATTAAAATAATAGCAAATAACTTTTATTGAAAGAGTATTTTCCAGGAGAAACTCTTAGTAAGTCCACTCAATTTTTTTTTTAATTTTAAATAAAGTGAAACTGAACTATTTTCAACTATTTTCTTTTTTTTTTTAAATGGATTTTTTTTTTTAAGATTAATTTTTATTTATTTATTTATTTATACAAGCACTGGGTACAGTCAGAAGCGTGGGAGGGTGAGAGAATTCACCAGAGCCAGAGCGGGGAGCAGAGCAGGCAGAAGGACCGAAGTACACTGCTAAGGGGAGCAGCGGGCGGCAGGAGAGGTCTGCGCGCCATGTGGGACCCTCCTCCGGTGGCTGGGGAGCAGCCGGGGATCGAACCAGTGCCGTAGAGGCCGCGGGCAGCTTCGCAACCCAGCGCTCAACCGCTGCGCCAGCGGGGAGGCCCTATTTTCAACTATTTTCATTTAGTTTTTTTAATTTATTGAAATTATTTTTATTGGGGCCAATTATTTTTTAAACTTTAACAAAGAAATTTTGTTCACCTTCCTGGCTTTTAAAAACAATCTGTCTTAAGATCTGTGACTTTAGCTCCGGCTACTGTGTGTTTTTCTTTTATGGTTATTACGTCTGCCAGGTCTAATTTATGTAAGTCAGATATTATAGACCTGGTTTTTGTCAAGGTTTCTTCTTCACATTATGATTTTGTCAGTTATGGATTTTACTCTATGGTTCTAGCTTTTTATGGTGTAATTTGGTGGTCTTTCTACCAAGTCTGTTTTTTCTTAGATCAATTTTTTTGAGAATCCTATACCAAAAAGAGGCTCTTAAGTCATCTTGTGTCTAAAAGGGATGTCATTAGCCAGCTTCAATGCTGACTCTTTCTATTCAGTCTGCACATATGTTTCAAGTTCTATTATATGCCAGGAACTGTTCTAGCCACTGGTGATACACTGGTGAACAGAGCTTACCATCTTTCTTGGGGAGACAGATAAATAAAATGCCTGCTGTAACAATAAAATGTCAGGCAGAGTTAAATGTTAAGAAGAAAAATAGATTGATTAGGGGCGGCTTCTCTGAAATGTTTAAGCAGAAACTGAATAAACACAGAATGAACCATGAAACTGCCTGAGTAAAGAACATTGCAGGTAGAGGAATGTACAAAAGGCCTAGGTTGGACGTGTGCACAGTGTACTTGAGAAACAACCTTTAGTGGAGTGTGCTAGTGGAAGAATTGTAGGAAGTAAATGGTGGAGAGGCAAGCATGGGTTGGATAATGAGGAACCATTGGCTATAATTAGAACTTAAGAATTTTCCCTAGTTATGGCTAAAAACCATTGGAAGTTTTCAGAGATCTCATTGTCTGTTCTATGGACAACACCTTTAAGAGTACAAGAGTGAAAGCAGGGAACTCAGTTAAGAGACCATTGCAGGGAAGCAGTCATGGTGGGTTGGTGGAGAAAATAGAGGTAGTTTTCACTATCAATTGGATAAAAACCTGTAGAATGTATTTATACGATTCAAAGAATATTCCCTGGGTAAACCTAGAAGACCTAGGTGCTCAAAACAGCTGAGAGATAAAATGATGTCCTAAAACTAACGTGCCTTTAATGGAAATTGTATCCAGAACAAGGAGAGTGATCGCCCCATTCTGCTTTCATGGTGATTTGATCACCATGAATATTGAAGAGGGTGTTTGATTTATACTTCTTGTTTGAGCGATTTATGAATAAACAAGGGAAACAAGCGACACATTCAAAGGAAAGGCATGCATGTGCTGAAGGCTCCTGAGCGTCAGCAGCACCCACAGGGAGAGTGAGCCTGATGCTGAGGAGCTGACTCAGGCCAGATGCCACACGTCAACAGTCTGCCTGCTCACTACCTGGGTCATCTCGGACGCTTCACTTCTCATTTCCCCAGTTTCCATAGAATGGTTAGAAATATGACTGTTGATCTGGGAAAGGCGTTTTCCTTCTTGTTAAGGCATAATTCACACATCATACTCTCTCATAAGTTTTTCTTTCCCGGCTGTGCCCTTCCCCCCAAATTCCTAAGTTAGATAACTCATATGGAAATAAAATTATCTCTTACTTTACCATTTTACTCCTTATTGTGGGCTAAATTGCGTCTGCTCCTTCACCTTCCCCCCATTCATATGTTGAATGTGACTGTATTTTGATATAGTGCTTTAAAGAGATAATTAGCATAAAATGAGGTCATATGGGTGGACCTAGCCCAGTGTAACTGGTGTCCATATAAGAAGAAGAGACTAGGACACAGACACACAGGCAGAGAGAAGATGACCATCTTCAGGCCAAGGAAAGATACATTGGAATGAAACCAACCCTGTTGACACCTTAATCTTAGCTTCCAGAACCTTGAGGAAGCAAACTTCTGTTACTAAAGCTACCCAGTCTGCAGTAGTCTGTTGTGGCAGCTCTAACTAGTGAACACCTACCCCATGAGGCAGAGAGTGGATCTTTCCTTGGATCTTTAATTTTATTTAAAGCTTATGTTAGTAAGAGTGAGAAAGAAACCAGTACTTTAGACATTTACCATCCATCTATACTTACTGTAGCAGGTTCTTTATGTACATTGCCTGACCTGATTTTCCCAATAATACAATGAAGCAGGTATTGTTATGCCCATTTGTAGATAAGGAAACTGATGCTGGGAAGACAGTAAATAACTTAGTCAGATGTGTCATACATCATCCATGTTTTACAGTAAAATAAATTTTTTTTTAGAAAAACAGCATTTAAAAATACCAAGCAAAACTTTAACAAATATAGTTTAAGGTCTGTCGCATTTAAATTGTGTTTATTCTTTTTCTTCTATTCCAGAATAACTGGATCCATAGGGTAGAAGTTTTGTTTCACTCATGATTCAAAGAAGGAAAGCACTGTTCACTAATTGGAGCTGTCTAAAATTGGGGTAGAATCTGTTACTGGAACCATTAAGCTAGTGCTAGACAAAGCCTTCATTGTAATTGTTACTTTAGGAATCCATGCTTTCAGTAGAACCATTGTATTCTCGACAAACTCTTAATTTGATTAACCATTTTATTGTATTTATCTTTTATCACATTTGTTTTGAATGATCATACTTCACTAAGGATCAATCTGACTTGTAGTATCTATCTACATATGTGAGATACTGATTGAGTTACCTTTCTATGTATCAGTCCTATAATCAGGCTAACAATTATTTTTTAAAGTCGTGAACCTTGACTGAAACCTTATATAAAACTTAAATTGGGCCAAAGATTTAAACTTTTAGAAAAAAATTAGAAGAAAATCTTTGGGATTTGAGCTAGGAAAAGAATTAGAATTAGACACCTAGAAGGAAAAATTGGTAAGTTGCACTTCATCAAAACTAAAAACTTTTGCTCTTCAAGAAAACAGTTTAGAGAATGAAAAGAAAAATAACATACTAAGAAAATATTAGGGCCTCCCTGGTGGCTCAGTGGTTGAGCGCTGGGTTGTGAAGCTGCCCGCAGCCTCTGCAGCGCCGATTCGATCCCCGGCCACCAGGTGAGAGTCCCACATGGCACGCAGACCTCTTCTGCCACCCACTGCTCCCCTCAGCAGTGTACTTCATCAGTCTGCCTGCTCTGTTCCCTGCTCTGGCTCTGGTGAATTCTCTCACCCTCCCGCACTTCTGACTGTACCCAGTGCTTGTATAAATAAATCTTAAAAAAAAAAAAAAAAGAAAGAAAAGAAAATATTTACTAAACACGTATCTAACAAAGAACTACTCTCGAGGATATATAGAGAAGTCTTAAAATTCAACAGTAAAAATAAAACAATTTGATTAGGAAATAAGCAGAAGATCTGAAGAGGATTTGCAGATGACAAAGAAGTGGATGGAAAGATTTTCTGCATTATTGGCCATTGAGGAAATGCATAATAAAACCACAGATTATCTTTATATGACTATCAGAATAGCTAAAGTAAATGTAATTACTAGGTAGCTGGTGATAAGCTTTGTAATATATCACCATTGGGGGAAACTGGTCAAAGGGCACAAGGGAATGTCTCTATATTATAATTTCTTGCAATTGCATGTGAATCTATAATTATCTTAAAATAAAAATTGCAATAAAAAAATTTAATTCATGTTCCTTTTATACCACTAAAATAAATATTCAACATGTTGAATAACATTTCTGCAGTTTAGTCCATCACAGTAAGCTTTTGTCATAAGTAGTATATCTAGAAGCAAAAATACTGACAGAATAGTTATTTGATTATTCTCATTTTGATTTCAATGTGCTTTAGAAATGTGCCTATTGTATAATATTTAATTTTTCTTTTTTTTTTCCCAGTCTTTTTCTCATGGTTCTCGTCATATCAGACATTATGGCTTTGGTAAGATGTTAATGGATATTAAATATAAATATAAATATGATGGAGAAACTCAGTGCTGAATTAATTTAATCAGAAATATGAATTATTTCTATACATGATATCTTTAGATTGTAATCTAAAAGTGCTGGCCTAATTTAAACATATCTATTATTTTCTTTTTATAAGACTTACACAGTAAGAATGCTCTTATTAAAGTAACCTGATTTATACATCTGTCATTTTATACTGAGTCCTCCATGACGCATTGTGTCTGAAATGAACCATCCATAGGAAATTGACCGCAGAAGCTAACCTTAGATAATTCATCATTTTGCTTTGTGAGATGTTGACTTTCAGCCCTATAATCACATTGAAAAATAAGGGGGGAAAGGGAAGGAAGAATGAAGGAATGAGGAAATAGAGCTTTTCGAATCAAGACAATAGCTGTCATTTTAAATGAGTTCTGAGTGAGGTGCATGTCGGTTGGCCCCTTGTATGTAGTGTTTTAACAAAAAGGACCTGCCAAGTTCAGAATTACCTTCAGATTTGATAATTCTTTAGATGGATTCATAGAACACACACAGCTGTTATGTTCGCAGTTACGGTTTATGACAAGGAAAGGACACAGATTAAAGTCAGCCGAGAAGAGGCAGAGGGCAGAGTCAGGGGGGTCCCAGAGCAGAGCCTCCACGTGTCTTTTCAGGACAGCGTGACCCTCACCAAGCTGAGGTAACAGTCTGCCTGGAGGCTGTGCCGGCCAGGCTCATGGGGCAGTGGTGTCCAGACTCGTCCCAGGGGATTCCCATGCTGACCTTTCATCTCCAAATCTTCTAGAGGTGGAAATGACTCCACGGTGCCCAAAGCCTCCTACGTAAATCTCTTCATTGGACTGTCTGGCGGCTGAGATCCCACAAGCAAAACACTTGACTGGGCATGACATTCCCAGGGTCTAGAAATCCGCACTCAGGAGTGAAGGCAAAGGCCAGACTTCCCTAGGGGCAGGCTTGGTGCTTCGCTCCATAACATCCTATGCCAGAAGTGGCCAGAGACCCCACTTAGGGTAACTTCCTAAGTCACATTCCTGGTCACTTGATTTAGATGAGAGCATTTTGCTTTGTTAATTGGTTATCCTAGCTACTGTTCTAGTGAAGTTGATCACACAGAATATTAGAACAAATCAGCTTTGAGTTTTGCTTACAAATTGACAAAAAAGATGAACATTACATTAGTGGAAAGAATTTAAATTATCTGATTCCTTTTCCTTGTGAAGCCATTGCAGCTTGTTTCTGCTCTCTTGACAGGCCTTTCCTCTTACCTCTCTCTCCTTGTTTCTCTACACCAGCCTCACTTTGGACCTGCCAAGCTCTACCTGGGCTCTTGATGTTTATATAAGTCATTGTCTGTCACAAACTTATTTCTCCTTCCATCTCTCCAAGCTCCTGATAATTTGAATGATTCACCAGATTATACACCTCCTGAGAGAGTTTCTCTCCCAGACCTAACACCTATAGGCAGTCAGTGAATATTCGTTGATGAATGGGTGATGTGGCTCTTTTTCACTGGGGCTTTTGGTATTATTTAATGTCTTTTATTAAAGTTGGCTGGTTTTTTTTTTAAGTCCAATGTATTTTATTATTTTTCTCTTATTGAGGTAAAATTAATTTACAACATGGTGTACACTTGTCGTGGGTGTACAGATAGTGCGTCAGGTCAGCAACTGTATATATATGTCATCTCCCATCAACCAGCCCATCAACCCCCACTATCTATTCGCTACCCCGGTGGCTTTTTTGGCTTAAGATTTCGAGTTATTCACAAATTTCACTTTTGTGTTCATCTCATTGAATAGTGATGCTATTTCTGGCTTTTAGTATAAGCAGAATATCTCAGAAAGAAGCATATTCTTATTGATTCCAGTCAGATCGTAGAGTCAGCTCTGAAGCACGTACTCCTGAAACAATGCTTTTTAGATGCTAAATAGTCTTTGTTTTTAATGAAACCTATTTTATTTTACAGCATTTTTTCTTCTTGGTCAAGGATTATGGAAGCTGGCTTGATATTGGAACAAGGTATAGTATATATTCACATAGAAATACTTAAGAGTGCAGGGGGAAAAGTAACTTGATACCTTAGTATATATAAAGGTATCAATTTGATTCTTGAGGTAAGCATAGCAAGTGGCAATAATTTTAAGTCTCTGGAAGTGAGACACATTTCTGTAGTTCTTGGCAGTAACAAGAGTTTTCTTCTTAGAGGATGTGGGGATAGATATTAAGTTTGGAGAAAACTGCAGGATGGTGCAGGAGAAACTGCTTGAATTTGGGTTTCAGGGCAGGTCACGCCAGTGTCTTGTCCTTTCTCAGTCTCTATTTGGAAAAATGAAGCTATTCAAGTTGCAGTGTGAATCTTATGTGGCGGCTGACATTTCATGTACTCACTAGGTGCCTCTTAGGATCTTTAAGATGGGAACATTTTGATGTGATACCTGTAATATTATGAATTATCGCAAAATCTGAACATGAAACCAGTTTCCTTTTTATTGTGATTTGAAAATCAATGATTGCCAAAATTTGTTTAAATTCCTTCTCTTTGAGAGGAGAAAGCAAAGGTGATCCTTTTACCATTTTGTTTTCAAATGCATTGGGAGACAAGCTACATTTTTATAGGTTGACTGGCTTTGTTTAGTCACTGCGTAGTCAGATCTGCATGTCAGGGGCTGTGCAGGGCTGGGCAGCCACTCTAGTTCGGTCCCTTTCTCTGCGGCAGCTCAGGGCTTTTCCTGGTCCCTTTCTCTGCGGCAGCTCAGGGCTTTTCCTGCGTCTTCCTCATGCATGTCGCTGCCTCCCCCAGTAGTCCTCGGATTTGAATTGCTTCCATTCCACAAGTGCTAGCACATCAAAGATGCTCCATACATCACTGATTTTTTTCATTAGCTCTTAAGCTTAAGGACTTAGGGCAAGTTTTTATATCTCTCTTCTCACCAGCCCTCCGGTCCTAAAGTATCTCAGGCAGATCGTGGGTCAGAGTGTGGGCTTTAGAGCATGTGGGATTGAATAGTTTCTGCTACTTTGTAGTTGTGAGACCATCGCAAATGTCTCCTGTCACTTGTAGTCATTTCGAGTAGATTAATCCACATAAAGCATTTAGCACATGCCTCGATTCTAACAGACTTCAGTAGATGGAAGTTGTTATTGATGTCATTTGTAGTTCTATTTTTTTTTATCCTCATAGTGTGTCATATAACTGGCATACCTCTTCTTACTCTCTCCAGAATTTGATTAATTTTTCATTTTAAACATAAGTAGAATTTTGTTTGGAAAAGAGTCTAAAAAATATAGCATTTTTGTGTGTGTCACTTTTCATTTTATTTTTTTGAAGTTCTTTAATATTAACAGATTATTTCTTTTATTTCTTTTTTTAATTTTTTATTTAAATTTTATTTTTATATTCCCCTCATTTTATTTTTAATTGAGGTAAAATATGTGTATTATAAAATTGTCAATCTAACCCTTTTTAAGTGTGCAACTCGGCAGTAATAATTATACTTCCATTCTAGTGCAACCATCACCACCATCCGCCTACAGAACTTTTCACCTTATAAAGCTCAAACTCTGTGTCCACTAAATAATATCTCCTGTCCCCCTTCCCAACATTCTGCTTTCTGCTCTAGGAGTTTGACTACTCCAGGTTACCTCGTAAAAATGAAATTATACAGTAGTTGACCTTTTTCCTTTTGTGATTAACTTATTTCACTCTCTGATATGTCCTCACGGTTCATCCACATTATAGCATGTTTGAGACTTTTCCCCCCACTTTATGGCTGAATAATATTCCATTGTATGTATGCACCCCATTTTGTTTATCTGGTCATCGCTTCTTGCACTCTTGGGTAGCTTTTGCTGTTGTGTCCACTGCTGCTATGAATACAGTATGAGCCTGTTCTAATGGGAGAAATTCTCTAAAGAGTTGCCACAGAATGAAGAGGATATAATTTTCACATGAAAATATGCATCATTAATTTATATACAGCATCATTAATTTATATTATATACATTAAGAATTTGATTTTCTCTAATTAGCTTGAGGTTTATCTTTACCAGGCAGTTTTTCTTCAAAGTACAAATTTTACTGTTACTAGCAGAGCTGACATATAAAACACAGAGCATACCACACATATTTACTGATCCCCAACTATATGCCAGCTGAGTTGCTAGGGAGGAAAAACACAGTCTTGGGCTTTTGGGAAGCAGCAAACAGATATATGAGCTCGTAGCATGGTGCAGTGTGACAAGTTCTAGAATAGTCTTGTAGGTCCTATGGGGACATTAGCCCGGGCATCTCCCCCAGCCTCGCCAGGTAAAGGAAGACGTCTCAGGGGAGGGACTGTTTAAACACTAAGTGTGGGGTTTAGCGGAGCACCCTGGTCACAAAAGCCAGGGAGAATTTATAGAGTGAGAAAGAAGAAAGCTGAAGCAGCATTTTAAGAAACCACTGATATTTAAGAGCAGAGCAAAGTGTGGAAATGAGACTGAAAGACATGGTCAGGAAGGCAGCAGACAGCCAGGGGAGCATAGTGTTGTGGATACTGAGAGAGCATTTGGGCAAGAAAGGGGTCATCCAGATGTTACAGAGAGATGGGTAGGAAGAGACATGAAGGTATTAAACATGCAGGTCACTGATGGCTTGGGAGGAAAATTTCAGGCAATAGACCTAGTCCCAGAGGGCCTCACTCAGTCAAAGCCACCCATTTCCAGGCGAGAACTGCAGGCCAAAGACAATCATTTCTTTCCTCTCTACCAAGACCCCAATAAAATAAACTGAGCACAAGTGAAGAAAACAGAAGACTGTCAGCAAATGCGTGTTCAGCTGCTTCCTAGAAGGGAATAATCAGAGAGAGGAAGCAGCAGCCCAGAATCAGTGGGTACTGCCACAAGACAAGGGACCCCAGAGATGCACCTCTGTCAGAGGGTAGTATGGACAGTAGGAGTAGGGGGAACCAAATGGGATGAATCGAGTGTCTGTTCACTTAAAGATGGCATTAGCCGGCTCTTCCTCCTTCCTTAATCCCTATGCAGAACGTGCTCCAGGCATTTACTTCAGGGAAAAAACCCAGAGGACACCTGTAAAAAAACTGGGAAGAATTTCACTGTTATGATGTGTGTTTTCCACTTCAGAGAAACGCCGTCCTCCATTCTAGCATGTTCAGCCCCCTCTCACCCTCACACATAGGCAGAACAGGTGCCCCTTCTGCTCATCCTAAAACACAAAAGAGCAGTTTCTGTTACATGCACACACCTATTTGTGGGTGAGATCTAGGAGGAAGCAAAAATTTCTTAAAAGGTTAAGTGTGTATATCGCACTGCAATTCCATGCTTACCCAAGACAGAGGAAAACATGTGCACAGAAGGATTTGTACAGGCGTTTTCATAGCAGCATTATTCAATAATAGACAAAATCTGGAAGCAACCCAGATGTTCATCAGCACATAAATTGATAAATAAATTGTGCTATATATGTACAGTGGAAGGCCACTTATTCATAAAAAGAAATGAACTGGTGAACTTATGTATGGGGTGATACTCAAATTTTTTTACGGACTGAAAGAAGCCAGGTACATAAAAGCACGTGTTGTAGCATTCTACTTATATAAAATTCTAGAGCAGGCCAAATTAACCTATAGTCACAGAAAGCTGATTGGTAGTCAGCTGGGGCTGGGAAGTAGGATGCGTTTATAGAAGGACAGGTGGGAACTTTGGGGGTGATAGAGCTGTTGATTATCTCAACACTGGTGATGGCTATATGGGTATACTCATCTAACCGGACACTTAAAATGGCTCCATTTTCTTATACATAAATTATACCTCAGAGTTGATTGATAAGGAAAAGTAGAACTGAAGGATCTGAAATTGAAATGAGTCAGGTGTAGTATAAGTAAGCTAAACCTTTCTCTTTCCTATCCAGGATTTAATAATGCATTAAATGTATGCATCAGTGAATAACAATATAAAGACACTGATTCATGTTAAGGTGGAAACCACCAGATCTCGAAGTGGTTAAAGTGGTGGCTCTGAGAAGTGGGTAAGAGGGAATGAGGGATTGTTGCTTTTCACTGTAAATCTTTCTCCACTATTTTGCTTTCTTAAGGCTGCACGTATGACCCCAATGAAAGTTAGAGGGAAATGCATAAATGAAATTGGGACTCAGGAAGCAGAGTTTTAAGTCTTTCAAGCTGGAACAGAAGGGGAGGAGAAATACAGGGCAGGAATAGCCTGGTTAAGGCCACACCCCTCGATGAGATTTTCTTATTTCATTTTGCTCTTAAGCTTGAGGGACGATATTGCAGTTGGAAGGAGTGACTGTGCCTCGTTACAGCCATTCTAATCACCCTCTGTCAAAGCTGGGGTTTTGGAACCAGGTTTGGAGCCCAAATCGAGTAAGCTCCCCTCCCCCAGGGTCAGCACCAGGCTGCGCCTGCCTACCCGGCACTGGATTACTTGAGTGATCAACCCTGAAAGGCCTGAGAGGCAGTTCAGGGAGCAGGGAATGTGCAGATATTAGGTGAACAACTTTAAACTTGGGTGGGAAATGCAGGCTGTCAGTCAAGGGGCTGCCGCAGCCCCACCTCCACCACATTTGGCTTGTGCTGTGGTGTTTGCTGTCTTCCAACACTGTTTCACAAGATCTTTTTCGCAAACTGAAGGAGAGTATTTTCCACAATAGACATATTCATTGTCTCCTGTAGATGAGGACACTGTGGCCCTAAGGACATTGTGACTTGCCCATGTACAGGATCCTGGGCAGGTCTGGAGGCAACACTGGGGTGACCAGGGTGAGGGGTGCCCACTGCCCTCGCCACCTCTGCTGAGTCTTTGTAACTAAGAAACTCATTTAAAAAATAGCTCTGTATCTCAGCCTGTCTTTGATTGTTGCAAAGGACCCATTCAGTGCCAAGTTTTGAGTTACACAAATTTAGGATTTAGAGGATGAAGAAATATTGATCAGGAGGGAATGAGTCAAGAGGAAGGGCATCCTGGGTCAGAAAAGTGCTGTTTTGACAGAGTCCTTTGTTATATATTCGGAGCACTCATGTCTTCAAAGAGAAACTACAGAAGTGGGGGAGGCCCTCACGGGTGTCAAGTGTGTGTGTGAGGTAGGAGACACTTTCCTGGGGAAGGCTGTGATGGGGCCTGCAGGCACCAACAGGCACCTCTCATCCTACCTAACAGTGGCGCTAAAGCTGTTGATATCAGAAGACACAAACATCCTGAGTCTCACCTTGTTGCTTGAGAGACAAGCCTTGTAATGAGCAGAAGTCTTGGTTGCCAGGAGAGTGAAAGCATAGGCTTTAAGAAAGACTGCAGGGGTGTGTGCTCCTCTGAGGCTTTGTGTGGGCCCTGGGGGCACTTTTACTAGGACAGAGAGTCAAGGGCAAATCCAGGGACGTGGCAGTGCAGCAGGGTTCCCATAAACAAGCCCCTCAGCAGAAATCTCCCTTTGCTGCATCACCTTGGCTGACCTTGACTGCATTTATGCTAGGTCTAAAGTAGAGGAAGTTTCTTTTCAGCTCTGGCTTCCTGAATTCAGGCACTTTTCGCCACTTACTAACATACTCCATGGTTCAGGTTTACATTCAGTTAGTGCTTATTGAGCAAGGGTGATAAGCCTGTCTTTTTAATTCTAGACATTCTGCCCTCTGCTCAATATTCCTAACCTGAGCAATCCGTCTCTTGTTTCCTCATGGATTCCACTCCATTCAGCACCTTCTTTCTCATTCCCTTCTGTCACCCTCAGTCTTTCATCTAAAACTTAATGTGCAGGATATTCCCCTTCATATCACATCAACTTGCCTTGCCTTTCCCTGCCGCTTTAACAATGTATGTTTCATCAAAAACCACAAAGAAGACAGGAAAAGAGAGTGGGAGAGGGAGACAGCGGTGACAGTGCAGGCCTTTCACTGTGTCATTGCACCAAATCCAAGCTTTTTCCTTTAAAAAAATTATAGATACATGATATAAAATACCATCCTAACCATTGTTAATTGTATGGTTATCATTAAGAATATTCACATTGTTGTGCAACTAATCTTCAGAACTCTTATCTTGAGCCATTGAGACTTGGTGCCCCTTAAACAATAACTCCCCATTACGCCTTACTTTCCAGCCTTGTCAATCACCATTCTCTCTCTCTCTCTCAATGTGTGTGTGTGTGTGTGTGTGTGTGTGTGTGAGAGAGAGAGAGAGAGAGAGAGAGAGAGAGAGAGAGAGAGAGAGAGAATGAGAATTTGGGTGGAATCACACAATATGCATCCTTTTGTGGCTGGTTAATTTTACTTAGCATAATGTCCTTAAGGATCATCCACATTGACTGTGGAAGGGACAAGAGGGCTGGGAGCTGTCGGGATGGAGAAACAAAATGAATCTTAGCAGTGTTAGACTGTCTAAATGGAATCACCCCAGCTGATGCTGTAAGGTGAGGTTTTGCTGTTGCTGCTGCTGCTTTCCGCTCAGTTAGGATGCTCAGATCGTCTCTTGACATCCTGTTATACAGCAGCCGTGGCTTTCGCTGCTGCAGTGAGCCACGTGACGCAGGTCTAATGGGCAGGAGTGGGTCATGCATCTTCGTAAGCACCTAATTGATTGCCAGGAAAGGGCTTGTGGATAGGCAGGGAGAGCTAGGGGGTAGGTTCAAGATTCCAAACTAAACCACCATGTAATAGGGTTTACATAACAAATGTCATTTCACTTTTTCCAGATTTTTATTTGTGAGAATGTTGCTTTAAGCTTTGCTTTCTAATCATCCCTATATAAATGTGTATTTGGAAAGCTGAGATGTTTCTTGTCATGTTGCGGATCTCATTAAGCTTATTGGCAGAGTTTCTTGAATGGGAAAAAGGTTTATTTGGATTGTGCTCCTGCAGGGGTTTTCCCTTTGTGACAAATTTTATTTCTAACCTCCTTTTAGTAATATAGTTAATACCTCCATCCATCCTGTGTGTGTTGATAACAGGAATAGAAGGTTGTTCTTTTGTCCTCACTATTTTGTTTATTGCTTCATGAATACAGAAATGGTGCGAATCTGTCCCACCGTGTCCCAGAGAGGAGTGAGAGCTAACCAAGCCCACGCTATTGTCTGGCATGTATCGTGATGGTTCTCGCACCTTCCTGGTGACTGCTGTGGACTCTCACAGTACATCTGAGAGATTCCTCAGCTGTTAATTTCAGGTTAATAAGTAATAGTTTCTGTAAAAATAAAGATTGCATTACTAGGGCATGAGACAGTATGTGTTTAGTTCAATGTGTTTAAAATGTATCTTCAGAGCAGATTTTATCAGATTTAAATGCAGATTCTCAAATGAATATGCTCCTGTTCAGATTATCAGGTGAAATGGTGGTGTTCAGGGATCTCTGGAGACCTAGTGGCATAAGGCCTTCTTTAAACAGATGTGTGAAAAATATCTTGCCCACGCTATAAAACAGAAGTAAAATTTAGTATTTTATCTTTTCATCTTTCACATTGTGTCTTCATTTGTAGCAGGTCATCAACTTTACTAAGTATTGCCTTTCACATAGCATCTTGAAAGAAGTAAACAAGAGGAAAAAGGTCCTAAGATGATTTTCATAATTATAAAAACATACTTAAATGTATGTTCTAATTATATTTGATATGAGGTGAACAGAGTCAGCATCATGAGTTTGAACTGTAGTTTGATTTGATAGTGGTGTTCATTTGGACTTGAATTGTTTCCCATTTGTGCTATTGTTATGCCTTATTAAAATAGAAGTGACAGCCGACGTATTTTTTCTTTTTAGGTGTACTTGTAATTATGCTCAGTAGTATTTTAATGTTCCTAAATATAATTAGTAAGTGCCACAAAATCTTTACTCTTATAATGAATATTAAACTTTTTTAAAATCAATGATTCTTAACCTTTTCCCTCCCCAATGCACCTCACAGGACCTTCTGTTGCCCCTTACTCTGATTGAAAAGTACAATGGACCCATCATCACCCACTGTACAGGTTGAAAAGACCTGTTTAGTGATTCTGTATTCCCTCCACACACACACTCTCCCTCTGCCTTGACACACACACACACATATATATACCTTGAGAATTGCTGATTTAAACGATGTCAAATAGTTGTGGGAGGAAAGTAGGAGCAGCTGAACTTATTTCCAGTTGAAATTTGATGCTCCTATAACTCTGCTATGCTGAGATGACACCAAGACTTGATGGATGGAAAATATCACAAGCTGAATGCCTTATAGCTCAATTGCATGAAGATGATGAGTCTCATAACTGTTCCCTGCCAATAATGTTAGCTTAAATGAGCCAGGAGTCAGTAATTTCAGGCCATTCTAAGGAGATAAGTGATCTGTCTCTTTTATAAATAGACTCACTAAGTTTGAGGATGGGTTACCTACTGAAAAAACTTACTTTGTTAAGAAATTAAATCATATATTTTAAAATAGTAAAAGTTATTGTTAAAAGGCCTGAAAGTGATAGAAAAATTGAACAAAACAAAAATCTGCTAGAATATCTTTTTTCTTAACATCTTTATTGAAGTATAATTTACATATCATAAAATTCATTCATTTTAAAGGTTTTAAATGATTTAAATAATCTTTTAAAACATTTCAATTATTTTCAGTAAGTTTATTGAATTGTGCAACCATCACCACTTGTGAGTTTTTGAACATTCCTGTCAACCAGAAGACTCTGCTGTACACGTTATGATCTAACCCCATTCCCATACCCAGCTCCAGGCACCCATTAATCTGTCTTCTTGGTATACATTGCACGGGCACTTGACTGAGTGTGTATTCTGATCTTGCATCAAATATACTATAATTAGCAATTATATCCTGTTGATTAATAGTGGTGTTGAGTTCATGTGTATCTGCTGATTTTTAGTCTAGTTATTCTTCAGTTATTGAGAGAAGGATGTTGACATCTCAAACTGTAACTAGGGATTTGCTTATTTCTCTTTTCAGTTCTCTCAATTTTTGCTTCATACATTGTACAGCTCTGTTTGAGGCATTACGTATAGAACTGCTATCTTCTTGATAGATTGAACCTTTTTATCATTACAATATGTCTGACTCTGGTCATTTTCTTTGCTCTGAAGTTTATTTTATCCAGTAGTAATATAATTCCTGTTTCATAATGTTTGCATAATATTTATTTTTCATCTTTTTATTTTTAATTTTTGTATATCATAAAGTGAGAACTCGTATAAATAATACATGGTTTAGTCATGTTTTTAATTCACTCTGCCAATCTCTGCTTTTTAGTTGACACATTTAGACTATTTACATTTAATGTAATTAATGATGTGTTAGTGCTTAAATCTGCCATTTAGCTTTTTTGTTTTCTATCCTTTCTGTTTGGTGTTTCTCTTTCCTCAGTTACCTGAACAATTTATAGAATTCCATTTTTACATATCTGTACTGTTTTTTAGTATATCTCCTTATGACTTTTTTAGTGGTTGCTCTAAGTATCATACATACATAACTAATTACGGTATATCAGTGGTTTTGTTTTGTCAGTTTTCGTATATATAGTAACCTTAACCTTTTATATCCCATTACCCTCCTCCATATACAATTGTTTCTAAATCTTTGATCTATGTATAATTGAAAAATTTATTTTTGCTTTTATCCTTCATTTTATCTTTTATCCTTTATAGTCACTTGTCCCTTTCCTCTCTACCTCCCTCTTAACCTCAGAACTGTAACGGTGTTAACTGATATCCACTGTTTTTTTAAGTATTTCATGTTATCAAATTGTCTGCTATGCAAATGCCTGGCATTATCAATATTTTTATCATTTTGATTTGCTTTTATACACATAATCCTCTCAAACTCTCTCCATTTTTGTTGAAAATTATTGCATGTCATCCTTTTTACACTTATATAGTACTCCATAATGTGGTTATACCACATCTACTTGATCCAATCATCTGTTGGACATTTAGGTTGCTCCCATGTCCCAGCTATTGTAAATAATGTTGCTATGAATGTTGTGGAACATAAGGGTTTTGTGTTAATGTTTTCATATTCTTTGACTATATAACCAAGAGTGGGATTAGTGGGTCATGTGGTATTGCTATTTTTAGTTTTTCAGGTATATCCACGTTCCTTTATATAATGGTTATACCAGTTTACATTCCCACCAATAGTGTAATAGGGTTCCTTCTACACTGCATCATCTCCAACACTTGCAGGTTTTTTATTTATGTGCCATTTTCATAGGTGTGACATGGTATCTCATGCAGGTTTTAACCTGCATCTCTCTTGTCAGAAGTGATAATGGACATGTTTCCATCTATCTGTTGGCCTTCTGGATAGCGTCTGTGAATTGGATATATCTGGTGAATTATCAGCTGCCCACTTATTAATTAGGTTGTTCTTTTTATTGTTGAATTGCATAAGTTTTTTATGTATTGAATATTAATCACTTATCGGTTATATATTTTGTGAATATTTTCTCCCAGTCTGTGGGGTGTGTCTTTAATCATCTTGTAATGTCTTTTGCTGTATAGAATTTTTTTAATTTGAGGTAATCCCCCAATTGTTTATTTTTAATTCCCTTGCCATAGGTTTGAGTCACTAAAAATATGGTTGATATCTACTGAAAAACTGAGTCTACTGACAGTCTGATTGGTGTCCCCTGTTTTCTATTGATGTTTTTAATATTCTGTCCTTGTTGGCTTTCAGCAGTTTTATTATGCTTTGTCTGGGAGTGTGTCTGTTTGGTATTATTTTGTTTGGAACTCTTTAGGCCTCCTGAATCAGAACATTTGGTTCATTTCCCAGAGTGAGATGATTTTCAGCAATTTCTTTAAGTAATATTTCTATGCTGTTTCTTTCTCTTCTCCTTCTGGGGCCCACATGGTATGGTATAGATGTTATTTCACTTTAAGTTATCCCAATGGGATCTACACTACATTTTTAAACTTTTTGTTCTCTGTTCTTCCATTGTTCTCCAACATGTGTTTTCAAGCTCATTAATTCTCTCTCTGTCTGCTGTTGAGGTTCTCAATTGAATTTCTTAATTCAGTTGTGTTTCTTAGCTCCATTATTTCTAATTGTAACTGCCTCATATTTTCTTTATCTTTATTCTGTTGCTTTTTTATATGCTCTGTTGTTTTTGCGAGTTCTATAAGTGTTCGAACTGTCACTTGAACTCCTTTTCAGTCATGTTCTGCAGTTTTGTTGGGTTGAGGCTCCTCTCAGGGTTTTGTTGTGCCAGCAGTTGTGTTTTTCGCTCCCCCATCCCCCATTCTAAACTTTCCATTTGTTTCTTCTTTATGCCTTCTATTTCGTTGCTGAGGATTTCTATTTCTTTTGTCAAACTTCCTGTTTTTTCACTTATTTCAAGTATGTTCATAATTGCTCGCTGAAGTGTTTTTATCATGGCTACTTAAACATTTTGCCCAGGTAATTCTAACAGCTCTGTCATCTGTGTTCACATTATTATTATTATTATTATTATTATTATTTTCATTCTATTTGAGATTTTCCCAGTTCTTGGTATGGCAAGATTTTTCAATTAAAAAATCAATTTGGGGGGCATTCTGAGACTCTGAATCTCATTTAAACCTTTTTTTTCCAGCTGGCTCCTTCTGATACTACTTTAGCAGAGAAAGAGAGGCTGCTCCCTCATTTCTGACAGGACTAGAATCCAGGTTCCCATTCAGTCTCCATTGATACCCAAAGGGGGCTCGTCATTTATTGTAGGGCTGCAGGAATTAACCACTGCTGTGTGCCTCCACTGACACCTCCCCTGGCTAGGAAGGTGGGAGGCCCTCCCACCAGAGACAGAGCGAGGAACAGAACAGGCAGACTGACGAAATACACTGCTGAGGGGAGCAGCGGGCTAGACAGAAGAGGTCTGCCTCACCGAATCCCATTTTTTCTAAGGTGTTTGGCTGAAGTAAAACAGCTGGTATCTTTTGGGGCTGTCTCTTTCCTGTCTGTCCTTTGGCTAGAGAGAGCAATCTTTTGTTATTGTGTTGGATTTTTTTTTTTTTTAATTTGGTCTATTACCACTGGCATTTCCTGGTTGCTGGCTTCTTCCTACAAGTTTGGTACATATAAGGCAAAATGAAAGTCCAGAAAACTCATCCTGTGTGTTGTTCCTTGGGTCCCAAGTTCCCTAGCCAGTCTGCCATCTTCTTTCCACTGTTCAGTTTTATGTTTATTGTGTTTATATAAGGTCCAGAGTTTTAAATTTCACTTGGCAGGAAGAAAAAGGAAACGTATATCCACCCAACCTCCTAGAAAGGGAAGTTATTTTGGACTTAAGTTTCCAGTTTTCTAACAGTATGTTTTCCCACCACTTCTGTGATGTGATAAACTTGAGTTGCTCTACTTTGGAAGACATTTGAAGTAAGATTCATCAACCAATTACCAAATTCTGTGTGAGAAAATGTCAGCACGGCTCACATAATTTTAGTAACATAATCTTGTCGATTTGAGCATGAGCTTTTCAAGAGAATTCAGTTAAAATCAATATTGAGGTAATTTTATTCCCAACAAGGATTGATAGATTGATAAATAAATCTAGTCTTATAATCATTATTTTCATTTTAAAATAAATAATTATCAGTGATTTATTTCCTCTGCAGCTACTAAAGTTGGAAAATGGCTTTGTAAATTCTACATAATTAAATGGTAGGTAAGATCTATGTCATTTTCACTCTGGGTTAAAAATATAGCCAGATGCACACATAAATTTAAGTATAAAAGAATCCCAGGCCCAATATTTTGTCACGTTATTTCTGCAGTGAAAAGAAATGAAAATTAAAAAATCTTTAGTGATAATATTTGTTTACAATTGTTAAAAAATAAGTTCAGAAATTTAAAGGTTTCATTGACTTTATTAAAGTGTTCGTGACTCAGGCAGCATATGGTGTAGACACTGCAAGGACTCACACAAAATGGAGGACAGTTATAGACAGAAAGGGGGTGGATAAAGGTTATTAATAAAAGAAAAGATTATTTTGAGTAAAACCATCTTCCCTGGGGGTGCAGGCATGGGGTTTCTCGCCATGCAGATGACTTCACAGGTGCTGACCAGGAACCTCCAGATTGATTGGTTTAGGATTACACTTTGGGAAGAAGTTAAAACTGCAGTGAGATTAGCTATGAACTTTGGGTGCCCCCTACCCCCATGAAGGACTGTTTCTGGCTTGTTCTTTCCATTTTTAACACAATTAAGGATCTAATTTTATTGTTTTCTATTTAGTTCAGAAGTCTACGCTAGACCAGAACCAGATCTAACATAATTATTCTAATTCTTATTTTTAAATTAGTCAACTTCTTTTTTAGTATCAAAGTTGCTTTATAAGATGACTTAGATTCTAAATAAGGATATCCCAACCACTGCCTTTCCAAAGACAATCTTATCAAACTGTGAAACTTTACAATTAAAGTTCTTACTTAAAAGCTTACTAACTGGAATAAGTCTCAATGATAGTTAAGACAAAGAGTTAAATAATCAAAAGGAGGATTCGAACCTGGGAAGCAATTTGATGGGCCTTACTCTGTGAGAACTATTCCCGCACACACCAGTTTGAATTTAGTTTGTACAGGTAGGAAGGCAGTGAGTCATTGACATTAAAAATATAAACAGCCTTGACAGGGAGGGGCTTCTGGTTCTAAGTTGTTTTCACCCAAAGATGTGTTGATGCTATTTGTGTGAAGGGATTTAATCTCTTCCTTCTCACAGCGGCTATGTATAAAGGCAGGAATGGTCACTGAGCAGGTTTTCTATGATCCAGCAGACCAGGTAAAGGAGGAGTCAGAGTCCTCAGTGGTTTTTGCAGGTCTTTTATTGGGATTTACCTGCTACACAGCAGGCAGGCCTCCCAGCCCCCAGCAAATCCTCACTCTATCTGGACTCTCCTGTGATCTCTGCTTCTGCTTCTGCTTCTTTGCTTCTCTCTTGGCTTCTCTTTCAGCTTCTCCTGGCGTCCCCGTGACGCCGCCCTTAAAAGCACAATCTTAGCCCAGGTGAATCCCATCTACATGTGCCCACACCCTACTCCAGGTGCCCGCCATCAGGCATGAATTCAGGACCCCAAGGATCCATCATCTGTCCTGATGGCGGGAGGACAGAAAAGCCTGACATTTTTCCTTACCCTACACTCTGCAAAGTCTGGAATGCAACGTCTGGATACCTATCATTTAAATCTTTATCATAAAGTGAAAATCAAATTCAACAAGCAGCTATAAACCAGAGACATCCTGCAGGTGGGGAGAAGGGAGTAGGATCAAAAATGGGATGGGAGGAGCACAAGGGACTATGGTGATGGTACACTGGTGAATGGGTGGTAGGAATCTCATGGGGCCTGTAACCGAGATGAGAAAGCATACATTGTAAAAAAAAAAAAAAAAAGAAGAAGAAGAAGAACGATGTAAAAAATATATAAAATAAAAATAAACAATAAGGACAAAATCTTTATCAGGCTCCTTGGTCAGTAGTGGGGGTTGAAAAGACTGGCTTCATGGGCAGGTAATAGATCTTGCCTAGCTCTTTCACAGATTTCTTTGCTCTCTTGTCTGCTTTGCTGTCTTGTCTGCTAGAGCAAAATAAATAAATGAATAAATACAATCTGCATAGACTAGAAGGCCTTCCCTTCTGACCTTGAGGAAATTGCCTACTGGTGAATACCTGACTGCTTGCCAAAGCTTTGCCTAGTTTGGCCAAGGGCCAACAATCTGACATTAGGCGGTTGCCTGCCTAATGGACTGAAGTTATTGAGAAGGTGACCTCAATCCCCTGTGAGACCTTTGCCCTCTCTCCTAATCTCCAGGTCCCTCTAGGTGATGGGTCTAGTTCACGTGTTCCAGGCAGTCACCTGCCCAGATGCCCCAAGGCAAGTTCCCTGAGCTTGTCCTGTGGAACTTTCCTTTGTAGGGGCTTCTTGAACTACCTGGAACCCTTCCTGCTTGCCAGAAGAGAGAAGAGGCGGGGATCACTTCCCTCTATCAAGCCAGCTGGTTATGGGCCTGCAAACATTCTCCCCTCCCCCACGCTCCATCCCTCTTTGTGATGGATGTAAAACATGTGAATCTACTGTGAAGTCAGTTAAGTCTAACTTGATAGGCCTTGTAAACAGATAACTTCCCGCTGTAGCTTGGCAGGGATGATACTGTCCTAGTATCACTGCGTGAAGCTTCTGCTAAATCAATTTGTCAGATCTTTGTCCTAAATTTCTTCCCATATTGCTAAATTTATCATCAAGCCATGTTCTGTGGAGTACAATTGCTGTGTTTAAAAAGAAAAGCCAAGCATTTACTATTGCTGATAATGAGAGCAAGGACTAAGTAACTTTAATAGTTTTTATTATCTTATTTTTTTTGAAAAAGTCTGGGAGACAGTAGTTTAACTGTGAGACTAATGAAGTGATATATCCTTTTTTCCTTGTTTAGAAATCACTTGATGCCTTCACTGAATTTGAGTTTAGCTAAAATTTCTCTCCCTGGTGGCTGGTACAATAGTTTTACCAAAGTACTTCAACTCACCAAGCCGGTGGGCGTGTTCTCTATGGCAGTTCACTTCACTGGCAACAGCCTGCAGAGTCTGTGGGTGTTTTTCAGAGGGCCCAAGAATTAGAGGAGGGAAGAGATGTTGATTTTTCTAAAAGCTTTTAGAAATTCAGTTTCTGCTGTTAACAAAGGTGTGGGTACTGCTAAATACCAACCAACCATTTTCACAACATATTACAGTTATTGGAAATAAACAAAATGTTATTTATGTTCATCTCTACTTCTCTAACAAATTTGTTTTAATATTTTAATGTCAGTTTTAAAATCATCAGTTTGCAGTTCTGTGTATCTTATATATATGACATGCTTCTTTCTCTTTCTGTAGCATTAGCCACTACGTGATCGTCATGTCCCTGACCATCGTGCTGGTGTTGCTCAATGGCCTGGCACAGCTGCTCACAACAAAAAAACTCCGACTGCATGGCAGACCCAAAAGCCATCTCATATGATGTTGCTAAAGCCAGCAGTCAGCATCTCGTTCTCCTTTTAAACTGAACAAGGATTCAGTAAGAAGAAGGTACTGGTGCATCGCGCGAGCTACTCCTGTAACAGAGATTGTATGAACAATTCGGCAGTTCAGGAACTGTTTGTCTGGAATAAAGGAGCCGACATTTTCTTTAGGAAATAATGGCCATGCATGGAAGAGGGGTTACGTCTGTGGAAAGCGTAGTAAAGCATTCTCCATTTTCATTGTTGCCGGGAGCTGGCAGCTCTTCTCACGGATGCTTCAGAATCCTGGAACCCAACTACACGGCTTCTGATACACAAAGAGGAGGGTGTTCTGGGGGGACGCAGGGGGAGGGCAGTAGTGATCACAGCCCAAGTTAGCGCTGTGGCTGAACTTAAAGGGAATCACCAGATGGCACCATAAATATTTATTAGCTCTCAGCACTGGTTTTGCAAGTAATTGTAACTGCTAAATGATGACTCTAGAAAGACAATCAGGATGTGTTCTTTGGAATTTTCTAAAGTGTCAGTAGAAAAAAAAAAATGTTTGCAGGTGTTTATCATTTTTCTTCAGTGTCTTAGACTTCTTAGTGCTGTTTCCAGGGTTCTCGTGGCCAGTCGGCTAGATCCAGGTTTCACCGTCACTTTCTTTTTAATTCCTGGCTTCTCATGGAATTTCTAGAGCTAGAAAAAGCAGGAATTGCTTGGTATTTGTGTCTTGTCCATGGGGAAAATTTTCAAAGGTTCATTTTTAAGTGGAGATTCACTGTCACCCCTCCCCCCATTGCTTATCAGAATTCTTCAAATCAGTGACCAACCTTCTGACAGTATCATAAGAAATAGTGTTGAAATTCTTTATTTCTGGTTGTGAGGTCATAGCCAAAGGGCCTGAAATCCTCTCATGAAAGTTATCTTTCCATTTGTAAACTGACTCCAATGGAAAAAATATTTTGAGAGTAATTTTTTTGGATTCTCATAAAGCTGTTTTTACACATCACTGCAGACTGACCTTTTGCCTATTGTGTGCGGGATATTTTGGCTAAACATCATTGGTCTGAGTCCCAACTTTAGAACATAATTGCTTTTGAATTAAGCTATAGTATTACTACTTCACATTAACGATGAGGAAGCCCTGTATCAATTACTAGATTTTTCAGTTTCACAGGTAGAGAACCCATGAACTTTTTTACATTGTTTCAAAGGGTTTTAAATCTGCTTTATCAAAAATCAGAACTGACTTTATAAACACATTCAACACTTTATAGATCTAGTCTTGCCTTTCCCAGATTTCCACACAGAGAAATGAATGAATATTTTATTATTTTACTGTAAAAGGTGCTCAGGGCGTTTTTACCTTTATTTTGTTCTTCAGAGCATGTCTGTTTCTTTTTTTTTTTTTTTTAAGATTTATTTATTTATGCATATAAGAACTGGGGTACAGGCCAGAGGTGTGGGGGGCTGAGAGGATTCACCAGAGACAGTGGGGAATAGAATAGGCAGATTTACTGATGTACACTGCTGAGGGGAGCAGCGGGCAAGTCAGGAGAAGTCTGCTGTGCCATGTGGGTTGCTCCCTGGCCTGGGATCGAACTCATGCTGCAGAGGTTTCGGATAGCTTCATAGGTTGCGTCTTAACCCTTTGTGCCACCAGGGAGGCCCAACATGTCTGTTTCTTAATGTTGTTTGGAATTGGTGTGAGTTCACAGAGCAGGAACAGGAGCTGCAGCTGCAAGCCTGCCTAACTGCTGTGACCGGACCCCTCAGATTTGCCTCAGAATGGAATTTGCTAGACGGGCCTTTTACTGCATGGCCTACCACATATCTTGGAATCTTGAATAACAGAAAATAAATAATATTTAAGTTAAATCTTATTTAACTTCTGTTTGAGGCATTTACTTTGTCATTCTAACTGGAGCAGATTCCTAAATCAAGACTTAGGACATTTGCTGATTAACGTTATTTAAACTAGGAAGTAGGCATATCAAATTGAGAAAATATTGGACAACAAAAACCCATGCCATGTTACATGGACCATGAATAAATCTTGGCGGAAACTGAGGATTTAGGGAGCTGTTGTCTGTCCATAATTTACCAATGGTTTTGTGCTTTGTAGCATCATATTTAAGGTACAGTATTTGGAAAACATGCTATAAATGGTAGTATGTTTTCACAATAACCCCCTCCCAATTATTTAATACTAGAACTGAGCTACTCATCACATCATATTTTCTTATGAAAATATTCTACATTGTAGCCAGCTTAGATGGCAGAACATGTTTGTCCCTTACCCCGGCCTTCCTTTACACGAGTAGTAGACTAGGGACTCTTTTACCCATTACCTCTTGGTTACATACCTCTGCCCAGGGAAGCTGGGGGTCAGCTCTCCAGGGGAAAACCAGGTGAGCCCCCCTATGTCCACCAGTTGCCCTGTGGTCAGGGCAGGGGGGCTGAAGAGAATGGGCTAAACCATCTCAGTCATTTGGAGAAGATTCTTTTAAAAGACCAAAGTTAGATAACTTGGTAATGTCTCATCTTCTCAGAGTTGTTCTTTTTCCCTGATAGTCTCTTTATTCTCTTCAAAATGCCCGCACATAGCCTGGTCAGGCTGGGTGCTGGCCGTCTGTGGTCACATCTGCAGCACCCCCATCTCCATATTAGCAGCATTAGGGTTAAAAAGGTAGTTGCAATTTCTGCACTTAGTACTCATTCTAGAAAAAGATCATTCGAGAAATAATGTGTCACTTATTTCCTTAGAGATCCTAGAACAGATTGTAATTGTTGCAGAACTCACCACCCTTAGAACTAGTATTTATTTGCCACATAGCAGCATTTCTCAAAGAATGTCCCTTAGAACATCAGTTCCTTAGGATACAAAGAGATGTCATAATAAAAAGGGCCAAATGTACAGAGTTAAACGGGTATATTTGTTGACGGTACATGTACTGGGAAGGGAGGGTGAGGAGAGGGCACCAAATTTCCACTTGCTTGACTGCAACTCTATGTTAGGGAGTCTCCCTCCTGACTGTAAAACATCCTTCACACGCTCCCTATTGACATTTGCACCAAAACCTCAACTTGTCATACTGTTCTTAAAAAAATAGGCATTGAATGTTAATTGAATCTTTTTCTGAGAACTGGAAAATCATTTCGATTTTAACCTTTAATGTGGGAAAAATTTTAACTACGCTAACAATTTTACCTGCCTCTGTGAGTTGTTCGTCACTTGGATGTCTGCTTGGGAACCACCTCTTGTCGTTCATCACAGATAGGGGGGCAGCCCTGTCAGTTTGCACTGCCCCATATCTAACCTGTTACATCCCTGACCTGGAAAGTAAATTAAAAAAAAAAAAATACCAACTTGTTTTCTTATGATTTGCCATTATAGAGGGGGATTGATAGTTAAACTCTTTTTTTTTTTTTAAAGATTCATTTATTTATTTATACAAGCACTGGGTACAGTCAGAAGCGCGGGAGGGTGAGAAAATTCACCAGAGCCAGAGCGGGGAGCAGAGCAGGCAGAAGGACCGAAGCACACTGCTGAGGGGAGCAGCGGGCGGCAGGAGAGGTCTGCGCGCCATGTGGGACCCTTGCTGGTGGCCGGAATGGAACCGGCGCTGCAGAGGCTGCGGACAGTTTCGCAGCCCAGCGCTCAACTGCTGCTCCACCAGGGAAGGCCCGATAGTTAAACTCTTTATGATGTGTTGTTATAAAAATTATGAATGGAAAGCATCAATTATCAAGATTCAATTCATTTCAAAGAACTAAAACCTCAAATGACCATGACTTTTTCCCCCTCAACTTTATTGAGTATAATTGACAATAAAAGTTGTAGGGAGTTAAGGTGTACCACTTGGTGTGATTAAAATTCTTATTACTGGGCCTCCCCTGGTGGTGCAGGTGGTTGAGTGCTGCACTGCTAAGCTGTCCTCAGCCTCTGCAGCGCCAGTTCGATCCCGGCTGCTGGCGAGGGTCTCACATGGCGCAGCAGACCTCTCCTGCCACCCGCTGCTCCCCTCAGCAGTGTATTTCATCGGCCTGCCTGTTCTGTTCCCCACATCTGGCCTGTACCCCAATTCTTGTATAAAATAAATAAAATAAATCTTTATAAAAGAAATTCCTATTACTCTTGAGTAAACTCAGGAAAAGATAAATTCCACACAACTTTAAAATGTAAGCATCGCCTGTTGCATCAGCTAACACATCAAATATCAACCGCTGCACACGTTTTTTACAAGTGATTTTTACTTCAAGTAGGCAAGATTCAGTGGACTTACTAATAGGATTGCCAGAAGGACTAACAAAGATCATTGTCAACCTTACAAATATTAACTGCTACCCAGACTATCTCAATATCGCTGTGTACTTAGGAATAGTAGGTCAGTGAAAAGTCCCCCTCATACTTGATGAGACTTGTAACACCTGTAAGTCAAATTTGCTTGATGTGCAGATTAATTAATTAATTAATTAATCACAGATTACTGTGATTGGGTTTGCATGTACTGAACATGGCTTGCACTACCCCGGCCGGGCCTTCAGCCGCAGTGGTGCTGTTATGATGACAGAGGTATCTGTTGATGTGATAACAATCTTATGGTTACCCCCCTATAGGGTAAAGAAAATGTCAGGCTTTTCTGCCCTTCCGCCATCAGGATAGATGATGGATCCTTGTCCTGAATGCATGCCTGATGGCGGGCACCTGGAATAGGGTGTGGGCATAGGTAGATGGGATTCAGCTGAGCTGAGACTGTGCTTTTAAGGGCGGCGTCACGGGGGGACGCCAGCAGCAGCAGCAGCAGCAGCAGCAGCAGCAGCAGCAGAACCTGAAGGAGAAGCCGAAGCAGAAGCAAAGAACGCCAGAGAGCCCAGATAGAGTAAAGACTTGCTGGGGGCTGGGAGGTCTGCCAGCCTGCCAGCCTGCCAGCCCCCCAGCCAGCACCCCTGCCTGCCATATGCCTGGAGAACCCCAAATAAAAAACCTGCAAAACTACTGAGGACTCTGGCTCCTCCTTTACCCGGTCTGCATGAGATCAGAAAACCTGCACCGTGTCCTGGTCCTACCTTACACCCCCACAAACCCACCAGCCCATTCTAATCACAAGAGAAATGGGCAGATGCCTGTCAATAGAGACATCCTACAAAACAGCTGATGAGTGCCCTTGCAGACTGTCAAGGTCATCAAAACCCAGGAAGGCTAAAAAAGAAGCTCACAGCCAAGGGGAGCCTGCAGAGACAAGTGCTACATGGACTGCGGCTCCCTGGATGGGCTCCCGGAACCAAAGGACTTTAGATAAATAAAAAACTTGAAACTGGGTGAGGGAATGGGTGGGAACTCTATACTGTCTTTGTAATTTTTCTATAAATTTAAAACTCTTCAAAATATTTTTTTTAAAAAAATAACTAATGTGTCTTGAAAAGTTACGCTGTGTACACAAATGTTTCACAAGTGTGCAAGGAGTGTAATAGATACACTGAGGGGGGGAGGTGATTTGTGCATGCCCATGTGTTTATTCTTCCGTTTTCTCTGTACTCAAGTCACCCCCCTTTCTTAGCCTCACGGACCCCCCATGGACACAAAGTCCCCCCGTGGACACGAAGTGAATCAGTTTCCATCTTGTCCGGTGCAGGGGTGGTGCTGTCTGCGTGGCATTGCCGCCTCCACTGCTGACTGACAGGAGCCAGGTGCTTTTTGGTGGCTTTTCTCCCCACACTTGGCTGGTTTGGGGGTGCACCCAAGATGGGTCAAATCAGAGTCATTTGCAAGACTTTCAAACCAGAACAAAAAATTTCTAAGATAAAAGGTTGAAGAGTGTAATGGCAGGAATGGACAGTGCAGGTTTTCTATGACCCGAGCAGACGGGTGAAGCAGAGAGTCCTGGAGCCTACAGTGGCTTTGCAGGCTTTTATTGGGATTTACCAGGTACACGGCAGGCAGGGGTGCTGGGGGGCCGGGAGGCTGGCAGGCCTCCCAGCCCCCAACAAATCTTCACTTTTCCTGGGCTCTCCGGTGTTCTCTCGCACTCTCTCTGCTTCTGACGTCCCCGTGATGCCGCCCTTATGAGCCCAGGTGAATGCCATCTACCTATGCCCACACCCCACTCCAGGTGCCCGCCCATCAGGCATGCATTCAGGACTGCAAGGATCCATCATCAATCCTAATGGCGGGAGGGCAGAAAAGCCTGATACTTTTTATTTACCCTACAAGGAGCTATGGATGGCCAAGTGAGTTCCTCCTGGAATGTTCCATCACACACTTATTCAGTAAAAAGGATTATTTTTTTTTTGGTGTGCCTAAGAACACAATGGAGAATGACAAGCCCAGCGCTCCACTTCAAATCTTTATTTTTGTTCTTCACTTTGTGCTTTCCACGTTGGAATCTTTGGGGCAGAAGTCAATGTTCAGTGAAAAATAGTCCACACTTCATCACCCTGATCCACATAGTATGGCTTTCACACCTAATATTACGAAATGTTTAAGTACCCTGATTTAGTATTAAGTAGTGAAAACAGTAAATTGAGAATATTAACTTAATTAGCAGTAAATTAAGAATATAGCCTCCATCTCCAAAAAAAAAAAAAAATGCAGAGCACTCTTAAATAAGCATCCCTCCAATTCAAAAGAAAAATTCTCTCTTAGGTGCTACTGGATAAACATAAGATTATTTATGGGGCCCCTGCCATGGGTAGTGCCCTAGGACAGGTACTTTACATTCATTACCTCATCTAATTGGATCATTGTAGCCACATGTAAGGGTCAAACCTCAGTGAGCCTCCCACTAAGAAAGTCCTAGACTCTGCTACAGTTTGCTTTCAGGAAAAGCAACAAATAATCAAAGGAAAGATAGTAGCAAGAGGCGATAGGGGAATAAAGCATAAGTATTTGCAGTCCTTCCAGGTCTCCCTAGCTCATCTTGGCAACCCCAAAGATTAGCCAATGAGAATTAAGACCTGCAAAGTTTTGGTGCCGAGTGTAGAATCTTTTTGTTCACCCCTCTGCAGCATATTTTGCAAGACTAATGCTGAAATGTCCAGAGAAAGGAGCACCAATATATCCCTTTTTGGGTGTCAATTTTGTGTCAACTTGATGGGGTCATGGGGTGCCCAGATATCTGGCCAAACATTATTTCTGGATTGTGCAGGAGAGTGTTTGCAGGTGAGATCAGCTCCTGAATGGATGGGCTCAGGAGAGCGGATTTGCTCCCCAGTGTGGGCGGAGAGTCCTGGAGCGGGACTCACTGTGGGCGGGCATCACCCAGTCCATTGAGGCCTGAGCAGAGTGAAAGGTGGAGGAAGGGAGGATTTGCCTTTCGGGGGGCTGCTTGTTGTGGAATCTGCTTTGGAATCAGACTCCTGTTTCTCGGGTCCTGTGTTGAGACATCTAGATAAAAATGAAACAGCCTGGCCCAGTGTAAGGGCAGGAACGGACACAGTGCAGGTTTTCTGATCCCATGCAGACCGGGTAAAGGAGGAGTCAGAGTCCTCAGTGGTTTTGCAGGTTTTTTATTTGGGGTTCACCAGGCATATGGCAGGCAGGGGTGCTGGCTGGGGGGCTGGGAGGCTGGCAGGCCTCCCAGCCCCCAGCAAGTCTTCACTCTATCTGGGCTCTCTGGAGTTCATTCTGCTGCTTCTCGGCTTCTCTTTCGGCTTCGGCTTCTCTTTTGGCTTCGGCTTCGGCTTCTACTGCTGCTGCTGGCGTCCCCGTGACGCCGCCCTTAAAAAGCACAGTCTCAGCTCAGCTGAATCCCATCTACCTATGCCCACACCCTACTCCAGGTGCCCGCCATCAGGCATGCATTCAGGACAAGGATCCATCATCTATCCTGATGGCGGAAGGGCAGAAAAGCCTGACATTTTCTTTACCCTACACCCAGCCATTTGGTGATTGCGACTGGTCAGTTACTGTCAACAGTGGAACAGACTTTAGAGTGTAGCTCAAACCTCAAGAGGGACACTGATGTTCATGTGGGGTGGGGGGGGATAGATTCAGAAAACAAAACCAAAAAACTATTTCCACAGCTTTCTAGTTATGGTTTTAAAATGCTTCCTGTTTCATTCATTGCCCACCCGCCCACCTTCTCCAAGATTTACCACGTGATCAGGGGAAGACAATGACGTTAGACCTGACTCTGGCCCTCCAGAAACTTATTGTGCAAACCGCGGGACAGAACCCTTATATCTGTTGCTTATTAACACACACCCTAGAATCAAGGTTAAGGCCTCAGTCTCCCAAGACTCCACTTCAGGGACCAGTTGTAAGCCCAGCTGTTACCTGTACTTCTGACCAACCAGCTGTAAATCAGAGAATCACAACCCCCTTCTCAGGTTCAATTATTTTGCAAGAGTGACTCACAGAACTCAGGAAGCTGCTTACCCATTAGATCTGAACACAATGGGTATTAAAGAAGATGAATGGGTGAATGGACCCACAGTCTGATGAAGAGACACACAGGAGATGACTAAGATCCTCAAAACAAGATCTTTGACTTCATTTTTTTAAGGTTATGTGAACAAGAACGGGGGTACAGGCCAGAGGTGTGGGGGGTGAGAGGATTCACCAGAGACAGAGTGGGGAACAGAACAGGCAGACTGACTGAAACACACTGCTGAGAGGAGCAGCAGGTGAGGCAGGAGAGGTCTGCTGTGCCATGTGGGTAGCTCTCTGGCCGGGGATCAAACTTGTGCTTGCAGTGGCTGCAGATAGCTTCATAGGTTGTGTCTTAACCCCTTGCACCACTAGGGAGGCCCCTAGATCTTCAACTTTAGATGCATCCAGAAAACAAAACAAAGAACTTCCCAGGCTGCCTTTGACTTAGGAGGACTACAAGACATAGCAGTAGTGACCCAAGGCCAGCATCGAGGGGTCCCCTGCAGGGTCCCCTTCCCCACCTCCTGCTCCTTCCCAAGTCAGGCATTTGCGCTGGCGCCTCCTGCTCCTCCTGGAAGAGCCTTCCAGCTCTTTGCAAGCCGGGCTCATCCTCAGCCCCCAGGTCCGCTCACCTGGACGGTTCCCCAACCAGCGTCCCAAAGTCGGGGGGCAGGGCCCTGAGCACAGTAGGGGCGCAAGGAACGAGCCTCTGCCCAGGCATGCGTCTGCAGCTTCAGACACCTTGGGGAAAAGGGAGCTCCCCAAGTCCTTCCTGGGGAGACAGGAGCGGGCAGCCCGCGTTTGCAGCGTTTGCATGTATTTGCAGGCGTCCTTGCATACATTTGCAGATCCGGAAAAATGGTGGGAGGAGGAGGCTGGGGTCCTCCTCACCCCCGGCTCGGGGGCGGCAGGGGTCCGCGAGGTCGCAGCCCCGCGGGAGGGGCCGCGCGAGGGGGCGCAGGAAGACCGCCGGGGACCCTTGGGGGCGTCTGGGGTCGCGGGCCGGGTGGGGTCGGCTGGAGGCCACCAGGGGGCGGCAGAGGCTGAGCAGGACGGCGGGGCTCCCCCCTCCACCCCCGGCTCCCCGCCGCCCCAGCAGGAGGAGGGGCGTCCTCTCCGGACTCCAGCCCCAGCCTCCGGCCTCCAAATCCCCCCCCCCAGCCCACCCGCCGAGGACCCCAAGGGGCGGTGCCTGCGTCGTGTGGCGGGGAGACTCCCCATAACTCGGTTTCTAAGTTTGCGTGATGGGACACGCCGGACACGGCCCTCCCAGAGCCTCCTGGGGAGGGGGTTCGTGGCCAATGACAGACTCCCCCATCGGTGACCCCCATTACAGGGCTGGCGAGACAGAAAGGGACAGGAGCTTGGCTCCCTGCCAGGCAAACCCCCTCCCATGCCCTCCTGCCTCCTCAGCCCCACAGCTCCTCACCTGGGCCAGAGGTGCCACCTGCGCCTCTTGGCTGACACCGAGGCAGGGACTACCTGGCGGGGGTCCCACAGATGTCAGGGCAGGCCCTGGGGCTTTGAACTCCGTGCCAGGGGATGGTGCCTTCCCACCCCCACTGCACACTCACACACACACACACACACACACACACACACACACACACGGGAGGGTTCTGAGGCGCGGCCCCAGGCAGGGTGGAGGAGCAGGAAGGCAGGAGCCTGCATCCTGGTCTCTTCCATGGAAGCGTGCCCGGGGCGCCGCCCTGCTTGAGCAGGTGTGTGCTCACGTGTGGGCACGAGCTGCTGCCCACCTTCAGCAAGGGGCTGCCTCTCTGCAGGTCAAGCAAGCCCTGAGTGATGAGAAGGGGGAGGTGGGGCTTCTGGGATGTGCTCCCCTCACCCAAATCTGAGGCCACCCCTCCCTGCGTCCAGCGCCCTGCTCATCAGCCGGCTGCCTTTTCCTGAAGGTGTGCAGTGCAGTAACGGTGGCGTTGTCAGATCGGCTGCATCGACTGTGACCGTCTCCTTCCAGGTGTATCTCTGCCCTGAACCAGGTGAGTCTGCCCAGGATCCAGGCTCCTAGACTACGCCACCCCCCACTCTGATGTATGGAGGCAGGGGTGTAAAAGCATTCCTAGCAGAAGAAAAAGCTGTGCAAAGGCCCAGACACAGGAAAGAGCTTAGATCCAAGGAGGCCCTGGAAGGCGTGGGGAGATGAGGCTGGGAAGCAATGGGGTGCTGTGTGTGTGTGTTTATGTGTGTGCACGCGCGTGTATGTGGGGGGAGTGTGAGCACATTCAGACCTAGAGTCAGAGACCCCCTAAGAGATATCGAAGAGGAGACTGGATCATGGCTGAGCATGAAACGGTGGTGTTCATACTAATAATGACCAGCTTCCAAGTCGCAAGCACCAACTCTGTGCCTCATGCTGTTCCCTTCAGTTTCCCATCAAATCCTTCAGCGTGTGACAAGACCAAGGCTGTCACAGTCACCACTTTGCAAATGAGGAAACTGAGTCTTGGGGGAGGTAAAACTCCTGAGCTGGCATCCCGCTGCTCCAGAGCCCACCAGGAGGGGGACGTGCATCATTTAGGCCGTGTAATCTTCAGGGCAACCCGGTGCCTCAAAGCGTCTGTCCTGTTATGCAAAGGCAGACACGGAGACACCCCATGTGCACTTCTCTACTCTCCTCTGGCCCCCAAAGATTTAATCCTTTGCTGGAGGGTTGGGGTGGGGGTGAGGGGCCTTGCGGTGCTGTTCCCGGTGCTGAAATGTCTTTCGTCAGGGCCAGCTCCACTGGAAGAATCCTGAAGCCCACAGAGAGGTGGAAAAGATACAGAGAAGCCACCGCACCAAATGCCTCCACTTTTCTCTGCCCCTCACACCAAACTAGCCTGGGTCCTTGACGGCTGTGGTGGGACCTCAAATGGCAGAGAGCACGGGTGTCCCCCAGGGAAATAACGGCCACCCTGGATGACAACTTGGTGAAGGTCAGGCTTAGAGCTGGTCCCTGGGGTGAGGAGAGGGACAGTGGCTTTCGGTGCTCTGGTGTGGCCATGTCTAAGAGGAGGGGTGTGAGTCTCCTGTCCTCCACTGGAAGCTCTCCGTGGGGAGCTGATGTGTCTTGAACACTTTTCACTATCCCCTTTAATAGGAGGAAGCCGAATTTTATTTTTTTAAGATTTATTTATTTATACAAGAGCTGGGGTACAGGTTAGATGTGCGGGAGGGTGAGAGAACTCACCAGAGACAGAGCAGGGAGCAGAACAGGCAGACAGACTGAAGACAGAGCTGAGGGGAGCAGCGGGGGAGACAGGAGAGGTCTGCGCCACCATGTGGGAATCTCCCTGGCTGGCCGGGAATCGAACCCACACTGCAGAGGCTGCGGACAGCTTCACAGTGCTGCGCTCAACCTGATGCGCCACTGGGGAGGCCCCAGGAGAAAGCAGAATTTAATCCTGTTTATTTTCATCATTTTTGTTTTTCACAATCACTTCCAATTAATGGTAGGTATAACTGGTTTGCTTTTAAAGTATCGTGATGAAATCTTCTGTAAAAATAAGATCACTTAAATCAAAAGCGAATCATCATCCCATGGTCCTGTGGGAAGTGTCTTGAATCCAATGTCTGTGTCCTTATAAAAAGAAAGAAGACACACAGGGACGAGGCCATGTGGGCAGAAGCAAGGCGGGAGCGATGCTGCCACAGGCCACAGAGCACGGACGATGCTGCAGCCCCGGCAGCCGGGAGAGAGGCCTGAAAGGGAGACTCTCTCAGCCTTCCGGGAGAGCTCAACCCTGCCGACAGCTGAATTTTGGACTCCCGCCTCCCGGAACTGAGAGAATACATTTCTGTCGTTCTGTTATGGAAATAACAAAATGAATCCATCCCTCTGGGTCTGGCTTTTCCCCTGCCCTCCGCAACTAACCCTGTGTGCAGACTGTTTGGAGAGACCTTCAGATTTGGACTTAAAACTGACCATCGCACATTTTTTTAAAAGATTTATTTTATTTATTTGAGCATACAAGAGCTGGGGTACAGGCCAGAGGTGCAGGAGGCAGAGTGGTGGATGAGTGGGTAAGAGGATTCACCAGAGACAGAGTGGGGAGCAGAAGAGGCAGACTGACTGAAATACACTGCTGAGGGGAGCAGCAGGCAAGACAGGAGAGATCTGCTGTGCCATGTGGGTAGCTCCCTGGCCAGGGATTGAACTCCTGCTACAGTGGCTGCCAATAGCTTCATAGTGTTGAGACTTAACCCCTTGCACCACCCGGGAGGCCCCACCACAAAGTGTTAATCAATGACAAGGTAGGGTGAAACAAACATTCCAGGGCATCATCATTCCTTACTCAGAGTGGAGCCCAAGTAGGGATGTGAATAGGCTTGAGGGGCAGATGGGGGCTTCTAAGGTGTCTTCTCTCCCTCTCTCCTACTTCGAACCCTTGTCAAGCTGCTGTTTTATAGACCTAACCCTGTTGCTGAGCAGGTCAGTAGTTCATTCCTTCTGTTGCTGAGCAGTATTCCAGGGGGTGGGTCTTGCATTATCTGTTCTTTCGTTTCTGGCTTCTTTCATCTGGCATAATGTCCTCGAGGTGGCTCCATGCTGTCGTGTGTGTGAGAATTTGCTTCCTTTTCAAGGCTGAATCTTATGCCATTATATGGCGGACCACATTTTATTTATTCTTTCATGGATGGGCATTTACATTGTTTTCCACCATTTGGTTATTGTGAATAATACTGTGAAAAATTCATGTAAAAATAGATGTTCAGTATTTGCTTTCAATTCTTCTGGGCTTATACCTATAAGTGGAACTGCTGGGCCATATAGTAATTCAATATTAGTTTTTAGGAACTGCCTTATTGTTTTCCACAGAGGCTGTACCATTTTACCTTCCCCCAAGCAATGCACAAGCGCTCCAGTTCTCCACATCCTCACCAAAGCTAGTTATTTTCTGATTTTTTTTTTTTTAATCACAAGGGATGTAAGATAGTATCTCCTTGTGGTTTTGATTTGCATTACCCTAATTATTAGTGATACTGAGCATCAGCTTCACATGCTTGCTGGCCGTTTGTGAACCTTTTTCAAAGAACTGTCTATTTGAGTCCTTTTCCTGTTTTTAAAGTTTCATTCTTCTTTTTGGTTGTTGAGTTTTAGGAGTTTTAAAAAAGATATTTATTCTGGATATGAATCCTTTTCAGAGACATGATTTGCAAATATTTTCTCCCACTCTGTCAGTGACCGTTTTTCTATGCAGATTATGTCCTTTGATGGACATTAGGCTTACATTTTCATCAAGTCCAATACATGTTTTTCTTTCGTTGTCTGTGCTTTTTGTGGCATGTCTAAGAAATCAACGTCAAATCCAATGCCATGAATTTTTTCCTCTATTTTATCTTGCAAGAGTTTTACAGTTTTAGCTCCTGTGCTTACACTCTAGACGCGTTCGTTAATATTTATATATGGTGTAAGGCCGGGATCCGGCTTCATTCTATTGTTTGTGGATATCCAGTTTTTCTTGCACCATTTGCTGAAAAGCCAAATCATCAGCAATCTGTTGTAAACCCCACCTCCCCACGTGTGTTGGTTTCCTAGGGCTGCCATAGCAAATTATCACAAACTGGCGGCATCAAATAATAGAAGTGTGTTCTCTCGTAGCTGTGGGGGCCAGAAGTCCTAAGTCAGGGTGTGGGGTGGGCCAGGCTCCCTCTGGAGGCTCTCAAGGAAGAGGCTCCCCTTGTCTCTTCCACCAGGCCTTCCTGGGCTTGAGGTTACATAACTCCAGTCTCTGCTCCATCTTGACAAGGCCTTCTCTCTTTTGTCGTCTCGTGTGATATAAGGATAGTTGTCACTGAATTTATGGCCCACCTGGGTAATCCGGATACTCTCATCTCAAGGTTCTTAGCTATTATAATACATTTGGGAAAGTGAACTTTCCAGAATCGTCAGTCACTTCTCTGGCTGAATCATAGCACTTGCATGACTAACTCATACAATTTACTGGGTCACGGATTTGAATACCATAGTTCACCCTGATATATGTAAATATAAAAACAGCAGCACATAAGCCTGACAGTGGAGTTAATTACTCCTTAATGTCAAGATTGCTGATGATTTGGCTTTTCTGGAACATTCTTGCCATTATTCTCTGGAAGGAACAAAGAGATTCTGAGTTTCCTTTTATCTTTGATATTTTTGGTAGTTATGTATCTGGAAAAAATTGAAACCAGAAAGTTGAAAGCTTGTGATAAGCCCTGTTGCCCTTTAAACCATTGCCCTTGGGGCTTACGTGGGAGAGCCCCACCCTCAGTGGCTCTGTAGCATCTGTGACCTAATCCAGAATTCAAGAGGGAATTTTCCCACAGAAGCCCAGCACACCAGCCCTCTCGGGCTTGATCTGGGTTTGGTGTAAATTAAACATGCCACCACAGGCCCCGCCAGGCTGGATGCCATCACAAGAGCATTCCCTGAACCTCAGAGTGAAGACTTTGAGTGGCATTTCCTTTGTTAAGCCACGAGTCTTGTGTAATGTTAACTGACATTCTGATTTATAAGATCTTATCTTGTGTCAGTCTGCTGGCTGGAGCCGCTGTTCTTAATGCTGCCAGGACCTCGGAGGCTGACCCAATGCATTGGTCCTGAAATGAGAGAATAATGAGGTGAGGGTGTTAGCCATTCCCCATCCCCTGCATGTGCGAGCTCACATAGTCAGAGGCTCAGTGTTGCCCTTATTTTACCTGGTGGACCTGCTCCTCCAGGAGGCTGAGGCCATTAGGAAGAAATCCGGTAAGGCCTGGACCTGGCTTGATGAGCTGGGCTCAGCACACTGAATGCTTTGCTGTAAATCACAGATGAGCGTGAGTCCTGCCATGGCATTAAAGGAAGCTGAATGAAAGGCTGGTTGGTACCTTCTCCTGCAAAGGACCCCCTTCCACTCCTTTCCCACTCCCAGTTTCCCTCCTTGTTTGCCAGCTTTTACTGTTGCTTTTCTAACTGGCAGTATAAGGTTCTGGCCTTGCTCTTGGCCATGTCCCTGTGCCACAGACCTCATTCCCTCATCATCTAATCCCACTTTCCGGATCCAGTCATTTCACTGGTGGCCAGCTTTCCTTCAGGAAAGAAAAGGAGTCACCTCCTTTCATGCATGTGTCCACCCTGAGAGTCTTGCCCCATGGTGTAAATGTGACAGATAACCACTCCCCCCACCCCCTGCATGTGGTCAGGACCGGTCAATATTATAGGATACTCATTCTCTTAAGCTACGTTATTAAAGACTCCACCATAGCTGACTGGAGGAGATTCTTCTATTGCCTTTGAAAAAATGAGCTGCCAACTTGCAAGGTGGGGGGAGCCTGAGGGGAGTCTCCAGGACGGACATCAACTCTTAGCTGATGTCTGCCAGGAAAAGCAGGACTCGGTTCTTCAACTGCATGAACTGAATTCTGCCAATGAGCTGAGTGAAGTTGGAAGGGGCCCCTGAGTGCTGGATGAGAATGCAGCACAGCTGACATCTTATTTCAGCCTTGTGAGACCCTGAGCAGAGTCTGCTGCACCCAGGCTTTCAACCTCCAGAGACGGTGAAAGGAGAAAGAGTGGAGGTTTTTAGCTGCTAAGTTTATGGCAATTTGTTGTGCGGCCACAGAAAATGTACCATCTGATGACAGCTGCCAATAAAAAGTTGGCTTCGTTTTCTTCACAGAAATCCTGGGGCAGTAACTTGCTGGAGTTACTGGTCAACCTTATATCAAGCCAGGCCTTCCTAACCTCAGAGTTTCTTCGTCTGTAACGTGCCCTACTGTGTGTGCAGGCAACCCCTGGCTCTCTTTATGAACACCCAGTGGGACTGCACAGTGATGTAACTCTGGCTACTGCTAGTGCCTTGAGTAACAAGCTGTCTTTAGCCTCTGGCCCAAAAGTCCGCTCTCTGGGAAACTGTGACAAGAGACCTCACTGGCATGCAAGCAGAGTGACATCTGAAACCCTTCACAGGCCCTGACTTGACATACATCACAGTTTGTTTATTTATTCATCTTTTAACCCAACAGGGTTGATTCCTGTTGAAGGTTATTATAAATAAAACTGCTATAAACATCTATTAAGTCCTTGCCTGAACATGTCCCCTTTTCTCTTGGAAGATCTACCTAGGAGTAGAATGGCTGGTTCATGTAATAGGTACATGTTTATTTTTCAAAAGAGATTTCCAAATTGTATTCCAAAATATTTATAATGTTTTTTATTTTCATCAAAGGAAGAAGAAAAATCCAAGTTCCCCCCATCTTCATCAATGCTTCACATAGTCAGTCTTTATTAATTTTAGTCATTCCAATAGGTGTGTAGTGGCATCTCATAGTGGTTTAAATTTATATTTCCCTAGTGACTAATGTGCTGCTGTGCTAATGACCATATGTCTTTTGGTGCAGTGTCTAGTCAAATCTTCTGCCCATTAAAAACAAAATCTGCTTTAAAGTCCTTATCTGCTAAATTCATCATCTCTGTCACTTCTAGGTCTTTCAATGGACTGTTTTCTCCTGGTTATGGATCATATCTTGCTGTGCCTTCACATGTCTGTAGGTGATATATTATACACTACAAATTATGAATGCCACATAGTTGAATGTCCAGATTTTGCTATCTTCTTTAATCGAGCGCTGAATGTTGTTCTGGCTGGCACTTAATCTCAGATCATCTTGATATTTTCAAGCTTTGGTTGAAAGCCTTGCCAGGCAGGTCTCGAGCAGCTTTTCTGGGGTCTCATTGAGTTCCTGAGTTCGGTGACATTTCTCCAACCTGCCCAGTCAGTCTTTGAGCACCCCAAGACCTCTTTGGGTTCAGTAGTTGTTCCACAATCAGTTCCCCAGTGTTCTTTGATCAGCCTCCTGGAATCCTGCACTATGCATGAATTGCTTGCTTTTTAGCCAAAGTCTTACGGGGACCCCCAACCACAAATACCTGGAACTCTTGTTCCCTTCACTGGGGTACTTTACTTTGCACATTCCAGCTGTCTAAGAATGGAAATTTCCAATTTCTGTCTCTTCAGCTCAGCAAGACTGCACAGCATTGTGCTTGACTTGTTCCTTGTGCTACAATCTGGAAAGTACCTGTTAGGGTGGCTTCCCCTTCACTGGTTCCTCTGGAATAAAGAAAAAAGGTCATTAGGATATTTTGATTTGTTTTTGGTTTTCAACAACCTCACAAAACTAAAATGTGTCTAGAGCTAGCTAGCTCCTGCTAAGTTTTTCTAATGCTTTACTTTTGTGATGTGAATTTTTTAAACAGCTCTCTGTTTTGTTAGTCTAAAAAGTAAAAACCTTAATGTAGTTCATGAAATGCCTTGAAGGAACATTAAAGATTGAAAATGACGTCCATCTCTGGCAAAAAGTTGAATCTAGCTTCTGCAAAACCCTAAAGGCATCAGTTACATAGACTCTATGTAAAGGGGTAAAGGGAACTAAGAGACAGGGTTTATTTAGATGGTCACTCTGCCTTTTATAACCGTCAACCTGGCAGCAGGTCCTTGACACCTCTTGGCAGTGTGTGTGTTATGGGGGGGGGGGTGGGCGGGAGAGAAAGATAGAATTTCTTCTACCCACCTAAAAATTCAAGAGGTAATTAAAAGGGAAAGCATCTACTTGGGATCAAAGAATAGCACTTTAGGGTACACAGATTCAGGTGGAAACCTAAAAAGTAAGGAATTTTTTTTTTTTTAAAGATTTATTTTGTTTTATTTATTTATGCAAGCACTGGGTACAGTCAGAAGCGCGGGAGGGTGAGAGAATTCACCAGAGCCAGAGCGGGGAGCAGAGCAGGCAGAAGGACCGAAGTACACTGCTGAGGGGAGCAGCGGGCGGCAGGAGAGGTCTGCGCGCCATGCGGGACCCTCCTCCGGTGGCCGGGGAGCAGCCGGGGATCGAACCGGTGCTGCAGAGGCTGCGGGCAGCTTCGCAACCCAGCGCTCAACCGCTGCGCCACCGGGGAGGCCCAAAAGTAAGGAATTTTTAATCAAAGGAAAGAAGAAGATGAAATATGTGGTTCACAAGTTGATTAATGCTAACAATCTTAAACTATTCTTGGCTGTGCATAATTGATTACCGATTCTCTGGCAAAAAGTCCATACTCATCGGTTCTCGCCACCTGCATGACTTCGTAAACAATGCTTGCTCAATGGCTTCTTAAAACAATTGCTTTTGGCTCCATCCAAAGCTCTTGACCCACTCCAAAGGTCTGTGACTTGGCTTAAATGAGACAGGTAATGCAATTTCTCTGTAATGGCTCCCCAGTTTCATTTAAAAAACGTCTTCACCGATGTCAACTTTTCATTCTGTAAAGAATGTGAGACCAACTCATTTCTGGCTTCAAGAGCGTGAGTAGCAGCTTAGTTCCATGCTTATGATTTAGAAATCAGTCCAGAAGACCTGGCTTAGAACCCACAGTTTGTGAGGTCTTGGGATAAATCCTGCTCCCCCTGGTGCCCCAGGCTTCTCATCTTAAAAACTGCAACAATGTGAAGGTTATTATGAGGATAAATAGTATAATAAACATGTGCTCAGATAGAAAGAAACTTGTGATGGGCCACAAAAAATGAACTTCCTAGAAAAATGGGTGGTCAGTAAACTCAGGGCCTGGGGGTACTGATTGTGATCTATTCAGGCTGATAGCAGTGGCTAGCCCTGTGGTGCAAATCTTAAATGGGGAAAGAGTAATTTGAAGCACTTAAATAGTGAAGAAGGCAGTGATTTTTACATGTGTATGGATCAAATAGAATTGTTCCACTGAATGTGCATAAACGATCCCCTGAGGACCCGCAAATGCAGCCAACAGCTGTTTTTATTTCCGGCTTCAACCCGATCTCTCCCACCCCCAGACTTCTGCTCCACCCGACCAGCTGGAGGTCTCTCTGGCACTTTTGTTCAGCTTCCTTTGAGGGAAGCAGGGGTCTGCTCTGCCTTTCCAGTATGTTCTCAATGATTCCTCTGTTCTTGACCTCATCCCTCCAGCCCATTACTTCGCAGAGCTGGTTTCTTGAGCCCTGACCTACTGCCAACGCCTCTGATTGTGCCTTTTCAAGGTGGGAAGGAAAAAATAGAAGGAAATAGATTAAACTCTTGGGCAGATATTATCGGTGGAAAACTGAACATCCACTTTGTCTTTTTTCACTTACTGGACCTCAGTTTTGTTCACGGTGGCCCCAAGGCAACATTGATTATCAAGAACTGCTAACATTAAAAAATGGGAAAAATCATAAGTGCCTCCAACACCACCAACTGAAATGTCAAACCTGAATCTCATCCAGCTTCTAGATCCAGCTACCAATTCAGGGGAAATACACAGGGCAGAGATGTGAGGAGAGAAATTCAGACTGAGGGAAATGTGATAGGACAAATAATCTACCTCCCTAAACAAATATATTGCAGGGGAAAAGTAAAGGAAATCTGTAGATAAAAAATATACTTAAGGAGCATATCAATTAATCATAACTTTATTTTAATTTGACATGAACAAACTAGAAAGATGAACTTAGAGCATCTTAGAAAGAAGTTTGAACTCTGGACATCTGATACTAAGGAATTATTATTTATTTTTTTCTGAAGTATGATGGTGGCATTATTTTTTAAAAGAAGTCTCATAATTTAGAAAAATATTGTAAAATATTTATAGATAATGTGATATGTTATCTAGAATTTTCTTCAAAATAATGCTGGGAGGAGAAAGGCAGTAGAATATAGCTGGAAAAGATAGCTAGGAACTGGTTGAAACTGGATGATGAGTTCATGGGGATTTACAATGCTGTTCTATCTACTGTTATATATCCTTTAAAGTTTTCATATTAGAAAGATAAAAGTTTCCTTTTGTGTCAGATGGTAATGAAATGCTGCATTTTGGAGGTGGAGCGAAGAATTCAGTTGGAGATGCTTTTAGTTTGGATTTAGTGAGATGTGTTTATAAGAGGTTAATTTTTTTTTTTTTGGTAGTTTCTTCTATGTGTGGTTATTTCTATTCGTCTGGAGCAGCAATGGCTTTGAGAACTGTCCCTACTGCCTGGTGTGTGGGTTCACTGACATCATGTCCCCAAGGTGGTGCCGGGAACTGGATCATGATCTCAACGTGTCTGTTCTATGGTGCCCAGCCATGAGAGATATGTGTGGGTTAAAGAGAAACAAAGCTTGAACACTGGTCTGTGGAAAATTCCTCTTATCAGATGTGGAAAATAGTAAGTGCTTTTGGTAAAATTTAATTCTTTGATACCTTATCAAAATAGAAGTTCTCTTCTATCAGGAATGGGAGAATACAATTATGCATGTAGATATTTATATCTTTATATATACACCTATGTCTTTACATATACATACATGTACTTGTCTTTTGAAAAATAAGAATCATTTGAAATCAAACTTAGAAGATTGTGTTTGTGGTGCTCAAGCCCCTGCCAGGACTATAAACCGCAAGCAAGTCTGTATGGGAAGATACCAATTTTATGCAGAGAAACTAAAAATAATTTAAAAAGTGGTCAATCATGCTAGAAGGAAGGCTAATTATTTTTCCATTTGCTCTGTAGAAAATAATGGCACAAAATAATTGCAATGTGAAGAGTTGATCAAAAAGAATGCAACCAAAAAACATTGGGATAAAAGTATTACAGGGAAGTATCAGGCAGTAAATAATTTAAAATATTGTGCTGCTTATTGTATTTGTCAGATTACAAAAATCGCAAATTGGTGTGTGATTTCTCTTCCCAGCCTAAGCGAATATTCACTTTTAAATTTAATTGTTATTTGTCACAGGAACAGAGAGAACAGTTGCAGAGATCAGCCTTCCCCAGGCTCCATGCAGGGCCTCTCAAGTCACAAGCCCCGCTGAAGCGGGAATGCGCTGGGGAAAGGAGAGCAGGAAAGGCCGCTCCACGGACTCTGGGCTGTCGGGCAGCAGGGCCAGCAGCTGGGAAGAGGAGCTGGGCTGGGACGGGCTGGCATCCCGCAGCACCTCTGTCTGCGTCTCTCGGCGTCAGCCACACACTCCACTTCCACATTGACATTCCCCTCAAATTTCTTTTTTGGTCACCCTGTAGCCGGATTCCCCCCATTTTCAACAAAACACTCCCCTCCCCTAGGCTAAAAATTAGGAATAAGTGGGATGGAACTCTTTTTTAAAAAAAAAAGATTTATTTTTTTTAAAGATTCATTTATGCATACAAGAGCTGGGGTACAGGGCAGAAGTGTGGGGGACAAGAGGATACACCAGAGAGAGTAGGGAACAGAACAGATAGATTGACCGAAATACACTGCTGAGGGGAGCAGCGGGTGAGTCAGGAGAGGTCTGCTGTGCCATGTGGGTGGCTCCCTGGCCGGGGATTGAACTCGTGCTGCAGTGGCTGTGGGCAGCTTCATAGGTTGCATCTTAACCACTTGCGCCACCAGGGAGGCCCCTGAAAGATTTTTTTGTTTACCCTAGAACTGAGGTACAGGCCAGAGGCAGTAGAGGGTGAGAGAATTCACCAGAGACAGAGTGGGGAGCAGAACAGGCAGATCGACTGAAATACACTGCCGAGGGGAAGCAGCGGGAGAGACAGGAGAGGTCTGCCGCACCCTGTGGGTCTCTCCCTGGCCGGCTGGGAATCGAATCCACGCTGCAGAGGCTGCAGACAGCTTCACAGCACAGCGCGCAACCCCGCTGTGCCAGTGGGGAGGCCCAGGATGAAGCTCTTAACTACCTGTCTTCTCTCTTCCCTCAGGCCCTCTTCCTGGTTAACCCTCAACTGGCTCCACCTGCCTTCCTGTGAACTGGGAAAATCGACTCTTCCATCACTGGTAGAATTTTCTGTGCGCTTCTGGGGTTCAGAGTGGCATCAGGTCTGCAGATGGCTGGGAAATCCCCTGTGGAAAGCCAACCACCTCGACTCCCAAGGCCCGGGTGGCTGCACCTCCTTGGGTCAGGAAATGGGAAGCCCTGCACTGTCCCCACATTTCTCCCCACCCCCTTAATATCAGCCCAGCACCCCTGCCACTCAGGGACCTGGGTTTTTTTGGGTGCCTCTCCCACTGACTGCCTTAAAGGCTACTTGAATAAACTCCGTGTAAAGACATTCCTCAAGGTTCAGAATTTGGCTTTCTGGGCACAAACGAGCCACCGGCTTGGTGGTTTACAACTGGACCCACGCAAAGAAAGCGACTCGGATAATTTAGCACGGATAATGCTAAATTAACACGGTTCAAAACTGCATGCAGGTGACCTCGCTTGCTCTCCCGGCTTTAAATTCCACCCAAATTCTGATGATTCACAAATTTATAATTCCTGTCTGGCCTTCTCTGATCCAGGGTTATGTCTGAATCCCTTCTTACATCATTGCTTGGAAATTTCATAGACTTCAAATTTCGCACATCTGAAACTGAGCTTTTTTTTTTTTTTTTTTGACCCTGTTCTTTCCAGACTCTTCCTCTGAGGAGAGTCCAGGTGCTCAGGTGAAAATTCTTGGAATTGCTTTTTATTCCTCTCTCTCCCTCCCAAGCTCCCAGTCATCTATGAGGAGAGTCCTTTGATGATTCCTTCAAAAAATATTCAGTATCTACTACTTCTGTGGTAGATTGAAAAATTGCCCCTGGGGTCCCCTAAAGAGACCCATATCCTAATCCCTAGAATCTGTAAATGTTATCCCATGGGGCTAAAAAAGGAGGTAGAGGTTTTTTAAAAATTAAGGATGATGGGGCGTTATTTGGATTATCCAGGTGAAGCCTAATTACAATCCCAATTGTGCTTATCTCGTGGAGGCGAGGGAGCCTTGATATGCAGAGAGGGGAAGGGTGTATGAAGATGGAGCAGGGAGAGATCGGAAGATGCTGGCCTGGAAGAGCAGAGCTGTGCGGCCACAAGTCAAGGGTGCTGGTCGCCTTCAGCAGCTTCAGGAGGCATGGAACAGTGTGGAGAGCGCACAGCCTCCCTGTTGCAAGACTTCGACCCAGTGACCCTGATTGAGGACTTCAGTATCTGGCCTTCAAAACCGAGAGAGACTACGTTTCTGTTTTTGAAGAACTGTGTTTGTGGTAATTCATTACCGCAGCCTCTGGAGACCAATACAAATATTTGTCTTTTTTTTCTACAACTACCTTGTTTCAAAGCCCATCTGCCTGGACGATGGCAGTGACCACCGGTCTGACCGGCCTCCTGCTTCTGTCCTCACGCTCTCTAGCCTAGTCTTGACGCAGCCACCAGAGCCCAGCTTTAAGCCTGTAAGTCAGACCACATCACTTCTTATTCAAGACCCTTCACTTATTTCTCATCTCGCTAGGAAAACCCACAAATCTCATGCTGGACTACAGAGACCCGTGTGACATGGCCCTTCCTAGCCTGTCTGTCTCGACCTCCTACCCCCACTCTAGAGGCCTCAGCGCCTCGATATTCCTCAAGCATTCTGGGTAGGCCCCTCCCTCAGGACCTCGCGCTTGCTCTCCCACCTGTTTGGGTTGCTCCCCCTACTTTCCATAGCCATATGGCTTATTTCTTTACCTGGTGGATGAGACCTTCTCTGAGTACTCTTCAGACACCCACCCTCCCTCTGAGGAGGTGTGAAGTTATTCCCCGAAATCATATATGGTGTTGTAAACCAATGTTACCTCACACATACACAAAAGTGACTAAGTCAAGGGATGCCCAGATATTAAAGATAAATGCACACAAAACAAAACACCCCTAAACACCAACCTTTCAACCTCATTTGCATGTTCTAATCCTTTCCCCTTCTTACCTGCTCCAAAGTTTATTTTAAATTCTGACATATTCCTTCTTAGTTGTTTGATTGTCTACCCACCTCCCTTAGAATACAAGCTCCATGAGGACAGGATTATTTGGGGTTTTATTTCCTACTGTTGTATCCCCAATGCCTAGAAAGGGTTATGGTATATAATGGATGCTGAATATTTGTGCAGGAATAAATTATCCAAGATTGCCAAGTTAGCTTTATATTACAAACATTTTACTCCACCGAAAGGTCATGCAATGAATTGTAATAAGCAAAACTCACTTCTTGTTTCATTAATATTCTCTGGAGCCAGTATGTTTCCACTTTTCCAAATGTCACTCTGGCCGGCAACTAAACCATAGGTTGTGTTGGGTTGTACTGTAAATGTTCAACAATTGTGCATTCCAGCGATGGAAGCCTTTTCTCCATGTCTGTGCTTTTCCCTGTCCCCTGCTTGAAGCTGGAGGAAAGGGATCAAGTGGGAATTTGGTGGTTCTTAAAAAGATTTTTGCAAGCTAAATCTTTGATTCTGCCTGTGGGTTTAATAAGCAACATCCCTCATTCACCTCCCTCGGCTCTGCAGTCGCTCTCTCTCAATTCTTGCTCTCCCCAGTCGCTTCCTGTCACAGCAATGGTTTCAAAATTAAACTCCAATTCTAAAACAAATGAAGCAAAGGCAGGAAGGGGGAAATGAATCACGAGCATATGGGAATGGTTTTGTTTGAAAGCATGATCAGCATTCTTTGCAAACAATCTGTGGCCATGTGTGGCAGGGTGTGGAGGAGGAGTTTTGAAAATACAAGCAATAAACTGTGATAAATGTCTGAATTATAGAGAAAGCTCACTAATGATTGGTTTGATAGTAAGAAGTGATGCATTGAATGAAATCTCTCTCTCAGGAGACAAGGTTTTTCTGTCTTTCTTTAAAGCCAAAAGAATCCTAAGAGGTAGCCTGTGGTAAGTTAAAGTTCTTGCCAAGTATGAGCAAAGAAACTATGGGCAATTGGTTGGAACTTGCTTCTTGGCTAACACCTGAGTTCTGACCAAATGCCTGGCATAGTGTTAAACCCTGAGTATTCAGTGATGAGCAAAAAATCCTGAGCATTAGCGGCATGAGCAATCATCACCACAGTTCCTGCCTGCATGGTGTTGCAGTCCTTTGGGACACAAACAAATGAAAATTAATCACCATGTTTTATGCTGCCAAAAGCACCTAGCATGGGCTTCTGGATGGGTTGCCTGACCTCATCTGGGGAGTCAGGAAAGGCTACCCCAGATGAAGATGAACTTGCAGCGGGGAGAGGACTCATTCAAGAGGGCAAAGGGGGTGGTTAGTGTTCAGAAGGAGAGATGTGGGCAGTTGCCCTGGGGCAGGTGGGATTGCAGAGCATTCAATGAACCAAAAGAAGATGAGGCAGGGCAGTGCATCGGAGCTTGGTGGCCAATCTCAAGGGACAGGAGAAAGGTGGTGAGGGGAATGACCAGCCCATACCTTATAGGTTGTGGTAAGATTTTGGTCTCACTCTCAGGAAGTCCTTGGAAGCGGAACAGAGCAGCTAGTGAAGACCACCCCTCGTCCCCATGATCTCTCCTACACCCTTCCATTCTGGGTCACGAGAACGTGCTGTAGCAAAGTAGAAATGGTATATTAAAAATGTTTCCACTAAATCAACCTGTCATCTGACAAATGTTATGAATGATTACTACCTGGCAAACATTGTTCTAGGACTTAGGACTCAAAAGATAGACCAGAAATGTACTGATCTCCCCTTGTAAGACTTACAGTCTAGGGTACAATGTGTATTATAGTCACATCAGTGGATAATAAATTATAATTGATAGAATGCAACAAAAGATCATTGTAGGAGGCTCTGAGATCACAGAATAGGGCAGTAGCTTTGGGTGGGAATAGCAGGGGAAGCTCAGGGAAGTTTCCCACTGAAGGTCAGGCTGATTAAGTGTTATTGGTAGGAGTATTGGAAAATTACTGGGAACCTTAATTAGCCTTCTGTTCTCTATACCAATCCTTATTTCACTCAGTGACCTTGACGTTTACATTTTCTCCCTTTGTATATAAATGGCAGTGAGTAGGACAAACGAGCCAGTGTGTCTGGTAGAAATGCAAAAGCCCATTTATTCTGAAGGCCAAGTATGGAGACACACATGACGTGTGAAACAATAACTCTGATCAGACCATTGGGCAGCTCGGAATTTCCTCCATCCATATATAATCCACCAGGAGGGTAGTATTGATATTTCTAAATTAACAGCCCTTTCCTTACTAAACCAATTACTTCCAACATGTTACAGTTCATCACTTCAAACTTGTTTCCCACCCCCCCACCCCAATCAGCTGAAGACAGGAAATCCATATGCAGTTTATCACTATGTGATGTAGTTTGTGTTTCAGAGCTGCCACCAATTTGGATTTTCATTATTCTCTTTACTCTTAACCCAAGCTCTTTATAAATTAATGTTTTTATGTGATAGCAAGCTGTAATTTTTGTTTATGTATGTAGCCTAGAAACTAGTCAGAGCATATTTCCCAGAAACTTTGGTGGTGGTTGGTTTTTTCCTAGAGATAAAGCTCAGTATTATTGTTCTTTTGAATTGACCTTTACTGAAAACAGATCAACCCAAAACTTATAATGGGATTTTATGTGGTGATCCATGAAGAATCTTTGTAGTGTTGCTTAAGATTCCATCTTAGTCAATTGATAGTCATATGTTTCTTGGAACTTAAGTTCTCCAAATGTTGCTTTGTTCTTCAGAAAAATAGGAATCATTTCTTCCTTTTTGGTCTAGTTGTGAAATTAAATGAGAAAATATTTGTGAATATACTTTGTAAACTCTAAATCAGTATTTACGTGTAGGATGCCATTATTGCCAGACATGGTAGAATTGCTTCATTGATCCCGATTCTTCACCCCTTCCTGTAACTACACTCTTTGCCAGGTGGTTTGCAAATATTTTTCAAAAGTGAGAGGCTTTATTTCCCTGCCTTCTCACTTTTGCTTGGCTGTCTTTCTTGCTTTGACCAAGAGAAACGAGCAAAAGCAACAGTGCACAGTTCTGAGTCTGGGTGGGAAGTAGCCAGGGATGTATCTGCTTGCTCTTTTGGCTTTGCAAATTGCCAAGAAAAGAACACAACCAAGTTAGGTCCCTAGTCCCCAGAGAAGGATGATGGATTATGGAGCAGAGCCACTCCAGTCTAGCTGCCTGTCTGCTCCCACTGACTCCCAGCTGACTTGAAAATACCTGGGTCAGGCAGCACAGACATACTACAGAAATGCAGCAGATGTATATTATGGAGTGACACTGAGGTTTTGCTGAAGTTTGCTATGCAACTATGCTGTAGTAATAACTGACTGATATGTCTTCCATCAACCATCCCCTTACCCAATCAAGCCGGCATTGGCTCACTAAGACCACAGTATCTTCCAGGAACAAAGATGAGATATCTCAGTTTTGAAATGGCTCTTTCTTCTCTCTCTGTGCTCCTGTGTGATTTTCCTTGCTTGGCCCAATTTTCAAAAGTCCCAAGAGTTGCAAATATGAAATTTTCTGCATAACACCCCAAGTTATCTGGATTAAAAAGTACAACAGAAATCTCACAAGTATTTTTTGAAGATTTACTTCTAATTGATACATAGATGAGCCTGCTAGGATCTCATTCTTTGTGATTGTCTAATCAATAGACTTAATTGATATAGAAGTATGCAGAAGGCATAAATGGGCTATTTAAGTTCAGTAAGTGTCTTTGGGGCTCTTTCAGGACGGTTCTAATCTAACAATTCAATTAACACATATATTGAATATTCATCACATCTAAGCATAGTGTAAGGTCCAGGGGATATAGAAATGAACAAGATACAGCCGCTTTCTCTTTATGAGCTAGGGAGAAAAATGAAATGCCAGCTACTGTTGACACTATCTCATTAATTATGAGATACACATTTTTTGCACTTTTTCACATGAAGTCAGGTTGGTGTGTTATAGTTCAGTTATAGCTAGTGGCTTCTTTGCTTTCTTTCTGGTATACCACAATGATGCAGACTACAACTGATAGCCTCTCAGAGTCAAGAAAGAAGGGAATAATTGCTATGTGACCAACACATATACCATGCCAGGGGATCACAAAACAAGAAAGGATGGCTGCTCCCTGATAACACAGGCAAAAATTTCATGGAGGAAGAAATATTGATTTTTTTAAGGTTAATTTATGTGTGCATAGAAGAGCTGGGGTGTAGGCCAGAGGTTCAGGGGGCTGAGAGGATTCACCAGAGACAGAGTGGGGAGCAGAACTGAAATACACTGAAATACACTGCTGAGGGGAGCAGCGGGTAGGCAGGAGAGGTCTGCTGTTCCATGTGGGTCAGCTCCCTGGCTGGGGGTCAAACTCATGGTGCAGATAGCTTCATAGTGCTGAGACTTAACCCCTTGCACCACCAGGGAAGCCCGGAAGAAGCATTTATAGGCGATGCCAATGCCATGAACTATCTCAGTGAGAGTCAGCTCTCTTCTTCCATAAACAGTCTTAGGTGATCTCTGAAAAAGGGTTGCTACTCCCTAGGCCCGGAAAACTTAACAACCATGCAAATCAAGAGGTTTGTGTTCATTTTAAGAACACTTGTTAAAGTGCTCCGGTCGTCGTATGCACATCTGAAAGGCCTCTGAATGTCTGGAGGATGTCACTCTACAGAAGGGCACACCATCTGGCCTTACAAGGCGGGGTTGGTAGGTGTGCTCAGGCCAGACAGCAGGGCTGGACACAGGGTTGGTGGGTGGCCCAAAAAGAGTGCTGAATTTTTATTGCACATACTTCAAAAATGCAGAGAGTAATGCAAACTTTAGGGCTTAGGTGTAGATTCTCTGGTCGTTGAGCACATCTTGGCCAGTAAGCCTGCAAGTTGCATCAGAGAACTTACATAGAGCTCATGGTCGGGTGAAGCCCTACATGACCCCCCAGCTTCCGCCTGGAGATGATCCCTAATAAAAAAGAGCAGCTGGTTCCTAAGCCAGAAGAAGAGGTTACATAGAAGAAAAAGAGCTCCCAGAAGAAATTGAAGAAAGACTAACTTATGGCCCAGGAATAAATTCAACATAAAATAAGTGGAATTAAAAGTGGAAAAGAACTAGAATAAAGACCATTGGTGGTCGACTGGTTCCTAAACTTTTATCACCAAGAAGCATTTTCATTACTAGCCCCCCCCTCCGATCCCATGTTGCTTTCAAAAAGATTTTGTCATTATAAATAAATTGGTATTTATCAAGCGATACTTCTCCATTTGAGAGCAAAAGTCATGCATTACTGGCAGTTGGAGTTTTAATCAAATGAGAGAATCAGTATTCTCATACTGAGTTAGCATTGTTGGCCCAAAGCCAGGGAACATGTTTTAGTTACCCTGCAAAGCTATTATTTCAAGTAAATGTTTAATTTCTATTGTGTTTTTTAAAATATTAACATTTAATCCTAGACAGAAACATCATTTTAATTGGAAAATTAATCTTAAGAAAATACATAGACATGCCCCCCCCCCAGGTGTTTGGCCAAGTGCTTTGAGCAAATGAGCCAAGACGAGGGGTGAAGAGACAGGCATATGAGAGGGACAGATTATGGAGAATCCTGAATGCCATCCTCAGGAATTTAGTCTTTTGTTGTAAATATCACTGAAGAAACCACGAGATCGAATATAGAAGGAATAATAGTATGACTGTGATGAAAAAGAAGAAGAGAAAGAGGTAGGAAAAGAAGAATTCATACATATCAAAGCCCCCTCCAAAAAGTGAATAACTAAATTTCTACCAAAAAAGCACAGACATGTCACAGCTTATATGCTTACCTACAGCGGAATAGCCTCCAACAAGCCAATTTGGGAAGAATGTGTAAACTTCACCACTGAGTCTATATTTCTTACCTGAGGGTTCCAGGCAAAGTGCTGCGTAATAGTTAAAAACTTAAATTCTAGAGTCAAGTCACCTGGATTCAAATTCTGACTCTATTGCATGATCATCTTGACCTTCAAATTTCTTACTTATATATAGAAAAGTAATATCAGTATTAGAAACTCTTTGTAAGGATGATATAACATCGAAGTTTTCTGGTACATCATTAGTGGGACTTAATTTCTTTAGATTTGCTTGAAACCCAAATGTCAAGAGACTTCGCGGTAGTGCATAAGAACAAGTTCTGTCTTCTCTCCTCTCATCATTTCATAAGATGCCCAAACTGGCTGGCTATCAAGACCCTAAGGAGAAGGCATATGCTCCAGACACCAGCTTCATCTTGGCAATGAACAGCATTAGACTTGACAGTAAATAGGAGGTGACAGCTGAATCCGGTCTGGAGATGCCAGCGGGGTGGTTTTCCTGGAGGGTTTTAACTAGAAGATCACCCATGGCAAATAATTACCATTGTTGTAAATACCTGAGGGCAGGGGCTAGGGAAAGCATCTTGCAGAAGTAAGCCCTGGAAATCCTGGGTAGTTCTGAAAATAGGAAGTGAAAATGCTAGAGCTTAAATCCTGTTGATGAGGCGGTGGCTGCCATCCCCACCTCTGTTCCATGAGTTTCAGTGGCAAATCCTGGTAGTCAGCCACCTCTGAAGCCAAGCCTGCAGAAAACATTTTTCTGATGATGTGCTTAAATATATGTTAAATAATAATAACCAACCTGTATCTATTTTTGGTGTGTTCGAGGTGCTTTCTCATGTATAATTTCATCTGTTTTTCACAGCGCCCTTTCGAGCTGTTATCTCCTGTTCCAAAGGAGGAAACTGAAACGCCAACAGGCACAAAGAACTTAGCTAGTGCTCTCGGTTAGTAAGGGGAAAGGACCCTGTCTTTGGACTTAATTTGAGTCTGCTTTGTCCTTGTTCCTGCACATATTTAAAAAATGCAGAGAGCAGTGCAAACTTCAGGGCTCAGGTGTAGATTCTCTGGTCGTTGAGCAGAAACATTGTCGTTATTTTCCCAGCAGAAAGTAATAGTTACCCTCTATGCCTGTGCTGGGAGACTATATCCCCTTCCTTCCACCCCCAAATTATATTTTCTTCTTCAACACCTTTGCATCTGCACTTGCTGCTTCTGAGCTCATGACTGACTAACATTTGCTGCTTCTCATCCTGCTTATTTCTTGGAGGTTGCTATGGAAAACTGGCAGCACATCACTCCCTTCATCTGGTTTGCTCCAAGGCCTTCAGAAGGTGGAATTGAACTTCTCATCTGCCTGGACCGAGGCTTGAATTATTGAACACCTGGTCAAGGTCCGATCTCATTTGTTTTCATGCCTTTCAAATCTTCTTCCTTTCTAATCTTTATAGACTAGGATGTCGGTTGTAACATGATCAATGCCCCTCCTTCTTGCTTTCAGGGGCCTCTCAAATATAATAAAATCCACTGTCCTTAAGAAACAAAACTCTTCTCTAGTTGTGAGCATTTCACATTCCTTCCTTGTTACTCAGTATTTTAGAGTCATTTTGAGGCGAAGACATCCATTTGCCTTCTCGTTTTAAACAGGAAGCCTCCTCTTAGAAACTCTTGGGTGAAGAAAAACAATTGAATGAAGTCATTGTAGGATACCGCATGAAAATTACCATAGCTTTCTTTTTGCAAAAATCTCAGTGTTCTCATTGTTCCACTAGTAATTTTACTTATAGATGAACAACATTTTATCAGTCGCAAGTCCTTGTAGTCAGCCACATCTGATTTAGCTAAAGTCAAATCGCCTCTCTCATACACTGCAGGACTGTTTGGTTGTATCTACAGTGCAATGAACCATTCCAGGATTTAGGGGCTTAAAACAAAAAGTGTTCACTTGCTTATGATTTTGGAATTTGGGCAGCACAGAAGAAAAAGTAATTTCAGCAGCTCTTCTCATCTCTCCTGGAGTCGCTCCTGCAGCTGCCTTCATCTGGAGACTTTACAGGGAGAGGAACATTTGAGGTGGTTTCTGTTTTAGGTTGAATATTACCTCCCCCAAATTCACATTTTCCCAGAACCTCAGAATGTGATTGTTTGGAAAAGGGTCTTTGCAGATGTAACTAGTTAAGGTGAAGTCACACTGGGTGAGAGTGGTCTCAAATTTAATGTGACAGGTGTCCTTAAGAGAAGAAGACACAGAGACACACACAGGAAGAGCACCATGTGACAACAGACAGAGACAGAATGATCCAGCTACCAGCCAAGGAATACTAAGGAGTGCCAGCTACCACCAGAAGCTGGAAAAGGCAGTAAACAGATATGACTTGATGTTGTTATGAAATGGAATGATACTGGAGGGCAATGCAGTGGATGTCTCTTTCTCAGACCATTTATATGTTTTCCCTTCAAAATGTAATTTTACTATCAGATTACATGCCATAGACTATATATATTCTATATGTAAAGAAAAAAAAGAAACACAATAACAACACAAACTGGGTGTCCACAATCTAAGAAGTGGGACATAGTATCATTGCATCAACCTTCTTCCCCTTCACTCTCTGACCTTCCAGAAGCAGAGCTGTGAATTTTGTATTTATCAGCACCTTGTTTATTAGGCACTAGAACTTCATACTTGAACTAAGAGGGGAAAATCTAGCTTGTTTTCCAGTTAACTGCAAAGCAATTTTCTGGTAAGATGCCAGCATATGAACTCACCTGTTTTTTGTATATTCTTTGAAAATGTGACAGTGACACTTCTATGATAGGCAAATTTTAGAAGCAAGCATGACTTCATGAGAGCTATGGTTTATGTAATACTGCCTCTGGTTAACCAATGTAATAGTTTCCTTCTTGTTTTCACCTCCATGTTGTGCGTCCAGGGGAATTTCAAAACCTTTTTTTCTCATTTTTCTACTTTTAAATTGCTTCACTTCATCCTCTTCTACTTGGGTGTCCAGGTCAACTCTATTGACACTCAACTCTGTGACTTCTAGAAGATGGGAGAATCTATTTCAGACCAGAAAATGTGGCAATTGTGGAGTTGTACTGATAGAAATTGTAAAGCAGTTTGCACAATCTGGTTCTCAAGAAAATAGCAAAAGCATGGAAAGATTTTTTCGAGGATTTGCAAAATCTCAAAGGTAAAGAGTCCACTTGGGAGTATTTCAGGGGCATATAACTTAGGCAGATTTTGGTATGGTCTCCTTTCTTGCCAACAAGTACATTTTTTTCCCACTTGGATAGTTGTTAATTTCCTTTCTTTTATCAATGTAAAATTCTAAGCTCCTGGGTGCTTTCATTGTATGGAAGATTTAACAATCAAGTTCACCACTGTGTCCTCTCCCATCCCCGGTCCCTTTCCTAAGTGCCAATGAACAGTTTTCATTTTTAGTTCTTCTCATGGCTACGCAGACACCTTTCAATAATGTACCGTTCCATCTCTTATCAAAAATTTTGTTTATTCATTGATCCCGAGTGCACTTTGGTATTATTTTATTTGCTCTAAAGGTTACAACTGCACACTCTCTTATTGCTCTCCCCAATTAAAGGACAAGCCTTCCCCTTGAGTCCACCAGGCTTGCTCCTGCCTCCATTTCCTTGTTTCCACTAGTCCTTACGGGATTGTCATTGTGATGAGACAGAGCTGGGATTTAATCCCAGGCAGTCTAACTGCAAAGCCCCCACTCGTAGTGGATGGTATAAGCTCAAGTCAAGGATGACAGCTTTAACTACCTTTTGTTTTGTAATTATACTGAAATCTTTCATGAGTGGATTCTGGAAGCTTAAGACCAATCATCTGATTTGGCAGTGCATGCCGGGATCATCGTCCCTTGAGGCAGGTCCAAGGTCACGGCTCTGCCAGTCAGAGGAGACTGCCCCAGCCTATACTGTCCTTGGTGGGCCTTTCACTTCATCCCAAGCTCCCCTTTCTGATCCTGGTGCTGGACACTGTGGTCAGTCGGAGTGGTCTGTCCAGCCCTGAAGTGCCCGAGGGCTATTGATCGCTCGCTCCCTTTGCTCTTATGGATTTATTCCTTCATTCCCATTGACTGACATCTCAAGGGTAGTGGGAGGTGAGGCAGAGTGAAGGAGTGGGGGGCAAAGACCAGTGCTCAGTGAAATGAGAGCACCCAAAAAAAATTTTTAATTTTATTTAAAAATGGGCATCTGGAACAAAGAAAAGGGAAGGGAATGAACCAGCGTTTCTTGAGGGGTTACCACATGCCAGACACTGTCATATGTACTTGTCATGTGTCGGCTAATTGAATTTTCTTTATTCCCATTATACGTGAGTACACTGCTTTCCATTTTATAGATCAGGAAACTGAAGTTTACCTAAAAGGTTAAAAAACTTGCCCAAGATCACAGTTGAAAGGCTAAACATCCTGGAATGAGAGGGGGATTCTAGATGCTGGAAATCTTCTCCGCACACGCCAAGCCACTTGGGGACTTTTACAGCCTTCTCACCAGGGTGGTTCAGGACAGCAGATACAGGATAAATATGGGTGTCTGGGCGTGAACTCCTTGAGGAGAGGCTGTGGCTCTTGCTTGCCTAGAGCCTCCCGATGACCGTCAGCTCGCTGGCCAACAGTGACTGCATCTCTCAGAGTTGCAAACCCCAGGCAGAATCTGTCCTGGATTTACCTTGTTCCATGAAAATTGGTCGGGTGCATTCATGTCCTTCCAGACTCCATATTTCCTGAAATGATTGCATAAAGTGCTTAATTTGTAGGTCTCGAAAGAAGCCTGAGGCTCCTTTAACTACTGATACAACCTTCCTTTAGAGTTCATTGGATTAAACTATTTTTCAGATTTACATACAATAGAGTAGAAGACTTGGAACTCCCTAAAAATAAGGGCAGATAAAAATAAGGTCATTCGCAAAGATACCCTCAAAATTGCAAATGTAACTTTGGTGAGGCCTGGCTGCGTGGGGGAATATTTCCCAAACTGCCTGCCTTCTTCCCCACCAGAACCAGTTAGGATGGCAAAGGTTTTGCCTAAGGGAGAGTTGAACCAGAGGGACAAAAACTGCTAGTTTTAGAAAACCCTCTGGCAAGTACAGAATTACATTTTGTAGTAAACACATTAAAGTAACTTCCAACCCATGTATTATGAGGAAATGTACTGCCTCTGTGCTGTCTTGAGAAATTCAAATTAAGTCCTTTTTCAAAAGGAAAAAGAAGTTGCATAAATGCTAAGGTTGACTACTTCTGATAACTATTCCCAAGCAGACAAACACCCTGGAATTACTTTAGGAAGGCTTTAAGAAAGCTGTCAGCTTTTCCTAGTTTGGTTCTAAATGAACTCCTCATGCAAAATGTTCCTGATTTAGACCTTGCCAGACCCCACCTTACAGATGGATTGAGCTCCCCAAATTGGATTCTAATCCAGTTGTTTGGAAATAAGAATACATATTTGCAGTGAGCCAAGGTTATAAATGATGGTAAGAGTTCTTTGCAGGCACACAAAAGTCTATTTAACTCCCAAAGTTATAGATGAGTGTTTTTCAAACTGAAAGCCGCAACCAATTAGTGAGTCATAAAGGTAATGTTCAAAATAGTGAGTTACTACTATTCACTAGTAAAAACAAACTACTATTCATTTTTAAAATGACAAAATAAAACAGAATGGAAAGGGAAGGTCAGAGTGCATTGCATGAAGTAAGGACAGGTTGAGTTTCCTGGCGCTTCCGTGCCACATATGCATGAGTGTGTGTGTGATGATGCAAATGTGCATCTTTATTGTGGCTCTAAGTCAAAAAGAGTTTGAGAAGCCTTGCAGCAGGCGAGACTGTTGCCACCAAGTGACGTGTCTCCCTGTAGCAGGAAAAGTTCAGAACCACAACTTGAAGTGTCAGGATTACATTTATATCTTGGGTTTCAAGTGACTTTGAACCAACACCGGTAAGGTGGACATGGTTTGCAGCAATGTGGAACACGTGCACGCACACACACACACACACGCGCACAATTAGCTCTTGGTGAGAAACTGCAGGTGAATCTGGAGCTCCTTCTTCCCCTCCCCCCACCTCTGGGGCTCCAGCACTTGGCCCCAGAGCCCGCTTTCGGGCAGTGCAAGTGGCGGTGGGTGGTGAGCATTTACTGCCCACCGCCAGTGGCCCCACTGGGGCTCAGGTTACTGACAGAGGCCAGCAGTGATGGTGGGCATCAGTTGATCCCCTACCATGCCCCCCCTGGTTCAGGGCTGCAGGGAGCAGCATGGGGCCCCACTGGGCCAGTTCTAGCGCTCAGCCTCCTCCAGCTGCAGGCGTTGGAGAGGCCCTTGGATTTGGTGCCTGGATGGTAGAAGGGCCCGATCAGATGTGAGCTATGAGCTGATGGGTAAATGGTCCAATCAGCCAAAGAACCGATGATCTGCTCAATTCAGACTTGTAGGTGGGAGAGGCTATAAGGCATCGCGTTAGTAACTAGAATGTATAGCAATTCTAAAAATCAATTAGAGAATGATATCCAGTAGATAAATGGCAAAGGCTAACACTCCGCACAGATGAAAAGGAATTAGAATGACTGATAAACACGAAAAAATGCCTTCCCTGATCTCATGCCAGGGAAAAGAAAATGAAAGCAACATTGATTGTGACATCACTTCACACACATCAGAAAGGCAGAAATTAAAGTCTGACCATGCTAAGCACAGTGAAGCAACAGGAATACGTGTGCGTTACTGGTAGGAGCATAAATTGTTTCAACTACTTTTGAGAACGATTTGGGAACAGCCGGTAAAGTTGAAGATGAGCAGAGCCACGGGTCATATTTAATATGCAAACACTGCAGTGCTGCCCCCCCAGTGGCGCCTGTGCCAGCAGAAAAGCCCTTTGTTGCTCCACTAAATGGCTAGACTCTTCGTTCTATGTGTGGAGAGTATTACTTTGATGTTTCGAAAAATTCTTATGAAAACACTCTTAGTCCTGAATAATACAAAGTCAACACATTGATCATTTTGGCAAGGCTTGTAGTTCTGCTTTTAACATCCAAACACTCCTGAGGAAAAGAGCATCCTTCATTGAATAAACACAAAGATCATGACATTAAGAACTCAGGTATCAAATCATGAGCAATTGACTTATTTTTCCATTAGTGCTTCTCAAATTTTAGCAAGCATCAAAGAGATCTGGGCCCCACCCAGTTTGGCGGAGACCCTGGAACCTACCCCCAGAGTATCTGATATAGCCAGCATGGGGGGGAGCCAGGAATTTGCATTTTAAATAGGTTCTCCGGTGAGGTGGTTGCTGGTGTGGGGACCACATTTTGAAAACTGCTGTTTCAGGTCTTGCTCACTGTCGGCCTCTTTGTGGGTTTTAGATGTCTTTTTGAAATGACCTCTTTTATTTCATCCCCTTGGAAGTTAAGTTCTGATTTTAGGCTTAAGAACTAATAGGTCCTGTGCTTTGCTTCCTGTGGTCTATCCCATGACAAGATGTAATACTGTCTATATGGAATCTTCCTATCACTCAGCCCCCTTCTCCCTGGATTTTGAGAGAAGAATGCATAGGATTTAATGTTAGGTTATTGAAATGTGTAATTACCAAAGGAAGCAACAAAGATGGCTACCGTACATTTTTAGCATCAAAGATTGCCACTGAATCTTTTTAGCATCAAAGATTACTACTGTATCTTTGCAGCAGAGAATATAGGCTACTCATTTGTACATGTGCCAGAGGTAATTTTTAAATTATTAGAAATTACACACACACACACACACACATACGATCTGTGTGTATAATTGTGACAATGGAAAAGAAAGACTGATCAGGACTGAAATAGAGTCCCAGGGCATTAAATTATCCGTATCTGATTCTTTTGTCTGGTTTTATTTCTGACTTGCATTTTTACTTTGCTCCATCAAATGGATATTTTTATTTAAACTCTCCCGTTTCTTCCTCCACTTAGCGACCAGCTTCACCCATAGCTGGCTTTTACAGCACTCATGACCTTAAAGAAAGAAAAAAAGAGGAGAAAGTTTGACAGGAGAAAAGGAATTACAGGCCTCAGGAAGATTGTACTTAAACCTTCTTTTCCTGACAGGCTGACAGACTAAGTTGCTTAATCAACTTGGCCTTCCGGCTCCTATATCACCCAAAGAGGAATCTCACAATTATTTTAAGCAATTTGGAGAAATAAGACTGCGTTCAGTAACACATGTTAGTAAAAAAGGAAGAAAAATATGTATTTTTCCCCATTTTTTTTTAACATCTCATCTCTTTTGATATTAATTAAGTAAGAAAACATGCAGGTCATATTCACAAATACGCCTTGCTTTTCTTTCTGAGCTGACTTTTTAATTTGGCTTATTTTAAATTTGTTTTTTCTCCTTTTTCTTTTTCTTCTTTAAAAGCTAAATTAGAGTCATCATCACAGTAGCAGGGACAGGAGCGACTGGCCTCATGCTAACTGAACAATTTCTTAACCTCATAAAAATAGATGCCAGTGTGTCTTCAATCACTTAATACCCTTTTGTGGTGATCAGTTCTTATAAAAGACTGTCCTAGGATTCAAATGGATTTAAACTAATATTCTTTAATGACAATTACCATTGATAGATATCTAGATTCACAATACTTACAGAGACCTAGAAGAGGGAGTTCTGCATGTCTATTTAAGACACCAGATTTTTGGATAATCTTCTCACTAGGGCAACAGGGGGAAAAAAGCAGAAATGTACTTTCTCACTTGTGAAATGACACTTACTAAGATCTCTTTGAGGAAACTTCTGCCGAGTCCTCTGGACAGAGATGGATAGTCACCCCAAATCCCTATCTTCTCATTATATTTCCTGCACTTCCTGCTGCACCTGCTCATCCTTCCTTTATCCGTCCCTTCCACTTTATTCTTTCCCATACTCTTTTGTTTTCTTATTTTCCACCTCACTGTTCCCTCTTATGTTCTTAGCCTTCCAGAAAGACCATGGTGATAAGCTACATATGTGCCAAAGGAAAGAGTAAACAATAAAGCAAGGTATGTTTGTATAGCAAGGTAGTACTAGACAACTAATTATATAAACAAAAAACAGGAAAATAAAGAAAGGAGCACGTTTGGAGTGTGTGTGTGTGTAGGAGTAGAGAACTTAATAAGAGTGACACACAATAGTCCAAAGATTTGGGAAAAATCCCAAGTTCTATCAACAAGTAGAACAAACAGATTACAGGTCACCAATTGTGGTATATACATACAGAGGAATATTACTCGGTCATAAAAAAAGAACAAAGTACTGATATATTATGACATGATAAACCTTGAAAACATGATGTTAAGTGAACCTGATACAAAATGTCAGGTTAAATGATCTGATACAAAAGGTCATTGATTTTATGATACTCTTACCCCAAATATTTAGAGCAGATATATCCATAGAGACAGAATTAAGATTGGGGATTGCTAGAGACTAGAGGGAGAAGGAAGTAGTGAGGCTGGGAAATATTTTGAAACTAAACAGAGGCGGAGTTGGACAGCAAGAGATCATTGCAGAATTGTTCACTTTAAAATGGTTTCTATGTCATACGAATTTCATCTCAATACATTTTAAAAAGTTTAAGAGGGAAATTCACTAAAATTTCCATATCTACTTCTCTTATCCCATCTGCCTTTCTCTTTAATTTTATCCCAAAGAAAGTTTTGCGCTTAATTTAGTTACTAAGCAAGGAGAAGTCCTGGGTTGACCTCCAAGTCTTAAATAGTGTAACACTCTGCGATACAATAACCATAATAACAATGGGAATAATAAAATCACCCTATGAGTCAGTGATAGAACTGGGAATGGATCCCAAAGAGCATTGCCTTTTAGTCTCGTCTAAATTCTGTTGCTATCTCTCTATGTCCCCGAAACTCCTGACATAATTGAAGATGACTTGTCAGTGATGTCATCCACCCAACCAGGAGAAAGAGCTTGGAGGAGACTTGAACACAGGTTAAGAGCTCCATGTCCTCTGCAGATTGCTGCAATTCAATTCAATTTTGCCCTAAATTCTGAAACACCATAAAATTCTTCTGCTCTTAACTCACTCCTTTCTGTATCCTAATGCTCTTTGGGGTCTTCCCCTTTATCCTTTAGGCATCTAGAAGGAGCATTTTTTTCCTTCCTCCCTTTTTCTTATTCTATCTACACCAGTATTCAGAAAAGGGGTTGGCGTCATTCTTCCCTGGGAGTGAATTTGACTAAGTGGCTCTGACTGACTACCATAATGGGAGCTGGCTCCACTTTGACACTGGATATTTTTGCAGGGTTGCTGGGTGTTCTCAGGATGGCACGATTCAGGGAGAAGTACCTTGGGGTAAATCACACTGCACATCATTGTCACATTCACGTCTGGTTACCACAGAGAAGAAATAGAGAAATACAGTAGGGCAGCCTACCAAGTAAACTGACTTTCAACAGTTTGAACTATAGAAAATTGGAAGTATATAAGAGTGATTAGGATTCTGGCTTTAGCTTGGCCCAGAGGCGAAATGGCTAGGTTTCTACACCTAAAAGGATCAAAGAGAATGGTTGACTCAAGGGTCCAATTTGGACTAGATCTATGTTAACTCAAAAATAGTTTACCCTCAGGGAGTTCATGAGTCATTGCTGTGTTCTCCTCCCCATCCTACATGGTAACCACCTATAAAAATATGCACCCACATATCCCTGCTCATCCAGGTCACCAAGATGATGGGGCACTAGGTGATGGGGAGTCAGACTGTAATTAGAAAACAATATGTCTGTGCTTGCAAATAATCCTGTTTTAACCCCTCCCTTTGCTAACCCAACCTCTTTTCACAACTTCAGAAATCTTAGTTATTTTCTAGCTTCAAAAAAAGCATACCCGTTTCTGATTGTTATTGCCCTACACCTAAGAGCATCCCCACCTTTTTGGAACACAAGATGTTATTAGTGTCAGATGATCCAGTTAGCAAGTGTTGAGAACTGCTGGGCAACCAAGTTGTTCTTGGAGCTTATCAGAGTTCAGGGGCCTCTTGGAGACGTCAACTTGCTCTTTGCACCACCCATTCCCATGTCAGGTCACAACCATGCACCAAAGAACCGGAAGGGTGACCAAAGATCTTTGGGCCTACATCTCACTCCTAGTTCTCTTGTGTTTTAAACACAAACTAATACAATCTGCAGGAAATAATGGCAAAGTGGTCTTACCCTTGTATCTTCTGGAGGTCATTTCGGAAACCTTATTCTTACCATGAGACTTCTAACACTCTCCTGCGTCTTTTGTTAACGTTTTGTTTTGCTGGGTTCTCATTCAATACTTGGCACTGATTTTTATGAATCTTTTTTTGTGGGGGTGGGAGTTACATTTCACCTTTTTTCTTATTTTCAATATTTTCCTTTTGGAGTTCAATCTTTTGGGGAAAGTTCCTTGGTCTGTGTTTGGGAAAATTACTATTGGGGCTGATGCCAAAACTCTGGGTGACTTTGAAGTCCAGACAGCACCAAACTAAACATGGTCATCGCCCTGTGTTGCTATTTGCATAAGTGTCAGTTACATTTGGGCCTTCTGGGCAGTCCTAGGGAATCTTTGGAAATTAGATTGACTCCAATAAGCAAATGAATTCAATGATACACTCCAGAGATAATCAACGTGGTTTGATTATATCTGGAGTGAACATTTATATACATGCTTTAAATATTTCAAAATAGCCTCAACGAAAGAGGTGAAGTCATTTTAAGCTCTTTATCCACACCATTTCAGGAGACCTTAGAGGTCAAACTGAGATAACTGTTTTGGGTGGATAACTTTTGCAGAATTTTTTGTAGGACTGGTTACCTGATGTTGCCAAGTGGTGGGACTAGTGCTGGAGAATGACTTTATTTCGGGAAGTTCAGGTTGCTGTGACATCACTTAGAGAACAGAAAATGACTGACTGCACTTTCGTTCCTCATCTGTTTAACCAAACCTCTGTTTACATAGTATTTGATTCTACTCTACTCCATTTCTTATTGTTCTTCCCTCATCGTGTCCCCAGATTGTTAGCTCAGTTAACCCCCGAGATGTTGAAACAAACCCTGGACTCAGTGGAAGGCAATGGTGGAATAAGCACAGTTGCCTCCAGGCGACTGTCCCCAAGTTTAATAGCTTAAAATAGCAACAAATATTTATCAACTCACAGTTTTTGTGGGTTGGGAGCTTAGCTGGGTGGTACCAGCCTGCGGTCTCTCCACAGCACCACTAGGTAAAGATGTCAGCCAGGGCTATGGTCATCTGAAGGTTTAACTGGGCCTGGAGTACCCGCTTCCAAGAAAGCTCACTGAGAATTGGCAAATTGATGCTGGCTGTTGGTGTCACCAGGTGGACTTCCCCAGAGGGGTGCTTGAGTGTTCTCATGACACAGCAGCTGCTTCAACAGAGATGGATGCTGGGAGATACACCATCTCATAGAAGTCACAGGCCATGATTTCTGCAATGTCCTCATAGAGGCACAGGCCAGCCTTAATCATGTAGGAGGGGAGTCACGAGATGTGACTGCCAGATGGCAAGGATCACTGGTGCTATCTTGGGGGCTGGCTACCACACCTAGAATTACCTGGTCACGTTATCTTAGACCAGGTGGAATCTAAGGCTAAGGCTCTGTTTGCTGTGGCTTCCCTGCAGATAACAGACTAGCCTGCTCCCTGAGGCCTGTCCCTAGTAACAGCTCCTTGATTGGCTGTGTGCTTTATAAACTATTAAAAAGTTCTATGACTGGACTCCAACTTTAAAAGTCCTAGGAATGAGAACTTACCAGAGTTGGAAAGGTCAACATGATCTGGTCTAATACCCTCCTTTTATAATAAGGGTCTATCATTAGTCATAAGACAAATCTAGGATGACTCTTAGGTAAATCATCGATGATGAGCCATATCCCTAGATCAAAGAGAAGGACTCTAGTGATGTGGGTTACTAAAATCCAGAAGTTGGGAAGTTTAAGAGTTACTTTTACACTCTTTAGAAGGTTTTGTGATCTGCAACATGGCACATTCCCGTATGCCTACGTACTTGCAGTCATAGGACTGAACAGACAGAGAACCAGTTTTGATTATAAGGAATGAGAGAATTACTTACAGTCTTTGATGCCAGAAGTGTGGAGATGGTAAAGAGCCATGAGAGACTGGGGCACTTTAATTCACAGGACACCCGGTATATGCTCCTCCCTCCCACTTGGCAGGGCTTTGTGTGTGTGTGATGCCAGAAGCTGGAGGAATCCATGCACCAAAGCTGTCCTACTCACACATCCACCCTTCCTCAGGTCCTCAGGGTCGATTTTCCAAACCCACTGTGGAAACAGAAGTCACTTCTTTTCAACTAGCAGTGAGTAGAAAACTAAAAAAACAATTGTATTTCTTTTTTTATTAATTAATTAATTATTTATTTATTTTATTTCATATAATTCTTACATCTTTTTTCATCTTTGCACAATGTATGCATTTTCATTTTGGTTATATTTCCCATACAATTGCACGCCCCCCCCCCCTTATTTTGACTCTAGTCCTTCCTTTCCCCGCCCCTCCCTCCCCCTCCCAGTGTGTCTCTGGTTTATAGTTGCTTGTTGATTTTGATTTTTACTTTGTATTGATTAGTCTTTTTCCTGGTCTGTTATTTAGGTTTTCTAAATTCCTGCTATGAGTGAGACCATCCGGTATTTTTCTTTTTCTTTCTGACTTATTTCGCTGAGCATGATCCCTTCTAGCTCCATCCATGTTGCTGCAAACTGCATGTGTTTATCTTTTTTAATTGCTGAGTAATATTCCATGGTGTATAGGTACCACATCTTCTTGATCCAGTCATCTATTTTTGCAGAAGAGACAATAACCAAAACAAAGAGAAACCCCACCGACTGGGAGAAAATTTTTGCACACAACACTAATGATAAAGGACTGATGACAAAAATCTATGAAGCTGATGAGACTCAAAAAAAAAAAAAAAAACCAAAGAAAATAATCCAGTCAAAAATGGGCAGAAGAGCTAAAAAGAAACTTCTCCAAAGAGGAAATGCAAATGGCCAACAGGTATATGAAAAAATGTTCAACATCACTTGTAATCAGGGAAATGCAAATCAAAACTACAATGAGAGACCATCTCACACCAGTGAGAATGGCACATATTAAAAAAACTAGCAACAACAAATGTTGGCGAGGGTGTGGAGAAAAAGGAACTCTCCTACACTGCTGGTGGGAGTGCAAACTGGTCCAACCACTATGCACAGCTGTGTGGAGATTCCTCAACCTACTAAAGACAGAGCTTCCATATGATCCAGCAATTCCACTCCTGGGTATTTACCCAGATGACACAGAAACAGTAATTCCAAAGGGCACCTGCACCCCTATGTTTATAGCAGCACTGTAAACAATTGTATTTCTTAAGAGACTACCACCAGAGTAAAGAAGCAGAACAAACAAATAAGGCCTTTAATGCTTTCTTTTGTAGAACGCTATTTATTTTTTGACGGGCCCTTCGCCATCAGTCTCCATTGCAATTGTACATATTCACACTGCACCAGCTGGCAACACCAGCTCAGCTTGGAGGAAACCCCCAGCTCGTTTCATTGCGGGTCTAATCTATGGACAAGTGACACTGTGAATATTTTGTTTGGGCCAATTCTGGAGAAGTCTGAAACAGTATTGTTCCAGGGGAAGAGCCATAAAATTCCTACTGCAGATGATTAATACCTGGAATTCATTCACCTGGTCTTCCCTTCAATATCTAAGCAATACAGATATTTCTCACCATGTTCTGCTGGCATTTTCCTATCCATCTGGACATGAGCCAGAGGTAACCCCTCTCACAAAGAACTTGGAAAATCTGACCTGAAATAATGTAGACTTGCATCATTTTTAGCTGTTTGGCAAAGCAGCTTGAAAAATGTGTGCACTTGAAGATTTCAAACTGTTGGCAATAATAGGATCTTCTGTTTCCAGGAACATTGTCAGGCTTTAGATCTTGTTCTGTTGTAAATTATACCAGATACAAGCAATATTTTTAAGGGTCTTTTCTAAAGTTGGGCTTGGGGATTTGCGTGTGTGTGTGTGTGTGTGTGTGTGTGAGATGGGGGTGGGAGAATGGGTGAGCTAGCAGAATTATGGTTGACTGCAGCCCCTGAGGGAAATCTTAGCGGCAACTGGCACTACTGTCAGAGCATCAGAATTGGAGTGGAAGAATTAGGTGGGGGTTGGGTGAAAAGTTAAGAAAGTTTGTAGGAACAAAAAGCTGCCATGAACATTGGGAGGATGAGGAAAATACAGGGAAGGAAACATACTTATTAAAAACAACACGGCACCCAGGCCATCTAATTGGTGGTTCCTGACAGAAAGGAATTGGAGAATGTCACAACCCAGGAGAAATGCCATTGGCTTGAATAAAAGGTGAGTCCTCCCCAGCTTCTGAGAGCTGTCGCCCAGGGCTGTAACCTCCCACCCCCAGCCAATTTCAAGAGCATATCCAAGGGCTTCTTTACAGTAATGGATGCAACACATTCTCAATAGACACCCTGTAGCTTTTCCGTAATCCAGCCAGAGCAAAAGGAAACTCCAAGAAATGTGGATGAGCTGAAATAGGCCAGGTCACATTCACGACAGCCCTGAGGAGTCAAAAACAAAACAAAAAGCTAAACAAAGGGCACAGATCCAGGGATTTTAGGGAGCCTAGAGAGGGAGGTGCTGTGTGAGCTGATGCCTACACATACATGCAGTCATGCTATAGCAGGCCCTTGCAAAATGGCGCTCCATTGGACGTCACCTCCTCAGTCCCTTAGCTAGAATGTTGGGGAGACAAAAATGATGCCAGCTGGCTTTGCACGGGACACCATCCTTCGAAGACCTGCTTTTTGTATATGTTGTTTTGCTTAAAGTTGCCACTTCCAAGAACCTGTCAGCCATTTTAAGGACCTCCTGTGCTAATCCGAGGCAAAAACCTGCCCAGATTTTTCAAAATGGCATTGCTTATTGTAGTCTTATGTAACCAGTTTCTGAATATCATTTAAATCTTTCCACAGGGTTTGAAGAACTTCCTAGAAGTAAACATGTCCTGAAGAGACGTGTTTATGGGAGCCAGATTCATCAACAGTCTTACACACAGGCCTGTGCCCACGGCCTTCCTCACCACAAATGATGAGATCACAATATGGGCCGTTATCGCCAAGCTGCTCACACAAGTTGGTGTTGCTGGGAGAGTGAGTGACTAAATGAGTGTAAAACTTGGACATTTTATATATATTAGGATTTCAAGAATTGATAAATATCTTTGGAGAGGAAAATCATTTAGGGTAGATTCGTGAACGTGGCTGGCCTAATATGTATGGTGACATCTAAGCCTGAAAATCTCTTCCCTAGTGTGCCCTAGTCTTATGATCACTAATGATCACAACAGTGAGGGCTTGTTTGGAATAAGGTGTGTTTTCTGTGGTGAGGGTGTTGTAATCTAGTGATCATTCACATGCTAGCATGAATTAGTTTATGCAGATTGCTTCTTTTCTATTATAACCAGTATTGGTTGTACTGAGGCAGTGTACCCATGATTTGAAAGCAAATGAATGGCAACTAGGTGACCACCTGGACCATTTTGAGGGGATGACACAGTCCCTGAAATTGGAGGGACTAGGAATCAAGGAAAGGAGCACAAACCCTAATAACTTCTGTAGGCTGTAATGTTGGACTGTACACATATGGTAGAATGGGTTTGCTAAGGTGTGCACATCCGCAAGTGTTAGGATAAAAAAGCTCACTTCAAGTCAAATAGATTTAAAAGTTTCTTTGTTACTGGATTTCTCTGAGCCTTCCTATGCTAATGAACACCATTCAAAAGGGCATTACAGTATGCAATGCAATGTTTAACGAGTTTATTTTACCAAACATTTGAAGAGTGTCTCCTGAAATGACTGCTCCACAGGACTCATTTTTGGGGGGACAAATTTATTGTTTACTCAAATAGCATCAAAAAATCTTGGGTACCACTTAGTGGTCAACAGAATGGAAGGGGAAAGGCTGGGTAAATTCGTAAAAAGGAGACAATGGTAGATTTGGACTTTTAATAGTGAATTTAACGCAGTGGATACAGATGTTGATTCTCAATGAATCTGAAACTTATGTAGTGTTATCATGCAGTACTACTTCAGTAAAAATTTAAAAAGAAATAAAAAAGTCTTGGGTAGTATTTTATCCCTGAACCTCAGCTGAAAATAAGAGTGTTAGGTCCAGCATCTGGCTCTTTCTAATCCCACAATCTACAGCCCATGAAAAATGAGAGCAGGTGTCTCTGAATGAAGAGTGATTGGGCAGAAGTAGGATCTCGAAACAGCAGCAAAGACCACACTCAGTCATTGTGAAATATTTTCAAAGCCAATCTTACTCTGAAAATGGGAAAATTCACTTCTTCCTACACCTATTTTAGTCTACACTGGCCTGGCGCCCAGAGATCATTGTCTCAACTTCCAGTTTCTCACGTTCCCTCTCTCCTTCAGTCCTGCCTAGCACGCCTCAGGTAAGCCCTGCCAACTTTGCTCCTAAATTGTTCTCACATCTGTCCCTGCCTTCAGCTCTCCCTCATCCTCAGTTGGCATCCTGTTGAAGTGGGCTTCCATGTCACAGAAACAGAAATCTAGTCGTGTCACCACCATCTAGCACCCACACCCCAATCTAAGGCCTTCTCAATTTTCTTATGACATGGCCAAAACTCTTTATTGGGGATTGGAAGGCCCTGTGTGCTCTGCCCTTCACCCAACTCTCCTGCCTCTTCTCATCCTAGATGCCCTTGCTCTATGCACTCTGGCCACATCGACTTCCCCAGGACCTCAGATTCCCTGCTGCCACTTGCCACAGGACCTTGATATGTGCTGCCTCTTTGCCTTTGCCATCATCCACCTCTCAGCTCAAGCCTCCTTTTCTCAAGGGATGCCTCTCTGACTCCCCTGGCTGACAGCCAGTCCTCATGGCGCTGCATGCCTCTCCTTTTTTCACTATAGTTCATTTTGTTTTTATGTCTGTGACTGAGATCAGGGTCTTCCTTCCACACTAGAAGTCGTGTGTTCAGGGGGGCACCTCATCTTTACCCCTCATTCCATCCCAAGAGCTTTGCAATGTGTTTGCCTGTGGGAGACCCTTAAAGAAATACAAGGACCTTCTCTGAGAGTATTATTCCATTCACAGCATAGCAGGTTGGGAGGACTTTGATCCCCTTAGAACAGAGGCTTTTGCCTGAGATTCGGGTGTATATGTATCTCCAGAAAATGATATTTGTCAGATGTAATTTTCTGATGGGAAGTGTCTGTGTCTTTTAACATATTCTATGAGGGATCTGTGAACGCCTCTCCTGTCTCCCCCCAAAACTTACTATCGGTGGTCTTGAGGTTGCTTGGATTTTCAAAGGAATTCCCTTTTACCAGATGAGCCTTAAATAATTAATATGTGTCAAACACAAGCCAAACAAGGCAGGACCAAGGCCAGGGCCTGAGCTGCTTTTAGAGACAGTTTATCTGCTACATAGAGGGTGGAAGGAAGATGAGCCAAGTGCCAGTTCCCATGAACCTCGTCCCCACATGCGAGGATGACACCAAGCAAAGGGGACTAGTTCTTCCCTGAGGCTGAGGGATACTCTCTATCCCAGGGCCAGCCCAGGTAGGCAGCTGGGGGTTGTGTCCACAGCTGGATTCCAAAGGGGTGAGCAAGAAAGTCTCATTCCTCTTCAGCAGCTGGGAGGTGTGGAGAAACTACCTCTCGACAATTCTCCTGGGGGTGTGGGAAAAGAGTGGAGCAGACCTAGGAGGCGTGGGGGACGACTAGGCCTTTGGTCAAGATTCACACCAGGTGTGTAGAGTCTCACCTGGGTGACCTTGTGGCTAGTGCAAGGTCGTGATTGCTTCACAACATGCTAGCAACAGACATTGCTTCCCGGGGCCGGAATTGTGGCAGGTCCTGTCATTCATCACAAAGGCAGGTGGCTTCTACCCAGTCTGCTCCCTTGGTACCAGGTGCCCCAAACTTGTCCTGCTTTCTATTCCTCTACCCACGGAGCATCTCTAAAAACCCGAACAATTGTTTGTCTTTTTGTGTCACGTTTCTCATGAAGGTAGCAGTGGGCCGGGGCTGGCTGATCCTGAGAATGACATGTTTCTCGACCTGGGACTGGTCTTGTTTTGAAGGGGCCAGGGAGCTCCATCTGCACTTCTCACAGCAGCTCTAAAATGCATTTTCCAACATGGAGGATTGTTGTGTTGAAGGCAGGGAGGGGAAGGAAAGCTCCAGGCTTTGCTGAGATCTGGGGGTACGTGGGGATGATTCACGGGCCAGGGGATGAAAATCGCACCCGGATGCTCGCATCTGCTGTACTCCTGGTGAGGAGGCTTCCAGAAAAGGAGGGGAGATTCCCTCCAGCTCTTCCGAAGAGGTGAGGGAAAATCCCGGGAGGCTGGAGAAGATGCAAATTGAGTTCTCCTGCAGGGAACTGCCTTAGCCCCAGGTAGTGAGCGGCCCACGCTCCAATTTTAATAAGCTTGAGGGTTGGTACTTCTTTGTAATGAGCAGACTTGAAAGGAAATGAAACCAACTCATGAGTTTAGTTCATTTGTTGTACAGCAGAAAGCACCCCGATTAGTGACGGGAATAGCGGCAGGTAATGTTTTGGAACCAAGTGACAAGGTAAAAAAGGACTTTGGGAGAAGACGAGTTCTCCAGGCTACTTTTCAGCGGAGAGCACTGCAATCTCTCTTCCCAGAAGAGTGTGGGGCCCTTCTCTGATCAAGAAAGGGAGAGCGGCTGGGATCCCATGCTGGTGCCGAGCAGTGTTGAGACAGACGGCCTTTACCCAAGGAGCGATTTCATGTTCAAGCCGTTGAGAATAGTAGCCTGAACACATCTGGGAGCATTTTTGGACTTTCACCAGGAGAGAATGTTGGGGGGACTCAGCAGGCATCTCCTACTTGAAATAAATATCCATGTGCCCCCGAGCAAATGCTCCATGTCTGTCATACTTAACCACAAACAACAGAAACAGGAGCTGTCTCAAGGCTTCACCGTTTCTTGGGTAACAGGTGGAAGCAAGAACTGACAGATGGACAGCAAAGTGCAGGACAGCTGAGGGCATCTCTGAATGCAGCACAACCAGACACCTCAGAACTGATGCGTCCAGTTGAGCCATCTCAGGTGCTTGTCTGCAGGAACTTAGGCTCCTGGGGGCTTCCAGTAGGGCTCACAGACATGTGTGAAGTGGCAACAGTGACAATTCCCAACCATGCTTGGGGGTGGCTGATGGGGAAGCAGTGGCTATGAAATCAGAGTAGCTGGGAAACCTTAAGAAAGGATCACTGTGGGCCTCCCTGGTGGTGCAGGGGTTAAAGTCTCAGTGCTATCAAGTTATCGCCAGCCACTGGGGCATGAGTTCGATCCCTGGCCAAGGAGTTGACCCACATGGTGTAGCAGACCTCTCCTGTCTCGCCCTCTGCTCCCCTAAGCAGTAGATCTGCCTGTTCTGCTCCCCACTCTGTCTCTAGTGAATCCTCTCACCTCCCACATCTCTGGTCTACACCCCAGTCCTTATATGCATAAATAAATAAAAGTAAGAGAAAAAAGAGAGAGAAATGATCACTGAATTGGGAAAATCAAGCCCTGGGTCCTAAAATGCTTTCTCAGACATGAATTTGCTAAATGCCCTTGCATTTTGTTTTTTTCTTTAATCTGTGAAATGGGAATGTAATTGTGCTCCACTTTTCAAAGATGCCAGAAAAGTTAAAATAATGTAGCTCATGTTTACAAATATAAAATGCGAATATCAAAAAAGAATAATATGATTGACCCTGTGTAGCTTAAGAACAGAATTAATGTGGATGCAGAGAGTTACATTAAAATGGTTTAAAATGAGTGCATTTCCTTTCTGTTGGGGTTTTAATTCAAACCTGTGCCTTTAGGAGAGAAAACACCCCGTTGAGCATGGACAAGGGCAATTATTTGGAGAGGAAAATGTGATTTTGAAACTCACACCAGGGCTGGTGTCTGAAGGCACACATCAGGTGTCTGCCCTCCGGAGAGTGCAAATGCAGATTCCCTTTGCTACTGGTTTGCAGTCTGCGGCAAAAATAAAACACAGGTGGAGATTTCCCTCAGATCTCAGAGAAGGGAAATAAGGGGGAAAATTCCTCTGCTCCCATTTCAAAATGACACCTCAGTGAAGTGAAAATCCGTAATAGTGTTTATCCTTCAGTATCGCTCTGCTTCTCAGCTTGGCAAAGGACGTCTTCAATTTTACCTCTTTTCTGCTTTTAGCATCCCAACCCCCTATGCCTAGTGGAGAGCTAGCATTTCTGTACTCTTATTTGTAGACTGAAACTCAATAACTGAAAATGCAAATCACTGCCTGGCAGAGCTGGGTGGATGGGGGGCAGCGGTTACCTTCTAGCAGCCAGGGAGAGGACTGAGGTCTCATCCTCATCATGATTTGGCTCCAGGGTTTTGCATTCCTATGCTGTTTCAGGTCCCATCACGCTCAATGACTCATGGGCTGGGCACCAATTAGCACATGGATATTATTATTAACAAAGGAATACGAATTAAATCAATCAGACAGCAGGGAGGGTGGCGCATGCCCTGGGGATGCTGAGCAGTTGGAAATGGTGTGTGGGCTGCAGGTGCGGCTGTCTCAGGCTGGGGTATTTCTTTCTAAGTGGGAAAGGTGAGAGGGACCAAGGGTATGGACAGATGCCAGACCATGGCCATCATCTTGATGGCAACAATGCTGCAGTGTTTTGGTCACAGTTCAAAAACATACTGTCTCTTGGGTGAGCAGAAAGAGGAGCCTGCAGCGGCGTTTCCACGGAGGGAAAATTAGGGCCTGATGAGCATTAGGCCAACTGCCCTATCCGGAGGGGCAACAGGTGACTTTGGGCCATGTTGGGCCTGTTCAGTGAGACGAGGGGCAGGGAACGGGGTCGACACTTGCCGTTTGCAGTAAAGAATGATCTTCTTAGCCTCAACTTTAGAGCTAATGAGTGTCGGACATGGATTTTTAAGTTTTTAAACATTGAGGTGTAACTTAAGTACATGGTCTTAGTTCATTCAGGATACTATAGCAAAATACCACAGAGCTGGGGTCTTATAAGCCACAGAAGCTTCTGCCCCACAGTTCTGGAGGCTGGAAGTCCACCATTGAGCACCAGCATGGCCATGTTCTGGTAAAGACCCTTCTTTCTGGTCCATAACCAGCGCCATCTCCCTCTGTCCTCGTGGGGTAGAAGGGATGAGGGATCTTTGGGGTCTCTTTCATAAAGACACGAATTCCATTTAGATGGGCTCTACCTTCATGATCTGGCCAACTCCCCGCCCCCACCCTGACACAAACACACGTGCTACATCAACTTTGGGGGTTAAGATTTCATGCATGGGGCCTCCCTGGTGGCGCAAGGGGTTCAGCACCACACTATGAAGCAATCCGCAGCCTCTGCAGCACGAGTTCGATCCCCAGCTGGCCAGGGAGCATCACATGACGCGGCAGACCTCTCCTGGCTCTCCCGCTGCTCCCCTCAGCAGTGTATTTCAGTCAGTCTGCCTGCTCTGTTCCCCACTGTCTCTGGTGAATCCTCTCACCCCCCACACTTCTGGCCTGTACCCCATTTCTTGTATGCATAGATAAGTAAATCTTAAAAAAAAAAAAAGACTTCATGCATGAATTTGGGTGAGGGCATAAGCACTCTGTGCAGTAAAGTTCCATACAAACTGGATAAGGTTTTGCCTGGCCAGAGACCTGTATAAACCCACATGAACAGCCACCATTTCTTATACCCCAGGACTCCATGTTCATAACAGCATTTAGAGGCAACCACTTCCTCACTTTATCATCATAGCTAATTTTGCCTGTTCTGAGCTTCCTGCAAATGCAATCTTAATATTGACTCATTGCGTCTGCCCTTTGCTCTCAGCATTATTTATGTGAGATTCTACCTGGCTGGATGCTTCAGTCAGTAGCAATTTGAGGGACATGTTTTTCCCTTCCTTTGGTATTTATTTCACTTTCACTGAGGTTGCTATTAAGTGTCAAGAGGACAGATATGATAATATTCGAATTCTTCAAATTGAAAGTTCTGCGTAATTATATCTGACAGCCCGGACGAGGTCTACAGCATCCTGCGGGGCCTCAGCAGCTAAGCAAACACTCTTGATGTTGCAGTTTTGCTGTGTGTGCCTCTCAGCTTCCCCCTGTGCTGAGAGCATTTCCCCAGCCCTGCAAAGGTGGCCTTTTGTTCCCAAATAGCCACAGATCTGCCTTTGGCTAAATCACAGGGTGGTTAAGGCTGTGATTGAAATTTAGGAGACAGTGTCCAGTGTCACCTTTGATGATCTAAATTTGCACCCAGGTACACTGGAGCTCCTCCTAATTGTCAGCTCAGAGGCCCACTTTTGGATTGTGTGCTCACAGGGTCTGGCCTCAGTTGACAGATGTTATTAAACTTAAAGGACCCCTCTGAGAAGGAGGTTTTGCTCCAAATAGCCATGTTCTCGGGGAGACTGTGACCTGGTGACCTCGCACAAGTGAATCTTTTTCATTTTATAAAGAATCTGAAGCTCCTCGCCATTAAGCAGACCAAGAATAGCAGCACATTTTTTTCCTTTTCTGCTTTAGCACATTCCAGGGGAGCATGGGCTGTGCTTCCTGAACGTAACTGGGGCAGCAGCTTATGGAAATATAACGAGATGAAGGATGCGCAGAGCCAAGTGCACGGATGCTGCGCAGTGAGAAGCACCGACGCACGGTGCACAAAAGGGTCCCCTTAGCTTTGGTGGCTGGAAAACAAACAGCTGTCAAGATGCACAGCCCTTCCCTGCAGACCAGGAGCCCCACGTTGCTAATGAACCCCCCTCAGGGGGACCGGGGGACTGCATGCTCTCTTTTCAGTGAGTGCAAATCTTTGGCCTTGGGGCCCCTGGGGTAGAAGAATGGTGTGGCAGGCAGCACGGTCTTTCTCCTCAGCCATCACCACCCAGCTTCCAGGGGGAAATCCTCCAATGACAGTGGGACCCTTGTGGATGAGAGTGTCTGATTGAAAACAGGGCAGTTTTCTTCAAATTTTGATAAACCAAAAGACAAAAAAGCGTTTAGCAAACAGAAGTGAGAAAAAGCTTGCAGAGAGATAAAGGGAATCAGCTTTCAATGGAACCAACCCTCCAGAGAAAGGACCAACTAAAGGAGAAAACTATGTGTTTAGACTTTAGTCAGATTTATATTTTTGCTTCAGAGTAGAAGAGTAACATTTCCATACGATTATCCTGTCCTTATCCATTGGCATTGCAGAAGTCAGGGCTAAAGTCATAATTTGTTTAGGAAGCTCAGGTTTGTGGGAATTGCTCAAAATTTTATTATCATTTGACCCAGATATACACAGAGAGACCCAATGATGTTTGGTTTATCTCAGGGTGCAAATTCTGATCGTTTCTTCTTTCTGACCATGGTATGTCAGATCCTTAATCATGGTGGAAACAGAATGAAGTATCAGCTTTCCTTCTGGAGTCTTCCTACACTCAAGTTCTGACCCTAAATGTGGATGCAGCACAGAAGATGCTAACTGGTTTTCTGAGTCAGTGTGATTAGTTTGATGTTTGTGTATTTGATGAGTTTTATTTTCAAGGAGTAATGAATATTTCATACACAACGACCCTCTGTACATTCAAAAGAACTAGAACATGATATTGAGAATGATGAGTTATTCTATCTGGGAGACCTTCTGAGGCCTCTAGTATTCATTTACTTTCATGAAGTCTCAGAAGTCTTTTATCTTTCTTGTCAGTTTGTCCAGGAGATCAAGAACCAAGAGCCAGCAAGTTCAGTTCTACCAGGCCTTCTACACAACACCTTGGGTGTGTGTATTAGGACCCTCCAGAGATTCAGAACTGATAGGAAATAGAGATAGAAAGATCATATTTGGATGGCTGGTGGATGGGAGGCTGGCTGGCTGGCTGGCTGGATAGACATTGTGGGTAGATAGATTATAGGGCATTGGCTCACGCAATTATGAGACTGGGAAGTCCCATGAGCTGCTATTTGCAGCTGGAGACCCAGAAAACTCATGGTGTCTGAGTCCAAAGTTCTGAAAACCAGGATCACTTGTCCAGTGCAGCAATCTGGGGCAGGAGAGCACTGATGTCCCAGCTCAAACAGTCAGGCAGAGAGAGGGCACTTTCCCTTGCTCTGCCTTTTTGTTCTATTCAGACCTTCAATGTTAGATGAGGTCCAGCCACATCTGGAAGAGTATCTGAGTCATGGCTTACCTATGCAAATGCTTAGCACGTCTGGAATCACCCTCCTGGGGCATCCCTTGACCCAGTCGAATTGACACATAACGCAGAACATCACAATGTGTCAGGGTCTCATCTTTCCCCTATGTTTGTCATTGTTCCCTGCCTGCCTTGAGGCAGGGCTTCTAGATGCACAAGGGCAGTTCTTGGCCAGGTTCTTGTTTCTGTCTGTGAAGACATAATACTTGGGGCATGTCTTCCTTAGTTAGATGAAATTGTTGGCATGATCATAGAAAGTATTTGATTTTATTTGTTCAATGGATTTATAATCTATATGAAGATCTTTAATAAGGCCTCCTTCCTTCCCCAAGACTTCTGAGGATTCAGTTGGAATAAGATACCATTTAAAGATAATTTTGGAGTTCCATACGGACTCCACATCCTTACTCCTGAAGCCTTTTCCAGGTTCTGACAAGAGCCAGTGGGGAGTCCAGCTGTGAGAAGTAGCCCCCCTCTGTAGCCAGAGACTCCCGAGAACTCTCACACACCAGGTCTCGCCTGCTTTGCATTGCCATTTTCCCAAGTCTTGCCATGAGGAATGCCTCGGCTATACTTGGGTTGTTGCTCATCCAGATAAAATGTTGAAATAGCTTAGCAAGTTCCTTGAAAATGTTTATTGGATTTTCAATGGATATGAGGTGAATCAACAACAGACTAGCAAGCAGAGCCAGGGTATCAGAAAAACCATCTTAAACATCTTCCTTTCTTTACATTCTAGAAAACTAATGCTGCAAAATATGGCTACCTACATACAAAGCCATTATAAGAAAAAAAAAAGGTAAACAATCCTATAGACAACACATCATACCTCCAAAAAAGTCATACCTCCAAAATAGGTGAAGATAATAATCTGATATCTTAAAATAAGTTAACAGATAAACGACATAAGAGATGAAAAAAGCACAAATGTCAGATTTAGATAAACAAAGAAAGGAGGTTAAAATTTCTTAAAAATTATTTCAGGGCCTCCCTGGTGGCGCAGCAGGTTGAGTGCCTTGCTGTGAAGCTATCCGTAGCCTCTGCAGTACCGGTTTGATCCCAGCCGGCGGTGGAGATACCCACATGGCGTGGTAGACCTCTCCTGTCTTGCCCGCTGCTCCCCTTAGCAGTGTGTTACAGTCATTCTGCCTGTTCTGCTCCCCACTCTGTCTCTGGTGAATCCTCTCACCCTCCTGCACTTCTGGCCTGTACCCCAGTTCTTGTATGCACAAATAAATAAATCTTAAAAAAATTTTTTTCAGACATGAAGATAAAATAAAGAACACAAGACCAAATAAACAGAACTGACAAGGCTTTAAGAGGAAAGGATGGGGAATATAGTAAGAGATGTGTGGGGGTCGGAGGAGTGGGCCCCCAATGATGTCTTCATCCTAACCCCACCACCTGTGACAAAAGGGACCTTGTAGGTAGGATTAAATTAGGATGTAGAGATGAGGATAATTAGGATAATCAAGATGGAGTGATGGTCCTGGAGTCCCATCTAATCACACGGTTCCCACACAGGGAGAATGTTTTTCTGACTGTGGTAAGGAGGTGGAATGAATGAAGAATGGTCTCAGATAAAGCTTTTATGTCCTTGAAGACAGAGCAGAGGCCATGAGCCAAGGAATGTGGATTTCTGGAACCTGGAAGAGACAAGGAGACAGATTTGCCAGAGTCTCCAGAAAGGAATGCTGGCACCATGATTTTAACCCAGAGAGACTGGCATTGAACCTCCAACCTATAAAACCTGTGAACGTATTCTGAATGTTCTGGGTCTTTGCAAGAGAGGAAAGCCATGGGCATAGACTTTAAGTCAGAGCCAGCTCTGTCCTGCACTGTGATGCAGTGATTCAGGAATCTCGTGCCTGGGGATAAACCAGCCTTTCCCCCCTCCTCCCCCCACTAATGACCAAGGGGCCAGATAACAAAAATTTAAACAATGGGCAAGCATTTTCACAGTACATTCTTTGGACATCAGGAAAATCATTAAACCCCAGCATTCGCCCTCCTCTGCACATAGATAGTAGCACACTGGCATTTCTTTAGGTCAAGAGAACTTAGGAAATTGAAAGATCCAAGTCTATAGATGAAAACAAGAAGCTCTCCTCCTCACCCCCCAACCCCCAAGAATAATTATGTTTTTGATGTCAATGACTCACTATTCCTACTGCTATAAACTAAACTCATACTTGCAGTTGTTGGAAGAGTTCTCTCAAAGGAAAATCTGCCAGACTGCTTTCAGGGGTTGAATCCTCACTTTGATTATTTAATAAACTCTTTGTATAACTATGAACAAAAATAGAGGGTTTTGTACATTGAACATGGGTGACCTGTAAAATTGCAGGTCAGTGCTAGGTTAAAAAGGAAAAGAGTTTTCCTTACATGTTCTATTTAAAATAGAAAACTAGGGCCTCCCTCGTGGTGCAGGCGGTTGAGCACAGTGCTGTGAAGCTGTCCGCAGCCTCTGCAGCACAGAGGTTCGATTCTGGTTATCTGGGGAGATACCCACATGGCATGGCAGACCTCTCCTGTCTCACCCGCTGCTCCCCTCAGCGGTGTATTTCAGTCAGTCTGCCTGTTCTGCTCCCCACTCTTTCTCTGGTGAATTCTCTCACCCTCCCGCACATCTGGCCTGTACCCCGGTTCTTGTATACATGAATAAATAAATCTTAAAAAAAAATAGAGCCCACTTTATTTCTGTTCTTTTTCTCCTCAATAAACTTTTTCTTTCTTTAAAAAAAAAAAAATAGAAAACTAGCCACAATTAACTCAGTTCATTCCATTCTAGGGAATTAATTTGTGTTGTGTTGGTCTGTAACTAAACAGTTAATTTCCATGAAGCTCTTTGCTTTTGGAAGGGAAAGTTCTTGAAATCCTGACTTGGTCTCTTGTGGTCTCACAGAGTGCATTTGGGGGTGTGTCTTACTATCATGGGAAGCTTGTCTCCAAGGGTCTTGTTTTTAGTTACAAGGATCCCGTCACAAGGACCTGGTTCAGTCCTTTACCAAAGCTCTTCTGATATTTCTTCCAAAAAACTTCATTTCTGACCTGTTCTAGTATCAAGGATCTTTAGATGACTCTTAAGGGAGAAACAGAAAATGCTTCTGGGTAAGTAAGATTCAAAGGTGCTGGTTAATTTATTATAATAACCAGTAGTATCAGAAAGTATGAAAATAGAATCATCTATTGAGGTACATTAGCAATTGATTTATAAGGATTTTGTTAATGTTTATTCTGAGAATAAAAGCACACTATCAATGGTGAGAGCATAGCCAACTCTCCAGGGTCTTTTTTTTTTTTAAGATATATTTTTTATTTATTTATGCATACGAGACCTCTGGTGTAAACCAGACAGCAAAGACAGAGTGGGGAGCAGAACAGGCAGATCGACTGAAATATACTGCTGGGGGGAGCAGCGGGGAGACAGGAGAGGTCTGCTGCGCCATGTGGGTTACTCCCTGTCTGGGGATAGAACTCATGCTGCAGTGGCTACTGATAGCTTCATAGTGCTGAGACTTATCCCTTGTGCCACTAGGGAGGCCAACTCTTCAGGGTCTTTATCCATAAAGTGTCTTCTGGTTATCATCAATCAACAAGAGGACTTACATAGAAAATCAAGATGTTTTAAATATTAATCCATTTATTGACGGCCATTGTGTACATGAGTACAGGTATATTTCTGACATAAAAGTCTATAAGTGCTGAAATGCTGATATTTTATTTATATATAACTAATACAGAGAGGCTTAGCATCTCTTTGTGACTTGCTTGTTTTTCATATTATGGATACAAGATTATTTCTAGTATCTTTTATTTTAAAAGGTAAAAGATCTACTCCTTGTGATACCAGATAGGCACTTGAGAACATCTGAAGATCATGTAGCTACATCGAATATCTTTGCACTCTCAGGTCCTAAATCAGGGAAAGGCAATATCAAAAGAGTTATCAGAGCAAATGTGGCAAAAGCATCAGTTACAGGGGCCTAAGGACAAGAAATGGCTTTGGGTAATATTTAAAGGAAACACAGTGGTGCATAAAATGATTATTTGGAAATTTACTTGAAGATGGAAGCTATTTTGCTAAAATTGACTCAAAAGTGTGACAAAAACAATGAATTACAGACTAATTTAGTAAGAGCAAACACTGAACCTGGGCACAGACTACCTCTTAACTCCTTTTCCTTTCTTTTTTTTTTTTCTTCGTTGTTGTTAGGATCATTCTATATACTGAAGGGTCAATTTATCATTTTAACAGAAAGAGACCCAATTTCTTATCTTACTCCTTTTGAAATCCATCCTTGTAGCAATTTGCAGGAAAGGATGCACAAGTCTGTTTTCACTTATGAATAAATCAATTATTACTGAGCCAAATTTGCAAAATGTTCAGTGTAAGTCTTTGCTTATTTCAAATTCTTTATACGCAAGCAATACAAGCCCAGGCTCATGAGTTTACCCTCCTTTCTTCCCTCCTTTCCACACTTTTCTCCTAAATTGTGATATACCTCAAATTATCTACTATCTTCTTTCATGTACTGGCATAACTAGAAAATTTTATTTGAAACAAAACACATAAAATATATTCATCATTTTATTTTATTTTAATTAATTTTTTTTATAGAGGCATGTTTTATTTATTTATTTGTTTGTTTGTTTGTTTTTTGTTTATACATGCACTGGGTACAGTCAGAAGCGCGGGAGGGTGAGAGAATTCACCAGAGCCAGAGCGGGGAGCAGAGCAGGCAGAAGGACCGAAGGACACTGCTGAGGGGAGCAGCGGGCGGCAGGAGAGGTCTGCGCGCCATGCGGGACCCTCCTCCGGTGGCCGGGGAGCAGCCGGGGATCGAACCGGCGCTGCAGAGGCCGCGGGCAGCTTCGCAACCCAGCGCCCAACCGCTGCGCCACCGGGGAGGCCATATTCATCATTTTAGATATGTATATATCTACATTCAAATATATCTTAGAAGGTTCTTACTAGTAAATTTATATATACATTTTAATCTGCTAAATGATGGCAAGAGTATGGTAAAACTAGTGTTTTCAGGTGTACAAGATATCTACTAATAGCTTGATTTACTATTATTTCAAAGTCTGAAACCTAACTAGTAAGATACAAAATGATACAAGTGCTGTGGAAAACAATTTGATTGTTCCTGGAAAAGTTGAACACAGAATTATCATATGACTCAGCAGTTCCATTCCTGGGTATCACTCAGAAGAACTGAAAACAGGCACTCCACCAATCCTTGTGCAAGAATGTTTATAGCAGCACTATTCACAAGAGCCAAAAGGCCCATCACTGATGTGAATCGATAAACAAAGTGTGGTGAGTAGGTGCCATGGAGTATCACTCAGCTGTGGAAGGGAATGAAACACTAAATTATGCTACAGTGTAAGGAGCATTATGTCCTATGAAAAGCCAGACACCCAAGGTCACATATTTATGATTCCATGTATGTGAACTATCCAGAACAAGTAAATCGTAATAGAGAAAGCAGATGGGTGGTTGCCACTGGATGGGGGTAAGGAGAAATAGGGCATAATTTCTTAATGAGTATGAAGTTTTCTTTGGGGGTGATTAAAACCCTATCTAGTTTTGGGATTAGGTAGAGGTGCTGGTTACACAACATTGTGAATGTGCTAAGTGAGAATAAATTGGGCGCTTCAGAGTTGATGAATTTCACTTTTATCTAAAAAGTAGGGCATTCCTACACATTTCATACAGATGATGTACAGTTACAAATATTTAATAGGAGTAAATCCTTTAAAAGGATATTCTCATTGCTTTAATTGGGCAAAGTTTTACATTTTTATAAATAACAAAAGTTTCTTGCTCATAAAAATTTAAAGACTCAGATTAATTAGACTTTCCATGACTATTTAAAATAAACTCAAATCTTATATGAACTAGAATCTTACTTTTTATATTGTGATAAACTATAGAAATATGATTGCTTTATAAGAATATAATTGTTTTAAATGAAAATGTTCACCTTGAATAAGACGGTTTATTAAACTTTGAAATACATTTTTTACTTTATAAATATCTAAATTTCTAAACCAAATATTAAAAATCCTTTAAATTGTGTTCAAAGTCCCTGGGCAATTCTTGCTTTTTATCATGTACTCTATAATCTTGCTTTTTATCATGTAATTTATTTATCTGTGAGTTGAAAAACTTTTTTAGTCCTTTGAGATATAGATTTGGCAAACATTGGAAGCTTCTTAAGGAACTCTCACATTGAAAACATTAAAATTTGATTTTCTACCTTTCTGAATTGCTTTTAAAATTATTCTAATCCTTTAAAAGTACTATTTTACATCTAAACAAGTGCACTTTCTTGCATGTCAGGACAAGCACTCTGATAAATATAGAAATATTTATAATGCAATTTGTTAATTTTTGCTACTTTCATCTTACAGAATCACTAACCATATAGCACTCACAAAATGAATAAGCTTGATAACCAATTCATCTCTGAATTTTTTTTTTTTTTTTAGTGGGGGTGGGATGTAGAGAAGGTAAGGGGTGGAGGTAGCCACAAATACAGAATGTGATGAAATATTTAGCTACCTTTCTTTTTGCAAGGAGAGAAAAAGGGGGGGAAATGTCACCTACAAGCTTCAGTTTTATAACCTCTGCTAGAGATAAAAAACAAACAGAACACAGGAGCTCCGGGAGCAGGCCTTGTAACTCTTAAAAGGTCATTCACCTTTCCCATATTCAGGAAATTTTGTTGAGTTTCCCATCTCATGGTCGGGGAGTTGTTCTTGGCTGGTGACTCCCATTGAGACCTGAGCCCACAGCCTGGGAGGGCGAGGCCGACAGGCTCTTGTCCCCTTTGGGCCTCAGTTAAGACTCCAAGAAAATTGGCTCATGGTAAGTTTGGTCCATCCTTACATGGACGTGATGCGTCTTCATTCTAATGCTAATCCTCTTTCCAGGGTGTCTGGACCATCCTTTCAACAACAGAGATAAGAAGCCTCCGCTCAATGAACAAACAAGGCAGACAACCCAGAGCCGTGTTATCTGCCCCCTGATGGAGCTCACAGAAGCACACCCCGTCTTTCAGGCCTGCCTTGGGGCTTCCCGGCCACCCACACTCAAACCACAGCCGGAACCAGACCTGATCCAGAAGTGCAAAGAAACAACCAGAAAACTAGAATTAGGAAGGAAAGAAAGTCAGCAATAGTAAAACTCTGTTGCTGCATAGGGTTCCTTCGAGAAACCACAGAAGGTAAGTCACGGTTCCCTCAGCACCTGGGGTTAAGTTCGGTTCTCAGGGAAAGTCCTGTAGGCACCTTGGGCAGGCGAGGCCCCTTCCCTGTTCAGATTCATCTTGCTGCAAAAAGTCCAAACACAAAAGCATGTAGAGGGGGAAATGTTTTTCTTCACTTTCAAAGCACAAGGGTATCAGATCTCAAAAGGCTTGACGTGCTGAATGAAATCCACGACAGGTGTTTCGTAGAAAAATAGGACACCAGTCCAACGGGTGGATCAGGTTCAGACTGTGGCCTAATACATTTCCATTGATTTGATTTATTTAATTCGCTTTTACCAGTAGTCTGTTCATGAGGGGAAAAGAGTAACTTCCACAGGGTCACATTCACAGATTATGTTGTACCTATTAACACCACTATTATAAAAGTCAAAGATGAAGCATTGCATCCCACCTTTTTTTTTTTATTTTTTAAAGAGGATTAAGGTTTATGTGTGAATTTTTATTAAGTGAGAATAGTGATAACTAAGTGTTATTTTGGTATATCTCAAGGTGCAAAGCTCGTCTTCCTTTTTCCTGGGTCATGTTATGTGCTTGGCGGTGTCAGAGCTAGGAGAGGGTGTCAGTCTTGTGGACATGATGGCGTGCAAATTTTCTGGAGACGTTGGCATCTCATATCATCCCTGCTATGGGCTCAGTTGTGTCTCTCCAAAAATTTATCTGTTGAAGTGTTATTGAATGTATTCTTCATAAAAAGGGGGGCTTCCATGTTCCCTGTCCCACCTAATGAAGGGTGGAGCTGAGTGGGAAGAAGAAACAGGAAAAGACTTGGCGGAGGCACGTGGAGCAGAGGGAGACATGAATGTGCACTTGTTCCTTGGCTTGGGGCTTGCGCCAGGGACTTGGGGCCGTGGAATGAGACACACGACATCAAAACATGAAGAGACACTTGGAAGAGATGTGGGTGAGAGTCACATGAGGAGGCTGATGACGGCAGCCTTTAACTTCATTTGATTTTCTTCCTTTCATCCCAGAATTGCCAGGCCCCTGCGCCTTTCCGATGGCGCCCTGCCAGAGGGCCCCTCAGACTTGTGGCATGATTTTGGACCTCAGTGGCCTTGTTTGGCCGGGCATTTACCCACAAGGAGGTGGGTAACTTCAGGTGTTTTACCAATTGGAGATTGGTAACTCTTTTCCTTCTCTCTCCATGCTATGCACACTGCTTCTGTTAAATTGCTGTTTAGGTTCTTACACACTGTAGGGTAAGGAAAAATGTCAGGCTTTTCTGCCCTCCCGCCATCAGGATAGATGGTGGATCCTTGCGGTCCTGATGGCGGGCACCTGGAGTAGGGTGTGGGCATAGGTAGATGGGATTCACCTGGGCTGAGATGGGGCTTTTAAGGGCAACGTCACGGGACACCAGTAGAAGCCAAAAGAGAAGCCGAGAAAGTAGCAGAAGGAGAGAGAGAGAGAGAGAGAGAGAGGGGAGAGGGGAGAGCCCAGATAGAGTGAAGACTTGCTGGGGGCTGGGAGGCCTGCCGGCCCGCCAGCGCCCCTGCCTGCTGTGTACTGGGTAAACCCCAATAAAAGCCTGCAAAAGCCACTGAGGACTCTGACTCCTCCTTGACCCTGTCTGCATGGGATCCTAGAAAACCTGCCCTGTGTCCATTCCTGCCGCTACACACACTAAGAGTATTCTTTTGTCTTTATGTGGCGGGTGGCAAAACCCATTTAGAGTGTGCTGGGGTGGGGGTCCAGGGGTGCCCCTCATTCTGTACTCTAACAACCTCCTCCCCATGTTTTAGAGTATGATTATTTAGATACAGGACCTTGAAAGAGGTGATTAAGAGGAGGCCTCTGGGTTGGGCTCTAATCCTTCTGATGAAATGTGGACTAGAGGGAGGCACCAGGGACACTCAGGCCTGAAGCAAGGACCCTCTGAGGACAGAGTGAGGCGGCCAGGGACAAGCCAAGGAGAGAGGCCTCTGCAGAATCCCGCCTAGCCAGCAACTTGATTGCTCTTCAATTCTGAGAAAATAAAGTTCTGTGATTTAAGTAACCAGCTTGTAGCCCTTTGTTTAGGCAGCCCTGGGAGGGGCTTGTCACACCCTGTACATTCCCCAAAGAGTTAGTCCTGGAAACCAGGCAGGGAGGCAGCAGCTGTTTGACTTCGAGTTGGGCCTTTGGGGCCTCTCAGTCCTGCCTGTAGATTAGAACTCTCTGGGGTTGAGTTTTTGGGGGTGTTTTTTGTTTGTTTTTTTGTTTTTCTTTTTAAATAGCAATTCTCAGCCTTTACCTCCTGATTCTGATTTCGTTCATCTGGGGTGGAGCGGGCGTGTGCTTTTTTAACCTCAGGTAGTTCCAGTGTGCGGGCAGGACTGAGAATCCACAGCCACAGGCCCACGTTTTGCAGAGGCTGTTTTCACTATGTAGAAGTTAGTCTACCGAAGCTTCTGAGTTCCAGTGTATGATTTTTAAGCTGCATGGACATGTATTCCAAGTCCTGCTGGAAAAACAGGAAACAAAGCTTGTGCTCCAGTTTGTAAATCTAAAGTAGGGCACTCGAAGGGCAGCAGACTGTCTCGTCTTAGGAGCTGGGAAAAGTAGTGTGGCTACATGTATTTGAAGTAGGAAGAAATCATTTAAAAAATTCAGCGAGCATCTTTTCTCGATCTTTGAAATGGTTTTATCCCCTTCTGTAGGAACTTAATATTTGATCATTGAGATCAACAAACTGATTTTGGTTATTCACTCTTTACTGTGCTTATATTAAGCCTGGTATTTTCCTCCTGGAAGGGGACGTGGAGAGGAATAGGCCTTGTGAAAGTTTAGAGTAGTATTTTTAGTACATCCAATAAGAAAAATGTCTGTTAAAAAAAATCTGCATCTAGCTAACACTGGGAAATACTGCATGCTGTTGCCTCTCCTAGAGATTCATAATCACATTAACATTTTCAGGGATCTAAGAAATCCTGCATTAATTAAATCAGCAGTTTGCAGACTTCAGTGACCAGCCACCCTCCACCCTTTTCTTTTGTTCCCTTCAGGTAACATCCATTAGCATCCGCAGAACCATGGTCCGTGGAATATACTGAGACAGTGCTGTATTACAGGATTTTATCTCCATTTTGTGGGGGTTGGTGGTGGGTTGGGGTGAGGATAAGACACATTTATTTGGGAAATAAATGCTTATAACTGAACTTTTTTTTTTAATTTCCCTGCTTGATTTAGGGGGTGTGACCTCCTGAGGCAGAAGATGCCTTCTGAGGTGTTGTGTACAACGTCTGCATCGTGTTTTGTGGTACGTGGCACTGTGAAGTTTCTGGGTGCATCTTGGCCCCTGAGTTCTGAGAGATGGCAGGTGTGACATGTGCCTGGCACTTGGTAGGTAATAGATGCACAATAAGTTCTTGGTTGAATTAATAAGTGTTGCTTCTGCAGGAGGGAGGCTGGTAGCAGAACCACAGCCTCTTCTACCAGCCTGAATTTCCATGTCTTGAAAATGAATATATATTCTTACAGGTTATAATATAGCAAGAGGTCTGCCTGAGGAGAAGTTCCTCTTAGCTGCTTCCCAGAGGGAGAAGCAGGCAGAAAAGAACTTTCTCTGCTTTGGGCCCCTGTCAGTCTTCAAACTGGGGCCCCAGGAAACTGGCTCATAGTGAGTTAGGCCCATCCTTACATAGATTTGATGGGACGTCTTTCTCTATTGAGTCTTGCTGCCAGCTGAAAATGTTTCTAAAACACTTCTGTTCTTGTTGCATAGGATGTTTATACTAACATTTCACTGGCAGAACATTTTCAGTGTATTACTGAAATTACTTTTATCTTCCACGTTGTTTCAGTGACAAATGGTTTGCAAGATTATAAATCTCATGAAATAGTAATGTCAAGACAACAAAAATCTTATGTAAAATGCATAAGTTGTGCCTGGAAGAAATGAGTCAGTAGCAACAAGGACTTAGATGTGATGGTGAGTGTTCTCATGATGGCAGATGATTATTATTAAACCATCATCTCAATATATTTGACACTCAAATAATTCATTGTTGTGAGTTAACTAGCCATGTGAGTTTATTGACAGCCCAGCCCAACACTGGGGATCAACTAAATAGACAAGGCAGTTCCTTCCCTTGGAGAATTTCCAATCAAGTTAACATGACTAGATATCAACATATGTAAAAGCATCCATGTATGCAAAAGGAACTTGCTAGTAAGGGGTTGAGATTAAATGAACACATTTGTACTTAAGGTCTGTGGACCAAAGAGTGAGTCAGGACCTGGGTTAATCAAGAAAAATGGAGCAGATGAGATGTTAAGGATGACTGCAAGAGCTGTGACTTTTACAGGTAAGAGAAACCTGTAAGAACAATAGGGACCAAACTCACAAATAGATCTATAGAGTAATCGATTTATTAAGTGAATTAATTAGAATAGCACTTGAACATCTAAATTGGGTTTCTGGACCCAATTCCAACATGGGTGTATTTAGATGGTTCAGACACCAGCTGAAACTTATACCCCGCATGTGGTCACCAAGTGTGACCAAGTGTGGGGGAGTGAGCTCTCTACAGAGACAACCAAGCAATGCTTGGATACCGGTAAGATGTCTGAGAATTCAACTTAATTCTGACATGGTTTACCCAGCTAGTGTTATATTCCTCCAGTAAAAGGCTCAGTCTCCAAGACTGAGCACTTGCCTTCAGGTGTCAGTCACAAGTTCAGGTTATTTCTGACCATGGCTGTAAATCCAAGGTTCTCGTGACCACCTCCTCAGGTTAGAGCAGCTTGCAAAACTCAGAGACACTCTACTAAGAGGACACGGGTTCATCATAAAAGGTGTAGCTGTGTGGGAGAGAGGCCCTTTCTAGGTTGAAAGGTTAGGGAGTTCCCAGCACATTTGCCTGTTCACCCAGAAGCTCTCTCAGACCCTTCTCTTGGGTTCATACCAACCATTACTTAGGTATGGTTGATTTCAACACTGGCCAAGGACTAAACTCAATCTCCAAGCCCTCCCTTCTCCCCTGAGTTTTTGGGGTTGGACCCAAAATTCCAACCGTCCAAGCACAAGATTCGTTCCCTGGCAACCAGCCCCCATCCCTGGGCCATCTCAAAAAAATCACCTTATTTACATAACAAGAGACACCTTTTTCAAGCTCAACACTTACGAAATTCCAAGGGTTTTGGGTGATATGAGGGAGGAAACTTAGATAAAGCAAACATGTCTAAGACATATGTTTGGTCATCTGAGTGACCAAGTACATGTTTCTTAACAAATCTAAAATATCACAACATCAAAGAGCAAACAAATATTTGCAAAGATTTGCTCATGTTTTAAATTCTGAAGCTGGAAGATAAATGAGAGGTGTTTGTGGTCTTGTAAATGTGACACCTGGTGTTGTCATAATTTGGAGTCTGGCATGAAAACGGCCTGTCTGGGGGATTAGACTCATTTCAGATCCTCGTTTCTGTGCGGTTGGCGAAGAGGCAGATGCAGGCTTCTGGCCGTGAGTGTTGTTCATTTCTTTCTACAACTCACATGGAAGGCAAATATTTTTCTTGGTCCCAGGATTTAATGCCCCAGAACTAGAAAACAGTTTAAGCCTATAACAAGGAAATTGAATCTGAGAACTCCCTAACCCTTTCAAGACACTGATAACTTTCTAAATTTAGTCCCGACAAGGTGAAATTCTTGTAAGGGAAGGCTGAGCTCGCTCTGCCCTGTGGCGGTTTGAGAGGGTTACAGTGCTTGTGTTCGCTTGTGTTTGGGGGAAATTTGAGGTGCCAGTGAAAAAAATGCTAGCAAACACTGGCCTGGGGAGGGGGCAAGGGGAATTAGGGGAGAGAAAGAGGAGAAGTGATCTTGGGTGTATCCTTGGGTCCTCACAATTCCATTCCATGTAGAAACCCAAAGGGAAAATTCAGGAAGGGCTTGTGAACGCTAAGTAGCTTGGCTTTCCCAATATTTTATAGATTGAGAGGTGCTAAAACAAATTCTCTGCAATCCTCAATAAAGAAGTTTGGATTCAGAGAAAGAAAAGAATTATGAGGTGCTATTGGAATGGTGGTTGAGAGGGGATTGAAGAGAGAAGATAGACATTCACGGGTTCTCTCTTTGAGGAGATCTCAAATGGCACAGATGACAGGACAAAATGACATGTAAAGGCTCGTTACTGTCCAGTCTACTAAATCTTGGGTCTGGGCTCAGGGTAACTCAAGCCTTGGAACCATCATAATCCTTTAACCAGCGCCTTCTCTTTGAACATCCTCACTGCTGACAAATCTTCATCCTTTGGAGGATTAAAGGGGATAATATTTCTAAAAGCACCAGTGCAATTCCTAGTCTTAAACAAGTGGGAGGCATGATGCGTTTTTATTTTGACAAATATCAATATTAGATTTGAGTTTTTGCACGCAGTAAAAAATAACTTAGAGGGAAGTCTGGTGAATAAGGAAGGAGGTCAACCCAAAATACGGCATTTGGAGTCCAAATTGTAGGCCCAAATGGTGGGATCGTTTCATGTGGTTCATAAGCTGGGAGTGAAAGGTTATATTTCACTAAAAGCTACTGGAAAAGAGAAAGCTTCCAAAATATCCTGAGAGTAAGTGTCTGCTTGCTCCAAGTGACAGGCCTCATTTGTATGTGTATATTCTGGTGTACTTTTTGCAGGATGCTGCAGGGAGTTCAATGGGGAACATAAAGAAAGAAGCTCGAGAGGTCTGTGTTGCCAGGGAGAGTGGGAGGGGAGGTCGGGTACACCTGGGAGAAACCAAGTCATAGGATTCCAGCATGACATTCTGAGGCTGCCTTTGCTGTAGTGCAGAGCCCCGCCTTGCTTCTGGTTAGTGTCAGGACTCAAAGAACCCTTATGGGTGGAACAGAGAAATAGCCTGCAAGGCAGCCTCTGTGACTTTGGAGGGTGTGGTTTCTGGGTGGTGAGACAGCTCTGGGTTTGGATTCTGGCTCCACCCCCATGAGCTGTTGAACACATGATTTAGACATTCTGAAATCACTTGTTTTTTTCTAAAAGATTGTGGAATTTAGCATGTTCTTCAAAGGATTTTTATTTTATACTAAAAAAGCTTTCAAGGATTTCAAAATCAAGCAGAATACTATATACAGTGAACCCCTATATACTCATAACCTTGCTGCAACACCTATTAAGTTGATTTTAATTTTTCTCTTTTACTCTTCACTCCCTACTCCAGATCATTGTAAAGTAAAACACAGCTATTGATATTTTGCCTTTTAATCCATAAATATTTCAGAATCGATATCTCAAGCACAGTCTTTTAAAACATTTTAACAATTCTATAATCACACCTAAAAGCATGACCAGTGACTCTACAATTGCAAATTCCACGTGTCCATCTGTGTTCACATTTCCCCGATGGTGTCAAGCACATTTTTAAGAGTTGGTTCAGATTGGGAGTAGAGCAAGGTCCACATGTTGCAATTGATTGGTGTGTTTCTTATGGCTCTTTTGACCAAACCTTCTCTCTCCTCATTTTAATCCCTTCCTGTTTCTTTTTCTTTGCTGAAGAAAATCTCTGCAGTTTTGTCATTTGTCTTGTGCAGGTCTCCGATGGTCAAGGTGTTTTAAGATGTAGGTTTTATTTTGGTCCAGGAATGGTGAGGTCAACAGATCAGGAGACAGCTGACACTGAAAAAATGCTTTGTTACTTATGGCAAAAATAAAGAAGAGATTATTTGTTACTTCCCAAGAGGAGGGGATGCCAGGGCCTGCAGAGTCATGAGGAGAAGCCCCAGGGTCAGGCAGAAGGCAGACGGAGCAGGAGCCTGGATTATGGTTCTGTGGGAAAAGCAAGAGAAAGTAGCACAAGTAACCTTAGAATTGGCCATTTGAATAATTCCAGCAGGCCCTGGGGTCTAGGGGCATTCTCTAATTGTCTGGTACCTGGACCTGAGGCCATCAGGGCCAGGGAGTCTTGGCCCTGAGTAAGTAAGAGCCAGAAGGAGGGCCTAGGGGCACTGGCTCTGGATTGGCTCATTGGCATATGAAAGGCACCCTCTAAGACTGGGGATGACCCTCCAGGAACTGCTCCCTGGTCCACAATACCTCCCATGTCCAAACAAAATTAAATAAACATGTGCTTAAGACATAAGATTTTCCCTGTTGCATCCCCATGATGTCTTTTTATATCTTTCTCTTTCCCTTGTGCCTGCTATATATTTGTAATTAAATCTGGAGACTTAATTGGATTCAAGTTCTATTTTTTTTGGTGACTTCCATCACAGAGAACATAGTCTCCAATTATCTCTGTTGTTGTTATGCTAGCAACCACTGATGAGCAATGGTTCATTATTTAATTAGGAGTTGCAAAAGAGATATTCCAATTCTACCATTCCTTCCTTATTTAATTTTTTCTATAAAAAGAAATGTCTCCTCATCTACTATTGGTAACCCAGAGACAAATTATACAGGAAAGGCAGGTTTAATGCTTCATTCTTTCCTTTTATTTTTCTGTTTTCTAAAACAGTCTGGTGGTGGTAGCACCCTCTAAAGATGACTGTGGGGTTGTTTCATTGATTGAACATATTTGAATGATTTTAGTCCATTGTAATTATTCTTATTTATGCTATAATTGCCCATTTTAGGCCATTGGGAGCTTCTGTGACCCTTGAATTATTTTAACATATTGTTAGCCTGTGACCAAAGGGCACCCAGGGACCCCAAACTGTTCTGAAAGATGTTGAGCCATTCTCCACACAAAGGCAAAAGTAGCAGACTTAGTGTAAAAGATACTTTTAATTAATTAATTTTTTATTTTCTACATCATTGTTCATTTTTAAACAATATTTGCTTCCCCCCCAACCCCTTAGTGTGAAAGATTTCTACTAGCATTGGTGTGCACAAAGAGAGAAGAGAAGAAAGGATATTTCTGATAATAGTTTCCCAATAAAACTCCCCAGATTACCTGTCCCTTATGGGCAAGTGCCCAGTGAAACAGGGTTAACCCAAAGTGGGAAATCTGAGGCCCAAAATCTTGTTGTAAGTCTAAGGTACATTTAGTGGGAAAACAAGAAAGGGGTTTGGCAGGTCCCAGAAAGAGGGGACAAAAGGGGAGCTTCAGAATTCAAAATGTACCCAATAATCCACTACCAAGGATTAGGAACAGCCTTCCCATGTGTCTCCCATTCATGGATATTTTCCAAGTTGTCTCTCCTCCATGTGTCTCCCCTAAGTCTCTTTTCCAGCTGTTCCAGGGTACAAGTCAGTCTGCAGAAGCAAGCAGCAGGCCCAACTGCTTTCTGTGTTCTAGAGTACACTCAGCTCTGCTTATGCTTCCCATTGGCTCCCCTGTTCAGGAAGCCCAGTTCATGGTATACTGGAACTTGTAATCCAAGGCAAATAAGTGGGGATGAGGAAAATCAAGCATTAAACCCTTTTCCTCACCCCCACTTATATGTTCAATGCTCCCTCCCCTTTCGTGGAGACTTAACTGTAACTGTACCACCAGTGGTGTCTAATAATGGCCTGTCTTTTGGAATGAGACAAGTTCCAGGCTTATACATTTTCTGTCCTAGACCTGCAATCAGTCACCTATCCAAGGAGGTCTGTTCCTTTAATGGAGGACAGACTATGGAGAACATAATCTCATTGCTTTTCAGTACTCATTACTTCTGGTCATGTCTTACCAGTGGATAGAGTGAGGTCATGTCTTGTCAATGGACAGAGTGAGGGAATACATGTATAAATAATTGGTTACCAAGTTTATTAAGTTTCTTTTAAGTATTGATTTCCCCTCTCAATTTTACTTCTTAAGTCTACTCTCCTTTCAATTTGGTTGATACTTCCAACTCAAATTCAAGTAGTCAGGTATTTTCCTAACTTTTTCTTTTTATTAAAACTTTTTTTTAAAAGATTTATTTTTATACAAGAACTGGGGTACAGGTCAGAGGCACGGGAGGGTGAGAGGATTCACCAGAGACAGAGTGGGGAACAGAACAGGCAGACGGACCAAAGGCATTACTGAGGGTAGCAGCAGGTGAGGCAGGAGAGGTCTGCTGCGCCAGGTGGGTATCTCCCTGGCTGGCCGGGAATTGAACCTGCACTGCAGAGGCTGCCACAGCGCTGCCCTCAACCCACTGCGCCAAACGGGGAGGACCGTTCTCCTAACTTCTTAAAATTAATACATCTATCTGCATTACCTTCTTTGGTGCTAAAAATCCTGGTTACCAACTCAAACCAGCATATTTACTCATATGCTTTATCTCAAAATATACAGCCCACAGCAGTCTCAGAATAACAATTTCAGCATTACCACCAATAATGTAATATCTGAAACAGTTTAAATTTTTAAAATTCCTTTGTCCTTAAGTTTATTTCACTGGAGGATATTCATTTAAATTCTTTGTTTTAAAGTCATTAGAATAATCCCTTTCCATAAGCCCATGCTGACAGCTTGATTTTCCACTAGCCCATCCATTTGCTTCATTTTGGTTTAGAGTTTTAAGAATTGCATAATTTTTAAAATTTAAATTTGCTTTATATAATCAAGGTATATTCAGAGAAGGCTGTCTTTATTTCAGACTTCTTCCCTCCTGTTCCTATTATTTTAGGTTTTGGGGTTATCTTTAATTTTTTTTTTTTTTTAGTGTAAGCAAAATTTTAAAATGTAAGCAAGTACTGATTCCCCTCCCCTTCTGTGATAAAGGCAGTACACTCTACACACTTTTCTTTACTTGCTTTTTTCCATTTAATAGGTGCTGCAAATCACGGAATAGGAATATTTTAAATGCTAAATAAAATGCAAGTCCACAGGCCCTTTTCCACTATTCCCAAATCCTCAAAGCTCTGAAAACCCAGAATCTTGTTATATTGCAGCAAACTCATTTGGAAAAGGAAATCAGATCTGAACACACATAAAGTTATTTACTGTCTTTATTTCTTATACTTACATACATATTGATATGCTTTGGTGCCAGAATATTTAATACATTTGACTATGGGTCAAGCCACACCCCTCAATGGAGATATTAAGCAATATATGGCATGTGTATCATATTATTTTCTCTGAAACCTGGAAAATTATAAATTCATAAGTCATTCAGAACCTGTAATATCAGCCTTGTCCCTTTTCTTCTCTCAAAAATGTTTTTGGATTTTTCCTAAAGTATTGTGACTAACGCTCAGTCTCCACTTTAGTGTAATCAGGTGACTCATATGATTCAGAATGAACTGAGTGGAAAGCAGAAACCCATGCATTTCCTTCCCACAACCAAGCCCAGGTGGGGGTTTAAGGCTTTTTCCCGGGTAAAGTAACTTCAGTGAACAAGAGGGACAAAGTCTTCCCATGAGAAGCATCCAAATCCTAGATGAGATTCTAAAATGTTAAATATATTCATAAAACAGATGCATTTTAAAGGAAATCACGGCTAAAGCATTTTCACAGGGCCCCCAGATTTTTTATTGTGTTGTTTTTTTAATTGTGGTTGCATTGGTCTACGACACTGTTTTTTGTTAATTTCCAGACTTTGTGGACTCTCTTCTAGTTTAGACTATCGTAGAAACTTGAGGTAGAAGGAATATGGGGGCACTGTTGATAAATACCTTCCTGAAAAACTGGACCAACCTACTCTAATTTTTGAAATAACTGGAGACATTCAATTAATATTCAAGAAGTTCTTTGGGATCCCATGTATATGGCAAATATTAGACACTCATGTCATCTCTGTCTTCAGCACTAGCAGGTATTCAGTATTATAAATACGTTCACCATCAGACGGAAGTGAAAACAAGGTGACTAAGAGATTAGAAATCTAGGAAGCAGAGAAAGATGAAAAGGCGACACAAGCACTATCATGATGGACGAATTTGTTTGGGATTTAATGTTCCTTGTTCTGAACTGACAGAAAGGATTTTTGAAAGAAAGGTGCTTTCATCAATCTTTCTTATTTCTTTCACCAGAATGAGATGAGAGGTTTCATTTCATAAAAAAAAAGAAAAGAAAAAGACTGCTCTGAGGTTGGAATTTTAAGAAGTTTAATTCTGACATTGCATCTTTGTTTTTATGTGAATGGGTTGGGGGTGGCAGGACCCGCCCTCTCTTTTTTCTCTCCTTGCTCCTCTTTTTCTTTCATTTTATTTAAAGAAAACCTCTTTGGGCTAAGCTTGTTGGGTCTTGGATTACCCAAGTCCATGAAGAAGGTGTATTATGAAGATCCTCGAAGTTCAGGCAGTGACAGGTCTTGGGCAGACTGCTGAATGCTATGTCCTCTTGGAATACTAATTATAAAGCTCTAGAATATTTGTGAATCTTTGAGGAAATCTGTGAATCTTTGAGGAAATCAGTTAAGAGTGGGAGATGAAATGATCTGAAGGAGGCTGGGAAAACTCACCCCTTCCAGAAATTCTGTTTAGTGCTCCCTGTTACCAAAGAGACCTTGAGTCAGTATGTCATGTGCCAGGACCATCTTGCTTACCTGTCTATTTGATATACATTTTTTGCTTTTATTTATGTATTTTTATTATTCAGATCTTCTAATATTTTAAAAACAACAATGTGAGAATATCTAGATGCAAAAATAAACAAAAACCTCTAGCCAGACTAAAAGAAGAACAACAATAATCAACACGTATGATTTTTATCAATGTAGTCTAGATGACTGTCTATTTGATAGTGTCTCAGAAAAAAAAAAAGAAAAATACCAAGAGTAAATACCAGGGTTCCATAAACTTTATTGAATTCTTACTATACATCAGACTTTCTAATACTCATTCTCCCCGAAATAAGCAATAAGGAATGACTTCAATATTGGCACACGATTCATAATTATAGAACAATGAAAGAGATTGAAATAATCCATTGACATGAACCAGTTAGACTCGATTTAATGTAAGATGTGAACTGAGAAGGTAAGCAAGACCCACAGAGAAGCACTCAAATGGAAGAGGCTCAATCTGGGCACTAAAGGCAGCAGTTACCCTTTTAATTTTCTAAAATTCACTTTCCTTACCTATTCTAATTTTCAAAGCAGCTTGAGACACCTAATTAATATTCAAGAAGTTACCAAATTAATATTCAAGAAGTTACCAAATTGAACTTGAGTCAATATGTCACGTGACTACTGGCATTAGGCAAATTCAGATGGTTTATTTATTTTTTTTTTTAAAGATTTATTTATTTATTATTTATACAAGCACTGGGTACAGTCAGAAGCGCGGGAGGGTGAGAGAATTCACCAGAGCTAGAGCGGGGAGCAGAGCAGGCAGAAGGACCGAGGTACACTGCTGAGGGGAGCAGCGGGCAGCAGGAGAGGTCTGCGTGCCATGTGGGACCCTCCTCCGGTGGCCGGGGAGCAGCCGGGGATCGAACCAGTGCTGCAGAGGCTGTGGGCAGCTTCGCAACCCAGCGCTCAACCACTGCGCCACCGGGGAGGCCCCTCAGATGGTTTATTAACTTTCAGGTGACTGAGTGGCCAGGTCAGAAATGCAAATCCACTAGCTGAGAGGTTCAGGCACTCACCTGAAAATTTTTATTACTAGGTAAAACACCCGTTTCTATTTGTAGGGTAAGTGAAAAAGCATCAGGCTTTTCTGCCCTCCCGCCATTAGGATTGATGATGGATCCCTGTGGCCCTGAATGCATGCCTGATGGCGGGCACCTGGAGTAGGGTGTGGGCATGCGTAAGTGGATACACCTGTGCTGAGAGACTGGGCTTATAAGGGCAGTGTCACGGGGATGTCAGCAGAACCCAAGTAGAGCAGAGAGCGGAGAAGCAGAGATTACCAGATGAAGGCCGGAGAGCCCAGATAGAGTGAAGGCTTGCTGGTGGCTGGGAGGCCTGCCAGCTTCTCGGCCCCCCAGTACCCCTGCCTGCTGTGTATCCAGTAAAATCCCAATAAAAGCCTGAAAAGCCACCGAGGGCTCCAGGACTCTCTCCTCCTTAACCCGGTCTGCTTGGGTCATAGAGATCCTGCTCCGTGTCCTTCCTGCTCCTGCACTGTTGAAGGCTGATTATAATAGAATAATTGTGATTAATCAACTCTAATTGAGTTGGAAATTTCAAATAATGCAAAACAATTTTTAAGAACCTAGAGCATATATATATTTATACCTACAACCAGAGCTCTGTTTCATTCTAATTCTGACAGAACTGTAGGGAAAAATATCCTTGATTCTCTCCTGTGCCAGTATGAACTCAATGCTTTAGTCACCTATAATTTGAGGACAGCAAAATATCCTTTCCCTTCCATCAGCTTTTTCTTGCTCATAGATGTTTGAACAGGTAGGAGAAAAATAAGTTCCGGCAAGCAATAACGTGTAACTGCAGCTGTCCGGGGAAATAAGAAAACAACCTAAGTTCAATCCAGTGCGAAGAGAAGCCTGTTGGCCACTGTCAGTAAAGCAGGATTAAGCAGCAAAGACGAGCTCTCTGCCCAGCCCTCATTTACTGTTTTATGACTTCCCCACAGCAGTCTGGCAGGCACGAGGAACTCTTGCCTTATGTAGAAGAACTTCGCTGCTGCAACACTAATTGGCGAGGGTCAATGAGGTCGCCGGGGCTGTTCTGACTGTTCTGCTCACAAGGCACCAAAGATAGGAGGACATTTCTTACGTCCTAAGACAAACCATGTGAGGGCCCCACCTGGTTTATTATTAAAAGGCCCCAGGTTATTATTAAAAGATCATAGGGAGCAAAAATGAAAAGAATTCATCAACATCCAGACTCACATTTAGAGAGAAATCCTAAAGGGGTTACTAGGAAGCATTTGTTCAGAGCAGCAAATGTGAGGGCACAGACACCTGAATCCCTCTACACGTAGGAAGAGGGGAAAAGGCCAACATGGCTCACAGAACCCGTCAGAGGCCGGGCCGTGGTGGGGCACACAACGCAGGAAAACCCTCAAACAAACAGCAATGGAAATAACACTAAGCAACAGAAATGGAACTTAAACAGACCATAGCAGGAAACCCTCAAAAATTAAAAAAGACAAGCCAAGCCAAAGCACAAAGCAAACACACAACAAAATGGCAATACGTACCTGTATCGCGGTAAAGATGGTTCAGGAAATAGGGAAAGAAAGACAAAAAAGATAATTAGTGGAAACATCGTACTAGAGCCTCACCCTGATTCCCATGGCTGTTACCTCCTTCTAAGTAAGAAATTCATTCTGTAGCCCTTCAGGCAAGGTAGCAGGGCGTCCACTGAGGAGATTAAGTTCTGGTAGTGTAGTTATGAACAGTCTCCGTGGTATTTACATTGCTGAGATTTGGGGTGGGCTGAGATAGAAATGGTCATGGAAAGTTATTGGTAAACATTTTGGAATTTCTTAAGGAACTAGAAGAAATAGAGGTCACTATATCACCAGAAAGAATTCTGCACTTTTAGGCAAAAAGCTAACAAATTTTGGTGATCTAACAAGACTCATTGGCTATGCTTATGTTTTCTGTTTGTTAGTGAGATAAGTTAACCCCAAAATAGTAACTTTACAAAAAGCCTGAACTATGTATTATCTCATACAGTTCCTGGGGGCTAGGAATTCAGGAGTAGCTTAGCTGGTGGCTCTGACTTGGGATCTTTTGTGAGGCTGCTCTCATCGGAAGTTTCAACAGAGGCAGGCACCTGCTTTAAGAGACTCATTCCTGTTGCTCTTCATGTCTGAAAGCCTGTTTCCTGCTATGTATACACAGACAGACATGTGCGCACACACACACACACACACACACACACAAAGTTCTGTTTCTCTGGAGAACCCTGACTAGAGATTCCTGACTAGTAAAACTGACATAGTTGCCTTAGGAGGTAATAATCATTTCCTAGGGGATGTTTTGTAGCGGCCACTTCACTGTCAGGAATGCATGATTGATATGAGGCCTAAACTAAGTGACTTCAAACATTAGCAGTGAGTTTACTGTGAAGCTAATGAAACTTCCAGGTCCTTCTCTCATCCTTTTGAAGCCTAGCAATGTGTTTGCTTGTCATATGCTTGTATAAATGCCCAGATCTTTGTGTCATAATTGATTAAGACCAATCTTTCTATTCCACTTTTATCTTTTTCTGGGTATTTCTCGAAGTAGAATTTATCAGAATTCCAGGGTTTGTAAGTAACACATGTAGCAGTGCTGGAAAAGAGTATACTTCTGTGTGAAAGCTGAACGATTTTATGCATCCCAACATAACGAATTGAATTTTAGAATATCTGACACATCTTGTCTTGACAAAGGAGGGTGGTTCCAGATGAAATAGCAAGCAAAATTGCCACCAACATAGCAGAATAGCTTGAAAAAACAAGTAATGATGGCAAAGAGCAAGTTTCAGTGAAAAACTCGTACATTAAGAGTAATTTAATAATGTGAACTGTCATTACATATGACGTAACAGTAATTGTAAAAGTTTTCCAGTTGTTTCCCTGTGCTTTAATTTTAGATTACACTTTAATATTTTTCATAATTATTAACCAATGAAAATTTAAAATATGATGAGAAGTCTCTTTGTAAGAACACAAGAGGTGTTCTAAAATCGAATGCTGGTAGTTTTTCTTTACTTCTAAAATTTGTATCTGTTGAGATTTCTTTTCTCAAGTGAAATTACTGTTCGCCGTTGCATCTAATTTGGCATTCACGCCAGGTCCCTCTTGGTTTCTTTTACTTATAGGGACCCACATATAATTGGGAGCTGCCCTTGGGGGCTTTTTGATTCTGAGATTCAGAGTTGGGAACTCTCCTGCTTCTGAAGCTGAATGGTAACCGCAGTCTTGTCTGGTTTGGAATATTTTGTAGAGTGGATAATGAGAGGGATGCCCTCTAAGCTAAAAGATACAGGGAAAATTTCCAGTCATGTTTTAAATATAATCTTAAAATACAAAGCCAGGCTGCAGAGACCGTAGGCACTCTCTCTGTGACCTTGTCCCTCTTGGAGGGACTCCATTTTGGATTCCTAGCCACATTTTCTACAAAGACTCTCATAACTAAAGGGATTCTCTAAATGTGTTATTTATAATCATGAAAACAAAATGGTAAAACTATTCTTTTGAGTGTTTTCTAATCTATATACTACTGTCCCAGGGATGAAGAAAGTTAATGATTATATAAATGTATGATGATATTCATCAGAATGGCCAACAGGAGAAGAAAACAATAATAAAACAATTAAAATTGAGTAGTTATAAAGGAATAAGGTTATGTTCTAGAGCAGGGATTAGCTTGTGGACCAAATCTGTCTATCTTGTAAATAAAGTTTTAGTGAAACACAGCCATGCTCACTTATTGGCATATTGTCTATAGATGCTTTATGCTACGAAAGAGTTAGTACCACAGAGACCGGATGGCATGCTGTGTTTAATACTATCTGGCTCTTCATAGTAAATTTTTTTTAAAGATTTGTTTATTTATGCATACAAGAGCTGGGGTACAGGCCAGAGATGCAGGAGGGGTGAGAGGATCCACCAGAGACAGAGTGGGGAACAGAACAGGCAGACTAACTGAAATACACTGCTGAGGGGAGCAGCGGACGAGTCAAGAGAGGTCTGCTGTGCCATGTGGTAGCTCCCTGGCTGACCGGGGATCTAACTCATATACTGCAGAGGCTGTGGATTGCTTCATAGTACGATGCTTAACCCCTTGCACCACCAGGGAGGCCCTATGGTAAATTGCGCCACCAACCTCTAGTCTACAGACGATCTTTGGGCAGGACAAGATTTGTCTCTGTGGGCCATGGATATGTATGAGGGAAAATCCTTTTTCTATTAAAAACCTGCTCACAGTAAAAGGAATATTAATTTCTTGGTGGAAGAATTTTAAAAATTAAAACACTTTTTGGGGGTGGTGAAGTTGTGAAGGTCTCTTGATTCAGGTCAGGCTGTGAGGAGTACAGAAGAGGCAAAAGATAGGGCTTCAAAGTAAAACTCGGTGTTAATTGGCATCAGCTGTTAGCTTCCTAAGGAAAGCCTCTAGTTTATTATTCTCAATTAGTACAGAGAAGGCTTGCTCTTACATCTCAGGGCTGAGTCTGTTTAAAATGCAGGACTTCTTCTATGTGAGGGCTTTTCTCCCACCCCACCTTTCTAAACTGCTGCCTTCCAAGCCACATGTACTGTGTCACCTTTTGGTAAATTCCTGAGCTTAGCTGCTCCCACTACCTTTCCAGCATCCATAGCCATCACTTCCTCCTCAAGGCCCCATGGTGTGATTGTCTATGCACAGCTGCCTGGGCTTGCTAAACATGTATGCATGTATGCACACACACATGTACACACACACACTCCATGCCTTGGCTGCATTAACATCATAGCTCTCTACTTATCCATGAACTTTCACGCCCCCTATGTCTTTGCTTTTACTTTTCCACACCCAACCACTCATTTGCCCCAAAAATCTAGCTGTGAAGAACATGAAACCAAAATTGCTTTCTTGTCCCTGGAGCGAGCTTGGGCCATGTGCTACTCTGCTCCCTCCTCCTGTTTCTGAGCTTTCAGTCCCATCCCATTGGGAGAGTGAGAAATGCAAAGGTTCTAATTAGTGGTTCACTGTCCTGGGTCTTCTGAGCTACATTCTTAATACTTTCAGGAAAATCCTGAGTTCTCTAAACAGCTACAGCCTGCAAACCACAGAAAAGTTTTCAGACTCATTTCCAGGCAAGAGCAAAGTCTTTTTAACTTCAGCTACAACTTCCCTATTAGTCCGGTCAGGGCAAGGCTAGTGCTTTATTCTGAGTGGCCACTCAGCCCCCATGACAGTGACTGGATATGACGGCATGTAGTAGAATTTCTACTGTAAAAAAGAATGAACATGGACTCATGGAGGTAGAGAGTGCTTCATAGGAAGGTGAATGGTTATCGCCAGATTGCTCTCTGACATTTTAGTGACATATTGGGCGACTCTGACATGTCTGGCAATTTCTCTTAGGCAACCTGTTTGTCATTGCTGCCTTTCCACGATGCAGCGTGGCGCCATATTTGATGACTTGGAGATAATGGGTGTACAGACTGACCCTCCATATACGGCCACCTGAGGAGGTGCTAAGAGTGTGATTTGTGAGGTAGGTGTTCCTAGATTTGATTCCCAACTTAGTATTTACTAGTTTCTAGATCCTGCACAAATTCCCTAGTTTCCAGACCTGTATTTCCTCATCTTTAAAAATGGGGGAATTATACATTATTGTGTGGTGATGAGGATTAAATGAGATGAAGGCATGACACAAGAAAATGGCATATGCTAATAACCATGGTATATTCTGTGGCTAGTTGTGAATCGCCACCAGGAACTTATGGCACTATAACCTATCTTGGCATAGAAGGGTTTTGAGGCTGTTATTTGTGAGTGACTGTTTGAGTTCCCTTACCACATACTGGGTGGCTTAAACAACAAAAATGCATCATCTCATAGTTCTGGAAGCTAGAAAATTCAAAGTCAAGGTGTTAGCAGGCTCCAGGGGAGATTCCTTCCTTGCCTCTTGTAGCTCCTGCTGATTGCCAGCGCCTTGGTGTTCCTTGGCTTGTAACTCCACTACTCCAGTCTCCACCTCTGTCATTTCCTGGCGCTCTCCCTCTGTCTGTGCCCAAATTTCCCTCTTTATTATAAGTCTTCAGCTCACAGCCTGCCTTCGTCCATATGATGTCATCTGAACTTGATTGCATGTGCAAAGACCTTATCCCCAAATTAGGTCAGATTCACAGTTATGGGGGCTTCAGATTTGAACATATCTTTTTGGGGGACACAATTCAACCCTCCACAGTGATTATGGACATAGTTTGGGATGGTGGCAAGGAGGAGAAGTTTCTCCGGGACTTACTGTAAGATTTTGGACTAGTCAGTTAACAGCTTTTGTCCTCGCTTCTCTCACCTGGACCCACTGTGAAATGGGGAGATTAGATCAGATCCCTCAACCTTAATATTTTATGCTTCACAAAGTATCTCAGGTTCCACATGTGCTGAGCCTAAATTCATGAAGTTTTCCTGTAATTGGGGCCTGAGGAAACTAAAGAAAAACCAGCATTGGCCTTCCCAGGTGCGCTCCCTCAGAACTGGCCAGCGTGGATCCTGCCAGCCCTTCTTCCCGTTCCCAGGAGCAGCTCCGGACAGCAGTCCTCACACCACGGGGTCCCTTTTCCCAGTGAAATGGGTTCTCCATTCTTTTCTTTCATTCCTGAACCACTTATATAAAATTTAATTTTGCTAATTTCTATTTTTACAAAGCCTGCCTCTGTTTTAGTTGAATGCTATAGGGCCCAGCTTCATTTCAATCACACCGTCGGTAACTTTAAACACTCACAAGAGGCGAGATGAAACACAGCTTTTTTTTTTGAGTAGGCGAGCCCACATGGGGGACTTCAAAAGCGTTTGTTTTCATCTCATGTCTTTAAAAGCCCAGTCCCTCCTGTGGGAACCCTGACGTCCTCCTGCTTATTGACTAAAAATGGACCTAGAGATTCATATCACTCAGACCCGAAATAGGGGGAAAATCCTTTAGTCTAGTAAACATTCCATAAGGAAGACTGTTTGTTTCATACTTGCGAAGCAATTGAGCATATTTCAAAGTCTGAGGGTCTCCCTAGAGCTATATTGTTAACTAACTTTTAAAACCCCAAAGCTGCCAGAGTCTCAGAAGCTGTAGTTTTTGTTATGAATGATGTCATTACCTAAAAAAAAAAATAACCACCCAAACCACATTCCTTGTAAGGATTATATTGCATGTACCACAACAGTATGGATTTTTCTGTATACATGCACTAAACAACATAAAGTTGCTGAATTGATTATGTAGACTTGGGAAAATAAGGAAATATTTACTGCATAAATATTTCTAATATCTGTATTCCGTATAATATATACTAAGAACTATATTTTACCTTCTTATTACATTTAACAAGAATGACTTAAGAATAATAATAAGTCAATAGGCTATTGAGTATGGAGTCAATAGCAATACAGCATTTTAATTAGAATAATAAAAAAATAATTTATATTATTATGAATATAAGTCTTACACAAGAATATAATTAGTTTCTTGATTTATTAGGAAGGAGTTTGCAAAGATAAAATTCAGTTTGGTTCCTATTAATATAACACTGATTATTAATTAGTGGCACCTGAATTAATGAGGTTTTATTCTGAGTGAAAATTTACTCTTTCACATTTTTTATTTTGATTACTTAATTTTTTTGGTGATTGCGACCATGATGTCTCACCAATAACTGTAAGCAGCTACTCATGGGAGCCAAAGAAATCACCCTAAAAGTCACCAGCAGGGACATCATTATTGATGATGTGCCTGACTCTGGACTTATTTGTGATCATGGCAGGTTATTTAAATCCTGATCAGTGGTTTGTTCCCTAGAAGTCTGCCCTCTGATGATGATGGCTGGGAGGCAAGGAAGTACAGAGTAAGGAGTTCAAATTCTGGAATCAGACAGATCTGAGTTCAGATGACTCTTCCATGGCTTACTGGCCCATGAACTTGGCCTTCCTTAACTTTTCTAAGCCTCAGATTCCTCATCTGTAAAATAGCTCTACTTCATAGCATAATTAATAGAATCGAACAGGGTAACATAGGGACATCCCTCTTAAATGTGTTAGACACATGTCACTTGGTGGTATGAATTACCTCCAGGTCTTAGGTTCCTATCCTTGGCAGTGTTTCTCTCATAATTGCTTATAGGAAGTGTTTAAGGGCCAACACTGAAAGCATCACTGTATGTGGGAGGGTTTTGTTTTTAGCTTACTGTGGGAGAGTTGGTTTGGAGAGAGGATTTCATGGAGCCTGTTGAGGTTTATGTTAGTTGAGACTATGTAGTTTAATGAGAAATACATATTTGGTCTTCCTGGCACTCAGCTCCTAAAACCCTTGCATCACGTGAACTCTAAGGACAATAGGAGCATCTTCTGTTATTCATTCATAACTAGTTTTTCAACCATTCCTGATCTTTTTCTTTTTTAAAGATTTATTTATTTATTTATACAAGAACCCGGGCATAGGCCAGATTCGTGGGAGGGTGAGAGGATTCACCAGAGACAGAGTGGGGAACAGAACAGGCAGACTGACGAAACACACTGCTGAGGGGAGCAGCGGGAGAGACAGGAGAGGTCTGCCTTTACCATGTGGGACCCTCTCCTGCTGGCCAGGATCGAACCGGCACTGCAGAAGCTGCAGACAGCTTCACAGAGGGGTGCTTAACCGCCTGTGCCACCAGGGGAGGCCCATTCCTGATTTTTTTCTAATGAGCTGGCTCTTGAAGGCTCTTCAGTAGCTTCAGGATGGGAGCTGAATAGAAGGTTGGAACTTCAATTCCATTCTCTGAACTCTGAGAGCAGAAGGGTTGGACTTGGAGTTCAGTCACCAGTGGTTGGTGATTTAATCAGTTGTGCCTACATAATGAAACCTCTACAAGATAACAAGGGTGTTCGGGTCAGTGACACATCCATGTACTGGGAAGGCCATGCACCCCAACTCCACAGGGACAGGGCTCCTGGGCTCCTGACCCTCTGGACCTCACCCTGTTCATATATATACTGAATAGTGCGTCACTCTAGCAAGTTCTCAAACATGAGGGCGAGGTGTGCAGACCTGGAATTTATGTGCAAGTTGGAAAGCAGAGCAAGCAGCTGGGACACCGCATCTGTGAGGATGTAAGGGGCAGCCCTTAAACCCATGGATCTAATGTTCACTCCAGGCAGGTAGTGTTAGTTTTTATTTGAATTATTGGAAAGCCAGTTGGTGCTGGGGAATCAGAGTCTGAGAGTTGAGAGTTTTTTCTGATAAGTTTTGCAGCCCAACCTGCCTGTGTCTCTTGCTTGTGAACCATTAACTAGAAAGGTAGATGGGACCAAGGTTCTCACACTTTAGGCTGGTGCCAGGGAGAGGTGTGTGTGTTTACACAGCGCTTGTACAGTGACACCAACAAGGAAGACTGTCTTTCTCTTCTGACATTTATCAGCTGGGCATCTCAGGGTGAGAAATGGATGGCTGAAGAGTAAAGAAAATGGAGAGACTGGTTACCAGAGCCAAGGTCATCAATGGACTGCACAAGGGGATGCTGTGTGTAAGACCTCCTACTAAGTGCCTTATGTAGAACAAACAGCAGCCTTACTGATGTGTCCACAACACTGCCAGACCCCATTCAGACTGAAAATATCCCCACTGCTCCCTAGAATTTCTTACCCAGTGCAAATCTTTTCTAGAAATGGGAAGGGTATGGCAAACACAGATCTCTCTCTTTATTAGTTGATAATAGCACCAGGATGAATCTCACTCTAAGGTGCTTCTGTGCCCTCTGGTATCATTTGTCTCCTCCTGTGGCTCATATTTTCAGTTTTCAAATGCTTCCCCACAACCATTTTCTTCTAAGTTCTCAGCCTATGAAGTGAAATTAATTCACTTGCCTCCTTTCTGTGGTGTCAGCTCAGCCAGGTTAAGTTGCATGCTAGAGGACATGTGTTACGATGTTCCATGAGAACTGAAAAATGTTTTCCAGCTTGTAAATGGCTTTTTGTTTATTTAATTTTGTCTGTCACGGACTATATATTCAGCATATGCCTCTGGGGTCTTGTGCACATTAACAATCCAAAAACCACTGACCTATAATCATATTAAAACTCCCATTTTATCAGTTTACCCGTAATAGAATCTTCTACGTGCGCTGGGCCAAAGTCTTGTGAATAGATAATCTTGTCTCTAAAATGCTGTGGCTTTTGGAGTAAGTAGGGATTGTAAATTCAAATCATGGGTCATTTTATTATTGTAGATTTTGTCATTGTCACCATTATGAAGCATTCCAAATTTAGTTAATCTATTTACTCATCTCCTGATGAATTTGTTTTTTCTTTTGGTCTATTTTGCATGGGTGACCCTCCCACCAGGTGACAACGAAAGCAGTTCATCGTGAAGGCTACTGCTTCCGGATTCCTTGCTGGTGAAGAATCAGACCTGGGGTCTCAGTGATTCGCGACCAAGACACCATATTCCCAGCAACCTGGGGGATGGTAGGAGATGGGATAATTCACCTAAGCATCTTGTCCTTTCAAAAAGTAGTTTAAGCTCAGGACATTTAAAGACTTGGCTGAAATTTGTTACTCCAGTTAAACTTTGTCCTTATTAATCTTCGAGGTTAGCTTCTTGGCCTGGTTCCGAGTCGAAAACTGAAAGTATTTGTTTAAAACAGTAATTACCCTCATTGGCTGCCAGGTTTTTGACTAGCTAAACAAGTCATGATGTCATGTTACTGACGGCTCGAACCAAGCGCCATCACTCAGTTGTACTGGGGGTCGTATTCCATGCAAAAAAAGGGGAGACAAATCTCCAGCTGCAGCTGCATGCTGGTCAGTCAACCTTCTGTGTAGCAGCTCATTTTATTTGATTTTTGCACAATTATTTGAATTACCATGTAGTTAAGCCAACTGGGTCATTACAACTGCTCCCTGAATCCATCATGTAATAGCGTGTTTATTTTGGCCATGCTACGACAAACGAGGTGATGTATTAAGGCTCTGTAAACAGCTTAGTGGATGGGATGCTCTCATGGACACGAACAGGACATGTGTTATTTATTTTTCCCTTCCCGGCATTGTCAGATCTCTGATGCTTGACCTCTGAAGTACTGTAGGCAGGTCTCATTGCTTCTGATTGACTCTCATTACAAGACTATTCTCTCTTGGGTTGCTGTGACTTATTTTCAAGAGTTAAAATGTCTCTTCTAGTCTAAGTCAAGACTTTGGGCACCCCTTCATCCAGAGCTTCTTCCTTCCCCACATTGGCCTCACCCCACAGCCTCCAGACACACGGAGGAAGGGTTGACTCCTTCAGTCTTCTTCCGTCCCCAGCAACCTCCATGAGGTGTCCTCAGCAGCCTCCCATAGCGAGCCTGGAAGCAGGGAATTCTATCACTGCCACTGAAAGCCTTCTTTAATGGCTCTTTCCTATTCCTGGCCTTTCTTAAATACGTTGCAGGTAGACTGCAGAGATTTTTCTCCTATTGTCCTCAGCGTTGGGGCTGTACTCCCTGTATATGACAACAAGGAAAGTCCCACTGACCATCCTTTAAAAAAAAGTTATTTTCTTACATCATTGTGTATTTTCAACAATTTGATTTCTCCCCTCAGGTGTAGTCCCCATAATTCTCCCACTACCACGGCACCGGTAACCATCAGTATAGTCCCTTCTGCTCATCCCTCCCGTTCTGACCCCTCTCCACCCTCTCCCCACCTGTGTGCCTCAGATCTATCTTGCCTGCAAGTTTTGTCTTTTTCCTGATCTTTTGTTTGTTTTCCTATATTCCCCCTATAAGTTAGACCACCCGTTATTTTTCTTTTTCCTTCTGACTTACCTCTCTGAGCATAATCTCTTCCGGCTCCATCCATGTTGCCGCAAATGGCATGAGTTTATCTTTTTTGATTGCTGTGTAATACTCCATTGTGTATATAGACCACATCTTCTTGATCCATTTGTGTGTTTTGGGGTATTTGGGTTGTTTCCATATCTTAGTTATTATAAACCCCATTAACCATCTGTTTCACAGATACATATATCATGGCACAGGCATACTCCAATGTAGAAACTTACTTCCCCTAAAACAAAAGCAGTTATTCCAATAATAAAAATAGCTTTATTTGGTAACAACCAACAGAAAAGAAGGTAGATTTGAGAGTGTGTTCATGGTGATACCCATGGACATTTCCCCAAATTCAAGGCTAAGGACCCCCTAAGTCCCCTCTTGGACCTCCTTCCCCAGTTCCAAAGGAGGGGGAAACAGCATCACCTCCTATGGGAGTTGTAAGGCATGCAGGCCCTGTAGTTTGCTGACTTACTCTTTCTAGCCTCCTGACCTCATTTTAATAGGGTTTTGATATTAATGTTCACCCTTCATAAGATTAGCCACTATTCACCTTCTGATGCTTTTATTTTGCACTTGAAGGCCAGGAAGATCTGAGTGTTTTCTTAGGTTTTTTCACTTGTAGATTTGTAAGGTGACATTGTGTCCCCAGGGACACAGTGGTTCCTGCGTGTCAGAGACAGAGCCAGGGTCATCTGTTTCCTCTGACTGCTTTTGGGGAAAAGGGAGACCTCCCCTCCCCACCATATCCCTCTTGATTCTTCTTGGGTTGGTAGAATATCAGAATAGTAGGGAGAAAGAACAAATTTAATTACATACGTATAGATCTACACAGATGTGGATTATAAAACCAACGGAGCAAAATGGTATAGATCCAGAGCTAAGGAGTGGATAGGAGCTTGGGTCTTCAAGGAAATAGGAGAGGGACTTGCACAACCAAAGGAGAAGGACTCATGACAAAGACCAGAAGCTGGTATTGGATGTCTGCCCTGCCATATAGCTAGGTTTCACCGATAGGTTATTTCTAGTAACAACCCTAACTTTGGGTAATACCCCAATTTTCACTCGTCCAGATAGTTAAAGGAGCCTGCAAGGCCTCGATTGATCTCAACTAGAAATAATCCACATGTCTAAGTGACTCATCTTGGGGAGGCCTAACTGGCCATCAGGGAGACCTGTATTTCAGCACCAGCTCTTGGTGGTGGGTGGTCGAGAGGAGTCCTGAGTCTTGTGCTGGCCCTAATTTGTTTATATTTTCACTTAACTACTCTGTTGGGAAACTTAAGTCAATGTGGATGGTTTTTGGGGAATATAATCTAGAAAATTCAATTATTTAGTGCCTGGAAGGGTTTCAAAGATTAATATACTGCGTAAAAAAATGTGTAAGCATTTATTATTAAAATTAAATAAATGTTTGCTCTGTACAATTAAATTGCGTTGTCAAAAGGGTTTGTATAACTCCTCAAAACAGTTTGTTATTTTTGTTTCGACTTTTCCTTATTCCCCCAGGCAGAATTAGAAACTGCTTTCCTCTGTGGCTCCTGTAGCTTTTTCCCTTTCTCCCTCTCTTTTAGCTAGATGCTACTCAGTTTGATTTGATTTTGCTTCAAATAATATTTGTAAAGTGTGAACTGTGTGCTAGTTATTTTGCTGGGCCCTGAGGAGCACCAAGTTGAGCCACACCTTCTATCAAGCATCTAGAGTGTGTGTGTGTTGCATGTGTGTGTGCGCCTGTGTGTGTGTGTGTGTGTGTGTGTGAACTTTCATGCTCTTCATTCCACGGTAAGAACAAAATTCAAAGGCGACAGAGGGAAGCGAACACCTAGAAGGGTTCCAGGGACTGAGGCGTTCAAAGATGAATGCTTTTGGTTCACTGAATGAATATGAAAGCTTTCGGCAAAATTATGCCCCTTCTCTCCTTTGGAAGGATTTAAATCTTCATGAATCTGTGGAGAAATTTCTTCCACCCATCACCCCCAGGAAGAGGCACAACAGACAGCTGTAGCAGCAGAATTTTCCTTTCGCTAGTTGTGCCCTTGAACTTGGTGAGCACAGCTCTGCACATTGGAAATATTTCTGAGGTTTCCAGGTTGTTCAAGTTTCCAGCGTGTGTGCCAAGCCCAATGGCAGACTTCCTGTAGCCCAGCAGCTTTCTTCACTAGCTCATAACTCTAGCTTGTTTACTGAGACCTGGTCCTGAATATTAAACAGTGTTCAGGGGAAAAAAGGTATGAAAAAGCATTCGTGATGACAGCTGAGAGCTAGAAAGTCAAGATTTTGACCTAGACCTTTGATTATTAGCAGACATTTTAGAAGGGAAGGATATTAAATAAAGTGAGCCCCCCCCCCAATTATGGGTTAAAGTTAATACACAAAAAAACAGAATAATAATCACAAACCATCTGTCTTTGTTAAAAAAAATGCAGGATAGGAGTCACCCACATTATAGATATTTATTATTGAAATTTTGGATTCTGAAATGGATGGAAAAAACATCTTCCTGTTTATTTCTTATCTATAAACATGTTTCACAGTCTATTAAAAGCTCCTCAGAGGCAAAAACACTTTTTAAGCCATTTTTGTAAGGCAGCAAGTTTGATAGAATATGAGGTTAACTGAGTGTAAAAGACTAATAAAATAAACAAATGGTGAAAGATAGGAGCAAAAGAAAGTGAAGGGAAGGATTACAAAATAAATGGGCTAATTTCCATTTTTTACAAGCTCTGGAACAAATTATGGAGGATGTGAATTTTCATTCCTGGAGAATTTGAAAGAATCTATTAGTAAAATGATCTGGTTCTTGGGCCTCTTCCTTTTGGGGAAACTATTGACAGTTTTCTCAATTTCTTTTATTGTTACTGTCCTAGTTAATTTTATATTTCTGGTTTCAATTTTGGAAATTTTTCAGAAAAATTTGAGACTCATTAGCATAGAGTTGAACATGGTATAATTGTTGCCAGTACAAGTCTCTGTTGATCTATTTAAATTCCCCTCCGTTGTAACTGCTGCATCTTACCGCTTCTAAATTTGTGTTATTTCTATTTTTTTCTTCAATAATTTTTCAGATATGGCCTATCTTGTTTATTTTTCCTCAGATAAAAAGCTCTTGAATTTTTTGAGTAATCCCTAATCTTATTATTTCAGGATTTTTACCTCTTATTTTCATCCTTTTATTTTACGTATTATATGATCTTTTTCTAGCTTCCACATTCAAATGACTAGCATTTCGTTTTCAATCTTTCATGACTAAGAGTGAATGCTTTTAAATTTTTGAATTTGTTTCTGGGTAAAATTCTGTCTAAATGCCCTTGTGGTTTGAATTTATGTTTCTTCTGAACAGTTTGTATTTTTATGATAACATAATAGGATGTATGAGTTGTCAAATGGTGGAATATTTTATTTATTTAAACTTTTATTACTTTTTTCTTGTTTGTATTAATTGTTATAAAAATAGGATCTACATAATTTCTGCTGTCTGAAATTTATTGAAGTAAATTTTCTTACTGCATATTTAACTTTGTGTGTACACATACATACATATACAGAGGTGTGCACATGTGTATCCCGTGTATGCTTTTAAAAATACTATTCTTAAACAAATACAGTTATTAAGTTAACTTGCTAAATAGCTTAATCAAATATGTAATTCCTGTACATCTGTTTTAACACTATAGTATACAAATACATTTAGATCTCTGCAGTGTAGCAAGTTCTCTCAATGCTGCTACTCCTGCAGGTGATCCTGGCTCTCACCTTATCTGCACTGATGTGTTTAGAAATGTCAACCACCACCACATGATGGTTACTAGAAAGCAAGGGAAAAGGTGTGAGGGCAATTGGTTGGGGGCGGGCAATCAAGGGGGTGAGTAGTGCTAGAATTTTGGTGGTGGGTGTGGTGTGGTGTGTAGTTCGTGGAGGTGTGAAGCTGTACTCTTGAAACTTACGTGGTCTAGTCCATCAATGGCATATCAAACAAACTAACAAATAGTGTCAGCTATACTTGCCAACCCCAGAAGCTCTCTACTCCCTCCCTCCTTAGACTCTTAAAATTCAAACCTTTAAACCTTCTCTGGGGACATACTCTGAGGTAGGTGGTGGAGGTGTGATTGCATGAGATCCATGACCTGGGTTAATGTTGGGTTTGAATTCTGAGACTCACATCAAGGTTCTGTATGGTGCGGGGTAGAAGTCAGCTTCCCCCCAGGTGGCTAGGAATCCCGCTTGCCACTTACTCTAACCCGGCGGCCACTCCTGGGGTGAGTGGAGAAACAACAGCTGGGCAGCAGCTTCTCTGAGGAGAGAGGCTTTCTTGTGCTCTGCCCTTCTTTCAGTCGTCTTCTTGGGGAGAGTAGACTGGGCTGTGTCGAGGCTGTGGCTGGGAGAGCGGAAGAGTGGCTGGAATAGCGGGTCCCCACCATGCTGGAGTGTTCACGTTGGTTCAGTGGAGACCAGGAGAAGGGGAGCCAGGAGTTTAGCTGATGTTTTTCCTATCAGGTCTTTCATTCAGAGTGGGGGTCTGTTTACTTCTCCACCTACTTGTGGGGACACACTGCCCTTTTTTAAGCACTCTGGAAGCCCACCTTAGCCTCAACAGAAGACTCTAATCTGTGCTACAGATCATGTTTTTCTGGGCACTGTCTCAGCCTGGCATGATGCAAATGTTTTAAGCCACTGCACACTCTGCCGTGTGTGACCCAAAGGGCTCTGTAACTTACAGTCAGCAAATACGATGGTCTCTGCACAATGACGATTCACCCTGCACTCCTGAAGTAGCCGTGCATTATTATAAAAATTGCGACTAAGGAGTGGGGTTTCTTCTTCCAACACCACTCTGTGTCTCACTGTTTAGAGGTTGCCTCGCCATCCAGGCTTGCTGTCCTGGCAGCCCTGCTCTTGCCCTGCTGGACTTCTCCTGCTCTGGACCCCATGACTCAAGGTACTTGGACACTCTCTTTCTCTCTGACCCACCCATCTATGTCAACATCTGACTGACTTCTCCATCTGCAAGACCACGCTCCATACAACCTCCTCTAGTGCCATTCTCCATGCTTTGTTCCCTGGAGCCCTTCTTATTGAGAATCTTGTTGATCTCGTTCATAACTGGGATTTTAACAAATTCCTACCTGAATTGCTATTAAATCTAATCCAGATTAATCTCAGGGATTTCAGTCTCATGTCTCTAATTGCTCGTTGATCTTCTGCACCTGAATATGCTATCGGCACCTCAAATATATCTGGCTCTAACACTGATCTTCCCCTCTAGCCACCCTTGTTGAGTGCCTTCAGCTTCAAGGATGGCGTTGCTACACTTCCACCAGCCCCACTGTTTCCCCCTGGGCCACGAATCTGTAAATAGTTGTGGGAATCCTAGAGGGAAACTCCCTCATGGGGCATTTCCAAGGACGCAATTTGATGTCACTGAATAGAAGTCCATGGGACAATCAGAAGGACCACTGTCCTTCCCACTCCCTTGAGGTTAGCTGACCCTTCCCCCACATGTTTGCCACACGCTGGTCGGCTATAATGTGTGGATGACCATTTGTGAGAATATTGAAAGCAACAATTTTTTTATATTCTAATTCTGAATGTGGCTGTTCCAGTGTAGTGGATCCATTCTAGACTGGGGAGGAGTGGTTGTTGAGAAGGTTAGTCTTCAGACTGAAAATCTTGGTATTTTTCTGCAATGAGTCAAGTCTCCTTAATTTTTCTTCCATTGCCAGATGTTCTCAACCTAGTTGCAAATTAGGATCCCTGAGGAGATTTCAAAAGCTCCCTTGCCTGGGTCTCACTCAAGACCAATTTAATCAGAATATCTGAGGGGAGGTGGAAGCCATCTTATTGTGTAGAAGTTCATCCTGTGATTCTAATGTGCTGTCCGGAGCTGCTGCCCTGGTGGCCAGGGAAAAGCATTATCTGTGGGACCTGAAGCTGACCTGGTCTTTCAGGGCCTTCCCCTGGAAATCATGCACACCTCTGAGAATCAATTTGCAGTACTAGAAAATGTGATAAATTCTCCCAGCAGGATTATTGAAGGAGCAATTAGAACAGTGGTCTCAAAGGCAAGGTCACTGTAAAGCCTGAGATACCATGGTCACTGTCACGACTCTCTCATCAACTCTGGGCTGTTCTCATCCTCGTCACCGCTGTGGGTGCTGCGGCGGTGGGTTCAGGCTGCGCACCTGGCCTCCAGCCTCTCTCCAATTCATCCTCCACGCCAAGTCAGATCAGCTTTCCTAAATCACTTTTACTCAAAAATTACTCTGCTTTTCACTTCCCACCAAATTCAGTCCACCAGTCCAGACGTTCTCAAATCGAAAACCAAACTTCTTCCCTAACCTTGTCTTCAACTTCCTAATTCAAGGTCATCTGTATCCAGGACCAGCCAGTCAGCTTGTGAATGCTGCAGAGTCACATGGCACCATCGGACCAGAGCTGCGGGGACATGCAAGAAGGACCAGAGGTACATGACCCAAGAAGCTGATCGTTGAGAAGCTCATAGAAAAGGATTTGCTTAAGTGCAATATGATCTTTGACGACACCTCTAATTTTTCCGTCTCTCTGCCTCTGTATTCTCCAATGCAAAAATATGCACGAGGCACATTGGACCTTAATGGTTTATGAACAAACTTGAGGAGATGCGTGAACACAACATCATTATCAAGTAATAGAATAATTGGTGTCTGTGTCTCTGTTTGGAGAATTACAATGGTTGGCAGGACTGGCTTCCTGGCCAGTCCCACGGGGACCCACAATCTGAAGGGTCCAGTGATTGGTTTAAAGCCCTTGCCATCACCATCTTAAAGTTCTTAAAAATTTTGCGCAGGGGACCCGCATTTTCATTTTGTATTTTCCATGTGTTCTTTTTGTTGAGTTGTTTGATCTTGTAGGTCTTGGACGTTCGCTCCCTTTGGGATGTCTGACATGCAAGCATTTTGTCCCATTCTGTAGGAGTCTTTTCATTTAACTCTATACTTAAAAATGGTTCAAATGGTTAAATTTATGTTATGTATAGTTCACCACAATAAGAAAGAATGATGTTTCCTCTCTGTTGGGTATGTGAAACTCTGAATGGCAGGGAATTTGAGGTTATTGCTTTCTAATAATAGGACATAAGGAAAGCAGATTTGTAGAAGTGGCAATTCAAGATGATCTCAACTGTAAGAAGCAGAGAACGCAGCGACTTTAAAAATTCAGGGATTTATTAGCTCACAAAATGAGAAATGTGGAGGATGGTTAGCTCACAGGCAAAGTGATGTCACTCATTTGGTCCTTACCAGCCTCCTGCCTCTTTTGTGTTCTCATTGTTACAAAACGGCTGTCCCCATCCTGATAGCACATGCAGAAGAGGAAGCATTCGTCAGCAGAAAAGAAACTGCTACTGCTTTGTGTATCTTTCATTGTGAGTGAAGAACCTTTTTCTAGAAGCCTTCCAGCTGACTTCCTCTCCTGCCTTCTTGCAGAGCTGAGCCACATACTCATCCCTAAGCCAAAGCCCGTTAAGAGGAAAGGCCCCACCATGAGGGCTGCATGACCAGGCAGGATGGCTGGAGTCCTGTGGGGTGAGGTTGACACTGGAACAGAAGAAAGGTCACATGTCTGGAAGAACGGCTAATAAATGACCAACAGATCACAGCCAGCCTGGATCTTGTGCGAAGTATGATCCTGCTGATGTCAATAGTTCGAGTCTCAATTCCCACAACTGTGAGCAAAAGGTAACGAGACCCCATACAGTTGGGTGGCTGGAGCCTTAAATAAGATAATATTTGCAAAGCGGGGACCTCCCTGGTGGTGCAAGGGGTTAAGCACCACACTATGGAGCAATTTGAAGCCTCTGCAGCATGAGTTCGATCCCCGGCTGGCCAGGGAGCAACCCACATGGTGCAGCAGACGTCTCCTGCCTCACCCGCTTCTCCCCTCAACAGTGTATTTCAGTCAAACAGCCTGTTCTGCTCCCCGCTCTGTCTCTGGTGGGTCCTCTTACACACACCCCACCCCCGCATCTCAGGCCTGTACCCCAGCTCTTGTATGCATAAATAAATAAATCTTTAAAAAAATTTGCAAAGCACCTAGTATAGTGATACACACATTATTGTTTTGACCATCTCTTATGATTAACATATGCAAAAAGTGCTTCCTAAATGCAGCTATCATTACTATTTTTCTTCTCCTGCACATGTGAATGAGTAATTGTTCTCTTATCTTTTTTAGCTTACCTAATGTAGGCAAGTACTTGGGAAATAAACGGTACCTAGTTATTCCACAGCAATGGTGGGGGTGTTGGGGAATATAATTCTGTGCAAGCGGGAGTTCTAGGGTGTATGTTTTCCAGGGCTGCCATAACAAGGTGCCACCAACTAGCACAATAGAAATGTATTGTTTCATAGCTGTGGAGGCTGGAAGTCAAGGTCATGGTGCCTGCCCGACTGGTTCCTTCTGAGGACTATGAGGGCAGGATGGGCTCCAAGCTTCTTCCCTGGGCTTGCACTGGACTCTCTTCTTTCTGTGATTTATGTCACTTTCCTTCTGTATATGTCCAAATTTCCCCTTCCTATAAAGATGCTAATCACATAGGAGGAGGGTGAACTCATTGTAACTTGAGTACCTATGGGAAGCTCTTACTCCAAATCTGGTCACTTTCTGAGGTATCAGAAATTAAGATTTCAATGTGTGAATTTTGAGGGGGCATATGTCAAGCCATAACATAGAGTGAAGTCCTCTTGGGTAAGAATATGGGGAAGTTCATGTATCTGTAAGCCCAGAGTGAGAATTCTCATGCTGTGTCATAATTCACTAACCCCAACCCCTCTTCTTAAGACCTCCCCAATCTCTTTATTTGAAATGGATTTGAAGTAATCCTAAATCCCATGCTGAGCTGGAGAACTGGTTGTTATAGATCAGGGAAGAAATGCCTTAGAGAAAATTCCCTGAGGAAATGTAAGAAGATTAACCCTGGGAGAATAGAAACTCCTGATTGATCACTTCAGGTGAAAGTTTATTAAGCACCTACTATGTGCAGGGCATGAACAAACTCTTCTGAATGATGCTGTGGGGTGTTTGTGTGGGTGGATCAGGTGAATGAGCAACATTTCCAGTGTTTAGGGACCTACCGAGGTTACAGGCAGGTTATAGACAGTTGGCTATGATACAAGGCAGAATGCAGTTAAGTGCTAAATAAAAAGACGACCAATAAGATTACACAGAAGGAAAAAATGAGTCTGGTTAGAGACATTTGAGTGAGTTTTAAAGAGACAAGTCAGGTGAGAGGTAAAGATGTCAATAACCCCAGACAATTTGACAGCACCCTCTATTTGGGGATCAACAGAAATAAATGTAGGTCATGGAGATGCAGAAGGTACAAAGATACTGTGCAGTGAGGATAAGGAAGGGCAGAAACCTTGGAGGAAATGTGGGGTCCTACACCACCATGTGCCACACAGGCTTAGAAGTCACTTGCTGACTCTCAGCTAAAATAGGACACTGTGATGCATTTGAGTCAACTCTAGTGAAGTTGCCTGGAGAATGCTGTTTGCGGGAGGAATACTGGTTCAGCAATTTAGGGTAAGTGCTTTGGGTTCGACAGACCTGGGTCAAGTTCATGTTCACCATTTACAGGTCACATCGGTTGGGCTTGGTGCTTAAATTCTCTAGGCATCGGATTCCTCACTGTCAGCGTACTATTCACCTTCAGATCATGCTATTTCAAAGATTCTCATGCGGACAAATGGAAATGCTGGGAGCACGGTCAGCAGCTCTGCCTGGTACATACGCCCAGCCACTGGTCCTGAGCAAAAATGAAAGTATTGTGATTTACTGATTTGGAACTTGATTAATAGCCTGAGGCTCACTTGCCCTGTGGCAGAATAATCTGCGTTCTTTAAAAAGTCAAAAATGTTAATGTGCTTAACTGTCGTTGTACACTGAGAAGAGGGAGATTTGAAGTGATTGAAGGAGAAAAATGAGGATTGAGTGGGCATTTATTCTGTCTCCCAGGGCACTCCACCCACTGGAGATTAAAGCAAGAAGAGATAGAAAGAACAAGGGGAGGGTCTTACTTGGCATGGGCTGGGACTACTTCTGCCAGGGATACCCTCAGAAGTTGCCGCTGCTCCTCCTGACCACTAGAGGGTTCCCTGACTTGATGCAGAAGTGCAGAAACATTTGGTTCCCTTGCTTTGCAATGCCTGAGGCAGGATGTGGAGAGTGGGAGTAAGGGGTGAATGAAACTAGTCCCCTACCTGGAACAGGTACAGGAGCCCCAGGACATGGTGGGTAATAGGTAGGATCCTGGAGGTTGTGGAGCCAGCTTCTGGGAGGGGGCCAGTCGAGCAAAGCACTGAACTCAGAATTGGGTCTTAAATGGTGGTGGAACCTCCATGTCCTGCTGTTTCTATTCTCCTGTCTCAAGCTGCACCGTTCCACTACCTGGTAGCTGGAGCAGCAGTTTTAGTGAACAAATTAGGAGAGAAGCCAAGTGGAGGCCTTACAGCCAATGGGAAGGAAATATAGGATTGGCCATGGATAAATGGAAAGTAAGGTCACTCGCAGGGAAAGAACAGGGCAGGGGCTGGAGGTGTGGAACAGTGGGGTGAGGAAGGAGGACACAGCCCAGTCCTTCCCTGCTGAGCAAACGCGGACACTCCAACTCAGTTGGCAGTGAAAACAGTGCCTCACACTGATTTTACAAGGACCAGAGTTCAGTTTTTTAAAAGAAACTGAGGCATATTAAAACTTTTAAGAGTTTCTATGAGCAAAATTTGATTGAGTCTGGCTGTATCCAACCTAGTAGCTAGAAAAGAGCTCCAGGTTGCCGTGCAAATGGAGGCCTGTCAGCCAGAGGGAGCTTGAACAAGGGCGTCATACCAGATGGGAAAGCATGTCGGTGACTGCAAGGTCACTTTGCTCTGGGGGGGGGGGGGGGTCTGTCAGGCAGATCTAGCGCTGCTCAGGGTTCCAGGATGATTGGTTTAGGATTCCAATTCTGGGAGAGCCAAAACTGTAACTAAATTTCAGTTTGGGGATGAGAGGCTTAGCATAGGTGACTCTGTTTTGGGGCTGTTATTTTGTTTCTGAACAAGTTTATAATGACTTCCCTCCACCACACATACGCTGAAGACACTAGCAAATTACTGGTAAATATGAGATTCTTATTTGACCCAGGATTGTACAAAAAGTGTTGAGAAAACAGCAGATAACTTCAGGTGAGGAGGGTGTCCAGAGGCCTTTGGCACCACCATCGAAGCTGACCTTCAGTCAGGACACACTCAAGGACCAGAGTGTTTACAGTCATCATCCCAACCGAATGGTGGCTGACCGTGCCCACAGCCTGCTAAGCATGCTCACAATCCCCCTGACTGCGGGCACACAATTCTTGCCAGCTGTTTTGAATATGTGCTGTACATAGCAATGATGAGTTAAGTAAAGCGAGATGGCTCTTCTCAACCCAACACCACTTTGAGAAAAGCAATCTGAGTTGCCCTATGAAAATCCTTTGGGGTTTCCAGAAGACTTCAGGATTCTGTTCCAGATAAAGCTTCATTGTCTTAGATAGTACCTGATTCTAAACAGGTAAGCGATTAAACCCTGTTTCAAATATAGAACCTCTGTCACCTAGAACTCCTTAACAGAATAATTAGTCTTTTGGGATTGATTTAAATAGGGCCCCAAAATAAAAATCAGTTTCAAAATGTGCACTATCTTTAGTAATCATTATTAGTAAACGACCTTAGATGATATATATTTTTGAGACGATTTTTAGACTTCAAAAAAGGACATATACAGTCAAGTGGCAAATATAGCTAAGGGAAAAGTAAACTTGCAAATTGAGAAAGAAAAATTCACTCTCTCTTCTGTGGGTTTCTCTTTTCCTGTCACAAGCACGCCTCACTTCTGATACTTCCAATGGTTGAAAGTGTGGGGTTTTTCCCCCACAACTGTTGTAGAGCAACCCCGATACAAAACGGGGTGCCTGACTGTGGGTCCTCACCCACGCGCTTAAAAGGACTTATCAATGCTCTACTGCAGGCACACGTGAAAGGTTCATAAAAGGTTTATTGACAAGGGAAGGGGAAATGAGGAAATGTCCAGCTCTGGGAGAAAAGTGGGAGACAAAGTTTTAAATGAGTCCTACCCGATCCGCCGATCAGGAATCCCAAAAATGGTGCTCTGAGAGCTGGCCGCCAGCCAGGAGCGGTGAAGCCAGGAGGCGAGCGATCGCGAGCCAGAGAGAGAGCAAGGCCCACGTGTTTGGTTTTTATATCCAACCTGGCTGCCCAACTCCACCCTCAGGTCCCAGCCACCCTCCCTTTGGTGTTGATGGGATTTGTCTTTCCCAATGTCCTGATGGCTTTAGTCTGGAGTGGGGGTGGAGTCCACAAAGCCTGTATGAGATTATCTCATCCTTTCCCCCTAACACAACAACAACGCTCTGTGACACCACTTGGATGTCCTATAATTTTCTTGCGGGGACAGTGTCAATTCTGATATTATCTACCTGGAGGCAGCACTAGATTCAGCATGCAAAGGACTCAGTCCCACAGCCTGCCCTCAACCCACGTCAGCTGCCAATTGCAGCACAGGCTGTCATCTGTGCTTTTGACCAATGAGTTCCCAGGGGAGATTACAGGACTCTTCCTTGGGTTCCACTGATGTGCTAGAATAGTTCATGGAACTCAACAACACCATTTCCTTACTGTTAGCCACTTTATTGTAAAAGGACACAATAAAGGATGCAGGTGAACATCTGGATGCAAGAGACGTTGAGACTCCTCTCCACGTGCTCACCCACCCAGCAGCTCTCTCCACTCCTCCTTTGGGGATTTTTATGGAGGCTTCTTCATGTGGGTGTGATGGATCATTAACTCCATTTCCTACCCCCTCCCCCTTCCTGGGAAGAGAATTCCAAGCTTCTGATTCTGTCTTGGTCCTTCTGGTGAGTTCTCTAGGAGCCCACCCAGCGGCATGTCATTAGAACAAAAACACCACTATCATCCAGGAAATGCCACAGGGCTTCGGAACTTTATATTAGGAACTGGGTCAAAAACCAGCTATTAGAACAACAAATGCTTCTACTGCTCTTATTTCTTAGGAAATCACAAGGGTTTTGAGTTCTATGCCGGGAACTGGGGGGCAGAGACTAATGTGTTTCTCTTATTATTTCACACAAATCAATTTGGTTTAAACATTTATTAATAAGGATGTTCATGTTTTTGAGTAACTCTGTCTTGCCTATCAAGACAGCATGTGAAAGTTGTCTAAACATGGGCTCCTTGAATGTTTTTAAAAAGCTTTATTTTAATAATTTTTAAAAGATTTATTTATTTATGCATACAAGAGCTGGGGTACAGGCCAAAGGTGCGTGGAGTGTGAAAAGATTCACCAGAGACAGAGTGGGGAGCAGAAAAGGCGCATCTACTGAAATACACTGCTGAGGGGAGCAGCGGGTGAGACAGGAGAGGTCTGTTGCGCCATGTGTGTCAGCTCCCTGGCCAGGGGTTGAACCCATGTTGCAGTGCTATAACTGATAGTGCTGGCTATAGCTTGATAGTGCTGTGTCTTTAACCCTGCGCCACCAGGGAGGCCCTAAACAGTTTTTATTAGGGTGTAATTTATATACAATAAAATCCACTTGTTTCAAGTGTAAAATGCAATGAATTTTAGAGAATTCACTGAGTGGTTAATTCACTGCTATTTGGTTTCAGGATGCAATTTTAACTTGTACAGCTCAAATCACGTCAGTCAGAAAACTTGCCCTCCCTATTAGGCTGGATTAAGATCTTGGGGTCTTGAGAAGGGATTGTGGGTTTCCCTGTCCCTACTCACCACCTCTTTTTACCTCCCTTGTCTCCCTCCTAGAATGTCAGGTGTTCAGGATTCTAGTCGAAAGATACTCCCTGCCCTCAAAGATCAGGAAGACAGCCCTGAAAAGCCATCAAAGAAAGCATCACATTCTTTTGTGGGTGTGTCACCCATGGAGGGCTGCCCTGGGTCTGATGAAGTCACATGGATCTCACCCCATCCCAGGGGCTTGAAGATTTTAGGGCTCAGCTCAATAAACATTTATTGGGTACCTGATGCTGCAGGTACAAAGATGAATAAGAACTCATCCCTGTCCAGATTTAAGCAGCTTTAATTCAACCTCCGATGACTCAGCACCCTGGGTTTTCCTGAGCTTCTGAATTGTCCTAGGATCTTGACCTTTGCCCATGGGGAAGTACAGATCCCTCTTGTGTCCTCCCTGATAAGGGCCAGTCCTTTTTTGTGGCTTGGTGTGCTTCCTCACTTCCTTCAGCTCTCTTCTCTTCTCTTCTCTTCGAAGCCCGTCCCTGGCACTGCCCTGGCTGCCATGTCAAATGTCAGTCTTCTTCTGCAGCAGAGACTCCCCTGTTGGGCTCTCTGCTTGGTTTTGTCCCCTTTTACTCTCCAACACACAATTTATTTTCTGTGTTTATTGTGGGGTGTAGTCTCTGCTGCTTGCACTTGAATGCAAGTTCTCTGGGTCTGTTTTCTCCTCTGTCCTATTTCTGGTGCACAGTCTAGACTCCAGGACTGTTTGTTGAATGGATTCATGATCGCTGTCTGGTTCCCTGTGCTGAGGTCTGATGCTGATAGCCCCGGGATACTGTCCTGATCCCATCTTACTCCTACTCCAGGGCAGTGTCTGGAGTGTGATGCCAGAAGTTTCCATTGACCACACTGCCTGGCCCTAGCTGCCTCACTCCTGGACTGCCTTGTGGAAGAATCTCTTCCAACGTGTTGTTACCCATTCCTTCCCTGACTCAAACTGTTTCTGTCTGCCCCAGTGCTGGCCCCCAACTAGTCTTAAGAACTGGCCTATTCCAGCCTGCCCCAGTTAATTAACCTTCTCTGTGTGACAGCTTTACAAGACCGGACAGAAGGCAGAACACCCAGGATGGTTTGTGAATTAAAATACCAGCCAGTGGGAATGAATGACTAAGGGTGGAAGAGTTTACCCCACATTGGGCTGGATGCTTGAGTCCTCCGGAAGAATTGCTTTGAAAGCAGCTGGAAAAAAAAGAGTTTAAACATTTTGGAATAATTACTGATCCCTGAAATTAGCTTCTTAAAAGTAGTCTTTAAAGTCACTCATGTATAATCATAATAATTCTAGGCTAAAGTTTCCTAGTAAAATCTCAGGGTGTTAGAACTCACTGTCCTATCCAAGCTTCTTGTTATTACGTCAGTTTTCAGTACTCTCATTAGCTTCGCATTGGGGAAAAAAAAAAAAATCTTTGTTCTGCCCTAGAGTTGAGCTGGAAATAAAAACTCTTGAAGACTTCTGCTCTAAGAGTGCCTTAGGCTTTTAAAACATAGAGCGTGCACTCCGTCAGGTGTTCAAGGGAGGATGTGATTTTGGGGGGTAACAGGACATGGCTTAGCTGGGTGAATATTTTAAATTGAGATCCTAGAGAGAACTGACAGCCATCAAGCTGCATCTCTCTCCTGGTGACCGGTTTCTATATGTGCTTAGCGACAGCACATTTGGAAACACCAGAAGCATATTTTATTCGTGGGACAAGACAAGGCGGGTCAGCTGAGTACATTATCAATTTTAATAAGCGACACGGGGCCCCTGGTGACTCGTGGGCTTCCTCTTTATCCTCTTGGAAGAAGAGTTGCAGTGAGTTCTGGGGAGAACTTAGAATGAGGGTTCTTTCCTTGGGGACAAGACGGCAGGACGAAAAGAGCCCCGCTCCAGCAGCCCGGGAAGGCTGTCCGTCGGCTGGAAAATCCAGGCGCCGCTCAGCTGAGCCCTGGCCATCAGGAGATCGAGGCCAAGCGCAGGGTTACCTTACCAGTCAGGGTGGCTTCTGGGGTCGTCGGGTCTTCACTCTGCATAGCAGTCCTGAAAAAAGGGCACCCCACAACGTGGAAGCCACCCTCTTACCGTCCTCCACGTTCCGGTTTGCAGCTAACGCAAGAGGCGCGAGACCTTGTCTGAAGATTTTCCTGGAGGAACTAGACATTGTCGGCTCGTCCCTAAGGCAGGCGTTAGGGTTAAGGTGGCGTCTAGGATGGTCCCAGGTCTCGGCAGGTCTCACTTCCCCTCAGGACTCCTCCCTTCCTGCTCCCCTGCACCCTCATCCAAGGGAGCCGGGCGGGGGGGTGTCCACTCGTGCCCTTTGCCAGCATCCTCCAGCCCACACACGCAGCACCCCCCCCTCCCCCCCTGGCTGGACAGGCCACCCGAACTTCCCCGGGCAGCCGAAAAGTCTGTGCGCGGACGCGGATCCAGGGCGGTTTCTGGAAACCTGGCGATCTCCACTGCTCCTTCGCTAGGTCCCGGGCAGCAGACGCGCCCCCGGGAGCCCGGCCCCCCTCCGCGGCCCCCCCTCCTGCACACCTGACTGCGGCCGGCCCCGTTCGCGCGCGGGGAGACGCCGTGGACGTCCGGGCCCAGGTTGGGCACTCGCGGGCCGGGCCGAGGGCGCGCGCGCGGGAGGGGCAGCCCCATCCCGGGGTGCTTTGGGCTTCCAGACCGACAGACGGACTTCGCGGGCCGGCGGGGGGTGCGGCGGGGGTGGAGCCGCCGGGCAGGGGCGGTGCCGGGGGCGCGGAGCCCGGCCCCCGCCCCCACGCCCGGGTGCCGAGTCTGGGCGGCGACACAAAAAGCTCCGCTCGGAGCCGAGCGCCTGGCGGCGGCGTCCGGCCGGAGCGCCGAGGGCGGCGGGGCAGGTGGGGCGCCTCCCGGAGGCGGAGAAGGCACCGGGCTGCGGGCGCCGCGCCGCGCTCCCCGCGCCCGCCCTGCACCCCGCGGCGCGCGTCCGGGCGGCGGGTGGCGGGCGCGCCGGGACCCCGCGATGCTGCCGCGGCCGCCGCGGGTGTAGCGCCCGAGCCTGCGGCGGGAGGCGGTGAGTTTCGGTTTGTTTCCCCGCCTGCGGCCCCCCCGGGTCGCGGGAAGGGATGCCTGCGCCCCCACGGCGCGCGCCCCGGAGCCCGGGCAGCGGGGAGGGGAGCTGCGCCCGGTGCTCGGGGGCTGCATTTTGGACCGAGCAGCGGGCGGCGGGGCAGCGGGCGTCCTGGGTGGGGAGAGGCGCGGGGCGCGGCGGCCCCGGCGCGGGTTGGGGGGGGGGGTCTCTGGAGTTGCGGGGCTCCCGAGCGCCGGCGGAGTTGGGCTGGCCGCCGGGGCGGGGAGCGGCGCGGCCGGAGGCTCGGCAGAGTCCTCGGATGCCCCCTGGAGCTCCGGTCCCAGGAACCAGCCTCGTGCCCGCGCCGCGCGCGCCCCGGCCGCGCCCCCACCCCGCACACCCCCGGGAGGGTCCCCCCGCTCGCGCCGGGTCGCGCCTTCCCACCCCCAGAAGTTGCCCTCGCGCGCCCCTCGGCGGCCCCGGGGTCCCTCCCGGGAGGGGAGGGCGCTGCGGCCGGCCAGATGTGGGGGGTCTTTTGTGCAGACCCGCGCGCCCCGGGCGCAGCGGCAGGACAAAGCGGGCTGGACCCGCGGGACGCTGCGCGGGCGGCCGCGGCCCCCGGGCCCGCCGAGGGTGGGGGTGGGGTGGGGGCAGCGCCGGAAAGAGTCGCCAAGCGGGCAAAGCGGGGCGCCGGGCACTGGCCGCGGCGGTGGACCCCGGCGAGGCGAGGGAGGGAGCGCGCGCGAGCGGCGCTGGGGCGTCTGGCAGGGGCTGCGCGTCCGGGCGCCCGCGCGGTGCCAGCTGTACCTGGGTATGTTGCTCGAGTGTTTGCCCCCAAATGTCACTCCCCGCCCGCTGGGATTTCTTTCTTTCCGAGATTCCAGTTGCTAGTAGATGCTCAGCCCCCGGAGGAGAACTTGGGGGGCGGGGGAGTCTGCGGAGGAGCCGGGGGGAGGTGGTTATTTATCCGATGGAGACAATTAGGAAGCGTTACGCCCCCTCCGCGGCCCGGCGCGCTGCACCCCTCAGCCGCCTGCCGTGGCCGCCTCCCCGGGCACCCTCGGGCGCGCGCCGCCGACCCGGGGCTGCTGGCACCGCTGGCTCCGGAGCGTGTCTAACCCTCGCTGCATGTGTCTCACTGCAGGCTGAACAAAGCTCAGGCTCAATTGTGCTTCCTGCCTGTCAGCCTCTTGCTCCCCAACGCCTACCATTTCCACTTGATGTCATCACGCAGAAGGGGGTGAAAGGGACTCGGTGACAGATTCAGGTAACCCCCAATCATCTGGGTCGCCGCCTGGGTGTCTCTGGGTCGTTTGGGCCGACGGTGTCTGCCCGGGGCGGGCTGGGTGGCTTCTGCACCACACCATTGCATTCCTGTCTGGGGGTGCAGTGGGGGCTGCCGCCACTCCTGGTTCAGAGAATTTGCAAAATGACTTTAAACCTTCCTTGGAAGAGTCGTGGGGGCCAGGGAGTGCTCGGGTTTGTATGCGTTGCACCTGATTTCTCGGAGGAGAATTTTGATATAATCCACACAACAGACAGTTGCATCTGAATGTGGGGTCTGGCTGAGATCTGGTTAGCCACACGCCTGCTTTCTTATCTGTCGTCTAATTTATTCAGTAAGTGGGATATTGTTTGCTGAAAAGGTAGGGTTGGGATCGACTGATTATAAATGTCACCAGTGTTCAGTGAGGGCACGGGTCTAATGTAGTGACCTTCTTATGAAATCATGTCTCTCCCTCATCCCTTCATTGTAACAGGGCTGGCAGTTTAAGGGGGGGGGGCATGTGAGCAGTAAGTTACTGGGAGGTGGAAAGAGGGGGCTGTTGGGGGAGCAGACAGAAAACAGAGAAAATGGATCTTTAGTTAAGTTTCCATTTTTATAGCTGTGAACCATTAGGCTCTCAGTCTGCTTTTTATCTCTAGGTTGTTGGTTCTTTTCCAAAAACTCTGGCTTGTTCTTTTCTTTCCAAGGATAGTTCTGTTTTGATGTCAGCCTAACCAGATCTGGGGTTATCAGGATGGAGCTCAATGAAAGCATAACCTTCAGGTAGAGCGGGACACCTTGGCACGGGTGTCTCCTAGAGGGCAGAGAGCTGTCCGCACAGGTAGCAGGCAGTGGGAATGCTTCTGGAAGCGGACTGGCGGTTTGTCTGTAGGAAGAAAGGATCGCTGTGAGCTCTCCCTGGCACTGCAGTAGCGGCAGCTCCGTGTCGTGGTAGATGCTTTCTTCACCATTCCCCCCCCCCCCCAGTCCCTTGAAAATAAAATCGAAAGACTTGCAAGATGTGTCATTCGCCTAGAGTAGTTCTCTTTTGAAAGGTGACTTTAAAAAGCCCTAATTGACACTGGCATCTCCTTCTACTCAAAGCTTCGGGGATTCACCAGAAGTGGATGAACAGCTAGAAACAGCTGAAACAAAGGCCAGCGCTTTGCAAACATCAGATTTGTAATGGTGCTGGGATAGAGGTATTTTGACAAGTAATTTTTATGTCAGCAATAATGCAGGGTGTGTGCTGTGTTCCTGCAAGAGGAAAAGCCACGTGATGGGATAATAGGGAGTGTAATAATGTAATAGAAACAAAGGTGTGGTTTTTGTTGTTTTTTTTTTAAATAGAAAAAATAAATACCTCACACACAAAACTCCACATGGGAAAACAGCTGCCTGCACGTGTAAATGCACGTCCAGGAGCAAAGATAGCAGAGAGAAGCTTTACCTCTCACTGTGGTTTTAAGTTGTGTACAGTAGTAAAGCATAATAAAGTGTTGTATTGATGTGTAATCTTTTTTTTTTTTTTTTTTGAGGTGGAGACTCCCCACCCCCAGATGTCTGCAGTTGCGCGTTTAGCTTTAGGCTGGAGGCGCCTGGAGGTCATTAGGCCAACCTTTGCCTCCAGTGCCTCCCACATTTAATTCATTCAGCAGATCTTTATAAACACCTGATAGATAATGGGCTCTGAGATAGGTGCCAAGGGTGGGGGCTGGAGGGCTTGGATGAACCACCTTCAGGGAGCTTACGGGGTGGTGGAGAAATGAAGACTTGAGTCTAATTAAGTTCAGTGGAAGCTAGAGAGGAACAAAGAGTGGTATTGGACTTCGGAGCAAGGAGCCGGGGATCGCTCAGCCTCTGCTTGAATGCCTCTTTCATCGGGGAGCTCACTCCTTTGTAACTGGCTGCACCTGTTGTCAGAAGGTGACCTTTTCTTCGGTCCTGAGTCTTACTCATGAATGGTGAGCGCTCACCATGGTTGAGAGGTCGCTGTTCTCAGGCAGCTGCAGGAACCTGTCTGTCCTGTCCGTACCTTCAAGGTGCTTTGCAGTCCCTGCTGCACTTGAAGTTTGAAACCAATTCTGCTTTTCTGTTGAATCTGATTCAGAAGACAGGTGAAGGGAGGGGCTATTGCGGTGTCTGTGTTTTTTAAGCAGTGTGTGTGAGCAGGGTGGGTTAGCGTGTCCTGCAGTAACAAATAACCACCCAGGCAGTTAGACTTGGTGTCATGCTTTGGTCCAGCATCCTCAGCAGGTGGGTCTTGCTAACCGGGGGTGGGGGGTGGGGGGGAGGGCTTGGGGGGTGTCACTTAAGGACACAAAGTGATAGAGGTGCCATCAAGGTGTGCACTTGTTACATCACCCCAGCCAGGGTGGGGGGTGGGGGCCGGGGACACTAAAGGATCTTGCTCCAGCAATGACATGATCTGACCCAGAAGTGACTTACATTGCTTTGGCAAGAGCTAAATGAGAGCCCCATTTAGCCACAATTCCGTATTTCTAGTACTGAAATAGGAGAACTGGAGTTAGGTAAGCAGCACCCATGACCTCCACGTGACTAGGTGAGGGTACAAAGGGCTCCCCCCGGTCAGTGTGTCAAAGGCATTGGGTGTCCCACCGGTGTCTACCTGATGCATGAGGGGTAAGTATCTTAAAAAATCTGGTCCTTCTCCAACCTGTTATTTACTAATATGTTCTTATTATATTTACTAATAAAATTGTACCCTGGCCATCAAATAAAAAATGATAATTTTCTCTCTTTTTGCCTGTTTTGAGTAGTTGTTTACTCTGAAGTGATAGACCAGAAGAGATTTAGATCTCCAAGGCTGGCTGTGGGAAGTTCTGTGCTTAGCATTATGTAATGGAGAGGTGTTAGAGACTTTCTCTCCTTTGCCATCTGCCTCTTGTCTAAGACTTCCTGAGTGTGTGAGGAACAGCTCTGTGTAGAAAAAGATGGCCCCTCCTGGGCCTGGAGTCACCCAGGAGGTGGCCTGCCCCAGCCAACACCGCAGGGTGGCAGATAAGTGCTGGCAGGAGCAGGGACTTGTGTAACCTGGTCCCCTCTGGTTACTTTGATGTTGAGCAAAAGCAAAAGCAAGCTGAATAAGAGACTTTGCTGGCCCCAGGGCTGATAAAACACTCAAAGATTCTGGGGGATCTAAGTGATATCAGCAACCATGTTGACAACAAGGGAGACCAGTTTTAAAGTGCTCCTGGCCTCGAGCTCCCTAAAAGTAGTGGGGTGCTGTGCATAAACAGGCCTTGCAGGGGGCTATCAATGAAATGGGGTGGCTTGAAGAGAGATTTTGCTGTGGGGAGTACTGGTCACTCAAATATCTTCGTTCATGTTGTGAGAAATGGGTTAGAGGAGCCTTCAGCTGTGATAAGGACAGAACTTAACAGTGTAAGCACAGAACTTAACAGACTGGTTTCCCTTCTGATACTATTAGTAATAGTGTCAACAATCACCTTGTTGAAGTCATTTTTATAGACATCTCTCCACAACAGGTGACATGGTAAACTGACAGACCCCCAATCACAGTGAGTAGAGGACATTGGTGTTGGTCTAAGAATGCAGCAGTCACCCCCTGGTCCTCATGACTCGAGTGACAGGATACGGCATGCAGAGGGGTTCTGATGTGGAGATGAGCAGCCGAGAATCAGGCATAGATCATCCAAGAGCCAATGCGGGGTGCTAAGCTGGGCTGAGGGGTGAGGCACAGACTGAGCGAGAAGGAAAACCAAACATAAGACGCATCCTGAATAATTTTGGGCAGCTGCAAAATGTATTTCCGTATTTTATTTGGCCGCCGATCACCCCACTTGACTTTTATAACACAGTGACTGTCCAGGGCCCGGTGGAGGACACTTGTGGAGTGTGTGCGGCTCCCGGCACCACCCGCTGCAGCATCGGGGAGCCGGAAGGGAGGCGGGTGTTGGTTTTCCTGCTCCTTCCCCTGTGGCTACACTGCGTGTTCCAATGATTGAAACCACAATTTGGATAAAATATGTATTTGTTTTATGTGTTAGGATTTTCTATTTCGAGCTGACTTACTGTCACTCTGAGATTGAGGAGGGAGGTCTGACGAGTGCTTGTGAGACTTGACTTGCCTTCCTGCGGGCGGCCCTCCAGGTCTGTGATTTCCTGGCCTAGACCTTGAGTGTCTGCTGGGGCTTGGACTACATTCTCCGTAGACTTGTGGAGGGGCTACTTGTGTTGTGAGGTGTGGAGGGTGAGGAGGAAGAAAAACCCAGTTTGCCCCCTAATGTATTAATTCCTATGCAGATAGAACTGGTTATAAACATGCTGTGGATTCTGAAGTTGCGCAGGTGTCCTGGGGTATCAGGCCTTCATGCAAGGGAAGGAATTGATGTTGCCTTGGGAGGGGTTGCCTCTGGGAGGGGCAGAGTTTCGATAATGTGAAGCTACCAATGCTGTGTTCTGCTTCTCCCTACTTCTTCCCACCCACTATTTGATTTCCACCTACTAAGAAAATGTAACTTTGCAGGCTCAGTTTCTATTTACAAATCCAGATAATCACACTGAATGGTTTCCTCCCTGAGGTACTGCCAGAACTGATGAGATTTTGGTAAAAGCATTGGCCGATACTGTAGAAATAGAGCATTGTTATTAATTTTGCTGTCCTGCTCTTGAGCAGATGAACGGCCCTTCCTAGTAACAGCTGTTACATCTCCCTTCATTCCCCTCTGCACCGCCACATCCTAGTCATAGTCTGATTTCTCCCTGGCTGATGGAGTGGCCACTCATCTTGTGGGTTTCCAAACACCTCCAACCCATATTACAAAATTCCGCCTCTCTTAGGATGGAAGGCCATTTTAATGGTTCCTCTTCTTGTGCACTAACCCTCGGTGAGTTCTGTTTTGGAGGGATGAAGTTCACCTTTTTTAGTTTTTCCTTCAAAGTTTTCAGCAGCTTGACCTCAGACTTCCTTTTCAACCTTGACTTTTACGCTGCCCAACTTTAAAAGTCCACTTTAGCTGCGATCATTAAGCCACTGTTCCCCCAAATTACTTTGCAGTTTCTTTTGTAATTCTGGAATAGTCAGTGGCCTCCAGTCATCTTTTCCTATGCCCGATGGCTAAAGGTGCAGCTCAGCTTTTAACTCTTATAGAAAATTTCACCCCATCACTTTAGCCCTTAATAATCCTCCAAAGTTCTCTGGCAAAATTGCCTCCAAGCTCTCATTTCATTCACCTTTCGTTCCTCATTCTGCAAAAGTCACTCATCGTGGATTGTCTGTATTAGATTGCCTGTATTATTACCTAAGATTGAAGTGTCTTTTTCTCTCCATTTAATTGCAAAGAACAGAAACCTGTTCAAGCTAGCACATCAAGGGAGGTGTATAGAAAAGATGTCCTAGGGTGTCTTTTTCATCAAACCACAAGACCCCCAGGGAATGGGACTATCCAGTCATTGCTCAGCTGGGGGAGAGGGTGAGGGATGAAGTTATTTCCAAGGGGATTTTTGGCTGATAAAACTAGAGACTGAGACCATGAAGATCTCAGATTTCCTATGAACTTCTTGAACATGAAGATTGAATGAGGTTTGACTCAATTTTGTATTCCTCACCACAAATGTACAAAGTAAGAGCTCACTAAATAATCAATCATTGATGAAACTTTGATAGCACAGAAATGCTGTTGACCTACTGTGGTAAAGGAATTACAGATGCTTTTGACCTGCAGAGTTAAAGGAAGTTAAAGGAGAGAGAAACTGGTTTTTAAGAGCTTCCCCTACTTGCGTTGATAATGATTAAATGTTGAATCAAGTTCCAGTTGTCAGCTGGCACTGTGCATGCCAGTGGTGGGGAGGGACTGTGCTCATTGAGGATCATCATTCTAACAAAACAAATTGCTGATGATGGTCTGTTTTTCAACTTCAGTTTGCCTGCTTCCAAAACAATACAAACCCAAGGTAGCCCTCTCCTTGGTGATGACTAGCAAGCTCTGTTAGAACTTCCCACGCCTCCACGTCACCCACAATCTAAAGGAGCAGTCTGTGTGGTTTGGGTGACAGTTACCCACACCTGGCTACCCCATCTTTCTTGACAATTAACTTGGGGCCACAAAGGCCTTTGTGATAGACATCTGGTTTACCTTGCCTCTTTTGACTTTGGAATCCTCATTCACATCATAGAAGCCTCTTTAACACTTTGAATGGGTGATCATTAAGAGGAAGGTTATCAGGAGAGAGGAAATGTGTTCAGCTGCTCTGAGGAAGTGGCCAAGAATACATTAGCATTAAAATGATGTCCTCAGTTGGGGGGACAGTGAATGGAGCTGAGATTTCTCCAAAACAAAATATTTGGTGTGATTCTTCTGCAGTTACTGCTCTGGGGTAGGTATGCAAATTGTTCCCTTGCAGTTTAACTCAAAAAGTGGTTTGAGTCAGCATGGTTAGATCTTTGTACTTTGTTAAGAGAATTTGTCCCTTTGTTCAGTGAGACCTAGGTGTTCTGTCATTTTGAGTGAAGAATAGCCAGGGTTAGCCAGGGTAAGCCAGGAGAGCCAGCCTGAACTTGGAGGTCCGCTCCTGCTGGTCACACCAGCACTTCCAAAACCTGAGGAGGAACTCTATTCACCTACGGTAGTGGGCATTTGAAACACCCAGTATCAATGACTTGCACCCCATGTCAGGTATACAGTTGTTACATATATTCAAATATGGGGTGCCCACTGCTTGCCAGGTACAATTCTAGCTAAACCTCCTGTCTTGCTACTTGTATCTTAATGCATGAAGTTACCTCAAAGTCAATTTTTTTCCCTTTGTTTAATGGGGAAATCCAAAAGAGAGAGAGAATAAAAGAAATATGATACGTTCTCTCAGTTTTTGATGCCTTACCATCTGTGCCTACTACTCTTGACCTAATTCAGTTGCCTGGCTTAAAACATGGAATGTTGGGAGTAAAATGGGTTTGGGTTACAGTGTGAGCACTGCCATGATGACTCTGAATAACTGAGGTCCTGTGGCTTCTTCCTCTGGACAATAGGGGGCAGCTAGCCTCATTGGTTTGTTGTGAGTGTGAGACCGCTGATGTGAGGCTATGGTGTGCTGCCCTGGGATTGAGAGTGCTACATGATGACACGATTATTAACATCCAGTTTATTCAGCACCTCCCTTAGGCCTGTTTTGGTGCTGGATTCTGGAAATGTTGGGATAAATAACATGGTCTATACTGAAAAGCTCTTTATTCAGCCAAGGGGATAATCACATCCAAATAACTACAACCTTTATAGGAGGATTTCTTTTGTATGTCATCGTCACTGGACTCTTGTCATTGTGAAATTGTTACAAGACAACCCGGATGTGAAATGGGTTGGCCTGAGTGTGGGTCCTCACCTGCGCTTAAAAGGGACTTATAATGAGACTCAACTGCAGACAGACACAAAAAGGGTAATAAAGGGTTTATTTACAAAAAGGGGAAATGAAGAAGTGAATACATCAGGGAGAAAGAGAGAGAGAGAAATGGGTGAATGTGTCCTATCAGTTCTGCTGAGCTGGGACCCCAATGGCACCCTGAAAGCCAGTGAAAAAAACCAAGTACCCCCAAGACCCACATGTCCAGTTATATCCCAAGCCTGGCTGCTTAACTCCACCCTCAGTCCCCAGCAATCCTCCCTTGGGTGGTGATGACATACGGAGTTTGTAGCCCTTGGTGTCTTGCATCTCTGTTCTGGGGTGGGGGTGGAGTCCATAAAACCTGTTTGTGGAGTTGGTTCAGGACATCCCTCCCCCCAACAAAATCTTTGTCTAAATGTGCAATGTGAAGTGCTAGGTCCTCTGAGGAGGAAACAGAAGTTGGGAGACATCCGGCTAAGCACTCAGACTTTCCTTAGAGGACACCAGCTTCTCCTGGTCTCACTCCTCCCAGGAAAAGCCAAGGACACCCTGTGATGGACCGCCCTTTCCTCGGGCCCATTTTCTTAGATGGAGTGACTCAGTTTGTCCACGACTAAACTAAGTAGATGCTTGGATTGGGGACTTACCTTTCAAAAGCCAAAACAGATTAGAAGCTGGGAGCAAGCTGATCACCCTGGTTAGGGTCTGTCCTTGTTCTGTGGAGGTGATTCAGCATCCTGATGTAGGCTTTGTGCACATTTCACATGGTTAGACATAGAGCCATCCTCTGAGAAAAGCAAGGAGAGAATGGAGCAGGATAAGATGGGAGAAGGCAGCGTGGCTTTGTCCATCCTTTTATTCATGAACCTGCTTCTTGTAATGGAATCTATTATTATTTTAAAGAAGAGCGCTCTAGATTCAAGCAAACTAGACTATACAATATAAGTATAAAGTTCGTGGGTCCTTAAAAATATTCTATAAGTAGTGTGGTGGCTGTGCCTGGTAGTGTTGCTGCACAGAACTTGATACACAGCAGACACTCAACAATTATTTGTTGAAGAAATGGCGGAATCAGTCTTATCTTAAGAATAACTTTATGGGGCCTCCCCGGTGGCGCAGCGGTTGAGCGCTGGGTTGTGAAGCTGCCCGCAGCCTCTGCAGCACCGGTTTGATCCCCAGATGCTCCCCGGCCACCGGAGGAGGGTCCCACATGGCATGCAGAGCTCTCCTGCCGCCCGCTGCTCCCCTAAGCAGTGTGCTTTGGTTCTGCTGCTCTGCTCCCTGCTCTGGCTCTGGTGAATTCTCTCACCCTCCTGTGCTTCTGACTGTACCCAGGGCTTGTATAAATAAATAAATAAATCTTTTTTAAAAAAAAAAAAAAGAATAACTTTATGAACTGGGTTCAATTCAGTAGAATTTTGGTCTGGGCCTTATTTGGAAAATGCATAAACCTAGACCCTCTCTGGGTACCTGGGTGCACTGATGTCTGATCTGTATGTGTGTGCTCATGTTCTCTCTTCTTGATGCTATTTTTCTCCTGATAGAATCACATGATACAAGCTGAGAAGCTGCCTGATCTTTTACTTGCAGCTTGCACGCTTCTAGAACATGCCTATGCTGTAAACATGCTGATAGCATGGGCCAGGATGTGCCACTTGTGTGATCAGTGCCCAGTGCTTTCCTCCTAAAGATACACAGGAGAAATTTCCACGTGACTGTTAATGCCAGGTGGGAAGGAAGCCAGGCCTAGCTCCCTGCTGGGAACTACAACAATCTGGAACCCCAGCTGGGATTTGCAGGCGGGCATTCCCTTCCTCTGAATCCCTGCACTATCCTGTGGGATTGGAATATCCAATAAACCTTTGGATAAGCCAGAATTTTCCTGGTTTTTAGTTGATACCTAAATGGCAACATTTTGTGTTCTCTCTGTCTCTTCTTGGGAAGTGTTTCTGTTTACCTGGAGAGGTTAGATTGCTGCAGGGTGGACCTGCAGATATTGCCAGAAACAGTAATTAGTTTGCTGGGTGCCAGTTCTGTAAATCCCATGCCCGTAGCACCTGAAGGCAATTGCCAGACATTTACGTCATCCTTTGAGTCAGATTCCCATGTCATCACTATGTATGCTGAAATACCATGTTCACTTATGTCTCTGATAAGCCAGATTTCTTTATGGTCTATTACTTCACCTAAGAAAACAGTAAGTGTCTTGTCCACGGAAGGGGAGACTCTTAGGCTAACAGTTCATTTAATAAATTGCCTTTATTTCTGTACTCAGTGTTAAATATTGGTTCAAAGAATTAATGTTTTTTTTTGCAGAGTCTGTAGCTTGCCGTATTTTCAATGGTAGAGTCAAATCTCTATAAAATTAATTGCTCATACACCTTGGGTTTATAATAGAATAATAAATAAATTATTTAAGAATTGCATCTTATGTCAGTCATATTTCCCTACAAGAAGTTTGTGGATTTACAAGGAAAAATGTCTTCATTAAGAAGTTACAAAGAAATGTCAGATTTCTTCTTATTGGTGGAACTGTTACTGGCAGGGTGAGGGGTACCCCAGGACCCCCAAACATGCCCACTTTAAATGAGTTCTGCCATCCCCCACAGCAAGACAAAACATATTCTAGTGCTTAAGGCCTTTGATGGAAAGGAACTTTAATACAATTAATGTGCAATAAAGACGAGAGGAGGGAAAGAATAGATAAAAGAGCTTTTACATGAAACACCCAAAGTTAGCTGTCTTCTTGTGGGTAAATACCCAACCAAGCAGGGTTGGCCCAGAGCAGGGCTTCTGAGGCCTAAGTGTTCGCCCCAAGTCTAAGGCACCTTCCGGTGGGGACCATAGGAAAGAGGCAGAAGGGACCAGGCCAGTTTAGTAGGAAAAGAGCAAAATCAAGATAAAAGCTGCCATTGTTAACCTCGGCATGGGTCTCTCTCCCACATGTACTTAAGTGTCTCCTTCCACATCCCCCCAAGTCCCTAGTACCAGTCCAAGACCAAGGAGCAAGCACAGCTTCTTCACCTGTCTCTCTGCTCCACGTGCCTCCTCCAGGTCTCCTTGATTCCTTCATTTTCCCTCCACTCGCCTCTCCAGCTTCTCCACCTCCCTGCTCAGCTCCACCCTTTTTTTTTTTTTTAAGAGAAACGTATTTTCCTGATTTTATTTTAAGATTTATTTATTTATACAAGCACTGGGGTACAGGCCAGAGGCGCGGGAGGGTGAGAGGATTCACCAGAGACGAGCAGGGAGCAGAACAGGCAGAAGGACCGATGTACGCTGCTGAGGGGAGCAGCGGGCGAGTCAGGAGAGCACCATGTGGGAATCTCCCTGGCCAGCCAGGGATCAAACCAGTGCTACAGAGGCTGCAGCTTCACAGCACTGTGCTCAACCTGCTTTGCCACAGGGAGGCCCTCCACCCTTTCTTGGGTGGGGCAGGAAACCTGGAACCTCCCCTTTCTCTGGAGACCACCCAGTTACAGAACCGGTCCACTTGGAAGCTAGATATTTAATGTGCCCCCTGCCAGAGTGATCTTTTTTTTTTTAATAGAGGCATGTTATTTATTTGTTTGTTTTGTTTATACATGCACTGGGTACAGTCAGAAGCGCGGGAGGATGAGAGAATTCACCAGAGCCAGAGCAGGGAGCAGAACAGACAGACTGACGAAACACACTGCTGAGGGGAGCAGCGGGCGGCAGGAGAGGTCTGCGCGCCATGTGGGACCCTCCTCCGGTGGCCGGGGAGCAGCCGGGGATCGAACTGGCGCCGCAGAGGCCTCGGGCAGCTTCGCAACCCAGCGCCCAACCTGCTGTGCCACTGGGGAGGCCCCAGAATGATCTTTTGGGGTCAAGTCCAGTCTGTAATGGCAGTGAAAAGAGGTGCTGTCCAGGCAAGATAGAATTCCTCGTGAATGTGGAGGCAGTGAGAATCAGTTTTGAAGTCTAAATGGATTCAGCCTCCTAAGTTGCCTGCACTTTATTTTATTCCTTGTCTTTGACTTATTGTGGAGGGCAGCACCTTTAGATTCTTTAACTGCTTTTTAGAAAAGGCGAATGTGGTGTCATGTAGACTAAACCTCTAAAAGTGGGTAGTTGGCTTTAACCCGCGTGTCCCTTTTTTACAGAGGGAGGCAGTTCTGAGCAGGCCGACTGTCTGGATTCTGGACTCACTTCCTTCATTTTATCTTCTCCTCTGAGATCCCGACTTGTAAAGAAACAAATTTCTTCCTTTTATGAGGCTGTTTAGTGCGAGGTGACTGGTGTCGTTCAATATAATCTATAGTACTTAACAGCTAAATACACTTTGTTTTCCCAAAGCTGATCACAGTAAAAATAAGGAAAGGAGAGAAGCAACAGTTTGAGGGAGGGAGAGCGAAAAAAGAGAGAATAATGGGGGGAAATAATTGTGTAGGAGCATGGTATTTTAAAAAAATTCAATTTTAGCTTCAAAATCAAGACCAACTGTTGTTTACATGGTTTTGTTGGCTTCGTAATTAAAAGCATCTTGCCCAAAGCAAATCGAAGTTGTTCTTAATAATGTTCTACAAGATGACATGGAAGTTGATCAGATATTTTCCTTCCCAAACTATTTCAGATTCCACAGTGTCTTCCATAGAGTTTTAGGGGACTGAGGCGAATAACCACAGTCCAGGGATAATTGTGTTTATTATATAAAAATAGCTTCAGGTGGTTATGGGAGGCAGGAGAACATGGAAGATGAGGTGATTTGCCCAGGGTGGGGGGCTCGTGGGGGAGGGGGCCTGAACCTGGGAGGCTTCAGCAGCACAGAAGCCTCATTTATTGCTAGAATTAGGGATAGAAAGAAATAAAACATATTATTTTAAAATATTTCTGTGTAATATAATTTAAGAAGAGATCTGACTTCTGCATTGTCCTATCTTTGGGAACAAAGATGGATTATTTGGGTCAGCCATCTGCCTGAATCCTCTTGATGCTGGCTTTGAGGCAGCATTGTTTGAAAAGAGTGGCAATGTTTCTCTTGGGAAATTTGCAGTGAGGTTTCCAGCTATTACCTGAGCTTTGCCCTGTGCTAACAAGTTTCTATGAAGTCTGCAGGTGTGAATTGTTTCTCCAAGGGCCAGTGTATAGAGCTAGATGAGAAACTTGATCAGATGCTGGAAGCCGAAGACTTTCATAAATAGACAACTTAAAAATATGTTTGAACAAAAAGACATTTTTATGACCCATCTTCCCCTAGTTACTGTTTTTCCCCATACCTGAAAGAGGGATAAATCACATTCTTCCATGTTGCTATTCTATTGTGCAGTTTTTCCCTTTTCCTGAAATATCTTTTCTTCCTGCCTGTCCCCTCTTCCCTAAACTCCTCCCATTTTACTTCCCATTAGTCCTGCCCTAGGGATTCTTCCTCAAACATTGCAGGCGGGATTACTTGTCTTTCCCTTTGTTATTTTAAATTCCACTTACCCCTGCATCTGAAAATTCTGTGTATGTTTGTTTCCTCTGCTCCACTGTGAATTCTTTGACTATAGGGACTTTGTCTTGTTTAGGGGTTTGGATGAATGGATGGAGGAGTGAACAAGCAAACAAGTGAGCAAACAATCTATGTGTGGATTTGTTGCTATTGATTAGAGTGTATTAGTAAAAAATGGTGGTAAACCAGAGTATTGGCAACTGTCTAGATGCTTACCAGAATCTCAATATTATTGACATTTCGGTCAGATTGTTCTTTATTGTGGGCATTACCCTGTGCACTGTAGGATTGCTTAGTAGCATCCCTGGACACTACCTGCTATGCTACTTACTGACTTGTGACCATCCAAGATATCTCTAGAGAGTGCCCAGTGGTCCCCACTTGGCCACAGGACTGGCTTCATCATTGGGATATGTATGGAAGTAAAAGGCAGTTAAGAGTGGGGGTATATTTTCCACACTCTCCGATATGCTGACCAGCTGTAGGAGTACAGGGGAGAATTTTGAAGCCCTTGGGTATGATGGCACCACAAGAGAGAGAAGGCCTGGGTCCTGAATGACCATATGGAGCAGAACCTCCCTCCCTAAACTGCACTGAAATGCAATGTATGAAGAGAACAAACCATTATTGCATTAGGCCAATGAGAGTTGGGGGTTTACCCCACCTAACCTTCCTGAGCCTGAGCTAAAGAGACCTTGCTGAAACAGCCATGCTAGTATTCCAGGTAGTGACTTTCCAACCATCGAAAAACCATTCCAATGAAAAACATTCCAACCACAGAAAAGAGACATTTTTGTTTATTCTCATGCAGCCTCAGCCTTGTTGCCATACTTCTTTTAATTCCTGTATTTTATCAGAAAATAAGATGATGATAAATGTGAATGTTTTATTCCTACCACTCGAATAAGTCTGACATGTGAATAATGAGCAGCTTTGAGCTATAAATAATTTCAGTAAAAAGTAATGAAACATCAAGTGTCCTAACCGTTTTCATCTTGCTGCCTTTGAATATGTGTCTGCAACACAAGTTCAGGTTGAGATATTTGTGGCAATTTATGTTTAATGTACTTTAACATTTTGAGGGGAAAATGACAGATGTTGACACCCTACAGTCACAGCTGTTCCCCACACCATTAATAAATCTCTGTATGATGTGATGGGCTCTGAAATGGACTCATACATACTTAGTCCAGCTGAATGCTGTGGATTAGTGTCTTTTAAAAAGCTGAACCCAAAATCTTGCTTATCAGATTAAATTCAGTGCATAGTTCTAGATTTCTTTTGCAGTGATTAATTGTATTTATGGCCGTGTCTGCGCCGAACCACTGGCCAAAATGCGTAAGGCAAGCGGTTGCATTTGGCACCCATCTGGATGACAACAGCGGGGTTGTTTGCAGGAGACAATGGCTGTTTGTGGGTGAGCCCTGGGATGGCTGAAAACTTTGTGTTTTGATTCAGTGGTCTCGCTGCGTGCTCCTTTGGCATGGCATTCACTCCTTTGTGCAAAGAGCCACCCCAGTGAATTTTACCCTACCTGTCAGTCAACTGCAGGGTCCCTGTCAGGAAAGCAAATCTGGACTGGTAAAGTCTCTCTTTCTAGTAAACTCCTGATAGGCATCCTAACTATCAAATACCTGGTTCTTATGTCTTCACCCCACATAACATATTTTCACAGTAATAAGGCTAGTTAATATGTATGATGCTAATTAAACACTGGCTCTAAGTGTTTTGTATACAGCATGTGCCTGATTTTCACAGTGGTCTTATAGGGAAGGTACTATTAACAGCTCTTTTAATATTATGTACAAGAGGTTGAGGCACAGAGTGGCACAATGACTTGCAAAAGGTCACAAAGTAAACAAAATACCTGAGAGAAATCTAGGCCCCACACACCCACGGTTGGGAATATTAGCAGGATGACCAAGAAGATAGCTTAATTCAGCTCAATTCTGACACTATCCAGACACGCATCAGATTCCATAGGAAAAGAGCTGCCTCCCAAGACTGCCTGCCACCTCAGACACCCCTGCAAAGCCCAGGCTATTTTGACCAACTGACTACAAGTGGGAGCACCCCATAGCTCAGCTAATTTGCTTGAGTGACCCACAGAACTCAGGAAGCCCATTTACTCACTAGATCACTAATTTATTACAAAAGGGTGTAACACAGGAACAGCCATGTGCATGGGGGAGGGGGAACACATAGGGGTGGAACATAGAGCTTCTATGCCCTCTTCAGGTGCACCATACTCCCCCATATATTGACTTGTTCACCAATCCAGAGGCTCCCAGAATCCCATCATCTTGGGGTTTTTTGGAGACCTCATTACTTAGGCATGCTTGATTAAATCATTGGCCTTTGGCAGTTGAACTCAATCTCCAGTTCTCCCTGGAGATCTGGAGGTGGGATTGGAAGTTCCTATCCTTGAATCACCCCACTAGTCTTCCAGACAGTCAGCCTTCATCTCTAGGTGCTCCCAGAAGTCACCCCATGAACATAAGAAGATATTTGGATCACTCTGTACTTTGGAATTTCCAAGAATCTAGGGAGCTATGCATCTGGAACTGTGAATGAAACCCAAATATATATGAGAAATATAACTTGGTCATCTAAATGGCCAGATAATTTATTTATCATTCACAGTATTGTAGTGCAGAACTGGATTTAGATCCCACCTGGAATGCTGTTTGTCTCTGCACCGTGCTGTCTGAGGTTTCTCATTTGTTAAGGAGATTTACTTTCTCTGAGATGTCCTGTATTTCCATGACTTTAACTAGCATCTGTTTATGATGATTAAATAGTTATTGATATGATTGCCTTATTTTTGCATGGGTGAACATCATTTCCGCACTGAACTGTCAGCTGATGCTCTTGTAGCTTCCAACATTCTTGGCTCATGCTTGCCTGTAAGGAAGTACTAAATTAGCATGTTGATTTGATTATTTTCACACAGAGATGTTCACTTAAGGAGCTGACCCCTCTCGGAGTAGGAACAAATGTATACCAGGCACTCAAATGCCAGGTGGCATTGGCTAAAGTGGTTTAGAGCTCAGCAGGGGAAGGATCACTTATGCTAGAGGATTTCCAATGACTTCATGGACAAAGTAGCATTTGATATCACTCTGAAAGGTGGTCATGATCTGACCAGGTGGCCAGGTGGAGTGGCATTGAGGCCAAGGTGGTGGGAAGGGTGAATCTTGTCTTGTGTGTAACAAATAATGTTAAATGACTATAGTGGGGAATTTATGAGCTGGACTAGTAGTAGAAGAATTTGGCAGGTTGGTGAAAATGGGGACTTTGGGATTTATTTGGCAGGAAGCCACTGATGGTCTGGGGACTGGGAAGGATAATGGATTTGAAGCTGTGCTTTCTTCAGCAGCTTCATCTGGTGGCAGTCTTATTTGGATTGGAGCAAGAAAGCACAAAGGCTGGGAGACCCTTTGGGGTTCAGAGGAGGGCCACAGGAACAGAAGGGCCCGTGGATGCGAGAGACATTGCAGAGACTACATTAGAACTTGGTGACCAACTGCACATGAAATGGGAGACAGATGGGTTTTCAGGCCGGAGGCACTAGGTGCATGATGGTAACATGTATACTTAACTGGAAAAGGCCTGATTAGGGAGAAATCAAGAGTCCCTTTGAAAATGGAATTTAGTAACAAGATCAGAACTGTTCTTTTGAGAGCTGTACCTTGTTGCCAAGTTGGGGAGAGAGCAGAGCCTCCAGAGAGCTGGCTGCGAAAGGACAAAGGTCAAAAAGATGGTTGACACATAAGAAAAACTTGCTTTCTGGAGCAGAGGACACTTACATGTATTGAAGACTAAGAGTCATAGGGGACTCCTGTGATGCTGTAGCTTAATTTACATTTATTATTCCCAAATTGGTTTTGATTTCTCCTAGATTGAAAATATTCCAAGTATTTTACCTACTGTGTGAGGAGTATTCCATGTGAAATACTGGGAATCTGGTTGGAAAAACCCTCTGCTTATCTGAACTGGTGAAATCACCAGCCCTAGCTCTGCTGGAGGCTGACCTATTCAAATCATAATTCTTCCTTTACCTGCCCCATCCTACCTCTGAATCCAGGATAATGCAGCTGAAAAGGACCTTCGCTGTCTCCTGTATCTCCTAGATCTTGGTCTGGGTCTTGGTCTTGGTACTTTGCAGACTGGGGTGCCATTCCTCATCTTCCCATCCTGGGTACCCAGCCAGCATTCCTTTTTTTTCCTTTGCACCCGTAAATGCTGGCATTAGCTGTTTGGGAGCATATGTTTCTAACTAGTTCTTAATCTCCTTAAGGACTGCATTGATCTAATAATGATTTTTTTATATCCTCTCTGCACTGTTTTGGAAGTAGTGTCTTTGTGCTGCTTGTTGGTTATCATTGGGAAGTTTTCCTTCCTCTTCGTGAATTTGCCACAGCAATCAGAAATATAATATGTCACCACTGGCTTAGTTTCTACTTGTCTGCTCTTCAAGAGACATGTTGGCTAGCTTGATTGATCTTTTCTTCAGCCAGTGGCTGCGCTCTAAAACTGTGGCAAGGAGGGTGGAGGTCAGGTCACCTTAGGGTAACACACCATGAGTTTGCCACTGGTTTCATGGGAGGGGGGAGGTAAGTTTTCCAGAAGCAAGAGACACTAGGAAGCCCCAGTGATTCACAGAGTAGTGGAAGCCTGAAATTAGTTTTTGTATTTATAAAATTAAATTAATCAGACAAAATTCACTTAGTGTGGCATGAGGAATGGTTGTGAATAAGCAGAACTAAAACTACAACATTAGGATAGATTAGGAAAATATTTGGGAGAGTGCAGCTGCTTTAATTTTCCTTTTGTGATAGATAATCTCAGCTTTACCAGCTTCCAAAAACTCCCAGTAATTAGTACCGATTAGTTAGGATCTGCTGTTTGGAGCTCTAGCCTGTTGTTTTCTCAGAAAACTCTTTATTTTATAAAGAAAGAACTTTCATTCCTTTGGAGAATGTGTCAGGTGGACCGACCTTCCACAGCTGACCTTCGAGTAATTAGACTTTAGGACTTTGGCAGAGAAAGAAGCCAATGGTGGCGTGTAACCTGCCACTCTAAGATGTGAGGCCTGCCAGTTTTTAAGTATGAGGATTACAAAATCTTGAATAAATTTTAAAATAATTAAATATATTTGAATTGGACTTTTACTTTTGTAAGTTAAAAAAATAATCGCTAATCTGTACTTGGCAGTCACTAAAACCAAAGCATCTTGTGAAGCTCTCATAGTTGCCCAATTTAATTCTCACAATATAATTATGTTTCAATAATGCAATGTTTATTTAACAATATTGATGTACCAGTAAAAGATGTTAGTGGGAAACACAGGAAATGTATTAATCTTACATATGCAATCAGTTCACATTTATCAGATATAGAGACATATAATATTTAATTTTTAATACTTTGTGAATTGCATGGAGGGCTTGGAGTGGAATCAAGCAAAGGTTTTATACCCAGTTCTGGTCAAACTAGAGATAACATGTAATTGCAACTTTCAGAAATGTTCATTTTCAGTTAGGTTCCCTCTAAGTTTTCTGGACCATATACAGTTTAAGCCCATCACAGATAAAAGCTTGTCTTGTTTAACCTCCTCTAGTGCATCATTTACCAATTTTGATTCTTGATCATGAGTAATTTTTAAGCACAGTAATAACGGCTCTCAAAGTCCTATTCAAATGGCATACAAGCAATTGTGTTTTTTTGTTTGCTGACTTAATATCATGGTTTACCTCTGTATGTGATTCAGAGTTACAGTCTCACGCCTCTCTAGACATGTGTTAGTATACCACACTCATGACCAAGGTGCCCATAAACTTCCACCAAAGAATTGGGTCCTCCCCTCTTTGCTAGCCCCCCCTTTGACAATTTCAGTCTGCAGTCATATTACAAGGGTTTGATTTGGTTTAGTTTTATCAGTTCCATTGTTTTGTTTATTTATATTCCACATGGGAGTGAAATCATCCAGCATTTGTCTTCCTCCTTTGGACTTATTTCTCCTAGCATCACCCTCCCCAGCTCCAACCATGTTGTTGCAAATGGCAAGTGCTCATTGTTTTATATAGCTGAGTAGTATTCCTCTGGGTCTGTTACCATTCATCTGTTGTGAGCACTTAGGTTGTGGCCATAACCTGGTTATTGTAGGTAGTGCTGCAAGGGCAGAGGAGTGCAAATATCCCTTGGATTTAGTGTCTTTGTACTCTTCAGGTAGAGACATAGGAGAGGGATTGCTGGCTCATATGATAGATTTATTTTTAATATTTTGAGAAAACTATATGCTGTTAACCATAGGGGCTGGACTGGTCTACACCCCCACTCACAGTATACAGGGCTGCCCCTTCTCCACACCCTCACCAGTAACTTACCTTTCTGGCCCTTTTGGTGTGGAACCTCTCACAGGTGTCTCACAAAATTTTGGAGTCAGTTTTTATCCCTATTTTTTGGATGACCAAACTGAGACAAAGAGAAATTTAGTAGTTTTCTCAAGATTATGCTAATAGTGGCCAAACCATGATGGAAACCCCCACATCTGATCAAATGTGCATTGGTACATCAGTCTATTAGAATACAGTAAAAACTTCACAATAGTAGTTACTGAAAAGTACCAAGAAAATTAAGCTGCCATCAGAAATAAAATATACTAACAATAAGCATTTTTATAGTAGTTATTGTCTCACTACAAAGATGAACACGATATTAAAAATGAAATACTAAAAATTTTAGTTCTTATTTCAGACACTCGGTGCTCTAGCCATAATAGAGTTGTAATTAGTTGCCTTATTGTGGCTATTTTGTTTCTCCAGCAGAAATTCATCTGGAAATTATAGTGCAACAAATCGCTGCTGAATCCTGATGGCAGTAATTATGTCCATGACATAATTGTGGAAGTATAGAAGAATGAAGTGGTTTTCAGGGAAGTCCGCTTCAGTAGAATAGCAAATGCTTTTCAAATGTAGGGCAAGCTAGAGAGGAATGAGGTCTAATTATGGATTTGTAATATATAATGAAAATGGGTGAGTTTTCAGGAATGTTTTAGAGATTAAAAAGTAGGCTTCCTGGAGTTAATTCAGAGTTTTTAACCAGACATCAGCACGGATATTATCACTATTTTTGGTTCTGGGAGCAAGTTTTCTGATGGACCATGTCCCCACACCCCCACACCCTTCCCCCCAGCCTGCTGTTGTACAAGTCAATTAATGGCACTGGGGTGACTTACATCACCAGGTTTACAGGAGTCCTTTCTGGTGCCCCCATCACAAGAGGGTTTGTCTTTTGCGGTGAACAATTCTAGGTGTCAGAGCTCACCAGCGCCTGAGCACATTGTTCTCATTGTATAGTTGGCACATCCTGAGGCTAAAAAGAGGTGGATGACAGATCAAGGTCTCTGCATTTTAGAGATGGGACTTGGATTAGCCCTCATAGAACATGCATCCTATTCTTCCAGTCAGTCATGCGCAGGAATCACTCTGTGCTCTTCTCCAGCCACCCAGTCTTTTCTCAAGACCTCTCAATTTGCTCTCCCCACTAGCCTGCAAGCAGATCCATGGCTTTACTATTAGAAAATCATTCCTTTTGGTGGGCCTGTAGTGGCCCCTGGTTTTATCATTAGAGATTCTCTTGTGGTGTGAAAACAGCATGCATTGTGTTTACTTGGTAGACGGAGGGTTATCTCCTTATCTGCTACTTCTATTTCAGCCTTTGATCCTGAGCAAATCACTCCATGTTCTCACTGAAGATGAGACGAACAGTAGCTAACTCAGGAGGTCATGGTCAAGGTTAATAATGATAACTGATGTGTGTGGGCCCTAGCAAGGTTCTAGGGGCTGCTTTAAATGTTATGTATATGTTAGCTCATTTAATTCTCAGAACGATAGTCTGAGGCAGGCACTAGAGGCAGGCCTAGAGAAGTTATGTGATGTGTCTGAGAAGTGGCACAAGGGGTTAAGTTGCAGCACTATGAAGCTGTCCACAGCCACTGCAGCATGGCACAAGTTCGATCCCCGGGCAGCCAGGGAGATACCCACATAGCGCAGCAGACCTCTCTGGTCTCACCCGCTGCTCCCCGCAGTAGTGTATTTCTGTAGATCCACTTGTTCTGTTCCTCAGTCCATCTCTGGTGAGTCCTCTCACCCCCCTCACCTCTGGCCTGTACCCCAGCTCTTGTATGCATAAATAAATAAATCTTAAAAAAAAAAAGTGGAACTGGTACCTAGACAATTTAGTACAATTAGCTCCTTCCTCTCTTCCTTAGGGTTTTGTGTCCCTGGGTCCTTTACTAAGATGTGGGTGCCCTGGTGAAGGGGAACATGTTCATCCCCATAAGGTTGTGGGGGGTAATCTTTGTATCAGGTGTCTACCATCCCTCCGGGAAGCAGGTGCAGGTGTGGGGGCCGAGTTCTGATGGAGGGAATGTAAAGGGATTGGAGCATGTTGTGATATTAAGACTTGGGTGGTGGTTGGGAGGGACCTGGGGTAGGTGGTGGGGCAAACCTAGCATTTAAAGCAGGAAAGGAGCCAGGGAGGGAGTGCCTTGGGCAGTGCTGGCCCCTCACTTTGATATCATTTCTCTTTTTCTTGGAGCTGAAGGAGTGAGGTCTATAAATATGCTAGTAGGAAAAACAAACATGCTTTGGTACCTTTTCTTTCTTGGTTAACCTTGAAAGAACTCTTCACATCCTTAAAAAAGGTGGGGAGAGGGAAAGAATATCGATTTCCTGAAGCAAAACCTAAAGAAGGAGGGGTTCAGGGTTCCTCCTTGTCAAAGACATAAACACTGGACATTCGAACTCCTGGGCTGGTGGGCCCGAGGCTGGAGGTCACTTCTCCAGGGGGGAGCAAACCACTGTGGAGAAAGTGGGTGACAAGGAGACAAAAGGTATGACATGATGACTGGTTTAAATGCCGTGCTCGTGTGTATTTGCAGACATAATGCTGCCCTCAGAAACTGCAAGGCCTGTTTCTCTTGCGTGCTCAGGCTGTGCTTGGCCGCTGAAGGCCATACCTCTTGCCCCAAGCCAGCCACTTTAGGATTTATAATCCTAAACGCAAGGTTTAGCATCCAGTGTGGGTGCAGTAAAGTAATATCTCCATGTTATCAAATGATTTCTTTCCAAGGGAAGGTAAGGTAAGCAAACCCCAACCCACTAGGTAAGCAACCTAGTGTGGGTTGGGGGACTGGCCCATTTTTTCCTTTATGTATTGAATCTAGTGTGAACAAGGTCAACACATGCATCTCTATCAGAAAATACAAATGCTTATGGTGAATCCTAATACACTGTCACCTTCCCAGTTTTCTGCCCGAGGCACACCTGCTTATAGTCTGTCTGTATCACTGTTTTGCTGGAGCTAACCATGAGTTTAAGAACAGAAGTTGCCCACATCTTTGGATTTCGCCTAGAACCTTGTGGCCACTGAAATGGTTAAGACTGGGGTTTGCTTAGCCAGTCCTACCTCGAAAGATATGGAGAACTTAGATATTCATGGAACAAACAAGATGACCTGCAAGATGCTAGAATGTTCTAAAAATTCTGAGAACCTCGAGGGCTTATAAAAGTTCTGTGTTTTTACAATCAATTTTTTTTTTTTTTAGCTTTCCCCTTTAATCGTTAACTTGGGAACCTCAAGACTCGCAAATACAGGCAATTCTTTATCAGTCCACTTTTAAGTCATGTGTAAAGAGTCCTATGTGTCTCCGACTTTCCTTGAAGGTACCGGTGGACTGGCCATGACTGACTTTCCATACACTTTTCTGCTCGGCCTCTTTCCGCCACAACGCAAAACACTGATACAGGCTTTCATTCATGTGACAGGCACTGGCAAGTTCCTGTCCTTATTCTTGGGACGTGACTTAACCTTTCTGGATGTCCAGGGTGTGGTGAGCTCGGTGGGGCCAGCTTGGAGGGACTGACCTGCGCCCACCTCTGTCCCTTGGTCTCTGAGCTGATACTGAGCAGGCGTGGCTGCTCCTGAGACACTGAGTAAACTGGAAGCAGAGAGAAGTATTGGGAAATGTTTTTGTTTTTTCTTCTGGGAGAAACATCCCTGCCGGCAAGACAGCTAAGTGCCGTAGCCTGCAGCAGTACAAAGGCCAGTGCCTGTAGTCTGTGCCGGCTACTGAGAAAAATGACTGTGGTGAGCCGGGAAAACCCAGCTCTGCTTGGTATCTTGAGTCTCCTCAGAAGGTTCCATGAAGGGGGTCTCCAGATCACCCCTAGGGGGCTCCTTAAATTCTAAAAAGGTGAGCAAAGTTGATTTAATATATTGTTTGTTTGAGCGAACATAGTAATCGAAGGTTAAATATAGGTAACAATAGAGTTGTGTTTTTAATGTGTGTTCCTCAGAATTCTCATGTGCTGGACATTTGTGGTGATTTTACAGGATTTAGGGGCATTATTTTGCATGTTAAATGATCACCCTGAGTTACAGTTGTTATTTTGCCCTTATGTTGCACTGCTGATGGTATCTGGGTGTATTTGATGCCGAGTTCATGGTCAGGAATGGAAGCCCGAGGGGTGGGAAGGGTGAGTTGGGTCTGGTTTCCACAGTGAGTCCCTGGAAAGAGTTGCAGGGAGTAGGGACACTCCTTAAACTAAAGAAGAAAACCCCAAACTTCTTTCAAATATCACTTTTGTTCCCCATCGAGCTGCCAGGACCCAACAGTGAATGCCAGCCTGACTTTGGGTTCAATGGGGCATTTCTTTGCTTCTGAGGATTATTTTAAACGCCAGAAAGCTTGCTTTAAAAACCCGTGAACTAGGAAACAGGCAGCTGGGTGTTCCCTTTCGCCTGGTGAATGCTTGGTAGGAAAAAAATCCCCAACAGACAGAGCTTTTAAATAGTGCACATGGGGCCTCCCTGGTGATGCAAAGGGTTAAGACACAGCCTATGAAGCTATCAGCAGCCACCGCAGCACCAGTTCAATCCCCAGCCAGGGAGCTACCCACATGGTGCAGCAGACCTCTCCTGACTCGCCTGCTGCTCCCCTCAGCAGTGTATTTCAGTCAGTCTGCCTGTTCTGTTCCCCACTCTGTCTCTGGTGAATCCTCTCACCCCCCACACCTCTGGCCTGCACCCCAGTTCTTGTATGCATAAATAAATAAATCTTTTTTTAAAAAGACTTTAAAAATAAATAAATAAATAGTGCCCATACCCCTCACTCCCCCAGCCTGCTCGCCCCCACTCTTTAGGGGGCGTGAGTTCATGTGGGTTAAGACTCTAAGCCTGTTGTTTGGTTTGGATTTGGCATGTTTCAAGGGTCACTGATGATTTGCCATAGAACAACCCAGGACTGACACCTTGGAGAGAAGGCTGCTGACTCCAATAGGGCACACACGGGTACCCCCAAAGCCACTGAAACTAATAAATAGTTGACTAAAGAGAAGAATCCCTGGAGGGTAGAAGGGGTCATGGGGGATCCACTCAGCTCCACCTGGGAGAAGAGGCAGAGGAAACTGGATGTACTAATAGTTTGGAGAAGCCAGAATGGGGCAGAAGGAGAGCAGGGGCTCAGATGAGGCTAGAGATGACCACCAAGGCCCCCAGACCCTTCTGGGTTAACATTTGAAGTGGCGGTGTGGTGTGAGTAGGTGGTTGAGGGCAAGGAAGCTGGGCAAAGTATGGGTGTGAATCAGCTCTGCCTGTGATCTGTTCTGTAACTTGGGCAAGTGTTCTGAAGGTCTTTGCTGTCGGCTATTACTATGCAGTGTGGGGGTGATGAGCACCTTCCCCAGACTCACCTTAGGGATAAGAGTCACCTTAGGTAAGAGGATAAGAGTCACCTTAGGTAAAGGGATAAGAGTCACCTTAGGTAAAGCTCATGCAAGCTGCGATCTAACTGAGCAGTCCTGAGGATGGGGCGTGTGAGTGCGGAGACCCACTGCAGACCCAGGGCTGACGCCAGGCAGTAGTGGAAGAAACAGATATGAGTAATTTTAGGAGGCAGAAGTGCTTGGGCTTAAAACATGGATAGCGTCACATCATCTTGCCTTTTGGACAGCACGGTTACTCTGCTGACCAATTGTTCCAAGAGGAAGCTATGTCATTGAACCTCAGCCGGCTAGGCTTCCTTGCAAACGAAAAGAAAATGGGCATTTTTAGAGTTCTGTGCAGGTTTCTTGGGGACATGTGGACAGATAACATGGGGGATATTCGCCTTTAATTTAAATGCCTTTCCTTGGACACCCACTGGGCTATACGTCTAAATTCTAATGTTGGAAAAACTCTTTTCTGAGGGACACAAGTCCATTAGGAACCTCTGTAGCAGTAGTGATTGTAAGCACTAAATTCCACAGCGTAATGGAGGCTGCAGCAGGGGATTATCCAGGACTTGCGTTCGGCAGTGTGCAAAACAATTCAGCACAGTGTATAAAGGCATTGGGGGACAATAGTATTGCTTTTTTGTGCTGCCAACCAGGTTTGTCCCAGGGATTAGTAATTTAGATAGAACAGCCATGAATCACTGCTTACAGTTTCGCATTTAATTTTATCCAGGAAGCAATTTCCTCTCAAATTCTCGAGCTGTGGTTATCATTAATGAATTAAACATTATGAAACCCAGAGAACTCCTAATTCATTTTGATATAAGTAGACATTTAAATCTGAAAAAGAAACCTTAAATGTTTTTCTGGGGTGTTTAATATCTTCAGGCTGACAAAATGGGGGTGACTCTCTGCAGATGTGATAGATACCCCAGAAGAGTGAATGGTAAGTCCAGCGGTTTGTGGGCCCCACCTCTTGACTGCAGGTTTGGGGGCATGAAAGACGGAAGTCACGTTTCCTTGGTGACCAGTGGCTGCGTTTTTTCCTGAAAGGGAAAGATTAAAGTATGTGGAGAAGGCAACTGATGGTGGCTGTAGTTCTCCACCAAGTTTCTTATCTCCAGTGCCTCTCAGCTTTTACACTTTCCGTCCTGCCCTCCCCTGGGACTCCTGCCGCTCTGCTCTGTCCCCACCTGGACAGATGCTCTGGAAAAGGGTTTATTTGCTCATCAGGAGTCTGTGGCTGTGCCACCCTCTCAAGCAGCCTTAGAAGTACAGCGCCAGAGGGGGTGTGTGCTCTTGTGTGTGGACGGGGGAGGAGACCTGGGTTCACAGGGGTGTCTGAAGATTTGGGAGCAGGATGGCAACACAACACACAGGCCAGAGTCCTCACCTTACCTGGCAAGTCTGGGAAATGTGTTCAACTTCTCCCCACCCAAAGATAATTTAGCATGAAAAGCTGGTCAGGGAATTGGTGCCTTGTGGCTTCCTGAGTAACTGAGAACGGTGGGCAAAATGCTTTTCACATATGAAGAATTTGACTTATTTTGGACATATGGGTGGCTTCTAGAACTTTTCCACAGCTTTTCTTTTCATTTTTTAAGACTACATTTAGGGCTGTGTTTTTCCTTCCCTCATCACCATCCCATCTTCTTCTGAATGCTTCCTGCTTTGTCGACTAAAGTCCTTCCAAAATTCATCTCCTTTGGTGCCAGTCTCTGATCTCACAGGAGCCTCAGGTTCCTCGTGTGTAAAATTGGGTCACGACACCTGCCTGCTTGGTCACGAAGACCGAACTACTAAGATCACAAAACTGTGGATATGAAGACACCTGTCTAGAACCTTCCCACCCCCTGGGGGTGAAGAAGAAACGAAGAGGTTTGGGATGTTAGGTCAAGGGATCCCCCCTTACCCAGTATGACCTTATTGGAACTAATTTTGCCCTAAGGCCACCTACTGAGGTACCTGGAACTGAACCTACCTTTTTTGGAGACACAGAACCCATCACACCCCCCTCTCACACCCCCTCCCACTGCAGCTTCAAGGCCTGTCAGAGGGCTGTGTGCACCACACAGGGCAGGGATGCAGCTCTCCAGCCTTTCTCCAGAGCTGGTGACTGTGATGTGACGTCTCTGCTGCCCGGTGTGGAGCCCATGGGAGTGTGCGTGAGATGATGTAGCACTTCTGGAGTAACTTAGAGCTTGTATCAGCACCCAAACGGCCCTCTCATGCTCTGTTGGTGATTTCACTTTAGTCAACTAAGCCTGAAACCAAAAGACTTAGATGGCACCGGTGGGAAGTACAAAAATCCTCCCAGTTTTATTTGAAACAATTGGTTTTATCAGAAGTACTGAGGTGGGAATTTGAGCAAGGCACACTCTATCCCCTTCTGCCAGGTGGAACACGTAGCAGGAGCGCCTGCGGCTGGCTGGTGTGGCAGGGAGCCTGGCTCTTGTTCTTAACGTGGGCCTGGGGGCTGGGGAGTGGCCTCAGATCAACTCACGTCAGTTAGGAAGGGCATCCTCCAGCCTCCCACACTGGGCAGTGGATGTAACTCGGTGCCTGTCATGGAGTTGCCCGGATAGGGTTCATCCAGTGAGAACAAAGCCAGGAGACCCAGCTTCAGTCCTGGTTTTGCCCCCGTCTTGCCCACTGAACGTAAGCACATTTCTTACTAACATGGGGCCCTGGGTGGCTGGGTGGCTGGGTGGCTGGGTGCCGCCCCTGCTGGCCTTGGTGAGCAGTGAGGAGTGTTAATGAGCACAGCCGCGCACAGGCTCATCTGAGAGTAAAAAGTGCAGAGGGAAGGTTGGAGCGCCGTTGGGCTTGTTCTCAGGGCCCAGTCAGACCTGAAGTGCTGTAGATGTGCCCAGCGGGACCCTTGGAGGCAAGCCCCTCTGACAGATAAAACAGAGGGCCGAGGGTGTGGGGTATCCCCTTGGGGTGGGTACTGAGCTATGATGGGACCTCGAGGGAGACAGAATTGGGGACAAGCTCCTGTCCCAGGGTACAGGGTTAGCTGGGGCAGGTCCAGGAGGCTTGTGAGGGAGGGGCAGCGTGGGGGTCAAAGATCCACGGAAGGACTTAAGTAGGGAAAGGTGCACTATGCCCAAGTCACAGCCAAGCCAGCGGACTCGGCTGGGTCCCAGAGGGTGGCACTAAGGTTAGGGCTGGTCCCAGACACTGGGGTGTGTGGGAGGGTGGAGGGGGCTCCTGTTGGGACAGACCGTGTCTGGGACAGAGCAGCTGCCCTCCCTAACCCTATCCGGGTCAGGGTCTTAGTCATTTATTTCGATACGTTTAATAGCAGAGCTGATCTCCAAATAAAGCTGACCTCATCCCACTACCTCAGCACAGACTGAGTTTGGCTGCTGCTGCTGCTGCTGCTGTTTTTGTTATCTGATTGTTTATAATCTCAGGGCAAATGCACTGTTTTGGAAAACACTGTTGAAGGCAAATGTTTATACTCCTCCATGGCAAATTTCCTTTAAAGGGACTATTGATTCGCAGAACTGAGGCTGAAAGGTGTTCTGTGATAAGGCATCTTCCCCAGTGGGATGAACAAAGGTCTCCGGTCACCTTGTCGATGGCCGTCCAGGGCTGGGAGACTCGGGAAACGGGAAGGTTGTGGGGTTAATGGCTACTGTGCCATCACAACATGGCCCTGAACCACAAGACTTGGTCATTTAAAAGATATAACAGTAGATTAGGAGGAGAATTACAGTAACAACAGATTGTGGGGAGCATTTTCTTGCCCATTGCTGCTTGCAGAGAAAAACTCCATTTATGGGACTGTTGAAAATTTGCTTCATTTTGTTTGGACTCAAACCAGAATATTCTGATATCTTTATGGTTCAGCGACCAGTCCCAAGCAAAAAATGACAGTTTTCAATATAAAAATTATTTTGGTTTTGTCATGAGAAGAAAATTATGTGGACACTGTCCCTGAGAGGCATTGAGATAAGGAATTTAGTGATCTGGCTTTTTGCTATGACTTGACTTTGGACAAACATTTAATTTCCTTAAGTCTCAGTTTTCTCATCTGTAAAACAGAGACATGTCCACCTTCTCCTCTTACACTGTTGGGGAGTAATCCCATCTGTACTAAATCATGGTGTGCAATATGCAACTGTAAGCAGGAGTTATTTGCACAGAAATAAAAGATCAGATTCTCTCTCTTTTGTGCCTGTGCCTTCTATATTAATTATATTCGCTCCAGAATTTTGATTGAAAAATGCTGGGTTTTCCTTGTCTTAGCACTTAATGAATTTAAAATGTTCTCCTGAGTAATAGGGTTCTATTTCCATGCAAGCTGTTTGAAGAGGGGAAATGGTGGGCAGGATGTTTGTAAATAATGCTTAGGTGACACTATTGTGATAATTACGGCTTTTTGAAGATGAGTTTTATAGCAAGTCCTCAATTTTCCTGTCACTTTTTTCTGGGCTCTCCCACTTAAGCAGCACATTTGTTCCCCGGAGCTGGCTGTTCATGGAGCCAAATCCCAGGAGAGCTCACTCGCTCTGTGAATCCACTTGTCCTTTTCTGTGGCTCATTTTGCAGGCCCCCAAGAGTTTGCACCACTGCCTCCCTCGCCTAGCCCTAGTCTGGGGAACAGGATGGAGGTACAGCAAGTCATGCCGTACACATTCCACATGCCAGCTCCAGTGAATAGCCATCCCTGGCTCAGAGTCTCCTTGAAGGCCATGCTGGACCCTTGGTTGCCACCGGGTCCCAGAGATGATACTGGTATGAATGACCTCCAGCCCCCATCCCTCTATGCCTGTATTTGGGGGATCAGAGTACTGGAGGGGAACTCTTTGCTGATAAGTGTGGGCACTCTCAGAGGACTTTGAAATCAACTCTGTGGACCCCCAGCTTTGCAGCTTTCCTGGGACACAAGCTGTTGTGTATTTCACCGTGATGTTTTCCAGCTTCAGTTGTTTCTAGCTTTTGGTTGTTAAGATCTCAAATATCGACTTCATTGTCTTCTTACTTACCAACTCAATTGGAATCTAATTTCAGATAGAAGTCAGCCAGTAAATTTTGTTAATGGATCTTTTGGAAGCTTCTAGAGTCAGAATGGAGGAAGCCCTGGGAAGTGTCCTTATCCAGCCATCTTGCCTTACTGGTGAGAATCCTGGGACCCAGAGCGGTTGAGCATCTAGTCCAGGTTACACAGCAAGTTAGTGCCAGAGCCAAGACACGAACCCAGGTCTCTCCAGCTACCTGGATGGAGGCATACAGCGAGTGGTCATCCTAAATACAGGGTAAGGAATGCTCGGCAGGTGCACCTTTTCGTTCAGCTGGTTTATTTTGGAGGCAGATATTGCCAAAATAATGAATCACATGGACTAGAATGTCCTAATTTTTGTACGTGTTTATGGTTGGCTCCTGGTAAACCAGAATTCCTTTATGATGCTACCTTTGTTGAAAAGCTTTACAAATGCATGGATTTGCTTTTCTGAATTAGTGACCCAAACTGGCTCTTAGACGGCAGGGAAGCTTGCAGCCTCTTAGAATCAATCCAAACACAATTATAATTGTATAAAATTAGCGTGTCAAGCATGGATCAGCCATGAACACAAGTCACGAATGTAGCCCAGCACGCCCCGCTGCTCCCCATGACATTAGCTAGTTTCAAATAGAATATTCTCGTTGTTAGAATTCTTTCTTCTTTCCTACTTGTTATTTTATAGTTCAGAGGATGGAATCCATGAGTTATCTTAGTCCAGGAAAATTGTGTAACCTGCTGATATTGTACCAGTTGCATTCTGATGCGGCATTGATTTTTTTTCTTCCCCACCATTTTCACAACAGATTGAACACAGACACAGGCGAGGTAAAAGCTTGGCAGTGAGATTTGCTTGGCTTGTTTACTTTCTCCCATTGTTAGAGTGGCTGTGATTCAGCACTGGCTCTTTTCCCTGATGTCCAAGAGAGGGGAAGGAGACACAGACTCAAGGTGTCCAGGGAAGTATGACCGTCATTTTACCATCTCTTCCCTGTAGAAAGCAGCCTTGCCCCACTGCTGCTCGCCCCAGCGAAGTGATACCACATTCCAGAAGGCCTCTAGCTGGCATCCTAATGGCTACCCCCCTCCTCCGCCTTCTTTACTTCCCACATATCAGAAGAAGAGAGAAAGGAACCATGGAAAATCACCTCGTGTACCATTTTCTATATGATTTTGAATAAATTGTTTCAGACACAGAGGATACGGGCGTGACCTGGTATAAATTTTCCTTGAGATGGTGGCTGGGCATGTGTCTTAGCAAGTCAGATGGTTTGTTTTCTTAAAACTGGAAACTTGATTCCCTCCCTCCACCGCTAATATACTTTCTTGTGTGGTTAATCTTTCAGATAGTTGTGACATCTTCATCTGCAAAAATGAATTACTGCCTTCATGGGCCTCCATGGGCTTGCCGATTCCACTGGGCTGTAGAGAAAGGGTCTGACTGTAGGTGGGCTAACTGGTAGAGTACATCGGGCTGGAAGTTTTTGCTTGCTGTGTTTTTTTTTTTTTTTTCTAAACATTTTTATTTTTTTAAAGATTTATTTATTTATGCATACAAGAGCTGGGATACAGGCCAGAGGTGCAGGGGCAAGGGGCGGTGAGAGGATTCACCAAAGACAGAGTGGGGAATAGAGCAAGCAGACTGACCAAAGTACACTGCTGAGGGGAGAAGCAGGCGAGTCAGGAGAGGTCTGCTGCACCATGTGGGTTGCTCCCTGGCTGGCCGGTAATCGAACTCATGCTGCAGAGGCTGTGGAGAGCTTCACAGGTTGCATCTTGAGCCACCTGGGAGGCCCCTGCTTGCTGTGTTTTGACTGAGAAACTGAAGTAATGATTGGGGCAGGGTGAAAGCATTTCTTGTGGTGGAATCTTGGAAAAGAAAATAATATTGTGTAGGTCTTATCATGGGAAGGCCAGGACTGGGACTTAATTCTAAGGTCAGCATTAAGTCTGCCTGTCCCAGGCAAGGATCTGCTAAGTCTTGCCACCCTGAACCTCAGTTTCTTCAATTGGAAAATGAAGATGGTGGGCAGGGGCCTGTGCAGAGTGGAGCCGGTGGTGATGCTTCCCTCACTGTGTCCTTGGCCTAATTTCTGGAACCTGTGGATGTTACCTTATGTGGCAAAAGGAACCTTGCAGAGGTGGTCAGAGATCAGGAAATGGGGAGATTATCCTGGGCTAGCTGAGTGGGTTCATTATAATTACAAGGGCTCTGGGGTGGGTGCGGATAGCTGAGTCAAACACAGAAGTAGCAGCTGTGATGACAGGAGCTGGAGCTGGGAGGAGCATGGAGAAGGAGCCATGAACCAAGGGATGCTGGTGACCTGTAGGAGCTGAAAAAGGCAAGGAAAGCAGACTCCCCGCAGAACCCCCTGCAGGTAGCAGCCATGCCCACTCCTTGCCTTGACCCAGAGAGACTGATTTCAGACTTTGATCCTCTAGGAGTCTAAGAACAAATTTATGTTGTTTTAAGCCACTAAGTTTGTGATGATTTGTTACAGTGGCCACAGAAAATGAATACACTCACCTTCTTCATAGTTCTTGTAATGGTGACTCTCTATCCTTGTAGTAGTAAGCCTCAGAGAGCTTCATAGATGTTAGTACTTTTATTTTATTTTTTATTTAAATATTTAATTTTATATAATTCTTACATCTTTTTTCATCTGCACAATGCATGCATTTTCATTTTGGTTATATTCCCCATACAATTGCACACCCCCCACCCCCCACCCCCTGCCATTTTGACTCTAGTCCTTCCTTTCCCCACCCCTTAAAGTGAGTTTTTATGTTCGTCTGGATTTTCAGGTTAAGGTGCTCAAGACAGATCAGTAGAACAATAATCAGGAATTTACATTTAAGCAGCAAACAGATTATGTGTGAAAATTTAAACCCAGGTTAGCAAGTGATTCTTTTTCTTTGACAATTGATTGATGCATACAAGAACTGGGTGACAGGCCAGCGGTGTGGAGGGTGAGAGGACTCACCAGAGACAGAGTGGGGAGCAGAACAGGCAGGTCTACTGAAATACACTGCTGAGGGGAGCAGCGAGTGAGTCAGGAGAGGTCAGCTGAGCCATGTGGGTTGCTCCCTGGCCAGCAGCAGTGGCTGGTGATAGCTTCATAGTGCTGAGACTTTAACCCCTGAACTACCAGGGAGGCCCAGCAAGTGATTCTTAATTGTGAAATTGTTCCTCATCATTAGGTGTGCAGCTTTCTTTTCTACACCTGTGGGTGTCAACCCTGGATGCTCCTTGAGAACCTCTGGGACAGCTTTGACAAGTCCCTGTGTCCCTGCTGCACCCCAGGACAAACATCAGAAGCTCCATAAGGGGACTTGCATTTGGGTTATTTTTGAAGCTCCCCAGGGGATTACAGGGTGCAACCCAGGACAAGACCCACTGCAGACGTGTTGTGTCTGATAAATAAGGGTATAAATCAGTTCTCTTTGAAGCCTGATAATCTAGATGTTCTTTTGCGTTGGAACGGGGGAATGTTCTGCTGAGGACTATGCTATGTATATTAGTGATATTAACATATCATTTTAGGAGCAAGCCAGCACTCCTGAGATGTTTATCAAATAAATTGGTGTGCTCTGGTGGCAAACTTAATTTCAATAAGTAAACACTTTTTTCCTTGTATTTCCCAAAGGTTTTTATTTTTTTCCATAATTTTTTTTATAAAGGAACACTTAGGTAATTGTACTTTTTACCTCATGTTTCCATAAGTTATATACATTACACTGAAGAGCATCATAAAAATAATAGGTGATACTCATGGAACATATAATACATGCTGGATTATAGTCTAAGAACTTCGTGAATATTCGTGCTTGTTTTCCTTCCAGTAACCCAATGGGCTAGGTATATTATTTTATCTCTATTTTAAATATAAGAAAACGGAGTCACAGAGAATTTAAATAAAATGCCCAAGGTTATATAGCCAGTAAGTGATAGAGCAGGTTTTATACCTTCCAGGGGACATGATTCTTAATTATACTCTGCCATTATCAAAACCAAACAAACTAAAATATGAATTCACAGTTGGTTCTAGAATAAATGTTGAATGGCAGACTCCGGGAAGGATTTGCTTGCTGCAGAAAGGGGAAGCAAGGACTTTGCTGTGTGGGGACATAAAGCTGCAGCAGCCATTTCACAGCCACAAGGACCATAACTAACTCACTGATGAGAGGAAGGTTAAAGATGGAAGAACTTGAGTCCATGTTCGCATTTCTGAGACGCTGGTTTATCCATTCCTGAGATAATCACCCCATTTCCACCCAGAGGTCTTCAGAAACAAGAGTGAGAAGGGAGAAGTTGTTGAGACTTTGTCTTCTCTGATACTGGACCCCCTGAGGATGAGTGAATACGGCTTTTATTTGTTTTGTTCTTCCATTTCCAGTTTGGAGGAGAAACTACAGCCGGTCCTCAAGTGACATTGTTTTGTTATAATGTTGATGAGAAAAAAAGAAATACTAGTTGACGTGAGAGGAATGATGTTATTTGAAGAATCTACTTCCTTTCTATGTCATCTTGCATAAAGGCAGTTTCCCACAACCTATTGACAACATTAAGTGAGGACTTATTGTAATTAGTTTTAAATCCCTTCCTTTGGAACAACAGCCAGAAGCTGTGGTCTAAAAGTTGGCATTGCTGCCACCCTGTGTTCCTGGTGCCCCTCAGGGACACTCTGGGCCACCTGTCACTGAGCGTGCCCTGGTCTTGGAGGGCAGGTGACGTAATCTGTCTTATATATGTCACAGGGAGGGTGTGATAGATGCAGTAGTTTTATTAATCAGAGCTACTGTGCAGATGTTGCTATTATTGTATTTTCACTGGGAATTCTGGGTTGAAGTTAAAAAAGATAATGGAAAGCACATAGCATAACCTTATTATCCTCCTCTCACTAGTAAAATAAACTTATCCTCATATCTTCAGGTGGGAGGCCTTACTTTTTTAGGGTTTTAAGGTAGTAACCAAGTAGAGGCATTGACTGTTACCTCTAGACATCAGGTGATTTCTTTTTGTTCATTTTATCAGTTGTGTTTAATTTTCTTACCCATAAATGGAAATATTAATTATTGGCTTTCTTTAGGCAACCCTTGGTGAATTGGGGTATCCAAATAGTAGGGCAGTAGTTGAGTTGTAGCTCTGGGTTATATTGTCTCGGTTTCAATGTTGGCTCTGAAACTTACTGCCAGGGAATATGCAAGAAGCTGTCTAACCTCCATACCTGTAAAATGGGCAAATAAGATACATTCTCTTAAGGTGACGGTGATGATCAGCTAAGGAACGTGGAAATGTGGCCCTGTTCCTGGATCTGTCACTGTGCTCCAGCGCTTCCTTACCCTTGAATCTGGGACAGGTCAGGAGTTTGGGGAAGTGTTTTTTCCTTTTCCATCCTTACTCTGTGCCTCCTTCAATGAATATTAACTGGTCACCTACTACTCCTAGAAACTATATCACGGATACAATATTTGTGCAAATTCGACCCTTTGTTAAGAGCTTGAATGGTTTAAAATCTTGATTTAAAGTATTGAGACAAAGTGATGGGGAAAGTTTGGGTGAGGAAAGCCTACAGACAGACAGAGTAGAAATGTAAGATCTACAGATGTGTCCGACAGAGTAGAAATGTAAGATCTTGTATGTTATTTGCACCAAAAAGAATGAGAACATACGGTGTTTCTTAGCTCTATCAGTAGACAGTCTTGGGGACCAGGCATAAGAATGAAGCTGGCTTTTTGCTGATGCACCAAAGGGTCCTTTGGGGGTGGGGGGGCAGTGGACATGATTCTCTGATATGATTGGCAGAACAGTTGGTCCTCTGTCCGAGCCAGCGTGGTGATTGGGCGGGTGTCGGGGGTGCCTGTTCCCTGCAGAGGGAGGTCCTAGAACATCAGGACACCTCACAGGGTGCTTCCAGATGGGTGAGAGCTTCAGGAAGCCCACACCAGATCACTGAGCTAAGAAGCATTTTGGGTATTTTATGGTTCATAAAACTGTTTATTTTTTGACCTATTTTTTTTGGTACCATTCACAAAGAGGTTTGTTTTGCTGTCATGAATGTATAATAACTTTTTCATAGAAAATGGTCCAACATAATCCTCTTGTTCCAAGATTTCCCTTGGTATGAATTTCTTGTATTCTAATCAAGTCTTTGTAGCTTGGATGTATCTTTTAGTAACATGCGTTTTATTAGCGATTAGAGCTATTATTCAAGTTTGGTGGTGATCCTAGTAACCATTTGTGTTATTTTCGGCTCTACTTTTCAAGACTGAAAAAGAGAATTATTTTAAGGACATGAAATAATTCTAGAGGATGTTCAAAGACATTTTGTGGATTCACCAATTCCACTTAGAACCGCATATGAAAAATGATAATGAGGATTGTAATGATGATAATGATGATAATGATCTCTGCTTTCGAGTGGTTTTTCTATGCCAGACAATATTCTGAGGGCCTTGTGCGTTTATTCTCATTTTATCACCCAGCAATTGTATGACACCCTGCTTTCTTCATTTTCACATTTTATAGATAAGGGGCACGAAAGTACTGAAAGATTGAATAAATTGCCCCAAGTTCACAGGGCTCAGCAGAGAGCCCTTTTGTGAACTTTTTTATATCCTCACTACTATTTGTCCATCCACTCAGATGTAGGCACCACGTCTGTGCTAACCCACTCCGTAAAAGCATCAAGGAAATCTTATACCAAGGGGTTAACAGCTTGATTACAGGTGGGTCTGACCTGGACGTGCTTTCCACACTGCTGTCTTATTGCCTTGGGAAAAGTCCACAGTGAAGAGAAGACCCTTTAAAAGAGACATGCTCAGCGAAATAAGCCAGAAAGAAAAAGAAAAATACCAGATGGTCTCACTCATAGCAGGAATCTAGAAAACTTAAATAAGGGACCAGGAAAATGAATAACTATAAGAAAGTGAAAATCAAAATCAACAAAAATCTATGAACCAGAGACACTTTTGGGGGGGGGTTGGCGGGAGGGGAGGGATTGGGGTCAAAATGGGGGGGTTGAAATTGTATGGGGAATATAAAAATAAAATTTATTATTAAAAAAAATATACAAAATTTAAAAAAATTAAATTAAATTTAAAAATTAAAAAAAAAGAGAGAGAGACTGGAAGGATATATTAGCTAATTCACCCCCAAATGTCCCTGACAGGTTTGGATGAAGAGACACCATATTTATTTTAGAGATGGGGACACCGAGCTGCTGAGAATTTGAGAATTGATTGCCTTAGGTCACAAAGTAAATCACTGATACTTGATCCAGAAGACAGGTGCTCTTCAAGTCCCGTCTATGTAATTGCACACATCTCTGTCCACAATCTCCATCCACAACTGATGAGGGAGAGATCCATTTTGTTTTGGATAATCTGAAACCAGAAGTTTAAGCATTTTCAACTTGGATGAAATTTTGAAACTTATTCCTATTTTGGAAAACTGTGCAGGCTCTGGTGTCAGCTCGCTAGTCATTTGGGCAGTTTACTTAAACTCAGCAAGGTATAAATACTTCCTTTATGTGGTTGCTGGGAGGAGTGAGTGCTAGTAGACTTTGTAGGTATTCCCTATAATTGCTTAGTGGTGCTTGGTCATTTGTTAAAAAGTTGAAGCAACTTTAGAAAACAGAGCAGGATTTTCCAAACTGTAATCATGAATCTAGGGAAATGGTTAACTTCAAGGTAGCGAAAATGAGGATTTTTGAAAAAGGAAATGCTCTGACATTACCATATAGCAATTGTCTCTCAGAGACCATTTGCTTTGATAAGGGACTTGGGACTTAGGCTGTGAGCTGTTAACCCCTTGGTATAAGATTTCCTTAATGCTTTTATGGCGTGGGTTAACACAGACGTGGTGCCTAAGTCTGAGCGGATGGACAGATAGCAGTGAGGAAATAAAGGAAGCTCACAGCCCTTCTTTTGCTCCCTGGAGCAGCCCCAGCCTCTCCACTAGCTACCACAGACATGCGGGGTATTCTCCACTCATCCCTCTAGATCATTCTCCCATCTTTCCAGATCATCTTGGGCTATATTGCCCCATCTCCCTAGCCCTCTGACTTTAGTGTGAGTTTGACCTCTGCCAGGAAATGGAAGGACAAGCCAAGAGAAAGCTCAGAGCACGCCTTCTCTCTTACCCCTGTTTCTCTACCTTTGGACAGCTGTCCCTGATAATGGTGACAGCTCCTTTCTCCTCCCCAATCAGCACTGGGATTCAAGCCCTGTTACTAATCCCTGGGTGCCTTGAAAATTGTCAGCACTATCTCCCTGTGTTCCTGGTGCTTTGAGCTGTGATGTGCCAGCAAGGGCCTCTCCAGGCCACCTGTCACTGAGCACGCCCTGGCCTTGGGGGGCAGGTGATGTTCCCTGCCATACAGTTGTCACATGGTCCCATTAACCCTGCACAGACCCGCATACAGCCCCCTCCTTGGTGTACTTCAGATACTCTGTAGGGAAATGCAGCTGGGTCCTGCCGAGGCGTGAGCAGAACGGGTTGCTGTGTATCAACATGGTGAGCAAATGGTTATTACTTGCTAACCTGTCACTCCGATTTTATTTGTGGGAAGAGGATGGTAGAGGGGAAGTATTAGTTATATTTCCTTTGACTAGATCTGACGTGACAGTGAGGTGGGTGGAATATGATATGTGAGAGAAGGAAGGGACCCAGTGCTGCTGAGGCGTTTGGCTTGAGCTTTGGGAGCATGTTCAAGTCATCGAGACAAGGAGGACTCTGGAAGAGCAGGTTTGTGGATAGGTGGGGGGACACCCAGAAGTCCATTCTGGGATGCTAACCTTGAGACAGCTCAAATGTGTGACTGTTGCCACTGCTTGAATATTTTAAGTTTCAAATGATATCACCCCCGGTGGTTGCTTTCTCTGGGGTGTGTTGTGAGAAAAATGTTTCTACTGTGGCTATAGTGATTGTGAGAGTAAGTCTCAAGGCAGAATACGCAACCCCTACACTTCCCATTGATGCAAAACCATCCTTGCACAGTAAATGGACTCACTTGTGGGAATTTTTTCTGAACCAAGACTTGGTTCTGTTTTAGCAGCTCTAACTCTGAACTCTCCACCAGGCCTTTTTAGGTCTGAGCGCGCTTACATTTGTGCATTGAGGGTTTGGGGTCTGTTGCAAAAGCAGACCCCACACAAACAGAAAGAGCACGTTTAGCAAAGACCCCTTTTGCCTGTGTGTTAAAACTTTGCTGCCCTTTGGGATATATTTTTGCTTTTAAATGATATTCTGATGCCTCTTTCTTGGACTATTTCTTTCTCTCCATTTTTTCCTTGTACTTATTTCTTTATACTTGTTGGTGTATCAGAATTGTTCCCCCAGTGAATTAGATCTAAATCAGGGTAAAGAACCCAGTGTTGACTAAGCAGCTATTATGTGCTGGCATCTGGACCGGATGCCTGGCCAGGTACCCATTTAATTCTCGAAACAGTATTTTTGGGTAGACGTGATTGCCCCTGCTGGTACTCAGTGAGGTTAAATGACTTGGATAAGGCCATGTAGCTAATTAGTGACAAACATTGAGATTCCAATCAGATTAGTGAGTTTCCAAGGTCCGGGGCCTGGCTCTGCCCAGGCAGCGTTCTCCCTTGAGCCTGTTCAGTGTGTCTAGATGTCAGCGCCTGGCTCTGCCCGCCCTTCTTCCTGTTGAAGGAGAGCAGTGCTGAAGCCTCCATGTCTGATGCTTCCTTCTCAATATTTCTTCTCATTTTCTGGGATGTACAGTGCACACCTGGTGTGTGCTGCGTGTCAGTGTGTGGCAGGAAGGTCTCGTGGGGCTCACATTCTAGCAAATACTAAGTGGGAAATTACCTAGAAAAGAGTGAGGAAAAGGAAGGAGCGTGTGCTCCCTGAGTGTGCCCCAGTCTGAGACAACCTTTCACCCTTCCTCAACTTCTAAGCCAAAAAGTTGTCCAGCCACGGAGACAGGGAAGAGTATTCCTGGAGCAGGGGCGGCAGGAACAAAGGCCCGAGGTCTGGTTGAGATTGGAGGAGCTGAGATTGCGCAGGTGCAGTGGTCAGAGGGCATGAAAGGGGGGCCTTGGAGAAGTGGGCAACTCTTGGGGACTAAATGACAGTTGAATTTTTGACTTTTTATTTCAAGATACCATGATCATTTTTTGAGGTTTGTTTTTGCAGGTTTCTTTTTGTTTTGGTTTGGTTTTTTGATGGTTGGGGGAAAGCCAAGAACAAGAGTGAACATGGTGGAATTGAGAATTATGAAGTGTGCATGGGCCAGAGTTTTGAGCTTCCGGCTAGGCTTACCCCATGCAGTTGATGGCTTGGAGCATGGTTTTCACTGGGGGGACTGTTGGCTAGGCTGCTTCTGCAGTGGGGAGCCAAGAGAAGAGTAGGGAGCATGAGTGCCTTGGGGGTTAGTCACATAAACTGGGAAGTGTCTTAAAGTATGACTGCATTGAACCATTTGAGGAAAAAAAAATGATTAAAGAGAAAAAGCACTCTCAAAACCTGCTGTCAGGGAAGAATACTCTGTAGGAGCTTTTCAAATCTAAATAGAAGGGGGTTGTGTTTTCTAGCACAGGTGGCCCGAAGGTTTGAGAAGGGTCTGTAATCTGTGCCCAGCTGGCAGGGGCTGCTGTGTGGGCTTGGCAAGAGGTCTGGCATTTTGAGGTGTCTCCATTGTTCCACCAGATTGTATCAGAGCTCCCTAGCATTTCCTTGCTTGCACAGCTCAGCCAAAAATGTCACCTCTGCAAGTGACTAAGAAAATTGTCTTAACCCAGCCTCCCTCCTTGTATAAAAATCCTACAGTATCAACATTTCTCTGCCCTGAGGTCCACCTACGTGAGGAACAGAAGGAATAAAATGAATGAAACGGGCTTTGCATTACTTGCATTACATAAATCGTTCATTACTAGGGTGAGTAGGTGAGCAAATGCTTTTTTGGAAGGCCATTGTGAATATCTAAAAGTCATCAGAGCCTTTAAAAACTCAGGTGAAATGCATTTTGCACACTCCCTGGAGAAATCAAATCACAGTGCATCTTATTGTCCTCGTTGGAGAGACAAGTCTTAAGCACATACACCCCATAGGTCCATCTTATTGTTACTGTTATTCTCTCATAACCCCTGATCATTGGGTAGATGCAAAACAAATGATTTGTTGGGCTGTTTGTCTAGTAATTTAGGAAAAGAAATTATCTTCAAGCTAAAAAAAATACTTCCCTGAGTTGAGTATCTTATAGCCCCGAACATGTTGTTACACACAAACACCAATAACCATTGTACAGATACCACTTAGGGCCAGAGTGGCGGATTTGACCATGAATTTCCTTTGTCATGATGAAGGACAGCACAAGGGCATTGTTTTGTGATTTCCCAGTGTTCTGTCACTCATGACTTTTCAGGTTAATTCAAGATCTTGTAGAAGTTTGCTTGTGAATTTGACTTTGCCTTTCATGCAAAACGATCAGCACCAGTTGTGCTTTGTGGAACTTCACACATCATGCTTTGAAGCCACGTGTAGGTACTATGGGTCTTTAACAATAGTTGACTTTCTTGAAGAAAGTTAGTATCTCATTGGGTGAGGCTTGACTGGGAAGCCAGTGAAAATGGCTGGAAGAAGCACACCATCGATCCACGTCAGGGCTGGCTAGTGCTGGCTTTTCAGTCAGGGTGTGCATGAGTCCGAAGGAAAATCATTTTCTTGGTCACTTGGTAATGGGGTTGACATACCCTCATATGTGCCTGCCTGCACCTTTTAAAATCCTCTCCACAGAGCGGCTGCCAGGCACCTGTCCAGGTCTGAACCTTAAAATGCAGGGCATTTGAGAAGAAACCCACCTAAACTCCTGTTCTGGGTTGTCATGTGGTTGTGACTGGAGGGGGGTGTCAGAACCAGTCAGGACTCAGGAGGTGACAGTGGGATGCTTGCCCAGGAAGGTGCTTGGGAGTCTGACAGTGGCCACAGTCCTGCTGTGAAGGTAGGAACAGGCCGCAGAGGAGCCTCGCTCAGATCCTAATTTTGTGGAAATGAGTGTCTGGGTAGACAGAGTTCTTGGACTGCTGGCCTCTGTCTAAGGCTTGTTAAAGAAATGACAGAAACGGGCCATTTGGAACTCTGAAGAACATATTCTGCTTTTATGCCGGGTGTGTGGTCAGCTGTCAATGAATAGACCTGTGCTAGTTAGAAAACTTGGCCACAGAGGGTCTTGCAGGAAATGTGTATAATGTGGATTTATTTTGACCCTCATTGTGTTGGCTGGAAAATGGAACAATGCCTTTTTCATAACAAATTGTTCAGTAGGAAAAAATGTAGCAATGGGAATTGTTGGTTAAATAAATAACAAAGTGAATAGGATAAACTTGTGGTGAAAACAAAAATGGAGCCCTTAAAAAAACACAGTAGTGAGATGAATTTAATGATTTGCTCTGACAATCTTTGCCCTTGCTTTAAGGTGATACCACCTAGTGTAGTCCAGTGGGATAAAACCAGTCCACCTCCCGTTATGGTAAATATTTATAGGAATCCCGGCATCTCACTTGTGAATTGTCTATGACTTATTTCTACTACAATGGCAGAGATGAGTGAATGTCACAGGAACAGTGTGTCCCACAAAATCTAAAATTATTTACCATCTGTCCCTGTACAGAAAAAAATATGTTGACCTCTGTTCAAGAAATTTGTCGCTTAAAACACCATTGGTAGTTCCTTGGCACATGAAAGTTTTGAGATGCACTGGCCTATGGCAAGCTTCTTCATTTGGGGTTCAGTGAGCAAACTCCCCAACTCCATGTCGTTATAGTCATATTTTTGTTTGTGGACATCTGTATATTTTTCCACACCTCTGCAATGAGGGGCCCATACCCTTCATCATGACCTCAGAATGGTCTGTGACCCCCCAAAGTTAAGAGTCAGCAATCTAGAACATGGAGGCTTTGATTCTGGATTCATGGATTCATGTTTGAAATGATGGTTACAAAGGTCTCTACACCCAGAAAAGTCAGATACAGCTTTTGCTCATTTATTTATTCTTAAATAAAGAATATAAGATTTGCAGCACAGCACAGCTGGGGGATATGACACTTTGTAACTATTATTAATGGATAAGAGACCATTTCATGGATATTGGTTCCTTGAGCCGTAATAGCTGGTGTCATATCACTTTGTGCTTCCGGAGATATTTATTACACGCCTCTCCCACCTTAGAAAAATGAAAGCTCTAAGGTCCAAAATTATAGGCCTTTTTAAAAAGTGAATATTGCAGTGACTTTTTATGGGTACCCCCCAGAAATCACTGCTAGTTAGCCTGACAATGTTATCACACATCTATCATGTATGGCAACCTGTAGGAATTTCTAAGATGCAGGAGATGGTGAGGAGGTGTGAACCTGTTCCTCTGACTCATATCTATATCAATTACTTTGTAAAAAGCAGGAATCTAAAGTGGGTCAAACTAATTTGTGATTACCCATTCCATTAGGTGTCCTGAATGGATGCTTGTTTCTGGGGCTGGAAGCCATGCAGATCGGTAGATGGAGGAATAATAATGGTGCTCAGAGAAAATTGTGGTGTCAGAGGTAGGGAAATGAAAGAAGCTCAGAACTGCATGGCTAGCTGAGGAGAACTGACCGTGGGGCCAAAATATCACCTCAGAAATCTGAAAAGGCATATACATCACTTTACCACACCACCTAGAACTTATTTTGTTTGTCTACTAGAGATGAATGCAGACACTATGAAATACACTCTTAGCAATATAAATACTCTTGGTGCTGTTTTCAATAGGAGACACGTCTGGGACCAATAGGTCCCAAAGGCCCTGGGTTCTGGGAGCTGGGGTGAAGTTGAATGCAGGGTAGGAATGCAGGCTCTCAGGCTGCCTGGAGCCAGGCATCTGTGTCCCTCCTTGAAGCCAAGAGGTTAGAGCAAACACACAATAGTGGGGAAAGGGTGGAGATCAGGGGATGGCACAATAAGATGGCATTGAGGCCTCCAGGTCAAAGCATGAGGCTTTAGAAATTGTGAGTGAGGAGCTGTGAGAAATAAGATGGGACCCTGACTTGTGACCACAACTCCTTGGGCTGGTGAGTTATGATGAAAAGACAGACCAGTCCAAGTTGCAGGATCCTAGAGAGTTCACTGATGTTAAGGCGTGTCTGCCTCTTCGGAAAAAGACATTGGGCGCCTCAGTGGAACTAGTGATTTCCTAGTTTTATCCACTGTCAGGGCCTGGAAACAGTGGTTCCTGATGGCTGTGAGCATACCCACTAGATCTTGGTTTTGAAATGCCATTCTATGCTATAGAAGGAGTGGGCTCCCTGGAGCAATGGCTGATTCAGGGTCCGGGGTGGGGGAAAAGTAACATGAGTATAAAGCATTTTTCTTTTTTTTTTTTTTTTTTTAATACAATTTTTTTTTTTTAATAGAGGCATGTTTTTATTTATTTGTTTGTTTTGTTTGTTTGTTTTTGTTTATACATGCACTGGGTACAGTCAGAAGCGCGGGAGGGCGAGAGAATTCACCAGAGCCAGAGCGGGGAGCAGAGCAGGCAGAAGGACCGAAGTATACTGCTGAGGGGAGCAGCGGGCGGCAGGAGAGGTCTGCGCGCCATATGGGACCCTCCTCCGGTGGCCGGGGAGCAGCCGGGGATTGAACCGGCGCCTCAGAGGCCGCAGGCAGCTTCGCAACCCAGCGCTCAACCGCTGCGCCACCGGGGAGGCCCCTAAAGCATTTTTCTTTTGTGCCACAAGACGAATGATTGGGACATGTCAAAGGGACAAAGGAGCCAGCTGGAAGAGGCTTCCACTAACCACACCTGCAGTGTATTCAGCATCAAAATAAATGTAGGAGTAATGGATCATAGCTCATTAAACAATATAAAACCAATGAGTCCTTACTAATATGAACTAGTAAATAGGGAAAAGAAGACATTCCATCATCTTCAAAAGAATATTAACTAATAAATACAGAAGAAAGGGTGGAATTGAAAATCACCATTTGGCAACCATCATGTTATAATTACTTTAGACAAGAAATTTGGGAACATTCCAAAATTAGTGGGCAAAGGTTTGATGTAGAGCAACATAGTTATATAATCTTGGAACACCTCTCCATATAATACATGTTCAATTCAAAAGTGGGAGAGATTAAAGAGTAGCCTCACAGCTGAGAATCTGGGGAGACAAGAGTGATGTCAGATGAATAGCGCACAACCACTGTTAGAATGGGATGAGATTACAGCATCACTCCTTTGTTTATATGTGTATGTTACATTGTTGTTTTTTTTTTTAAGATTTATTTATTTATGCATACAAGAACTGGGGTACAGGCCAGAGGTGTGGGGGTTGAGAGGATTCACCAGAGACAGAGTGGGGAACAGAACAAGCAGACTGATTGAAACACACTGCTGAGGGGAGCAGCGGGCGAGACAGGAGAGGTCTGCTGTGCCATGTGGGGTTCTCCCTGGCCAGCCGGGGATCGAACTCATGCTGCAGAGGCTGTGGATTGCTTCATAGTGCGGTGCTTAACTTGCACCACCAGGGAGGCCCTGTTGTTCATTTTTGTACATATTTGCTTACATATTACACCTCTCAGGTGTAATCCCCATAAAATTCCCACCACCAGTTCACCTGTGCACCGTCACCTTAGTCCCTTGTGCTCTTCTCTCCCCTGTTCTGATCTCTCTCCCTGCCCCTCCCCTGCTGTATGTCTCTGATTTTTGTTTGCCTGCTAGTTTGTTTTTTTTCTTTTCTGACCCTTTGTTTGTGTAGGGGCAGGACAGGCCACAGTGCAGGTTTTCTGATCCCAGGCAGACCGGGTAAAGAAGGAGTCAGAGTCCTCAGTAGTTTTGCAGGTTTTTTATTTGGGGTTCACCAGGCATATGGCAGGCAGGGGTGCTGACTGGGGGGCTGGGAGGCTGGCAGGCCTCCCAGCCCCCAGCAAGTTTTCACTCTATCTGGGCTCTATAGCGTTTGTTCTGCTGCTTCTCGGCTTCTCTTTCGGCTTCTGCTTCGGCTTCTACTGCTGCTACTTCGGCTGCTACTTCGGCTGCGGCTGCGGCTGCTGCGGCTGCGGCTGCTGCTGCTGCGGCTGCGGCTGCGGCTGCTGCTGCTGCTGCTGCTGGCGTCCCCCCGTGACGCCGCCCTTAAAAGCACAGTCTTAGCTCAGCTGAATCCCATCTACCTATGCCCACACCCTATTCCAGGTGCCCGCCATCAGGCATGCATTCAGGCAAGGATCCATCATCTATCCTGATGGCGGAAGGGCAGAAAAGCCTGATATTTTCTTTACCCTACAGTTTAGTTCTCCTATATTCCTGCTATAAGTGAAACCATCTGATAGTTTTCTTTTTCCTTCTGACTTATTTCACTGAACATGATCCCTTCCAGCTCCATCCATGTTGCTGCAAATGGCATGAATTTATCTTTTTTGATTGCTGAATCGTATTCCATTGTGCCTATAGACCACATCTTCTTGAGCCAGTCATCTGTTTTGGGGTGTTTAGGTTGTTTCCATATCTTACCTATTGTAAATAGTGCTTACAGGAGCACTTCTGCAATAAATCTCCTCTGCTGGACCCCAAAATGTCCACGAGAAACATCAGACAACTTCAAGCTGAAGAACATTGTACAAAATACCTTCCAGTGACCCTGAAGACCATGGAGGTTATAAATGTTGAGGGAAGACAAAAGAATGGTTCCAGATTGAAGGAAAATAAAGAAACAGGTCAGGCAAATAGAACATGTGAGCCTGGATTCTCTCCTTTTGCGTTATTAGCATGTTCGGTGCAGTTTGTATGGGTCTGTGGAGTTACCAGCAGCCTTTCAGGATGTGATGTTGTATTGCAGTTATGTAGGAAATACTTTAAGAAGACAGGAGTGATAGGATCTCAGGTCTTGAACTTACCAAATGGCCTGGAGGAGGGGGGTGTTATATTTATTTTTTTTTGCAACAAAGCGGGGTCCTATGCATAATCATTCTGTTCATTGAAGTTGTGGAAGCTGGTGGCAAAGGGCAGCTCAGATTGCAGATGGTGAGGAAGGCTGAGCGTGCATTGGCAGCTTGTGTTGTCTTTAGCAGAGAAGCAGGTGCCAGTGGGGACAGGAAAGAAGGAACAGGTGGGATGTGTAGTCAGCTTACAATAAAGGAACATCAACCTACTAAAGAGTGAAGCTTCCCCATTAGGGAGTAATTGGGACACCAGGAGTTGAGTCATAAGAATAGGATTAAGGATTAATATCTAAGGTTAAGACTTAGATAGAGCTGGATGTGGCGGTGAGAGCAGGAACCTTCAGTGGGGTTGGGGACAGCAGCTGTGCCTGATGCATTGCTGGCCCTCCAGTGCCATCCTTGTTCACAGCGGATCTTCCAGCGCTTCCCAGCTGTGAATGTCAGCACTATCTGGGGAACCTTTGGGGCTACCTACAGATGCCTTGGGGCCAGGGTGAGGGGTTGTGGTAGGGGTGGGTTTCTGGGGACTTCAGAAGGATTACAACAGTTTATTCTAGAACGAGAAATTGGGTTAAGCTCACGCTGAACTACATTTCATTTAATTTTGATTCTCCAAGATTCATTTTTGCTCATTCTTATGAAATGAGAACTCCAAGTGCAGGCTGCAGTGTGAGGGTTCAAAGATGACTCCTCTGCCCTTGGTGATAAGGCTGATCTTTAGAGTCCTTAGGATGCTCCTCTGGCCCCTTGCACATGGCAAGGAAATGAGAAGCCAGAAGAACCTGAACTCGAGTGTATACGACTTTTTGTGTCTCTTACTGATTGATTCATCAAAGATATGAATGCCTAGCATGTGCTTAAATGCTGTGGTTTCCAAAGAACATGTATTTCCTGCCCAAGAGGAGCCAGAATGGGAGAGTTATAACACAGCATGGCAGTGGATTAATAAGGGCTGATCAAGGGCTGAGGATGGGGCCTCCAACTTTGGAAGAGTTGGGGAGGGAGCCTTCAATTTAGAAGGAACAGTGTGTGTTTCTTCAAAGAAAGGCACGGAGGCCAGGAATCTGGAATTGGAGGGTGTCCTAGAGCCAGGGTGGGGGGTGTGTGTGGGATTAAGAAACAGTGCTTTGTGATTAATGGGGGTCGGATCGAAGGACCTTTTGTGCCACCCCCACATGCAGTCTGGAGGAAAGAGTGTGCTTGGGCGTAGTGAGCCAAAGACTCTGCTGGACACTTTGCCTGACAAAATAGAAAATTTATCAAAAAAAGGACAAAGTCAGTGTGCTAGTTTGCTCAGGCTGCCATAAGAAACTACCACAAGCTGGGTGACATAAGCAATTGAAATTTATGTGTTTTGCAATTCTGGAGGCTGGAAGTCTGATCAAGGTGGCATCGGGCTTGGTTCCTTCTAGGCCTCTCTTCCTGTGGCCGTCTTCCTCTGTGTCTTCGCATGGCCTTCCTCCTGTGCCTGTGTCCAAACGTCCCTTCTTGTAAGCACATGGTCCTGTTGGATCAGGACCTGCCCTGGTGACCTCATGTTTAATTTAATTTCCTCTTGAAAGACTCAAATGTGCTCAGTCACATTCTGGGGGATTAGGGCTTTGTAAGTTTTGAGGAGACACAGTTCAGCCCATAACAGGACATTTTATTTTTGTTTTTTAAGGACAATAGGTAGCTTTTCTAGAATTGTGAAGGGCTCACTTTTCACTGGATGGAGGTTCTATCTCACCTATAATCTTAGAAACTGAAAGAATAACTAAACAGGTGCAACAGAGGTGAGTTTGTAACATCCAGCAGCTTTATTTTATTTTATTTTTTATTTATTATTTGTTTGTTTGTTTGGTTTATACATGCACTGGGTACAGTCAGAAGCGCAGGAGGGTGAGAGAATTCACCAGAGCCAGAGCGGGGAGCAGAGCAGGCAGAAGGACCGAAGTACACTGCTGAGGGGAGCAGCGGGCAGCAGGAGAGGTCTGCTCGCCATGTGGGACCCTCCTCCGGTGGCCGGGGAGCAGCCGGGGATCGAACCGGCTGCAGAGGCTGCAGGCAGCTTCGCAACCCAGCGCTCAACCGCTGCACCACCGGGGAGGCCCAACATCCAGCAGCTTTATAGCATTCATGACACTGCTCCCCAATATACACACAGGGGAGCCTGCATGCTTCCCAGCAAAATCACATCAGCACACCCAAGAAATTCTCTAGAAACGCATATACAGTCCATGCTATTGCTTGTCCTGCAGAGATGAAGATGCCCTGTCAATCCTGGACCCCATCATGGATCTGGTAACCACGTGTCTGTGGTGTCTTGCCATCTAGAACAGTCACCTTGCTGTTGTTTTCTCTTCCATGCACTGACAACTTCGAGGAGGCCAAACCAGCCTTCCCTGTCACCTTCCCTCCTGGTTAGATTCAGATAGACAGAACGCCCAGCACTTTGTAAGAAGTGATGTTCTTAATTTGGCTCTTTGGTCTAGGTGCTATCTGCCCGCTCGCTCCATGGTAAAGATGACTATTCTCTTTATGGTTTAATAAACAGTCTGTGAGCTGAATATTTAATTTGCAACAGGTAAATATTCTTTCAACAGCCTTTTGCCCAGTGATTTGGCATCTACAGATGTTCTCTGCTTACATCAGTCACTACGCTGGCGTTGGCAGAATGGTGCATTTTAAAATTTAGTTACTTCTTGTTATATATATAAACTAGCATCTGCCAATTAAAAAGGAAAGCCCTATTGCCTCTTCTTTCCTTCTTTCGCCTTTTCATTCTGTATTTTTCCCCGTTTGAGTGTCATCACGGAGTCACTGATTTCTTTTTTAATTCTGCATCTTATAAAACAGTATCTCTGTCATAAGCAGCCCAAATGCCATAACAGAATGCCACAGGCGGGGTGGCTTAATAAATGTTTATTTTTCAGTTTTGGAGGCTAGGAAATCCAAACTCAAGCACGGGCAGAGGCAGTGTCTGGGAGGGCTATTGTTGGTTTGCAGAGGGCTGTCTTCTGTCTTCACATGGTGGAGAGAGTCCAGTCTCTTCCTTGTTATTAGGGATTCCATCGCGGGGACTCAATCTCCATGACCTCCTCTAAACCTGGTCACTTTCGGAGGGAGCACCTCCACATGGCATCTGTCTGAGGACTAGGGCATCATTCAACATAGGAGTTTTGGGGGGGCCGTAAACATCCAGATCATAGCACCTCATTCTTTTTTATGTTCAGATGTTGCCAAATCTGGTCAGTGCTGTTGGGACAACTTCAAGCGGACTCCAATGGCTTTTTGATGTATCCCCATCGTTCTTACTTGGCCACAATACAGAGTGACCCAGGATCACTTTGTGTTTCCTCTGCCTCGGACATGGCATCAGTCGTTTCCCAAGGATTTCAGTTTCTTTTTTGTGAGAAATGGTATCTAGAGACCAAGATCGAAGCATGCGTTCCTGGGCTGTCACTGTTTTTAGGTACCCCCAGGTCAAAGCTTAGAAATAGATCCATTTTCTTTGGAGCCGTGATTGTCTCCTGCTGGTTTCAATTTCAGCTCTGCCCAACGATGGTCCTTCTCACTGAGTCCATGTCCTAGCTATTACAGATGATGCTACTTGTTTGTTTTTATTTTGGGGGTTTTAGTCATGCCTTTTGATTTAGTTAATTCCTCTTTTGCTATGAAAATGTTACGTGATTCAAAAATCACAGCCGTATGAAAGGGCCTCACACCTTCGTCTCCATCCCACTGAACAATGTAAACCAACTGTCCTTCCAAAGCAGACTACCTCCTTCTTTCTCTTTTACAACCACGTCCTTCTTCATCGTGTGGGTAGACACCTCAGTTAGTTTTGGTGCATAGGAATTTAGACTTTTGTTCATCTAGCATATTACTATTGCAAATAATGGTGAAATGAATTGCCTTGTGAAGATGTTATTTTGTATTATGGAGGTGTATTTACAAAGGTATGGCGTTTTATTAGAAAATCATTCCTCTCCTGCATTTTTTTTTTTTTAAGATTTATTTTATTTATTTATACAAGCACTGGGTACAGTCAGAAGCACGGGAGGGTGAGAGAATTCACCAGAGCCAGAGCGGGGAGCAGAGCAGGCAGACTGATGAAGTACACTGCTGAGGGGAGCAGCGGGCGGCAGGAGAGGTCTGCGCGCCATGTGGGACCCTCCTCCGGTGGCCGGGGAGCAGCCGGGGATCGAACCGGCGCTGCAGAGGCAGCGGGCAGCTTCGCAACCCAGCGTTCAACCGCTGCGCCACCGGGGAGGCCCACCTCTCCTGCATTTTGTTCTTCCAACAGCAGTATTCTCCCCAAAGCCTGCTTGAAGGTGGATTGTTAGAGTTATGTGTAGAGTAAGGCTCTCCACCCTCAATTGATGTCACAATCACCCAGGAAGTTTTTTGGTAGCTATTTACTGCAACCACCCCAGGCATTGATTTATTTATTTATTTGGTCTTCAGTGGATATTATGAGGCATGGAATCAAGTTACTTTGTAGAAGTACTAGCTTGTCACCTCTGTTTAGTTGCCTCCACAGTAATCTTTAAATTTTAAGTTACCTTTCTGGGAGGAGGTAAGTGAAAGCTTGTCATTGATGCATGAACCTTCTCATACATACCCAGGATTTCTGAACTGCCTAAAAACACTGGTCACTGTTCAGTCATAATTTTTCAAATATGGCCTGATTGTAGTTTGTTTTCATTTACTCTACATGCATTTACTGAGCATTTACTGAATACAAGTCTTAGCTTGAGTACTGAGAAAAGAATACCAGACAGACAAGGTTTGTAGACAGACTTGCTGTGGGGTTTTTTCACTCTAGTTGGGGGAGATGCAGGTACATGAGTCTACTGAACCCCTCAGTTGGCCTAATACCGTGTGTGTGCGCGTGAACGTGCACGCACATGTCCCTTGCCCTAAGGAACTCACTTCCCAAGGGGGAAGATACAAGTAAACAGAATATGATGATGGAATGGGTCTCCGGAGAACACAGGAGTGGCATCCAACTCCGCTAGAGGGGTAAAGGAAGACTTTGTGGTGGACACTGGAGCTGAAATTTTCCAGGCCATAAAAGGGAGGAACAGCATTCTAAGTGAAGAGTTGTGTGTGCAGAGGCTTAGTGGTGAGGGATGCATGTTGCTTTGGAGACTTCCAAAGTGGCTCAGAGTGTGGGCTTCAAGCCAGGGCACGACAAAAAAAAAAAAAAAAAAAAAAAGGACAAGTAACCAGAGACCACAGCCCTTGCTCCGGAGCTTGGTACATAGTAGGTATCTAATAGATCATTGGATGACGACTCGCTGATCTGTGGAGAAGAGCCGTTTTACATTAACCTCTTGCTAACCACATTCACAACGAGTGGATGTCCCAGTGTATTTGGTATTTTATCTTGTGAAATACACAAATTTTTTTATGCGAGTGGCGGATTATAGAAGCCTCCTCATTGGGGAGGGTCACCTGGATGATGTGTTACCTCTCTCTGGATGGATGGACAGAAGGAAAAACCTCTCCACATTGTGTTATGATATTTCTATCTCTTTATCTGCTTATCAAAATCCAGCTGCAGGGATGGCATTTTTTTTTTATTTTATTTTTATTTTTTTAAAGATTTATTTATTCATTTACACAAGAACTGGGGTACAGGCCAGATGTGCGGTAGGGTGAGAGGATTCACCAGAGACAGAGTGGGCAACAGAACAGGCAGACTGACGAAATACACTGCTGAAGGGAGCAGCAGGCGCGACAGGAGAGGTCTGCTAGCCACGTGGGTCCCTCACCGGCCCGCAGGGATCTAATCGGCGCTGCAGAGGCTGTGGACAGCTTCACAGCGCGGCGCTCAACTGTGCAGGGATGGCATTTTAAAAATGTAGAGTCCCCAGAGCCCTTGGAACAGTTCCCATCAGCTAAAGAAAAGCAAACAGACCAGCAGCCGGCCTTCGTGTTCAGGGATGCTGGCTCTAGAAGCACTTCCTCAGGAAATCGTGTTTGTGTGTGGTTCTGTGGTTCTGTGGTCACACTGACACCCTGTGTGACAGCAGCGTGGATGTGTGGTAACAAAGCCTTTCAAGGACAGGAGTTCCTGGTGGCGCTGGCGTTGGTACATAGCTGTAGCAGGGACTCAGTGCATCCATCACCTTCGATTTGAGTTTCTTGGGGCTTTGCTCCCTCGCCCCCCTTTTTAATGTAGGTTGTTTTATTTTCAGCTGCTCGATAACTGGACAACATTAGAAAATTATCTACTGAAAGAGACTGGTCATCTCCATAAACCACTTTAACCTGAGAGTAGCTACATCAGCTAATAGTTAATGGGAAATATATTTTCATGTATATGTGTATATTTGTTCTTTTACTTCTATTGCTATGAGTATAGGAAAAGGGTATGTGCATACAGCTCAGGAATAGCTGTTTTCGCTACTGGCAAAGGTCAGGGAATTGAGTGGAAATGTGGAGGCTGGAAAGCCGCCTGCGGTTGCTTTACGTGAAATACAGGCTCCTTGCCAGCTCTGCTCTGAGGAATACCTTGTCAGAAGCGCGTGTGTCTTATCACGGACACTCCTAAAATGAAAACAGACTGACAGAAGCTCAGAAGTGTCAACTCTAGGAAATCATCACTTGGTGATTGAAAGCACAATCATTTTATCAGAAGACCAAGCGCAGTGCCCGCTACATTGTGGCGGGTCCTAAAGTCCTATCCGTTTTATTTGCCTGCCTGGAAGATTTTATTTTCATTTGTTTTCTACTTAGAATGTGCATGTTTGTTAAATCCAATTATTTTTTCAAAAGTAGTATTTCTAAAAAATGTGAAGTTACTGGTTTTAGGTATAATTTATGACTATGCTAAGAAAGATCAGTTGTTGAGAATTTTTTTCACAAGTGAACATGGAAACTCATTAAGTTATTGGTTAAACAAACTTTTTGTGTTTAACTATGGCTATTGGGAGAATTTGTTTTTGAATTACGTTTATTAAGATAACGTTGATTTATAGTATAGAGCTGCAGGTGTCATATCCGGAGGTACCGGTTCACATTTCTACCAAACTCTCTCCACACACTGCACCCACCACACCCAGGCACTGAGAATCTGTGGCCACAGCCCATGGAGTGTCCTTTGCACCTTTGTTCTCACCCCTCTCCCCACACCCCCTTCTGGCAGCCTCAGTAGTACTGTTAAATTTTAAGTGTATGTTTTCATTTGCTTTTGTCTAAATAGGCTTAATTTAATAGGATAGTGCATGGCTATTGGGGGAATATTTTTGCCTTACTGAATAGTGATGGTAATTTTCACCAAATACATATCAGGAATTTTATTTAATGAAAACTATTGGCTTTGGACAAATAAATATTCTGTACTAAATAGATCTTAAATGTTTTACGTAGTCTAATTAAGTAGTATGTTTATGCATGTGTATAAGAAATTAAGTATCCACATATTGTGAATAATAATACAGAATTTTCTGCTTGTCTAAATCCAAACTACTTTATTTTTTTTTTAATTTTTTTAAACTTTTTTTTTTTTAAGATTTATTTATTTATTTATACAGGCACTGGGTACAGTCAGAAGGGCGGGAGGGTGAGAGAATTCACCAGAGCCAGATCGGGGAGCAGAGCAGGCAGACTGACAAAATACACTGCTGAGGGGAGCAGCGGGCTGCAGGAGAGGTCTGCGTGCCATGTGGGACCCTCGCCGGCGGCCGGGGATCGAACCAGCGCTGCAGAGACTGCAGGCAGCTTCGCAGCCCAGCGCTCAACCGCTGCACCACCAGGGAGGCCCCTAACTCCAAACTACTTTAGAATGACTTTGCCCAACAAAATTATACCCTTGATCATTACTAATTAATTCAGATTCTTAAGTGACTCTCAATAGTTTAAAAGCAAGACTTGGGTATTTTATTTCCCCTAACATTGAATTATTACAAAAACTCTTTATAACAAAACCAATTTAAGACATAGGAATTGTGTTAGTTTCAAAATAATGAGTAGGATTTTATGGAACCTATATGTAAAAATATAAGTACAGGTGATAATACACATATATTCCTACATATGTATGATCTATTTAGAAAGAGTATATTGTAAAATAGTTAGATATTTAAAAATGTTTTGGAAATAAATGGTTTCTTGGTGACAAGACCTTTAAGTTTTTTGTTTTGTTTGTTTGTTTGTTTTTTTAAGATTTATTTGCAGATCTACAGAAATACAGTGCTGAGGGGAGCAGCAGGTGAGACAGGAGAGGTCTGCTGCACCATGTGGGTCAGCTCCCTGGCCAGGGGTTGAACTCATGCCACAGTGGCTGGTGATTGTTTGATAGCACTGAGACTTTAACCCATGTGCCACCAGGGAGGCCCCAAGGCCTTTAAGGTTTAACTTCTAACAAGAAAGCCTTTTTAAAGTTATTTACATAGAAATTTATATAAATGAAGCGTTGGCTTACATCTGATATAGAGTGGTTTTTGCTTCCAGGCTTCCAGAGGGGTGGCACTGTGTCCGTAATTACTTAAATTTTTCTCTTGCAGCTTAAATACTTTGTACCTGGTCTTGTATATAAAGATTTGGATAATCCATAACCTCACCTTTCAGTTTTGGGCTCCTAGGAAGGCTGAATGTTCTTATTATGGAGATAAGGGAGTGACAGGTGTGTGTGTCTAGGTGCTATTTAATAGGCAAGTGCCCAGTGCGTGCTGCCTAATGTGCTCAGCAAGCTTCATTAATCAGCAAAGATATGTCTGTTTGCAGAGGAAGGAACTCAAAGGGAGAGATGATGAATCTTGAATTTTCCCTGTGTCAGCTCGAGATCCACAGGCCAGTGTTTAGAAAGAAGGAATTTACTAGGCAAGAGATGACTGTGGGCCTGGAGAGAGTTGTTGTCACAATGTGATCACCCAAGAAATGACTCTAGCAGGGCAGAGTGGAGCCTTTTTTTTTTAATGATTTTTTTTTTTATTTATGCATACAAGAACTGGGGTATAGGCCAGAGGTGTGTGGGGGTAAAAGGATTCATCAGAGACAAAGTGGGGTGCAGAACAGGCAGATTTACAGAAATACACTGCTATGGGGGAGCTGCAGGCAAGACAGGAGAGGTCTGCTGCGCCATGTTGGTCAGCTCCCTGGCCGTGGATTGAACTCAAGGCAATAGCACTGAGACTTAACCCCTAGGCCACCAGGGAGGCCCCTCATGACAGAACCTCTTACATATTTTACTGTAGCTTTTCGGAGATGAGAAGAATTTGACCACTGTTGAGATTTCATCTCAAAAAATGTAAACATTTTTCATTCCTAGTCTTGTCTCCTGCCCCATGTTTTCCAGCAGGCCTATTAATGAACATATTCCTTTGCTTAATAATTGACTTAGGGAAATTTATATAAATAAAATTAGGCATTAAATCTAGTTTTCCACTAGCTATTTAAAAATGCCACATAGAAGTCAGGACTTTAGTTGCTGGAAAATTTCATGATTCAGAGTATCTTGGTAATCTCTAACCTTCACACCAACTCAGTGTATTTCTTTAGAGCATCCTCTCAAAAATGCAACCTCCATCCTGTTGCCAGAACCAAAAAACCTGGGGATCTTTCCCTCATTCTTCCTTGTTCCCCTCTCTCTACTTCTAACCAGTCTCCAAGTTCTCTGCAAGCCCCACCCTTCATTCCAGTGTTGCTAATCTCCCCTTTCAGTGGCATCCCTGACAATTCCTTCCCACTCTGCTGGTGAGGCGCTTTAAAGCCCGATGCATCTGGAATATTACTCAGCCATGAAAAGGAATGAAATTCTGGGCCACCCTGGTGGCACAGGCGGTTGAGGCTGTCTGCGGCCTCTGCAGCACGGGTTTGATCCTAGCCTGCCGGCGAGAGTCCTACATGGCAAGCAGACCTCTCCTGTCTCGCCCGCTGCACCCTCAGCAGTGTATTTCTTCAGTCTGCCTGTTCTGTTCCCCACTCTGTCTCTGGTGAATCCTCTCACCCTCCCATGCATCTGGCCATACGTTGGTTCTTGTATAAATAAATAAATCTTTAAAAAAAGGAATGAAATTCTGATAACTGCTACAACATGGGTGGACCTTGAAAATGTGCTTGGTGAAACAGATGAGCCACAAAAGGACAGATGTTATATGATTCCACTTTTTTTGAGGCATCAGAATAGGCAAACTCTTCGAGGAACTCAGGAGAGTGGAATGTGGAGAGTTATTGTTTGATGGTTATAGAATTTCTGTTTGGGATGATAAAAAAAGTTTTGGAAATAGTGATGATGGTTGCACAACATTATAAATGCACTTAATATTATTGAATTATATACTTTAAACTGGTTTAAATGGTAGTAAATGAATGAATAAAAAGGTAACGCAGTTATGGTTTTGATGTGTCTCTCCTGTGAAGTCTTCACGAGTCTGTTGCTTCAGGGATAAAATCCAAACCCTGCCTCACAGCAAGGGAGGGGTCATTCATCGGTTCCTTGGTTGCCACCCTTTTCCACAAAATAGCAACTGCTGTTCCTGCTCTCTTCTGGAAGCCTCAGCTTTTCTTAACAGCCCTCTCTGTAGATTGAAAAGAGAAGGAAAAGGGCCCTGTAGGGACAGGAAGGGACACAGTACAGGTTTTCTGATCCCATGCAGACCGGGTCAAGGAGGAGTCAGAGTCCTCAGTGGCCTTTTGCAGGCTTTTATTGGGGTTTACCAGGCATATGGCAGGCAGGGATGCTGGGGGGCCGGGAGGCTGGCAGGCCTCCCAGCCCCAGCAAATCCCCACTCTATCTGGGCTCTCTGGCCTTCTCTCTGCTTCTCTGCTCTTCTGTTCATTCTGCTGCTTCTCAGCTTCTTCATCGGCTTCTCTCTCACCTTCTTGGCTTCTGCTGCTTCTTTCTCAACTTCTCTCTTGGCTTCTGCTGGCGTCCCTGTGACGCCGCCCTTAAAAGCCCAGTCTCAGCCCAGCTGAATCCCATCTACCTAGGCCCACACCCCACTCCAGGTGCCCGCCATCAGGCATGCATTCAGGACCGCCAGGAGCCATCATCTCTCCTGATGGTGGGAGGGCAGAAAAGCCTGACATTTTTCCTTACCCTATAGGCCCTCTTTGCTTGCATCCTTCCCTTCCTTAACCTTTCTTCCTCTCTCCTTCCTCCTCCTGCCCCTTCTCCCCTCTCTCCTCTCTCAGACCCTCTTTGGGGGCATATTTTGCTCTCTGCTCTTCTGCTGCTGAATACCCAGCCTTTCCAGTTTGTGGGGCCCTGCCCGTGGAGACAGCAGCTCTGTTCATTGGCCCCAGCCTGCCAGAAAGGAGGAAGTGCCTTTCAGCCCAGGTGTTTCCTCCATTCACTTCAGTGTAGCCAAGGCCGTATTTTAACTCCTACCCGTTTCTTTATCTGCTTCTCCTTCAGGCTCAGAATGTGGAGGAAGGAGGGTGCCATATTGGTTGATAAGTGAATACCGCTCAAACCCCCAGCCCCTGGTGGCCGCCCCTGCCTCCTCTTGCCCCCTTATCTAATAGCGATAGTACCAGGGAAAGCCAGCTGCTCCCTGGACGGACCGTGCTTTACCTGTGTTAGCCCATTTTAATTCCACTGACCTATGAGGCAGGTGTTATTATTGTCACCTTTTCAGAGTCACTTGCTGGAGGTCCCATGCTCTGGTCCTTGCTCCTGATCATGACTCCTCTGTCTCATTTAAGACTATGTGCCCTTGCATGTCATGACCTCTCTCCGGCAAGTTAAAACACTTTTTCCTAAAAACAGTCTTTCCTGTCACCCCCAGACAGACACAGGTGCTCCTCCTTCTGTTAGCTGTTACCCCACCAACGCCCTTCAAGGCCGGATCGTGCTCTCTGCCCCAATTACTAGTGCAGTTGTCTAGCCTTTCACCACCTTTTATAGGGGAGAACTCTATCTTTTTCTCCTTAGAGCTCCTAAATCTAGAATAGAGTTGAATGAAGGTGTTCTCAGTAGGATTTGTTACTCCTCTAGGGTTTTGTCTGGGAAATGAGAGTGTGAACTTGAATGAAGAGCCTGTTGCCACAAGTACGGTCCTGGTCATCCGAAAGTACACTCAGAACATTGCTACTTCTGTGCAAATCAGATCTCAGAGATAGGTTTTTAAAGACACAAATTCAGAGGTATAGAAAGCAAGCATGGCAGCCAGGGGATGAAGTCGGGGGAGGGAAGCACCAAGGGAGCTTTGGGGATGTTGGCACTAGTGTGGTGTGGTGGTTGTTACAAAGCTGAGCACGTGTGTCAAAACTTACACTATTTACAGAACTGGCTTAAAATGTGTGCATTTTACTGTTAATAAATTGTACCTCAAAGTTGACTTAACAATAAATATGAGAAAGCAGGAGAAGTCTTTTGGATTTATTGTTAGGTTAGGAAAGATGGATTAATGATTGATGGCATTTGGCTGCACCATGGCTCAATATCTGCTTTGGGGGTTTGCACTTTTTTTCTTCTTAACTTGCCTAAGTGGAAAATCAACTTTCATTGAGTGACTGCAGCTGGAAGTAAGAAAAAGCAGAAGTAATGAGCAGACTGACAGCTGACTCCCCATGGCGCTTAATTTTAGTACCAATGCCTTTAGGAATTCTTTGCAACTTCGGTTTGCAGGCTTAACTCTTGCGATGAATCATTGATATTGAGGCCAGGTAGGGAGATTGCAGCAATAAACACTCTTGGCTCAAAGAGAGTAATCTGATGAATGGCTTTTGAATAGACTTAAAGAGATAGCCTTCAAACACACCAGGTTTGTAATGTGCTTTTCAGGTGTTTAATATGGAATATTCTCTGGGTGATTTGAAGAAATTTTAAGAAAATTCTTTTGATGCATAAAAGTAGGTTTTCCTGTATGGAACTGAGTCAGAACTTGATCTCCTGTGTTTTCCTTCAGCTTGAGGTGCCTTAAGGGAACAGAGCCCCTGGCTTCTGGCTTCTAGCACTTTGGAGGAACGCCTGGTGTATTTAGGGGCTGTTCCCCATGTACACAAGACACAAGATGGTGCTGTAGAGTGCTGAGACTCCTCTTGTCCCTCCACATTTTTCCATTTACCTCATGGTCTCCTGGTCTCCATCACTTGCACATCAACACAGGAATTGCAACCAGATTCTGCCATCGGGAAGTCGATAATTAACACCCTATCTCTGTGACCTCATCAATGAAGGGTTGCCTTTAATCCAGACTTGTCTTTGTCATAATGATTCTAGAATCCCGCTCATATTGGTGAAGTCATAGATCCCTGTGTCTAAACCTGAAGTAAGTTTGGCCCCCTACTTGTGCATTCATACTGACAGCCTTAGTACCTGCTCTGGGCAGGGTGGGCAAATGAAGGTCATTTTTAACGCTCTTTGCTAGAAACCTCCACTTCAGAAGCATTGCATCCTTAAAGCTGATATTCCTTTACTGCCTTCCCCAAATAATTGTGATAATATTTTGCATTCTGTAGCGTACTGGAAAACCCAGATAACTAATGTCAGAGCAACAAGAATAGTTGAGTAGCAATATCTCCAGTTATAGTCATCCTCAAATGTCATTTTGTTTAATGTCTTTTTGGTATAATGTTGATTGAAAAAAAAAAAAAAACACTCCCAACATAGATGAGGAGACATTATTCCAGGATCTGCTTTTGTTATGTGTTGTTTTGCTTAATGTCACAGTTTCCAAGAATCTATGGATGACATTAAGTGAGGACTCCCTGTGCTGAATTTAAGGGATGAAGGGCAGGACTAATTAGAAACAGAGTGGGTCTGTGGTCAGCCTGAGTGCCTGTGTTGTGCATATGCAGTTCCGCTGGCGCCCAGCCCCTGTTCCTGTGACTGCTTTCACAGCCAAGTGGAGTATTTGCATATGAGCTTGTTGCCAGCAAAATCCAAAAGCCTAAAGTACTTATTACCTGGTCCTTGACAGAAAAAGGCTGTGCATTCTAAATGTAGATGAAATAGAGTGTGGAAACATTTTTTTTTAAATATTGCCTTAAGGTTTTAGTTTATGTTGGATTTGTGGTTGGATAAAAAACTAGGAGCGGGGAATGTGCGTGTTCATGGGATGAAAATGCTAACATGGGCCCTTGCCAGGAGCCACGAATACACACCATCACTCGAAGAAGATCCTCGTTTCCCTCTGTCCTGCCCCGTTCCCCATGGGTCTCCCTTTCAGATTGCACATCCGGGCTCCTTGAGGGCAAAGCCTTGTACCCATGCTGTCCTGGTGCCTTGAGTAATACCCAGCACACAGTGGGTTCCGGATCTCTTTATCTGGCACTGTGTATTTTCCCTTCATAGGTTTTTTTGCTTTCTGTTTCTTTAGCTTTTCTTCTAACTGATCCATTTGTTCAACTCCAGTCAGAATTCCAGGGTTGGAGTAATTGATCATTTTTATTTTGTCCTCCCTTTCTATCTGTCTGGTGGGATCTTCTATCATCCCCTCTTGCCAGGGACCTGGGGATCCCCTGACAGACCTTTGTCTCTTTCCTGCTTTTGTAGCCATCCACAATTTTTTCTTTGCATCACTGGGTGATCAGAGCAAACGGAGGGAGCAGTATGTTGTCAATGGCGGCATTAACCAGGCCCCTGCGTGAGTAGGATTAGCTGTGCAGTTTCCTTTTCAAGGGACCTTCAGCTGGTAGCAAGTTGGAGTCATAGGGATATCTTATTTAATCTGAGAAACAAAGTTTATTTCTATTGATGAAACATAAAATAGTTACTCTTGGTTGCTGCTAAAGATCGCAGTTGTGGATGTCACTGTTGAGCTGTTGTGACTAGTTAGACTCATTCATTTAACCAAAAGCATAAAGAAATTTCTATGTAAATTGCCTCATTTAGTTTGGATGCCCACTATCTCACGCGAATGTGCATTGTGTGAGATCACTAACAGATCATGCTTATAAATTACCTGTCAGGTATAATAAGCATAGAACAAATAGCCTGGCAGGGCTGAGGCTGCTGAAAGCTCAGAGAGTGTAAGGTTGTAGAATCCTTTTTCTAGAAGGCACTTGAAGGGATCATTAGTTTAGTTTGCTTGCAGGTGAGGAAAGTGGCTCTTGGAGAGGTGATTTGCACAGGTAAACCATCCACTTAGGTTTACTTAGGGTAAACCATCCACTTAGGTTTACTTAGGGGCAGGATGAGAGCTAAAATATCTCTGAGTCTTAGTAGCAACAAATGTCTGAGATATTAAAACAGACCAACAGAAATCAGTGGTTAGCATCACACATAACTACTTAAATTTGACTTTAATTCCTAAAAATGTCTTGATTCCAATATATTTTGGTTTTAAAAATGTATCACCAAACTGTGAATGGCTCACATCTACTCATCTTTCTCCTAACTTGACTTACATGACAAAATGCTCCTGTGTAAAGTCCATTTCTGGCAACCAGGGCTTGGTTTCAGTTGCTTGGTTCCTTGCACAGAGACAGTGCCTACACTGGCCAGTCCTTTGGTTGTGTTGCAAAATCCAGGGCTGACTTTGGCTGACCTTGGCATCTGTCTGATGTGCTGCTTTCTTCCTGTTTAGCCATTGTTTAAAAACAAAATTTACAAAATTGTAGACCTAATTGGCTTTATGAAAGGGCTTATGAATGGGGCAGTGTCCCTTTTAGATGCAAAATGGGAGGGTATTTAATAGATGACAAGTGGTGAGCAAGGATTTTAGCAAAAGAATAGAGTATTTCAGGTAAAGCATCCTTCCATTAGGAGCAGTCAGGGGATTCTTATTATGCAGATGACCTCACCAGGCTAGTAAGGAAACTCCAGGTTAACTGGTCTAGGATTACACTTTTGGAAAAGGTTGAAACTACAACAGGTTAGGTAAGTGTAAGGGCAGGAATGGACCATAGTGCAGGTTTTCTAGGATCCAGCAGATCGGGTAAAGGAGGAGGCAGAGTCCTCAATGGCTTTTTGCAGGTCTTTTATTGGGGTTCACCAGGCATACGGCAGGCAGGGGTGCTGGGGGGCTGGGAGGCAAGTCTTCACTCTATCTGGGATCTCCAGCCTTCTCTGCTTCTCTCTCGGCTTCTGTTCGTTCTCGGCTTCTTGGCTTCTCTTTCAGCTTCTACTGCTGTCCCCATGACGCTGCCCTTAAAAAGCACAGTCTTAGCCCAGGTGAAGCCCATCTACCTATGCCCACACCCTATTCCAGGTGCCCGCCATCAGGCATGCATTCAGGACCTCAAGGATCCATCATCTATCCTGATGGCGGGAGGGCAGAAAAGCCTGACATTTTCTTTACCCTACAGTAAGTGTGCACTGAACTTGAAAGTCTTCATTTTGGACCTGTTTCTAACACCACAGAAGCTCCTATCCTACGTGCCTACCTCTAGCTTCCGGGCCAATCTGCCTCCAGCTCTGTCACCACCCCTGCCCCATCCACCTTGGGCATCCAAGACTTTTAAGGGATAGCTCTCACGTCCCTGACTCTTGGCATCATCAAATACAACAAACTAGGCTGCACAGAGGAAGGAAAGGCACAAACATTAGAGCGTGGGCCAATGGAATTCTCATCTGAAATTTGTCAGAGTCCTGGAAAGCTGCCTTTGTTATTAAAACAAAGACGTTAGCTACTCCACTGGACTGTCAGGTGATTGTGTCCTGAAAGGATTGCTGGAGGACCAAGGGTCAGTGCTATTTGTCAACCTCGGGCCATTTTCTATTCCTGCCACTAATTGGAGTACTTGTTAAGTTCCAATATGACCAAGTGGTTTTGCCAACTGAAATGCCAAATTAAATGTGATTGTAATTGTTTTGTCTAATCCCACTTCAAATGTTTATATTTTCTTGAAGAACTGAGTAAATATGTTATTTCAATAGACTAAGAGAGCAGTATAGAGTCTAGTTCAATCTCTGACTTTGAGATTTTTCTCAATGCAACCATTAAACTTAAAGGTCCTCATAGACCATCAACTGGAACAATTCAAGGTCAGCCAGATGTAATCAATATCAGTTCACTCCACACTGGTGAGGGGAGGGGTCACCATTAATGCCACCGCCTCAAATCTAAACCAGAATGTATGAGGAGTTTCAAGAGTAAAGCTATCCGAGTTTCTTTTTATTATTCTCATTTCATTTTATACTGTTTGTCATTTCTTTTTTGTCCTTTTTAAAAACTGAAATAACATAAGTTTCAGGTGTTTATCATTGAAAATCAACATATTGATACATACATTGAGTTTATTACTCAAAGTCCAGTTCTTTCCTTCCCCATGTTGTTGACCACTTTGTCCCAATGTTTTTTTTTTAAAGATTTTTTATTTTTTATGTATATAAGAACCGGGGTACAGGTTGATTTGTGGAAGGGTGAGAGGATTCACCAGAGACAGAGCTGGGAGCAGAACAGGCAGACTGACTGAAATACACTGCTGAGGGTAGCAATGGGTGAGACAGGAGAGGTCTGCTTGCCATGTGGGTATCTCCCCAACCGGCCAGGATCGAACTTGTGCTGCAGAGGCTGCTGACAGCTTCCAGCGTTGTGCTCGACCGCCTGTGCCACCAGGGAGGCCCCACTCTGTCCCAATTTACTCACCTGTTTGGTTTCTCTATACACTGCATGTGAGTAAAACCACAGATTTGTCTTCCTCAGTCTGATTACCTCACTAGGGATAGTAACCTAGTTCAATCCACGTTGTTACAAGTGGCTGAATTTCATCTTTTTCATCTTTTTTGATAGCTGCATAGTATTCCACTGTGTGTGTAACTACATGTTCTTCATTCATCAGTCAGTGGGGACTTAGGTGGATTCCATTTCTTGGATCTTACAAATAATGCTCTAATAAACAAGGTGTGTACATCTCTTTGAATTAATGTTTTTCAGATTTCTTGGTAAATACCCAGAAGTGTGATAACTGGATCATATAGAATTTCTGTTTTTAGTTTTTTTGAGGAATCTTCACACTGCTTTCAACAATGGCTGTACCAATTCACACTCCTAGCAACGGTGTATAGGAATTCCCTTCTCTCCACATCCTCTCCAACACTTGTGATCTCTTGCACCTAATCAGTATTTATTTTGTTAGCTTTTTAATCCTCATATGCTTGGACGTCTAGAAGCAACTGGGATTATAATGTTGGCAATCTTTGCTATTCACTCACCAAACTCACAGCAGTGCATTATCACACCCACAACTTTTACAAAAGTTCTTAAAACTGTAGTTTTCAAAACAGAAGAAACTTTATTTCATAAAACTATATTGATGTAAATATCCAGTACTCCCAAACAACTGCAGTAACACATATATCCCTTTGGGTTTTGACATTTTCTCCCAAATCCCTCCTCTTTCATATATACAAATCCCAGTCCATTATTTTGAGTATTTTAAAACCAGGGTATGCATTAATATGGAGTTCAATGATTATTCAAGGCCTTCATCTGTATATTGTACAATTTGATCATTTTTACTGCTCTAAGGACCATTTTATGAAGACACATTTGGAAATAAGTCCTATCATAAAGTCATAATTATTTTTGACAATGCTCTCCCTTAATCTCCCTGTTTCCCTTTTTGTGGTCTGTTTTTCTCTTTGATCTTTACTGTAGGTTCTTTCACAAAAAAATTGTAGTGACATTTAAAAAATGTATCCATATTGAAAAGGAACTGCTAAGCAAATCTTTCCTGCTAAAGGGCCTTAGGCTTGGTGCAGTAAATAATCCAGTGCAATTGTAAATAACAAGTTTACTTGCTTGATAAACCTTTCCTTAGAGAGCTTTCCATCTAAGTTTAAGCTTATCTAAACAAGGTTACATTTTAACAAGGTCGGACAGCTGGCCAAGCTGATTTATCTCTCAAAGGACATCCCCAAATGTCCATCTTTCCCCCTTTGTCTAGGAGTTTTACAGCAAATAGTTGTGCTTGCTAACCAATGTTATCAATGTAAGGCAGTTGTGTATGAAAGAAACCCTTTGTTTCTAGACAGGTGCTCAGACCTTACGGGACTGCCCAGGTCTGAGACCTCATGAATGAGTAATAAAGCTTCTCCTGGCCTCACCATTCCTGAAATACCGCTTGTTCTTCCCTTGCCTGGGTAAAAGGCTAGAATTTGTTTCTGCAACAATATTTTTCAGTATATTGTTTCTTATGCCTTCTACCGACATCCTCTTTCCTTCTAAATTAAAAAAAAAATTTTTTTTTTAAGATTTTATTTATGCATACAAGAACTAGGGTAGAGGTCAGAGGTGCACGGGGGTGAGAGGATTCACCAGAGACAGAGTGGGGAGCAGAACAGGCAGATTGACTGAAACACACTGCTGAGGGGAGCAGCGGGTCAGACAGGTGAGGTCTGCTGCACCAAGTGGGTCAGCTTCCTGGCAGGGAATCGAACTCATGATGCAGATAGCTTCCTAGTGCTGAGACTTAACTCCTTGTGCCACCAGGGAGGTCCTTTCCTTCTAAATTTAATGAGTGTTTTGTTTGAGCATCCCATCATGTGTCTATAAGGAAAGTGACACCACACACAGCTTCCGAGAGACTACCAGTGTGCTTGTGTGTATTGCACTGAAACAGGATCCCTGCGTTTCTTTCCTTGCTTGCCTGGATCTTGTCTCCATTCCTTTTTTTCTAGCATAGATTCACATCTTTCAAGTTTATGATGAAAGGGAGAAAGAATGATTCATCATTAACTTTGGTCCATAGCCTCATAAATTTTCTTCTCTTTACCTAACTAATCATCATCATTACTAATTATGTTCCAGAAAATAAACTGGAATGCAGGCTGGCTTAAGATAGAACAAATCAGTGTATAAATTGGAGGGGCTGCTGTCAAATGGCTGAGTGACTGAGCACAGCAAATAGGAACTGTTTCCTATTCTGCTTTTGTGCCTGTGCTTATTAAGGCCTGGAATTTGCCTGGATAGAATTGGAAATCGAATAAGTATAATCTAATTTTAAGGGAGCTCAACACCAATTAAGTGAGCATTACTTGAAACATAAATTAATAAAATTGTATGTTGGTTTTGTTGAAGGATGGTGGTATGTCAGGTCTGGGGCTGGTGCCAAGGAGAACACTTGCTTGTGCTTTTCAAAGTGGTGGTTCTTGGACAATGGTTGTTCAGGAAGTGCCTCTGAGCAGGTCACACAGGGCACTTGATATGTGTTTGGGACAAAGGAGGAAGGCAGTACTAGTGTCCTCCTAGCCCTTCACTACCTGGAGGTACATGGACTTTTGAGCTTGCTCCATCTTCAGCCACAACTCTGTTGCTGCCATTATCCATTCTGGGCCTACGAGGAAGCAGGCACCAAGCAGTGACTTGCTCCTGTGTCATCCTTGCTGTGGCCCACAGGCTGTAGCATGTGGTCTGTCACCCCTCCTGGATGTGGCCATCTCTCTGCTCCCTCTGGAACCTTCTCATCCTGGCCTGCGTGCAGGTTCTGTGAGAATTTTGTTTCTTTAAAAGGTATCTGTCTCAAACACCCAAGCATTAAGAGCAGAGAGCCTAAAACTCTGAAGAGAAGCTTCTCTAAGACTCTCATATTAGAAAAAAAATCCCCAGGCCAGCATCACAACTAGAGTATGTAATTGCTCGCCTGCTTTCCTCTCTGCTTGTGATGATTTCTTGACCTGAAAGTAACCTGCCCTCTGATTTTACAAGTCTAAATCCTCTTCATAATCCAGATTTTTCACTGAGCTGCCTGTTTCCTGCTGCTCCTGGATGGCATGTACTTTGTATTTATATTGAAATGTGTTTAAGTACCTCTAGGAGTTTCTTATGGGCAGTGACAAGGTCTTAGTTACAAGGGAGGAGACTTTGAATAAACAAATGAAAGAAAAGGTGTATTCATTTGTTCCTTCAATTGACCTGTTTTTAAATTGCTGAAGATGGTTAAGTTGGGTCTGATTCATCTTTATATCCCACTGTAGTTAGCATTGTGCTTTATTCATGGTAGATATTCAACAGATTTATTTTTAAAAAAATTTCTGCTTTAATGAGGTATAATGGACTTTAGTAAAATTATAAGTTAGGGTATACATTACAGTGATTTGATATGTTATATATCATGAAAGGACACCCCCCCCTTCCCCTGCGCATCCCTATCTAGTCATTAAAAACCTCCATCACCTCACATATTTATCTTTTATTTTTGGCAAGTACATTTAAGTTCTGTAAACTTCAGCTATTCAATATTATGTTTTTGAATTAGTGAATAGCTGAGTAGTTGATTATGATATGCACTTTCTGAAGCTCATCTTTCTGAGTGCTGCATTACTGTATTCTACACTTAATAATTTAGGTGGGGGTTCTAGGACTGGCAATTATTTCCACAGTGGTGACTGAAGGTTCTTATAAGAGTCTCTTGGTGCTCCATCCAAAGACAAATAATTTAGATGTTTTTCCTAAGGAGCAGAGTTGGGCAGCTTGTATTGAAACACAGGTAGAGCCTTAGGAGGGTCCTCAAACCCCAATTTAAGTTGATCTAAGTCATTCTGCTGGCCGCTGATACCAGCAGTCTGATAGTCTTAACATCTGTTATGGTGAAAGATGCCTGCCAGTTGTCTCTGACCATCTTTCACTGCATAATACTTGATTGTGATGAGTGAGCTAATACTTGCTTGTATTCTTGCTTCTTGGTGCAAGCCTAATAGCAATGAAATGAAAGAACCAGCTGTAAGGAAGTTCCTCATCCTGTGTGCCTTTGTGAGCCCTAAGTCCTGAAGGTTCACTGCTGCTGGTGGTTGTTTTAATTATTGCTGTTTGGGGTTTTTTGATTTGTTTTCGTCTTTAAAACCAATTGACCAGAATTATCTTTATTCAAATGATTGGGTGGAAAAGATAAAAGATGCCTCAGTGTGCTTGTTTGGTGCTTTGTTTTAATTACCAACGAGAGAACAGTGAACCCATAAAATGAATAAGCCCATATAAAATGAGGAAGGTAGTTACATGAAGTACTTAGATTTGTAAAGTTGCCTGACAATTAATATTTACAGGAGGGTCAGTTGAGTCACGGAAAGGAAGTCAGAAGTTCTAAAAAGCTTACTTTTAGAAACGCTGCCAACTTAATGGAAGCAGAATTTCTCATGTGTTTTTATTTTTATATGATTTTATTTTTTGAGGTGACTAGTTTACAGCACTATATGATTTAGGGGAATAGGTTCAGACCATTACAGATGATTCTCCATGAAAAGGGGAGGGGCATTGAACAGGCGCCATTTTCCCTACCCCCACTTACATACAGTTGTCTTAGGCCACAAATCCCAGCAAGGGATGAACTGGATTTCTTGATTGGGGTCAGCTGGGAAGGAGCAGGTGGCTATATAAAGGGAGGAGGAACACAGAAGGGGAAGGAGATTTGAAGGAGACATATAGAGGAGAGACAAGTAGAGATACTTGGAAGAGATCTGTACATGGTGAGACAACTATTGGGCAGGGGGTGGGGTCTGGTCCTGGCCTTTGGCAGAGATAGTGGCAGCTGTTCTCTTAACCTCATGTTGGATTATGTGGTATATTTTTGTTTTTTGGGGTTTTTTATATATATTTTTTTAAGATTCATTCATTCATTCACTCATTTATGCAAGCACTGGGTACAGTCAGAAGCGCGGGAGGGTGAGAGAATTCACCAGAGCCAGAGAGGGGAGCAGAGCAGGCAGAAGGACCAAAGTACACTGCTGAGGGGAGCAGCGGGCGGCAGGAGAGGTCTGCGGGCCATGTGGGACCCTCCTCCGGCGGCCGGGGAGTAGCCGGGGATCAAACCGGCGCTGCAGAGGCTGCAGGCAGCTTCGCAACCCAGCGCTCAACCGCTGCGCCACCAGGGAGGCCCTTCCAGTATATTTTAGAAGAATTATCCCCCAATCACTGAAATATACAAAAAGGACTAGCAGGCTCCCTCTCTGTGAAATTTGGGGCTGTTATGTACCCCAAAAGGAGTATTCACCATGGCAATTCTCAGACAACTCACCTTCCTTCCGGACATTATGGGAATCCTGTTGTCTCGTGGGTGGGACATTTTTATGCTTTTGTTAAGACACTTGAGCGGTGGTACAGATTCATCAGACATGCTAACTTCTCAGCTTATTTGAAATAACTAACTTGGCATTTTTTTGTCTCCTTCAGAAACTGAATGCTAGACGCCTGTGAGCCCCTGACAACCTGAAGGCTTTGGAAAGAAGGAAGGCCTGGAAGCAGGGCTCCTGAGAACAAGCTCCTCCCCGGTGGCCTTGGCATTTCAACTCTTGGTCCAGGATGGAGACCCTCTCCCAAGATTCTTTGCTGGAATGTCAGATCTGTTTCAATTATTACAGCCCACGGCGAAGGCCCAAGTTGCTGGATTGCAAACACACCTGCTGCTCAGTGTGCCTGCAGCAGATGAGGACGAGCCAGAAGGATGTGCGGTGCCCCTGGTGCCGGGGCATCACCAAGCTGCCCCCAGGCTTCTCCGTGTCGCAGCTCCCCGATGACCCCGAGGTCCTGTCTGTCATCGCCATCCCTCATGCCTCCGAACACACCCCTGTCTTCATCAAACTTCCCAGCAATGGGTGCTACATGCTGCCCCTGCCCATCTCCAAGGAACGAGCGCTGCTGCCTGGAGACATGGGTTGCCGCCTGCTGCCCGGGAGCCAGCAGAAGTCTGTCACCGTGGTGACCATTCCCGCCGAACAGCAGCCTCTGCAAGGTGGGGCTCCCCCAGAGGCGGCAGAGGAGGAGCCAGACAGGCGGGGCGTGGTGAAAAGCTCCACCTGGTCCGGGGTGTGCACTGTGATCCTGGTGGCCTGTGTCCTGGTCTTCCTTCTGGGCATCGTGCTCCACAACATGTCCTGCATTTCTAAGCGCTTCACTGTGATATCCTGTGGCTGAAGGCACTGCAGGGAAGTCTCTTGTGGGTACCAACTAGGGGTTGAGCAGGTGTTGGTGATGGGATCACAGTGAGAAATGGGGGTGGGGGGGGGAGAGAGATCATTTGGTGCCAGGCACTGCCTCTGGGCTGTCACTTGATTAACCTGAAGACAGACACGGAGGGCAGAATGGAAAGTCTCAACACGACACCAGGCAGATCACTCTGAGTGTTGATGGCAACGGCTTCGAAGATGATTGCATGCATCCTCATAATCATTTATTAAATGGACTGTAATTTATGATTTTTCAAAGTCACGTTATGAGATAGACATATTCTACTTAGATGTTAAACTGTGCAAGTACATACAATGTGATCTCTCAATGTGGTAGATTAAAAAAAAAGATGCTATGTATACAAGTAGAATTAAACCTGAGAATCCATGTACAAATTCAGCAAAGACATGCCGTGCCGGTGGCTTTCCTTTTTACAATGAAACCCCGTCTTCATTTAGTTGCTAAGGCTTTTTATACCTTTTGAATGGCACCAAATTAAAATAAGTTAAACGGACAGTCATTTTTTGAAGAAAAATATTTGAACAAGTGTTTCCGACGTGTTGTTTTGTCATGTACCTTCATTTTTCTTCCCTTGTAATTAGAGCTCGCTACGTGTTTATTAAACTGAAAGCTCAACAGGGGAGCAATAAACTGAGTAATAATGGGAAATACCTAATCCCGCAGGAAACCTATATGCCAATTTTTCTCAAGCCATCTCACAAAATAAGAATTTTAAATGTAAATATTGTGTATTTGTGTGTATGTATGTGTGTGTGTACACTTCGATTCACCTCAGGTTTCGAATCTTTTCAGAAGATTCCTGGGGGTAAGACTTTGTGGACAGGAATGAATCAAGGTTCTAAAATGGGGGACTCCTCGTGGGCAGTAGGACCCAGCTCGTGAGGGGTCACAAACTCATCGCTCCTAACACTTGCTCCTTTTCTGTGTATTCAAGTCCTGTATCCTGTAAGGCATAAATGGAGAGCAACAGAAGATTCTAGCTTCTCTCCCAGATTGGTGGGAGAGGTATTGTAACAACCGTGAGTGTTGTTAACAGATGACAAATCCAGACGGCCATTTTTAATAGACCGCCATGATTGTGTTCTGAGAGATAATGTTTCATGAGAGTTGAACCATTGAGAATTCCAGTTTTCTCTTGTTGGTGTAGATGAGCAAATCTCTTGGATTTTAATATATATTTTTATTGAGAAAAGTGGCAAATAAATCAACAACTCATTCCATTTGAAAAGTTCATCATAAAGTTAAAATACCCTTAAATATGGGGTGGTCAATAACAATAGTTGGGAAGAAAGACCTGCTAATATTAAATGACACATTCCCATGCCTGGGTGTGTGTGCTTCAGAAATAATTGAGCTTTATAGTTCTGATTTCTTTTATGGAATTCATGAAGCAAGCAGTATGTGACAAGGACTCCATTCATTGATATTATCTGTTGATGTTCTACTGAATCTATGAAAATCTAGGTGGGAAAGATAAACAGGGATTAGTTCCAAAGATCAAGGCTAGAAATAGCCTTGTAAGACTGAGACAATTTAATTTACTTAATGGTAACTGTTCCCTTTGAGCAGCACAAAATATACATATTACAGTGATGGAATTATTGTGAGATAAAACAGCAAACAATATAATGAATAGGAACCAAAGCTAGCACTGTTCATTGGCATGAGAATTCTATATAGAAACATGGACTTGGGTTATCAAATCTTTCAAATTTGTCATAAGTCCTTTAGGAAATGCATTTGAAAGCTTAAACTAGAAATTAGGTTAAAATGTCATTTTATTGCATAAGCTATTGGGCATTAAACAACAAATAATCAGGGGTTTATTTGGTATTAATAATTTAGGTATCATATTAGCTGAATACTATCCTCTATTACGGAACATAATATACTGTTGGGTTAGCATCAATTTCTCAAATTCTCCCAGGCTGCCATAATGCATGTTCAACCTAATTTCTGTTCCCCTTGGGGAAAAAAACAAAACAAAACCCAGAAATGTGGCATTAAGAATTCTTAATGCCACATTTCTAATGGACTTAACTCTTGTCATTTTAAGCCATGCCATAGTCAAATTAATTTTGTAAATGATATCAACATACATTTATGTACAGTATGAAATGACTGGCCCTGTAGTATAGTACGTGATAGAACTCTACGTGTTAAGTAGGTATACATAGACACTAACGTGTGAAGATACAGCACCTGTGTTTCTTAGTGCAAAGCTATAGAGTAAAAATGTCCACGTATCTTTTACTTAAAAATAATCCCATGCTAGAGCTGCAACTAAGCAGTGCAAAATTAATGAAAATAGTTTCGATTTTACAACTTAAGGCGATAACAACCAAAATCAGAATTTTTGTGTGCATTTTACTGACCTAAGAAACAGTAAATGGATTCTGCCTGCAGTATTTGTGCAGCTGCTTGTTAGGATGGACATTGTACATATGTGTGTGTGTGTATGTGATGGCTCAGCTAGATAGAGTTTTTATAGATTTAATGATGTTTTAATGTTACTTGGCATCTTACTGCTCTGGCCTCTTCTGGCTTTTACCCCATGACACTAACAACTCAGCAAGTCCAGTGACACAAACGACCAGAATGCACAGTTTTACACATCATTGAAAAAAATCATGTCAGAAAGTTAAAGCTGAAAGCAACCTCTAGTGGCTTTGTTTTGTAGATCAAGCTCCTGAGACCTGCAGAGGTACGCGGCTGCTTGTCATTCTGCAGCTTAAGGAAGATGAGAACTTTGTGCTTGGACCTCTCTACTGGTCTTTTTCAGGGGGGATGAGTATCCTTTACTTATTCAACTCTCGTTTTAAGTTTTGTTTGTTACAGATTTATATGTTCATTGTAGTTAGCATCTACCTCTATGGGAAATGAAAGGAGGGTTGATTTAAGGAAGAGAATGAACATTGAAAGGAAACCATGTGATTTGAATTTTTGAGATTGCAAAAGCCTTGTTCCCCTTCCTCCCCTTATGTGTAAAGGACAGTGAGTGTTGTGTAAATAATAAACTATAAGAAGCATGAATCTTCATTTTTGTTAATGATCTTGACATGAGTGAGAGAATGCTTAATATAGAGCCAAGTATGCTATCAAAAAGTATTGTCTTTGGAAAATTTTTGTACAATAACCTGGGGCATAGGTTCTGTTGAAAAGGCAAATTGGCTCCTTATTCCAGTCATACTTTATTATAAGAAAACTATTGTTATTTTCTTTAAGAATATAATTAAATTTAATCTTGCACATAATTTAAAAGTAGGTCCCTTGCAGGTTAAATCCTATGCTGGTGTAGCCTTGAGATCTTCTAGGTTGGTGCTGTTTGGTAGAACTTTCAGTGATGATGAAAATGTTTTAGAACCTATGCTGACCAATAGAAGCCACTAGCCACATTGACTGATGGAACTGGGTTTTGTATTTTATTTAATTTTCAGTTATTTAAATTTAGTCACTCACATCCCTAGTGGCTACATATTGGACAGCACAGTTCTGGATGGTTGTGCAATGGGATCTAGCATTAAAGTGTCAACAGAATAAGGCTCAAAGACAGTTTGTGGTTTAGTAGCATGCAGTTGGCTAAAAAATATTCCTTTCTGGCCTTAAAAAAGTATATGATCTCAAGTATGACAATAAAAATTCATTGATTGCCCTTTGGGGTTATTACTTAGACTTTGGGCCAAGAAATGATCAGTGAAGCTTAAAGAGTGCTTTATGAAGCCCCTTTTCTGGATCATTAGCTGCATGTGAATATATTGTCCAAAAATAATAGTTAGACAGTAGCTGTAAAACGTTTGACTTGCAAGCTATGCATGACCTGTACTGTGAAATTGTGTTTAGGGTCTTGTGGCCAAAAAGTAAATGTTACAGAAAACAAAAAGCCTAATGAAATCCCTCTTCACTTCTAACATCTTACTCAAATGTTGCTGCATTAGTAAGGTGTGAAAAACAAGGGCAAGCATGTTTTGCAGTGTACGCAGAGAGTGTTTTTATTTGCCCTTGAAGTCAGCCAGCTTATCATTGTATTCGGTGTGGGCATATATCGGGGTCATTTTTCAGATGCCAGACTAAAACATAGGTATGTAGAGTGAGATTTGGCTTGTTTTAATCTTGCTTTTTTTTTTAATTTTATTTATCACACAAAGAATTAAAGATTTGAAGCCTCGTATAAAAAGGCACTTTTTTTTAAATAATATTTAAAAGCATTGCCCATGGAGTTTAAAAGCATGGAGGTTATTGAAGTTACTAAAATTGCTTTTTAAGTGAGTAAAGGGAAGCAGAAAATTGGGTTTGAGAAAAATTTTCACAGAAAGGTCAGACTCTTAACTGACAGTACAGTATTTATTTCTATCTAGGTTTTGATTTGAAGAATCCCACTTCTTTACTTCAAAAACATACTGGGTCAGAATTTCTCAGTTCGCTTTTCATTGTCTCCAAATGTAAATCAAGTGCATTTGCTTCCAACAGAATTGCGTTGATTTCCCCCCCTCCCCCAGAACTCATTTATAGGCATGACTGTTCTTTTTAGCTTGCCTTGAATAATTGGGTAATTTTTTTGCCAAAACAATAGTTAATCTTTAGGCTTAAGAGGAAGTTAGAGGTTCGAAGAATAGAGTGAAATACAAAAGGTTTGAATTTCTGTTTTCCCTTCAAACAATGATGCTGCCAGCCAGTGAGGATTTTGTTTCCCCCGGGTGTCATCAGTCAGTTGTCTTGTCTTCCTTGACCTGGACAAAGCCCCAATCCTCACCATATCCATCATTCTCAGTAAAACCTCAACCACAAGGTAATCCTTACCCAAAAAAACAACAAAAAAGAATTAGATTGTCAGGATAACTCGATCACTGTCTTGAAAGTAGTAGTCTGTTACAAAAGCGATGGATACTGAATATTGTCAAACATGAAATGCTTTTCCAAAATCAGTGGAAATTCAAGCCATTGATTTTTCTGGACACAGCTGAGTCCCCAGCTGTAGTCTATGTATCTAGAGTCCAGATAGATACATATGTTGACACACAACATGCTTAAGCTGTAGTTGGAGTTAAAAGATGTCAGTCTTGTTTTCCAATTGGTGGATTATATGCTGTTGAATTTAGACATGAATTTCAGGTTACATACATTATGTCAGTCTAACCACCCTTGGGAGTGTATATAACTAAACTTCAAATATATGAAGAGTGAGTGGGTTCTACTGTAGACATTTTTACTGAAAAGCTATTGATCTTTGAGGAACATAAGCAGGTGGGGCATTTCTATCTTCCAAATGGCTTTTTTTTTCCTGCTCAAGTGGGAGAGCATTAGTATTCCTGAACTCTTGCAGTATGACTCCAACTTTTTGCACGTTTCCTTGCACAGTCAGCCAATGATTTTTTTTTTTTTTTTTTTTTTTTCAGGATTCACTGCCTGGGGTAACCCACTATATATCACTTTCAATGTAGTGGTGCTTGAAAACACACATCTTGTTAGCTGGACTTTATTATTCTAGTCTAAGGTTTTTGATACTACTCATATTATGATCTTTTTAGGGACAATCAGTGACATTTGGGGCAGATGACTGAGGGAATCTCTTGAAGTCTGCAAAAGCAGGAATCTTTCTTTTTCTTGGATGTTCCCTATAGTTGCCCCTGTTCTAGAACACCACTCTACAATCATCCCCATGAGATAGAGTGTTAGTAGCTCATGTGAAAGTCTCTGTGGCTTCCCTGAGGTGTGAGTCATGAGGTTATTCTAACAAGAGTTTTCCAAAGGAGTGTTCCATTTTTAATTTGACATTTGCTTTTTGAGAATCCAGATAGTTGGATATAATGGTGGTAAAGGAGCAGGGGCTGTTACGAAGGAAATAGGTGAGGCAAATGCCCCTTGAAGGGGGACAAGTTGACATGTGTCACCCCTATTGAAATTGTGGGAGAACAGAGCAGCATCTGCATTGCCCTGTCTCAGAAAACTGGTCAGATTTCCTGTCTGAGAGACAACCCACTGGGTTTGTCCCTCTGTGGGAGGGGTTGAGACATGGCCTTGGTTCTGTAGCAGCAGCCAAGCAGATGTGTCCAGAGCATAAGAAAATACTTGCTTAAAGGGGAAGAGTCAGCGATGAGGTTATAGCTCCAAGATGCAATGTGTGGGAGTTGCAGGTCAGTCATGGCAGAAACCCCAGAAGAAGGAAACGGGACAACTAGGACTAGGTCTGCCAAGCACAACTTGTCATTCCAGGGTGGCCCATCAAATGCCATCCAGGACGTTTACCTTGAAGACATAAAGAGTGTGCTCAGCTGGTGAGGAGTGTGAGGAGGCCCCTTTCGCTTGTGAGCACACTGCACAATTTCAGAGCCTGCTTTGGGACTGGTTACTGAGTCACTACATATTTAGCATCCTCTTAACTGCAAACTCCATGCCTGTGCTTGACTTGTTGGGATGGCTTGTTCCAGGATATTTTGGTTTCTGCCCTGATTGCTGTTATTGATTATATTTTTTATTCCACCAATGATCCTGGTTGCCTCCCTTGGTAGTTGCAGGTGGGACTCGGGTTTCAGTTGGGGTGATCACAGACAGCCACACAACTGCTCACAGGGTTCCTGCCATTCTGACAGCACTATGGGTGGGGTCCCTCGCACTCTTGATAACTAATACTCCAGTCAAATGGCTAGATTAATGCTGCTCAGAGGCTGTTAGCTCAAGTCCTTGACATGTTTCATTTACAATTATGTGGGTTATTTATTTTAGGAGCTTTTCTTTTAAAGGGCTAAATAGCCCTACAGATAAATGAGCTGCTGGGCTGTGTTGAAAATATTGTCCAAATGTTGCCAAATATTGACTTTGTAAGGGGGATATCAAGCTGCTGTTTATAAATCTGAATGTCTTAAAAGCATTCTTGCTTGCTCTCTATGTTGTAGATGGTGTCTTAGCAAGTCCTGAGTTTTTCCAATGAACCCAATTTTAATATATGGTATTTTTGTATGCCAAACTGGTGTCTTGTCCTTTGTATATGTGGTAATGTTGATTTTATGACTACTGTTAAAACACATTTGCTATGATTAAAATTCATAAAACGATTTCACAATAGACTCACGTGTTGGTTATTTTTTCTCCCAACCCACAAAGAAAAATATTGGCTGGAATTTCATCACCAATGACTAAGAATCTTAATAGACTTGGGTAATAAAGTAACAAGGAGTCAAGGGTTTCTAGTGGAGGTGACTTTCAAGTGGCTCCTCTGAGAAGCCATAGGATGCACGGTGATGAGCACCTCCAAGCCTGTTTATGGGGTTGGACTCTTCGTGGCTTCTGGTGGCCCCACCTTGATCCTCCATTGTTTGGAAATGACATCGTACGTGTCAGTCCCCAAAAGGACCTTCTCATTGTGTCACATGCAGGACAACTGCGTCCAAGTCTCTGGGTAGTGAGAGGCCAGTTGACCTGGCCTCTTGACTGAGTCTAGGGAAGTGTCCCTCAATACATGTCATCAACCAGATGGAACATTTTTTTCCTCCCCTCTCCCTGCCCCATGTTTATTCAGGTAAATGTTGGTTTACATTATCGTGTCTGCTTTGGGGGTTATAGATTCCAAAACATCCTGTCTTTCAGTAACTCTGGATCATGTTAATGAATTCTATGAAGTTTGGCTGGTAGCCTGACCCTAATTAAGGGCTTATCAATTCTGATATGCCTGAATACTACTTTACGTATTCTCTGACTCTCGGAAAATTACAAAATTATCCCTACAGTTTAAAAGTGAGAGGTTACAGTGATTCAGTATTCATGCCCTGAACCAAAAAGCAAGTATTCTATTAGGGTGTTCAGATTTTTTGAGTGTAAAGTTTATCTCACATATTAGAATTTCTGGTGTGAATTTCTCTGGAGTCTAGCAGGGAGGAGAGGAGAGGGTGGGAGAGGGAGAATGGAGTGTGGTGAGTGGAGGGATTTGCGTATTGTTGGAGGGATTTGCTTCTGCTTGAGCTTTTCTACCAGCTAGAAAAGAAGTTAACTGGTAGAAAAAGGTACCAAAAAGGTACAAAAAGGCATTTAAGTGTTGGCACTTCTCTAGGTCTTAGTCCCTGGATCAAGACAAGATTATACCTTAAGTCTTATCTAGCAACTTCTCTGTAGACTTAACATGTCCAGAGTGAAGGAAGGGATCCCGGGAGAGCACTGCTTCTGTATCTTGCCTGAGGACATCCACATTAGCAATCTCTTCAGAAAAGGTGGTGCTTCAAGATCTTTGCCATTCTGGCCTCTCTCTGCCAAGGAGCTTTGGGGTGAGTAACTGAGGTCTGGAGCAGATGTTGGAGGTGCTTAGAGTCAGAGGAACAAGGGACACTCACTGAGTGCCACCCTCACCCTCAATCCTTTCTTGCACACCCTCCTTCATACTTTCCACAACATTTCCTGAAATAAAGCCCTACTATCTGCCAATGCATTCTTTCATTTGATGCTTTTGTTTCCAGTGATCATTCTTGGAAGAGAAACCCACGTTCAGTGTATACGGTGCAGCACTAGGCTGGGGAAATGGCAGCTGGGGGAAAGGAACTGAGCCTAGAATTAGACTGAGCCTCGGCTTTTCTTTTTATAGGCTTAAAACTTTTGCACAATTCTACTTGACCCAGAAAATGATATAGCTGTAATTGGATTCAGTCTCTCTCATTCTCCAAATCTACTGTTCCGTACATCCCCATCTCTCTTTATACTATTTTTTTTAAGATTTATTTATTTATTTATACAAGCACTGGGTACAGTCAGAAGCGCGGGAGGGTCAGAGAATCCACCAGAGCCAGAGAGGGGAACAGAACGGGCAGACTGACGAAGTACACTGCTGAGGGGAGCAGTGGGCACCAGGAGAGGTCTGCGCGCCATGTGGGACCCTCGCTGGAGGTCGGGGATCGAACTGACACTGCAGAGGCTGCAGGCAGCTTCGCAGCCCAGTGCTCAACCACTGCGCCACCAGGGGAAGCCCTCTCTTTATACTATTGTACTTAATAATTGATAGGTTTTTTAGTTATTCACAAAAATGAATGTATAGATGCACATATTTGCACTCATTCCTGTGTGTGTGCCTGTGTATGAGAGTATATGCATGTCACATATACATATATCACACACATTATATACATGTATCACACATCATACATATAGGTGTGTGCATATATACATACTACCTATGTATATGTAGCAATCAACAAATGTGTATCCGTATAGAGAGAGATTTATTATAAGAAATTAGCTTGTGTAATTGTAGAGGCAGGAAAACCCAAAATCTTTAGGCTAGGCCAGCAGGATGCAGACCCACAGAGGAGTTGATGCTGCAGTTTGAGTCCACTGGTAGGCTGCTGGCAGAATTCCTTTTTCCTCAGAGGTCAGTCCTTTTTCTCTTAACATTTTTAACTGGTTAAAGGAGGCCTGCCCACACTATAGAGAACAACCTGCTTTATACAAAGTCTACTGATTTATATGTTAAGCTCGTCTAAAAAAATTCCAGCAACACCAGACAAGCCTATGTCCAAATATCTGGCTCTCACAGCCTATCCCAGTTGACACATAAAATTAACCAATATAATATTGGTTAATTAATTTGTTAAAGTAATTTGTGAATCTCCAAAAGAAGAACAAACTATGTATCACTTTCTCCCAATTAATTGGAGCAAGTAATCCATTATTTTCAGAATACCTATTAATATTTGCTAGAACATAGATCAAAAACTTGGGATACTGAGTTTAAGTAATGACCTTTGCAATTTTGACTTATCCCAGATAATCAAAATCTGGCAAAAAAAAAAAAAAAAACACCCCACTTATTACTTATATAGTAAGATTAAGCCATTAAATCACATTTGCTTTTTTTGATTTAAAATAATATCACATAGGGCCTCCCCTGGTGGCACAGTGGTTGAGTGCTGGCCTGCGAAGCTGCCCGCAGCCTCTGCAACGCTGGTTCCATCCCCAGCCGCTGGCGAGGGTCCCACGTGGCGTGCAGACCTCTCCTGCCGCCCGCTGCTCCCCTCAGCAGTGTATTTCGTCGGTCTGTCTGTTCTGTTCCCCGCTCTGGCTCTGGTGAATTCTCACCCTCCAGCGGTTCTGATTGTACCCAATGCTTATATAAATAAAATAAATAAATCTTTAAAAAAAATAAAATAATATCACATAAATGTAAAATACCAATTTTTATATTAGATTCACCTGGATGGTATATTGTGAGTAATCTGTAGGCTAAAATTCCATGTACTGCACACATTACCAATGAAATGTTCACATTAACAAATGGGGATGGGAGAAATGGATACATCTGTTTTAGCAATAAGGCTCTAGATGATTCACACTGGAACACAGTGCATACATAGCAGAATAGTTTTGGAAAATTATAGCCTAAAAATTCATAAATATTCATTACTACATACTGTGGGGTTAAAAACAACCAACAACAAACTAAATTGATAATGATGAGCAAAACTAACAATAATTTGCTATTAAGAAGTAAGAAGAGCAGCAATTAACAAAACATGATCATTCAAGGCAGTGCTGATCATGAATACTATCCTTCTCCCAAATTGTAGGAATTTCAGCTATTTGCATATGCACATGTTCTGGTAGAAGTCTTGCAATGTTAGCAAAATACTGAATTGGAGATATGCTTAAGCTCTCAAAACTCCAAAAGCACTAATTTTTAGTTTAAAAATACCAAATTTAGCAAAACACATGTAGGCAGTTACTAATGATTTGCTCTCACTCAGGCATTCGAGAAAGAGGTTCAAGATAAGCAGGAACAACCCATTAGGAAGCCTGGTTTGGCCCCAGCATGCAGAGGGTTTGACTTTGAAATCTAGTCTGTAAAGGATTTAGGCACACAAATAAAGGAATTTATAAACATATGCAAAACACATAAATTAAAAATAAATCAATTTTCCATTTTCTTGAACATCATTTTAATAGAAATTGAAATTTCATGGAATGAAATCTATAGCTGTTAAGATTAACCTTCAGATATATTCAATATATAGGCAATATAAGGATTATCAGCATTTCTATAAATTTCTGTTCCTATAAACTTTAAACACATGAGTTCCCACCACCTGGTTAATCCCTTTTAAATTACGTTTCCCTAACCCCACGAATTTAGACAAAATAACACCTCCTGCCTATCTGAATGTCTCGATTTTATCCCATGCTGATCTGTCTTATCATCCAACCATCCGAAAAGTAGCTTTCATCCCCAAATAAAATGTTTGACCCCCACTCCAAAGTCTCAGTCCAGCTCCTCGGCCTTTTGTGGAGAAGATATTTGGTGGATTTTATGTTGATGGAGATCACTATTAATGTCAGAATGACTTCAGTTTTCATAATTCTGGAAATGGTGTTTTGCTTTAAAAAAAGATGAATATGTAAACTTCTAAGTGAAGCAGAATTAGTGACAGTGGGATTAAATGGGGAGACTTCCTACGAGAGATTTCAAACCAAATATCCCTCTTCCCCCTCCAGGAGATCCTGTCTGTCCATCATGCCTGGATCTCTCTCTAATAGGCTGAGATCTATCCTTGCTTTGCACACACCGTTGCATCCGCCAGCACCTCGTGGAGTGATTGATGCTACCAAGTATTTGCTGAATGAATGAGCTGATGAGTCATCCTGCGTGCTGAGTAATTTGGTCACCTCCGGCTTCGGTGGCACTGACAGTTTTGGAGTACCCTGGCGCTTGGGCTTTTCTTTTTCTTTGCAGATTTCATCACTTTCTGTACTTAGATTCTTGCTATTGCTGTGGGGAATAGTCTGCTTTCTCCGTCCTGCCCATCAAACCCATTTTAATGAGCTGCTCCTGTTCAGCTGTCTTCCTGCAATAAAGCCATTTCCTCTTCCTCAAAATGTTCATGCTCATGGCTGACTGGCTTGGCAGCTTCGCTTGTTAATCAGAACTAACTGGTGTCAGTCTACACTGACTCTTCCTTTGACCACCCATAGATAGAGTGCATTCCCCCGGTCCATTCTTTTGACTGTCTAACCATACTCTCTTTTATTGTATTTAATTGTGTTTAGGATGGTGTAAGGGCAGGAACAGGCACAGTGCAGGTTTTCTGATCCCATGCAGACCGGGTAAAGGAGGAGGCAGAGTCCTCAGTGGTTTTGCAGGTTTTTATTGGGGTTCAGCGGGTACGTGGCAGGCAGGGGTGCTGCAGCAAATCTTCACTCTATCTGGGCTCTCTGGCCTTCTCTGCTTCTCTCTAGGCTTCTCTTTTGGCTTCTGCTGCTGCTGCTGCTGGCGTCCCCGTGACACCGCCCTTAAAAGCCCAGTCTCAGCCGAGGTGAATCCCATCTACCTATGCCCACACCCTATTCCAGGTGCCCGCCATCAGGCATGCATTCAGGACCGCAAGGATCCATCATCTATCCTGATGGTGGGAGGGCAGAAAAGCCTGACATTTTCTTTACCCTACAGCGGGAGAGTCTGGGGATGAGGGTAAGTGCGGACAGAGCACTGAAGGCCTCATGCGAGGGCTCACTCATCTCACCCTAGTCCTGGGAGGAAAAAGGGAGACTATGAGTGTGATTATGAGCATGTGTAAGCATGAGTGTGTGAGTGTGCAAATATGAATATGTATGACAGTGTTGTAAACCTAAGTGTAAATCAGTGTGCTGTGAGTGTGTGAGTGTGAATGTATAAGAGCATTGTATTAAATCGGTAAGTGTGTGGGTGTGTCAGTCTCGAGGACATTACTGGTTTCGCCAAGTAATGTCGCCAAGTAATTTGACTGGGCATTACTGGTTTCTCCAAGAGTGGCAAAGGGTGTGTAGGGTAAGGAAAAATGTCAGGCTTTTCTGCCCTCCCGCCATCAGGATAGATGATGGATCCCTGTGGTCCTGAATGCATGCCTGATGGCGGGCACCTGGAATAGGGTGTGGGCATAGGTAGATGGGATTCACTTGGGCTAAGACTGCTTTTAAGGGTGGCGTCACAGGGACGCCAGGAGCAGCAGAAGCCGAGAAGCCAAAGCAGAAGCCGAAAGAGAAGCCGAGAAAGCAGCAGCAGAAGCCGAAGAGAAGCCGAGATCACCAGAGAGCCCAGATAGAGTGAGGATTTGCTAGGGGCTGGGAGGCCTGCCAGCCTCCCGGCCCCCCAACACCCCTGCCTGCCATATGCCTGGTGAGCCCCAATAAAGGACCTGCAAAATCCACTGAGGACTCTGACTCCTCCTTTACCCGGTCTCCATGGGATCAGAAAACCTGCCCCGTGTCCAGTTTCTGACCTTACAGGGTATGCCCAGATATAGTAGGTGCTCAGTAAATGCTGCACATACTGAAGAATAAAATAATCCAACTCTTTCCAATAAGAAAGGCTAAAAAAGAAAAATGGAATAGGACAATCTTGAATATACACATTTTCATAGATTCCGATGTCGACTATCTACTTCTAATATAATTTACCTCAATTGTGCAATGCAGTTTAAATCTTAAGTAAAATTTCTCTACTTGCTTCTTTAAAAAAAAAGTTCTATCAGGTGACCTGTATAAGAATCTAAAGCTAGCAGTTTCCTCATACTCCAATAGAGATGTTAATAATAGTGCATGATTTATAGGGTTGTTTTGAGATTTAGGGCAATTCATACAAATTAAGTGAACTTGGAAGAGTGTTGGTAGACTGAGTTCTCAAGCAAAGAAAGTTCTCTCTGTGTGTGTTGTGTGCGTGCATGCACATACCTGCATTTCTAGCTCGTGTGTCTAACCCACATAGGACCTTGCTATTTAAAGTACACAAGCCTAAAAAAAAAAAAAAGTACACAAGCCTCATAATAGGAAAGGCAATAAGGATGTGAAAATTTGGACTACTTCCTTTTTTTTGAGGGGTAGTTTTTTGAGGTCAAACAACCTTACCTTCTCTTTGAACATATATAGTAATTGTCAAGAAACTGCCACTGATTCCATTCTTGAAAAGAGTGGAAGGGTCTAGAAATATAAGGTGAGTTGAGGCTATCAAAAAAGACAGTTGGTGGGCCTCCCCTGTGGCGCAGCGGTTGAGTGCTGGGTTGCAAAGCTGCCCGCAGCCTCTGCAGCGCCGGCTCGATCCCCGGCTGGATCCCCTGCTGCAACCCGGCCACCGGAGGAGGGTCCCACATGGCGCGCAGACCTCTCCTGCTGCCCGCTGCTCCCCTCAGCAGTGTACTTCGGTCCTTCTGCCTGTTCTGCTCCCCGCTCTGGCTCTGATGAATTCTCTCCCCCTCCCGCGCTTCTGACTGTACCCAGTGCTTGTATAAATAAATAAATCTTAAAAAAAAAATGCGGTTGGTACATAAAACCTAAAAAATAACAATGACAAACTGCAAATATGACTATTTCTTGAATGTTGTCACCTTTTCGGTGAGGTTGTTTTTCCTCTTCTTTTTTTTTTTTTTCAGAAGCAAAAAGCCCATTTCTTATTTCATTACAGCCTCCAATTTGCTGTTCCAGACTGAGTGACTTTATGTATGGCTAATTCAACTGGATTTATTTGAGAAGCTCAAGAACTAATTTATTTATTCCATTTATTTTTACAGCATGCCCATTATCCAGGGATTCTGGGCACATATAAATGATCTGCTTGGGATTGGCAAACAAGAACTGTTGATAGATGGAGAGTAAGCAAAGTCTAAGAACATTTGTCAAAAGGATTCTTCCCTTCCAAAAATGCTTGGTTAAGCAGGATGGTCTTGCAGTTTTCTTGGATCTTGACATTTTAGGGTTCATAAGCATTTGCCTTTGACACTGACAAGAGGAGTCCCTGGGTGAGATTGGAACAGTGGGATAGGAAACCCAGAGGTGAGAAGTGTCCCAATGTATCTATCTGGAAAGGCCTGGGCTCTGTCACCTGCAGGTCTGCATATTCTGGGATTCACACAGGGCAAGGCTCTGGGGCAGATGATCCTGTGTGTCTCTGACATGTCTCCAAACTTTCAACCTGGATTCAAGACGGAGGGAAAAGATGCTAGTCCCCAGGAAGAGGAGGTCAGGAAGAAGCGAGCCAGAAAGGAACCAAGAACTGAAGATTTTCCAAAGGTTCCCACTCAGGAGAAAACCATTAGCATCGAAAATGATCAAAAGAGGAAGCGGAAACCATCCCTGCTCCTCCTTTAAGTCCCTCCTTCAAATCCTCCTCTGCCCAGGAGACTTTAAGATACCACCCTGTCCCGTCACCTGCTGCCTGACTTCCAGTAAGTCTCCTCTACAAACTCTGTTTTCTTATCTGAAAAAACAAGGAAGTTGGCCTAAGGTAAAGGTTTCCAAAGATACATTCCCTGGGAGCCCAAGGTCACGCCCACCAAGTTCCAACGCATTTTGCTGTCAAAGCTGTTCTGCTGCCGAAATGCATTTGAGAGCTGCTCTTCTAAGGTACTTTTCAGCTCTGCCCTACTTTTTCCTCCAGTCAGCCTCTCCCCTTTAAGGTGGTTCTAGCGGGACTCTAAGCGCCAAGTCTTGGCAGCCTCTCCCATGGGGTTCAGGGAACAAAATGTCAACATAGCCTTCATTAAAGGCTGGTCCCCCTCTCAGGAGATTCTAAGAAAACCCCCAGAGGCCAGCTGTCATTTTCACAGTTTGATGGGATCAAATGACTGATTTTAAAGAGGCAGCTCCAAAACAACACGGCTTTGAATGGGCCATTGAAAGGCAAAGTAGCACAGCAGCACTACGAATGTCTTTTTATAGCAATTAAGCGCAGGGTCAGTCATATAAATACATTGGTGGGGCCAGCCAGATTGGACCGTGAATGGAACAGCAACGCTGGGAGCCACAAATAAATGATAAAGTGAGTGAGAGGGGGGATGTGACTTTGCCTTGTTGAAGACAAGTTCATGTTTGGGATGCGGGCCGATGGAGACAGCAAACAAAAATAGTGTGTATTAATGGGCTGAACAACTCACCTCCTAGCTCCCACAGATGGCAGAGGAGCCTAAAAGCAAATTAAGCCTAAATGGGTCACCAAATGCTTTTTGGCTTTTCTTCGTGATCAAGACAGATCTTCATGGCCTGATCAGCCTTTCTATTAATGCAAAGACTTTAAAGATTTTACCCTGGCAGCAGGAAGGAGGCGAAGGCGACCTGTCAGGCACCCCATAAATCCCAATTATTGACTGTGCCAGAGCTGTGTGTGTGGATAAGTGGATTTGCTGCTTATTTACAAAGCAAACCAGAAACAGTCCTGCATTCATTCCTTCCCATTTGCTGGGCCATTTGTGTCTAGATCAATGAATGAGATTCTACAATCTGCTTAAGTGTTAACTTTCTCTGAAATTTTCCATTTCTCTGACAGATAGTTCATTGCTAGGCAGACTTTCATTTTCTGAGGAAGGTTAAATAGGGAAATTGTTTTGAGCTGATGACATCGTGGGGTGAGGGTGGAGGGTATACCTGGATGGAGTGAGAAAGGTATGGGTCTCTAAGTCAGGACATTCATTGAGGTTGAACTTTCCATCCCTGGACCTCAGGAAGTGACATCAACATTAACCTAGTGTTGGAATTATAAATAATCAGGGAGGGTCCTAATCTGGGCAGTCATGTCAGGCCCTTTCACCACCTCCTCCCCACTAAAGTCTAGTAGAATTTTCAAAATCTGAAGATACCCAAGGCTTTCTGCAGACCCTATGCTAGAGCTGCCCATGGATTAAAAAAGGGAAGAAAAGAAAATTTGGATGTAAGCTCTGGCATTGCAACTTATCTGTATAACCTTGGGGAAAATGAGTGCAGTTCTCTGCTCCTGTTTTTTCCTCTGTAAAATGGGAATGATAATAGACACGCTAACTCTCTCAGATAGTTACTCTGGCAATCAAACAAGATAATTAAACTTGTGAAAATGCTTCAGGAAGCTTAGAAATAGAATAGCATCTATTAAGTGAAAATCTTCAGTTACTAGTGAATGCACCTTAAATACCTGTGCATGAATGACTGTGCAGAATAATAAAAGAAGACTTGCATTTGTTTATTTTTCTTCTGCATCCTATGACCATGGCCCTGGTTTAGGTGCTCCTCAGCAGATTCCACTCCCCTTTTCATTAATGTCTCTGCCTTCTGCTCTGTCTCTACCACTTGCATTTCATCCTCTGCTAATCTAGTGTTTTCTTTCAAAAACTATAGCCCTGGGGGCATGGCCTTCTCCTGAGGAACCCTGACCTGTATACAATGTGGCCATTGTATGAAGATGAATGGGGTCCAGGTGTGTTAGCATCACACACAGGGGGCTTCATTCCTTCCTCTAGCTACCTCTCTAGCCTGCCTTTAAGCTCCTGCACTGTTAAGAGGTTTTAAACCTCCCATGAACACCATTGTCCATTCACTGTCCCTCCCTCCCAGTCAGTCTGGTCTACCAAGGAAACGCCTCCATTTTCCAGCACAGATGTCATAAACCCCTAGAATTGAGCCCTTCCTTTGTGGGATTTGGGGTCTTATATTGTTTTCTTTCATGCTTAGTATAGCTATAGAACCCATATCTCTCCTGTATTGACTGTGACCTGCTACAGAGAAAAATTTTACTCATATCCCACCATCTGGAATAAGCGATATGTAGAGAGGGTTCTTGACCGCTGTCTTTTCTCCTACCCATACTCCTTACAGCATTTGGCTATTGAAAATGTTGATGTTCTCAGGCGTTAATAGGCCCTTCAGGCTGTCTGCCCTCAAAATTGATGGTCTGGCTCAATAGATTGGATTTCACCTCGTCCTCACTTTCTTTCCTCTGTTCCTTCTCTCTGTTTTTTTTTCTTTCCTTCCAAATATTTCAGTCAATGTGGCCCTATTGTGTAGTATGTTCTCTGCTCCCACAATCAGTGTGGGAGTAATCCTGGAACCCCCATGGTCCCTGTTGAGCAAAGTCCATATTTACCAGCATAGACTGAATTTAATCCATTACATAGAATATATATGTGTGCTTGTGTATGTATATATGTATATATATGATGAGTCCTGAGTATGTTTCAAGCAAATGAAATTCCTCTGGCAGGTTTGTGGGTAAATAGATGCTGCTGTGCTCATTGTCCAATACATACAACACTGGATATTAGCATGCACGTGCAGTGTTATTATCCTGGTTTTTCAGGTGAGGATTCTATGGCACAGAAAGGTAAAATGACACTCCTACAGCACACAAGTAGTCAATGGCAGTGCCAGGGTTAAATCCAGGCCATCTGAAAACCATAGAATTGGAAAAAATCTGGATCCTTTCTCTTTATGAAAAGTAAAGCTTTGAATGTAATGTGCTTAGCTGAAAACATGATTGATTTTGTATATAAAATGGTGGGAGGGGTGAAGGAAACACAGGGGGGACAGAACTAAAGGGAATAAATAAATGGACCGTGCTGCACAGCACATGACCTTGAAACATGATGCTAGTGAGAGATGGTTGGTTCCCATGAGGTATGTGGAGAAGGCAAATTCATCGAGACAGGAAGTGGCATAGACCTTCCCAGGGACTGGGGGTGGGGGTGGGGGAATTCTTGTACCCAGTGTTATTTGAGACCATGAAAAATTTCTGGAAACTGATGATGGTGATGCTTGTACAACAATGTAAATGGTCTTAATGCCACTAAGCTGTACTCTTAAAATGCTTAAAATGATAAATATTGTGTATATTTTACCACAGTAAAAAAGCTAAAAAGTAAATGGGTGGGAATGCCATTATCAGTTTTATAATTCCAGACAAGAGCTTCCTTCTGAGGCGGCCGAATTGGCTGGAAGCGTGATTGAGAGCTCTGCCATTTGCTCTCAGCAAATAGAGTTTAATGAATCATGGCCAACTTCTCTTCAACAGCTCTCACCAGCGTGGCAGCCGCTCAGGACGATTACTGTTGACAAAGCAAAATTATGTGGTGGTAGTAGTGGGTAGGGTGGGGATAGCTTAAACTTCTCCTTCAAAACCAAGAAATTATGCAAAGCAAATGCACTATCTCTCTAACATCAGTTAACCAGGGTTAAATGTGTCCTCCATAGAGAAAACTAGAGTCATTTGAAATGCAAAGGGTCAGTGAGAGGAAAAGAAAGAGATTTTCCCAGCCACCCACCCAGCTGACTGAGGTCAGATTTGCAAGCAATAGTCCAATTCAGCCAGAAGCTATTTTATTTGACCTATGACCGTGTTTGTCTTAGTTGCCAATATTTTAAAATCTGGCTAGTTCTTAACAACAATCTGGATGTTTAACTTGTCTTGAAAATCTGAACATGGGCCCCTCGTTCCTACATGGCATGTGGATTGTAGCTGCCCCATCTAAACTGAGCATGTAAAATTAATATTTCTAACCTACACTAGTTCTACTCACTCATGTACTCTGCTGGGCATCTGTGAACATTTGAGGTCCTAGATCAGTTGTAGGTAAGCTGTCTTACCTTCTCTTAATGTCACCTCCTCAACAAAACTTTTCCCAGTTCCCCAACCCACTCCCTGGGCAGCTCTTCCTCATTATTACCCTTGTTATATCTATACCACTCTTGCCCTTTATCATATCTTATCCTTCATAATATAATGCAGACATGGCAGAAAGTTCCAGACTTTCTGAAATGGAAAATATAATTATTTTCACCATTCTCTCTTATTTCCACTTCAGAGGATGGTGACCCATGATCCCAAGTAGATTATAAGACACTCACTCAAGCATTGAGTACACCTTAAAATATTTGATTTTTCCTAACCTTAAAATATTTGATTTTCCTAACCTCATCACTAACACCAAGAATTGGTTGGGTTAGTGTCACTTAAGAACCAACAGGTTTGGGTACATCTGTAACAGAAAAGATGACTCATGAGTTCAGCTGGGTCTAACATGAAGCAATGCACAAGGACATGGGTTTTATGCCTTGGGAAGTCTGTCCATTTGCCACATCCTATGGTCAGGGACCCATGTCTTATCCTTGGACCAATACCTGTTCTTACTCCAAAGAGAGAAAGTATGTAGATCCACCCCTCAGTGCTGAGGCCTTAAATGCCAGAAAAGGAGTTGGAACTTTGTTGAAAGAAGCATTGAAACTTTTGAGCTGAGAAATAGAATAAGGAAAAGCTGTGTCTTAAAGCTGTGACCGACTGTGTGAAGAGTAGATTAGATTGGGGACCGTCTGGTCAGGGAGATCAATTAGGGACTCTGAAAAGGGCCGTCTGTGTAATGGAAAAGCATGAAATGAGCAGTCATTTCAGGAGAAGAATGGATAGCATTTGTAATGAATATGGGAGGAGAGGGTCAGGGAATAGGAAGGGAGGAATAAAAGATAACTCAACCTGGTGGAAAGTCTAGATAATTCTTTGTTTTCTTACAATTTACACTTTGTTTCTACTTCTAACGCTTATCTTTGATCCCCATACAGGAGTCAGAAAAGGAATTTTACCGTAGACTTTTTGTGAAATTCAGTGAATGCCAATGGAACAAAGCTATTTAAATTATGAGCTGTAAAGCTTCAAATCTCTCCTCCCAATGAAAATCTCATTAGCCTGCCATTTGAAAAGTAGCACATTCAAATCTGACTTTGTTTGGCTTGTACAGTTTGATCCCTTTAAACTGATGGTTTTTCAGGAGTGTGGCAGGAAGCCTGAAATTTCAATTAGATAAGCCAGAGGTTTACCTGTTGGAGGAGAGAAGGTATTATCTTCCTGTTGCTAGGTGATAGGTCTCTAAAGCAATGGTTCAGTATGAAAGGATCAGAGCTCTTTTTAAATTCCTTTTCTTTTGAAAACAAACATCAATTTAAAACCAACCTCAAATGCCCTGCTCTGGTTCTATAAGGAATAGAACAACCTGCCTGCCATAAATCCACCACTGCTCACTGCACCCCAAACTAGACAGCCCTAATTTACATGGATGACCAGACTTCGCTGTGCCCATAAGGGAGTGATAGGTAAGAATAAGGATGACCAAGATGAATGCTTGGAGTCATTCTTGCCGCTTTGCATGTTTTATTGTATCACAATTCTGTGACATCTGTACTATTTTCTTCCTTTAATGGATAATATGATTTTATGTGCCAACTTGGCCATTTGATGGTGCCCGGTGGTTTGGTCCAATGCTAAACAATCTACATTTTGGTGTGAAGGTATTTTTTTAGATGTGATTAATATTTAAAGCACTACACTTAAGTAAAGCAGATTACGCTCATAATTGGGTGATGTTCACCCAATTATCACACTCTCTGATGTTCACACAACAACAGTAGGGACTAATGATGCACCTTTCAGAACATATTCCTGTAGTTAAGAAACACATGACTTTATATTCAAATTCCACATCCAAGCCCCAGATGAAACAAAAACTTAAGTGAATTTTATCAAATTCCAAATAAAGAGGTAGACATAGACACTAGCAGAGACATTCCTAATTATACTTTCTCTTGACTCTGAGGGGTCAATTCCAACCTGAGTCCACCCAGGAGGCACATTCTTTTCTGTCTCTGCCCCCCCAGCCTCTTTCTTTATCAAGTCCCCTTGGATTCTGTCACCCCCATGAGAGGTTCTAACTTATTCACCTCCACTTTTGGCTTAAGGGAGAGGAAGGCAGTTTGGGTTGGGACTTGGGAGAGAGAATTATAACAGTATCACAAACACCTTTCTCATAACAATGCAGGGGTTTAGACCTATGGGAATTATGGGAGTATGTGAAATTTATAAAGCCACTTTAAGATAGGAAAGCATAGCCCCTAGAGGCAGAACTTAGTACTGTGCAGGAGCTGCAGGGTACCAGATCCCAGAACTTCATGAAGGTAGTGAGACAGTAAGGGGCCACCCTCCCGGGGATGGGAACAATTAGAGTAGAATATCTATGCAGCCCAGGACCAAAGGAGGAATTTTCCAGTAAAATAGCAATTCGGAGGAGATTCTCACCTACACATCTGTAACTTAGTCAATGAATTTTGGGATAGATTGTCTGCACAAATGGTCACAATCATTTCCTTCTCTGTCCTTAGGTCCCCTCCTACACAGACCTGGGCTTGGCCATGTGAGTTGTTTTGGTCAGTCGGACAATAGCAAATACAACATAATTGCAACTCAAAAAGTCATTGAGTTTTAGCACTTGCTCGCTCTATTTTTTGGAGGCCTGAGACTGCCATGAGACAAAGTCCACACCAGCCTACTGGACAACGAGAGGCCACATGGAGATGAGACATCCCTGCACTGGGCCCTGGACCACGGCCTGCCAGCCATGTCACGGGAGTGAGGCCATCTCACAAGCTGACCACATCTGAAAGTGCCCAATAGGGCTCAGCTGAGCTAGCCCCGAAGAAGCTCCCAGAACTGTGAGCTGTTGATTTAAGCTGCTTCAACTCAGGTATGTTTATTATGCAGCATAAGCCAAGTGCAGGACACCAGTGCCTTCCACTAGATAAAGAAATCATTTCCTCCTAACAAGATCCTAAGACATGTCTAGTATATCAATTTACATAGACCCAACATGCCCAGAAGCTGTTAACCTTATGAAAGGAATTTCAATTCACTTCTTTTCTATGCATTATATGATTTATGATCTATACTTAAACAATCCAGATGTTACAGCACACTGATTTCAAAGCATGTTAACTTTTCTAAAGTCAAAATTCAACAGTTAAGGGTATGACATCATAAATTTTAGTGTTTCCTTTGTATCTTATGCCAGTGTCATGAAAGGCCATAATGATGTCAGTATCAATAATGTTTAGAATTTACCTAATAGTTCACATTTCCCAAAATATCCAACTGATGTTAGACAATCTCACTAGTATTTTGGTAAGTAAACGATCATATATTCTAGTATGTTACCAGAACTGAAGCCCTATGAGCAGTTCTAATGGTTGTTTGAGTCATTGCTTACCCATGACATTAGAACCTGGAATATAGTAGATGCTCAATAAATATTTATTTAGTGAATGAATGAATAATTATGGATCCCAAAGACTTGGTTAAGTCTATAACTCTCTTTAGGGTACTGTAAAACATTTTTTTCATATTTTCTATGCTCTATCAAATGGATTTCTGCTTTCTCTGTACTTAATTATCTTTCCAGCAAGACTTCTAATGTTGAAAAGTATTAAAATAAATCCCTTTTAAAAGTAATATGCTAATTTTCCTTAAGTTCTGCAAATCATCAACCACTCCAAGAGTCACGACTTAAATTATCTCTATATTCCTTTAATCTAATAAAGAAGAGAACTCTCCAAGACCTGTAATAACCGATAAGGCCATTCATTATGCAATCTGCAGGCACAAACCAGAATGGTGAGCAGAGTCATCTTCATTTGAATGAATGCCAATCACATTCTCAAGCTGGGTTGTTACATTAAGGAAAAGTATTGAGAAAACCTGGAAGGATTTGGGTTGTAGTTTAATCAGATTTTTTTTTTTAGACTGTTGAACTCCAGCTGTGTAGGTAATGACTGCACTAAGGCTGAATTCTTAACCCTGCCTACACACTTGAATCACTCAGGATATAGCAATGGTTCTAACCGTATTCTGCATGGTATAAGGGTATGGGCACATGGGAACTCTCTGGATTCTGCTTGATTTTTCTGTAAATCTCAAACCAATACAGAAAATAAGGATGGTAGAAGGAGGGGAGAAGGACATGTACAAACACACACACACACACACACACACACACACACCCCTGATGCTTGGTTCCTAACCCAGACCAAATGAATCAGAATTTCTGAGACTGAAGCTTGGGCATTCAGATTTTTAAAAGCTCCCTGGAGGCTCTAATGTGCAACCAGGTTTGTGAAGGATTGCCAACCAGGTTTTGCAGACTTTCTGGCTAATGGAAGGAACCCCTTGATGGCAAGTGGGTAAAGAAGCTTGATTTTGCTCTAATATGTCTGTTAAATGTTGAGTGGGAATGATACATAGAGATGTCACAGGTCCAGAATTGAGTTATTGTCTCGAAATAGGGAAACACTATTAAGTAAGGCATTAATCATTATTGCACTTTCACTCGAATCAGCTAAGAGAGACAGTTAAAATCAGTGATCTCCTTATTTTACCAGGTCCTCTGCTGCCTGCCTGTGCAAGATAATGGGCTTGAATCTAGCAACTATGAGCACAAGGGGTTCAAGGAGACAGTCCCTCCCCCCATATGTTGACAGTGAGATAGTTTGGACTTGGCTAAGAGTCCTAATTATGGTAGTAACGGAGCATCCTTCAAGATGAACTGCAGGCAGCATCCTAATTAATGAGCTCGAGTCATCTGAAGGCAAGAGTCCACCTACCACGCACGAGGAGCGCGTATCAATCAAGCCGGAGTGAAACGCGGGACCTGCAGACTGTGTTCTATTAATGCCATTTAGCATCTTTGATCAGAGGCTTTCAGAACACTTTATAAACATTAACTCTCACTGCACTCTTGGGAAAGTTACTGATAACAAGCTGGCTGTCGAGGGAGCAGCTTAGCCTTGGCTCACCCCAGGGATCTGGCTTGTCAGCAGCTGGCTGGGGCCCCAGAGCCTTGGGGCTCTACTCTCCCTCCAGATGGGAGGCAGTCCTGGGAAGGAACTGCTGTAGCCCTTGGTAGGGAAAGCTCAGAAAAAAGCGGTGTCATTGTTTCAAGTTCTGACTCCTGTTGGGACCTGAGGCAAATCTCAGATTACAGCGTTTTTTGCTGAGAAATAAGGATGTTGCCTCTTCGCCCAGTTTCAAAGGACAGTCTCAAGGTGGGTGCTCTGACTTCAGGGGCCCTGGAGGTTCCTTCAAGCCTGAACTGTGCTTTCTGCCTTGGCAATACAGTACCCTTGGGAAGAGTGAGTTCAAATTCCAGCGGTGTGACCTCAGAGCAATGACTCGATTTCCCTGGTCTGCAGTCTCCCCATACGCCCAAAGGAGGTGATAGCATTTTCATCACAGAAGGCAGTCATGAAGGTTAAGTTCAAGGAGGACTAGGATCCTCGTATGATTCTGCTTACACTATGTGAACTGCTGCAGACAGTGTCAGGCACATAATTCCCAATAAAAGCGACTATTGTTTCTTTTTGAGCGCATGGAGGCCTTGTTGGGACAAATGGGTGGATCTGAGAGCAATTTAAGATACAATGTGTTGGTCAGGATGCCATTGAAATCTGCAGTGGAGTTTGGGATGATTTCCCTTTTGGCTCCTGTTTCTATCCCATTTTGGGATTCCCTATTGTTTTCATCTCTGAGGACTGCCAGGTCAAGACTAAATTTAGGTGGCTTGAAACAACAGAAATTTATTCTCTCATGGTTCTGGAGGCTGGGAGTCTGAAATTAAAACTCCCTCTGAGGTTTTAGGGAAGAATCTGTTCCATGTTTCCCTCCCAGCTTCTGGAGGTGTTCCTTGGGGTGCCTTGACTGTTTTAAGAACTCTCATAAGGCATTGGGTAAGGACTGATCCTATTCCTATATGGACTCTTCTTAACCTGGCGACGGCGTCTGTAAAGACCCACTTCCTAATACAGTGAAATTCACAGGCATAGGGTGGGGTGGGGAGGGTGGTTATATTTGAAGGGTTATAATTCATCAACACACCGTTAAGAGGTTTCAGTCATGCTGAAGAGTATTTAGTAGCCAACAGCAAAGTTACGAATTTTATCACTGTCTAAATGACTTCTTTAGTGCGAGTAGTATGGGAGGAAGGATCTAGCAGGCAGATGATGCAAACTTTTTCATGAAGTGAATAAGTCAAGAATTTGGGCTTCACAGAGACACTGAAAATTTAGGTTAGTTTCCAATGGGCTTTGGAGGAAGAAGCAGGGACCCTCTCACCCAGCTCCTCCAGCAAACTCCAGCATTAAAATTGATGCCTAATTTCGCTGAGCATGATCCCTTCCAGCTCCATTCATGTTGCTGCAAATTGCATGAGTTTATCTTTTTTGAATGCTGAGTAATATTCCATGGTGTATATGTACCACATCTTCTTGATCCAGTCATCTATTTTTGGGCATTTGGGTTGTTTCCAAAGCTTAGCTATTGTGAATTGTGCTGCTATAAACATAGGGGTGCAGGTGCTCTTTGGAATTAATGTTTCTGTGTCCTTTGGGTAAATACCTAGGAGTGGAATTGCTGGATCATGTGGAAGCTCCATCTTTAGCAGGCTGAGGAATCTCCACACAGCTTTACTTAGTGGTTGGACCAGTTTGCACTCCCACCAGCAGCGCAGGAGAGTTCCTTTCTCTCCACATGCTCGCCAATGTAAAATTTCTCACTTGTAATTTTTCTTTTTTTTTTTGGTTACCTATTTTTTATATAATGTTTTAAGTAAAATATATTAGAATTTTTTTTTTTTAAATTGATGGCTAATTGTCTAACAGATGTTCCTGGGACTTCGAGAAGTAACTTATCTCCTCACCCATGTTAAATAGACAACTTTACAACAAATACAATTCAAATGCTTCAAAAGCAGATTTAAAGAGCATCATTAATGCTAGGGTTACAACATAATCCTGAAACATTTATCACCAATGAATGTCAATTCATTAGGAAATCCTGTTTCCTATTACACTGTTGAAACCACTATTACCACATTTCCTTTGGCATGCTATTAAGCTTATTAATGGCCTCCCAGATGGGCACAGCATTATGAGGTTTCCTCTCAGGGACTCTGGTCTAGCTGGGGATTTTCCAGTGACCCTGGATAGGTATAACTGACATGATTATAACTGATGGAAGTGGGAATAAGAGAGGGAGTGGTAAAAGGTGATGTGAACTTTATAGGCTGGATATTTAATGGTAATGCTGTCATTCCAACAAATAGCTTACTAGGGGAAGAATTGGAGTAATAAGAAGGACCCAAAATGAGTTCAAGGTTGAATATGTTGAGTTGAAATGTGAGACATCCAAGAGCAAGTGTCTGAAGCCCAGGAACTATGGTCTAAAGCTCTGGACTGAGGTCTTGACTGCTCATGTTGACTTGGACATCATCAGCATGATGGTTACAGAGGCCAAAGTGTGCATGCGATCACCCAGAAAGTGTGCAGAGTATGAACAAGAGAGAGCCCAGGAGGGAACTGGGGTGGGCAGGATACACTGTGAACAGAGGAAGAGCTACAATGAAGATGCCTGGAGAGGACAGGGGGTAGGATCGAGAGTCTGGTGTGGCAGAGGAGGGATGGCACCAATTCCAAGGAGGGGGAGGTGATCAACAAGATAAACTGTGGCTGAGTGGTCCAGCCAGGTAAGGACTAAAAAGCATGAGTTGAATTTTAGGAGCTGGGGGTTGTTAATTGTGTGGGTTTGGATGCAAGTCTGAAGGTAGTGGTTGAGGAATAAGAAAAAGGTAGATTCTACAAAGTACAAAAAGTTTTTTGAAGCAAATTGGCTGGCAGGGAGTAAGAGCAAATGGTGGTGAACATGGGGTTTTCTTTAGTTACATGAATGAGGCTTAAGCATTTTTAATAATCTTATGATCAGGTTTATTATTACCTTGCCAGTCAGTTTTATATCCAAGTCTCACCTTTCTCTTCTTTCAAGTAAATCACCATTTCTTCCAGATGTCAAGCTTGTTCTTACCACCCTGACTTCATTTAAGCTGCTCTCCCACTTGAAATAACCTTTCTTGTGCCCTAAGCTTGAACAAACCCTGCCCATCTAAGAGGCTTAGCTCAAGAGTCATCCAAGGCCTGTTTCTTCTGTGCTTTGACAACATGTACCACATTCTTCTCTCTGGTCATTTATTATACTTTGCACTGTAGTGTTTAAGGTTTACTTTCCTGTAAGTACTAACCATTTAATCTGTGGGTTAGATTAGAGGTCCTTAAAGGCAGGTCTCCTACCTCTCAATACCTTCTCTGCTGTACCTAGGAGAGCTGCGGGAGATGGTGAGCCTTGATATGGACAAATGTCTCCTTGAGAAATGGGATATAAATTGGTTTACTTTAAATGGGCAGTAATAGGGAAAGGTTGAGGCTGGAAAGTATTGAGTCCTATGTCATCCCAGAAGATAAACAAAACTGCTTAAGAGTTTATAATTATTTAGTGCCAGAGCTTGGACTTGAACTCAGAACTCTGGACTTTTGGACCAATGTTTTTTTCTTTATGGCATGTGGGTAAATGTTTAGCTGGTGATATCAGCAATTTCAAGTGCACTTTGCTTCAACTTGACGTAGTAATTCACAACTCTGATTGCTGTTTGTGTCCCAGACTCACTAGATCACTGTGTACTTCCAACTCTAGCTTACTGTCATGTATACCTTCCTTCAGAGAATGGGAAGAACCATCTTAAAGAAGGAACTAAAGTAAATTCGATTATACTTAAAAAAAAAAAAAAAGCAGTCCTAAAGATCAGCCAGCTCTTTCTCGAATACCTTAATCTTAACCACTGGGCTACTCAGCATCTCACAGAAGCAGAAAAACCTCACTTATTGAAAATGCTAAGCTAGTTTCAACTACATTTAAGTGGGAGAGTCTCATGGAACTTGTTTTAGGAATGTGGTGAGCACTGATAATTGGCTTAAATGACAATCAGATGGTCAGAATGGGTTTCATCATTCACGTGACTAGGATGACCAGTCGCCAATGTTACCAGGTTAAATTTATTAGTATTTGAGGCCAAGCTTTTCCAGGAATGTAACTCACCCGTAACCACTACTCTTAGAGATGTTGCATGTTAAGGACTTCACAGCTGACTAAGCAAACCTGGATTACCATTGCAGGTCGTAATGTTTGTTCAATGATTTGTTAACATTAAATGTTGACAGAAGTTTTTGATATGTTTGTATATACGACAAGAGATGTAAAATCAAATACAAACCTGTGGAAGTATTTAATGCTAAGTCAACATTTGACTTAATTCCATCGAACAAATCATGATGATTCTCTTTATTTTCATATTGCCTCCTTTTCCATGATAACTTATGTTTCACATTTTCCAACATCCTAAACTCTAATGTTCCTTCTTTAAGAAGATTCACATCTGAATCATCATTACTCTGTTTCTAAAGTTGCCTTACAAATCATGTAAGTAAGCAAAAATTTTCAGTCCTTCCAAAAGAAAAAAATATTACCAACATTGCTATTCCCTCAGAGACAGACACTGTAGAAAATTAAAAATTCAGCATTCTTTATTTGTGGGATGAGAGCATTTTATATTATATTCATTAATAATGGGTAACCTTTCTTTAAATGCTTTATTTTTGATCCCTACTCTTCCACTAGATTATCATAAAATCTTGGCTTTCCCGTGGAAAATTGTCAAAATTCTGTTACTGTTGACACTTTCCTTTAAATTATAGCACACAGGCCCTGTGTTCTAATCCCATTACCATAAACTTGATGCTACAAATTATATGTGGGTCATAATTCATTTCTAGAAATTGATGTCATAAAGTGACTATCATAAAGCAAGCTCTATTTTCCCATGAGAGCAGTGTTATACTTGGGGACAGCATTTCCAGTCCAGAATGCACTATCAAATAAATAAGGAATATGCAAAGTATATGCCCAATATACAAAACTATTAACCTCTTCAATCAATTAAAATAGTAATGCCAATAAATTAGGCATAAATGTACTGTGCACAGTACACAACAGGACCCCAATGAGTCATAAAATGCCCAGATAGCACATAAAATATATGAATGGCCAAATCAAAGGTGTGTCATAAGATAGAAGCTAAAATTCATGTTGCATCATAAGTTAACAATATTAGGTTCTTGTTAGGTTATAGAAAAAAGTTTGTTTGGGGGGATGTTTGCACTTCAGAACCCCTAACTGTTTCAGAGATCAAGTCTTGGGTTGTGTGAATTGTGCTACAGTGGAGCTTGGTAGAGGAGAACAGAACTGGGGCTTAGGCCACTGGAATCAAACCGAGTTGCTTCTTATGAGATTGGCATTGCACAAGGTGCAGATTGAGGAGATTTAGCCCCAGTGAGGTCTTGGGCTCAACTTTAATACACACACACACATTGCTTGTTGGTATACAAATTCTCATATACTCCAAGAGATAGCTGCAATTATTTAGAAAATTTGAAAATGTGCCTATGTAGTAACCTAGCCTTTTACTCCTAGGGATATGCCTCACAGAAACTTCTATGTGTGTACAATTCACGTAACATTATTCATAGCAATCCTGTAACAGCAAAAAACTAGAAGCAACTGGCATTTCCACTGACAGTAGCGTGGTGAAATAAGGTGTGGTATAGTCATCCAGCAGGATGCCAAAAAGCAGTGAGAGGGAATGAAACAGGCTTATGCATGAGAGTAAGGGTGAAACCTAATTGTGAGTGAAAAAACAAATCTCCGAATACCCTTAGCATGAATGCATTCATATATATTTTTAAATGCTAATTCTGGAATACTGTATTTGGAAATGAATATAAAGTTAAAACTATAAATGAACAAAAAAATGGTAAAAGAGTGATATCCAAATTAAAAATAACCCTTTATCTGGGAAGAAAATGAGCTGGGGTCTCACGGTGTTTCAAAGGTAATGGCAGCATTCTTTTTTAAAAACGTGTCATGGTTTATCGTGCTGTTTATTCTTTATATATATATTTAAGGTTTATTTATGCATACAAGAACTGGGGTACAGGACAGAGGCGTGGGAGGGTGAGAGAATTCACCAGAGACAGAGCTGGGAACAGAACAGGCAGACCAACTGAAATACACTGCTGAATGGAGCAGTCTGTGAGACAGGAGAGGTCTGCCGCGCCATGTGGGTATCTCCCTGGCTGGCTGGGAATCGAACCCACGCTGCAGAGGCTGTGGACAGCTTCACAGCACTGCGCTCAACCTGCTGCGCCACCAGGGAGGCCCTATTCTTTATATTTTACACACACCCACGGTTTGGTGTATATAAGGCATTTAATTGAACAACTAAAACAAAACAACAAAAATAAAACATTTCAAACTACCCAAATGACACAGAAACTGTAATTCCAAAGGGCACCTGCATGCCTTTGTTTATAGCAGCCCTATTTACGATAGCTAAGATATGGAAACAACCCAAATGCCCAAAAGTAGATGACTGGATCAAGAAGATGTGGTCCATATACACCATGGAATATTACTCAGCAGTCAAAAAAGATAAACACATGCAGTTTGCAGCAACATGGATGGCGCTGGAAGGGATCATGCTCAGCGAAATAAGCCAGAAAGAAAAAGAAAAATACCGGATGGTCTCACTCATAGCAGGAATCTAGAAAACCTAAATAAGAGACCAGGAAAAAGACTAATCAATGCAAAGTAATAATCAAAATCAACAAGCAACTATAAGCCAGAGACACACTATGGAGGGGGGGGAGTTAGGGAGGGGTGGGAGAGGAAGAACTAGAGTCAAAATAAGGGGGGGGGTGCAATTGTATGGGGGAATATAACGAAAATGAAAATGCATACCTTGTACAAGATGAAAAATGATTTAAGAATTATATAAAATAAAATATTAAAAAAAAACCTTTCAAACAATTGCCAAGTGAGGCAACATATTGACAGAACTTGACGGCTAAGAAGATTCACCTGTCACGTGTGTTAAGCTATTGTTGGCATTTGACATACATCGTCTTATTAAATTCTTCCAGGGATCCTTTGAGACACGCTTTATAACCCTATTTGATGGGAAAGGAACACTGAAGCTTAGAGAGGTTAAGTAACTTGATGGAGATAAGTAGTCAGCAATGGAGTGGGAATTCACATCCAACTCTTGTTCCAAATTTGCGTTGCAAAATCTTGAAGGCCAAAAGGAGGTGGAGAAAATTGAAACCTGATTTTTCTTTGCACAGTGGAGAACCAGGGTGTCTTTAATCAGCAGGGAGGGCAGACACATACGTTGTCACTGTAACCACTCAAAAGGGCAAATTTCCAAGGAGGGGTTGGGAAGCGGGGAGGAGAGAGACAGACAGGACAGGAGAGCACGCATACACTCAGGGTTAAAACATGGAGACTGTCCTCACCCCCAAATGATGCGTGCAGCCCGCAAAAGGGGAGAACCCACAGCCGAGACTCTGAGCCTGATGTGTGTGTGAGGAGCTGGAAATACAAACTTCCAGGGTGAGTGATGCTTTCACAGCCAGTGCTTGGAACAATCAAAGCGACCTGCAAACTGTCAGACCGCAGTCCCTGCCCGTGGCCCCGAGGTGGCTTCTGTGGGCGCAGGCGGGTCCCCATCATTTCAAACAAGGTCAATGAACATAAGGCATTTAGAAGAAAACCTCCTCTCAGGATCTGATCTTTCAGTAGTGAGCGGGGATAAAAACAATTTAGAGAAGGTGACTCAGGGCACACGGATTTGTCCGGAGGTAAAGCTTTCTGATGTGATGTGTGTGCTAGAAACGTTACCCGGGCTTCTTTCTGGGGCCCTTGTTGTGTAAGGAATGTTGGCAGAAGGCTGCCTTTTCCACTTTCCTTTCCCTCTGTGGCCCATTTTACTTCCAATAACCACCTCTTCTAAATTCACTTTGCACTAAGGAGGGGAGGTGTGACATTTCACAAAACCGTGGCCTTCACATACTTAGGTTTTGAAATGAGACTTGTGAAATATTCAGCGTCAATTAAGTCCTCCAAGCAGCCAGTTACCTATGTTATCCAAGGCTGTACAGCCTCAGGTTCTCCGGTTAGCTGAATCCCCAGGATCTCATTTCTAGGGTACCCTGAAATATCCTTCAAGAAGTGACAATAGTCACTTCACTGCCAGGATCTGTGGTGGCAGCTCGGTGGCATTCTCCAGTTTTCAGGTCACACTCCCCAAGTTTTACTTACTTTCAAAAATCCATTTAAAACTCGGTTTCCTTGCCAGCACCTCCCAACAGAAAACATTGCTTTACTTTACTTCACACCATATAATTGAACTTTCTGGATGAGAAGTTGCACCTCAGACATTTAGCCATGGTTTTCACAGTCAATAAATGAATAAATTAAAGAGCTCCCTCACAGCTGTGGTTTCTGAGGATGAGAACTGTGCTACCTCCTCATCTGACTGCATTTCCCAGCCTTTCCTTTCAAGGTTGAGGTGCACTTGGTGGTTGGCTGCAGTTTTCTTTTTTTCCTATTAGAATTAAAAAATTAATTTTTATGGAAAATCAACCCAAAATGATTTCATCATAGTAGCATTTTCCATACTCAGGGAATTTAGAGTGAGAGCCCAGCAGAACCCTGGGGCTATCTCCTGTGCAAGCCTCCATTTTTTAAGAACTGTGGTAAAATATACGGAAGAAAAAAAATGTACATTTTAATCATTTGTAAGTGTACAATTTTTTTAAAGATTTATTTATGCATACAAGAGCTGGGGTACAGGCCAAAGGTGTGGGGGCTGAGAAGATTCACTAGAGACAGAGTGGGGAGCAGAACGGATGGATCTACTGAAATACACTGCTGAGGGGAGCAGCGGGCGAGACAGGAGAGGTCTGCTGCACCATGTGGGTAGCTCCCTGGCCAGCTGGGGATCAAACTCGTGCCGCAGTGGCTGTGGATAGCTACATAGTGCTGTGCTTAATCCCTTGTGCCACCAGGGAGGCCCTGTAAGTGTACAATTCTATAGCACTAAGGACATTTACAGTGTTTTGCAGTTATCACCAATATTTCTAGAACTTTTCATCATTTCAGACAGATGTACTGTGTCCCTCCTGCAAGTCTTGGGTATTCAACAGTCTACTTTCTCTCTCTGTAAATGTGACTGTCCCAGGAGCCTCTGTGTCTGACTTATTTTTATTTAGCATAATGTTTTCAAGTTTCTTCCAGGTTGCAGCACGTATCAGAGCTTCATACTTGATATGGAGGAGGATTTTTTCACTGTACGTATAGGCCACAGTTTTGTTTTTCGACTCCTCTGTTGGTGCGCACTTGAGTGATCTCCATTTTGTGACTCTTGAGAACATTGCTGTTATGAACATCAGTATACAGGTATCTGTTTGAGTCCTAGCTTTCATACTTTGGGGTATATACGTAGGGGTGGATTTGCTGAGTCATATTTTTAACCTTTTGAGTAAGCAGATCCTCATTTTTAAAAGTAAGAAAGGATTGGAAGGAACCAATTATTTTTCCTACATCGTTCCTAGTAAGAATATTTGATTACCATAATTTTTAAAACATATACTTCTTCCTACCTTAAAATGTATCTTAAGACCTTCTAGAGGGAGGAAACTTAATTGAGTTTCGAATTAAGCCTTGAATCAATAGTGAGTAGCAGTGCCTGGTTCAAATGTTTTTGAACAATGTAATAGGTGTTTATACATCCACATTAAAAACAGGGCTTCCAAAGACTCAGAGCACATTCCTAAGAGGGGTGCTGGAGTTTGAAAGGAGGTTTCTCTAAGCCTTTCTTGTGACCTTCAGCATAAACAGGGTTGAGGTTGAAGACATGGGGGAAATTTCTTTGGTCTTTGAAGTATGATGGCATTTCCCTCCACTGAGGAGGTGCTATGTGAAGGAGGCTGGGCTTTCTCTGATGGCAAAGCAGAACAACATGCGCCACTAAAGGGGTCTCACCAAGATGGCATCCTGCTGGGAAGAAACTAGATGGCATCCTTTTGGGTGCAGGAGTTAATAAAAATGTCACAAGAAAACACCTGGAGAACAGGTGCAGATGGATGTTTCTAGTAGATGCTCCATAAGAGAACGTCAGTAAGTGAATCACTATAGTCAGAACATGTGAACACGTGTTTCTTGAAAGTAACAGCCAAGTAAACTCTTCCCTCTGTGTCTCATTGTCTCCAGGAGCTTAACCCCAGACCCTTTTTCACCTTGGAGCTTCAACGCTGAAGGATTTAGAAATGTAGACTGTCCAGCTAGGGGAGAAGACAAACCTGTGGGAAGTCAGCCCTCTCACCCTCTCCCCCTGCAGACTTCCAGCCAGGACCAAGTTAATCTGTGAAAGCAGGGACTTTCAAGGAAGTTCATCATTTTGTTTATTATACTAGATGGGAAATTTTAGTTACAGAATGGAGCTTGTCCTTGGTTCTAAAAGCAACTGGATAACTTTTTCTTATCAAAGGGTGCCTGGCAAGGATGTGGAAGCTAGCCAAGAGTTAATACAAGAGGGTGTGGGACAGAAATAGCTCAGATAGTGAGGGGAAAAGATAGAGTTGTTTGCAGCTTACAACCTATTGCGTTTCTCTTTCTCAAGGCTAAATTTAAAGTGTATTAAAATAACTTTTTGTTTTGAGAAAATTATCCATCATACATTTATTCTGGCTAACAAAAATGTTAAATGCATTTTCCCGATTATAACTTAGTAGACTGGGTGTGTAACACTGCATACTTTATTAAAACAAGAATAGTTTTGACTTTCTAGCACCTCATGCCAATTTTAGTAATAGTACTTCAATTTCCTTGTGGGAAATAATCTCTTTCCTAGTTATTATAGCTTGGTGAAATGGTTACTCAAAGTGTCCTGTTTTCCTTTAGTGAAAGGTGGGAATTGTGGCCCAAGGTATCCTGGAACTTATATTTTGGGCAAAATGAAAAAAGACTGAAAATACTTGGCACTCATAGTTTCCAGAAATAGCACTATAATAAGATTATAGTGATTTAAACTCTGACAGCCCCTTCTAGATCTCAGTTCCTAGACTTGAATTTCCAGTGTATGAGCTACGTGCCAATACGTTGTCCTAATGGTAGTTAACTGTGGCTAATTTGTGCTGACTGGACCTCTATATTTATGTCATTGATGAGTATAAAGCAACAAAATAAATTTTTATTTTATATGGATTTTGGCAGGGAGATACTTTCAAGATGCAGTCTTGGCCACACTAATGGCCCCATTTTATGGAGAAGAAAATTAAGAAGCCAAGGCAAGGTGAGGGGAGATGCCATCAGGTACACACCAGTAAGAGCAGGGCTGGGTAGAAACTTCAGCTCTGGTGTCTGGTGCCTATGTGTTTCTGTTTGCTGCTTCTGACACAAGGACTCTCCCACTGTCCCATCAGCTCTCTGTGCTTCCCCCGTGCTTTCTAAACAGACCACTGAAGTCATTTAAATTAGTAGTGAGCATGGAGATTAGAGAGGCTATGATGCATATTCCTTTTTTTGCCAATCTGGATGAACTTAGAGTTTGGTCTGAATTATCCAAACAGGGGAAACAGGGAATTTGGGTACCCATGAGTCTTTTGCTCCATTGAATCATCCCTCTGTGATCCTAAAAAGTCCTAGTTGAAGCAGCATCTTTTTTGTAATTGAGGAAGAGAAAAAGTCACACTCGCTGGGCGGTAACTATGGTTCTTGGTGGGTATTTAGATAAACTCTACTCTGCAATAATCCTGTTGTCTTAATACTTCTGGGCCACCCTACTTCCCACTCACCCCGAGTGTTTCAGAAGCTGACAGCTGTCAGCCCCATAGCAGTAAGAGCGTGCTCGAATATAGCACATAGCCAATAAATGTTTTTTTAATTGAGTGCCGGAGTGCCACAAACTATGATAGTGCCTTCCTTGAACACTTAAACTACACAGTATCCTGGAAATTATTATGACCCATATTTTTAGGCGAAGAAATGAAGTTCAAGGAGATGAAGAAACTTTCCCATATAATCACAGCTCAACAATGGCAGATCTGGGATTCCCATCAGGCTCTGGGGATTCCACTTAGCACTCCGCTTAATAGGGGGTGAAAGAAAACACTAAGGTCTGGAAAGCTCAAGGGAATGGGTTATCAGAGGTGAGTCTGGAGAAGATGGTGTTATGGACTAAATGTTTGTGTCCCCTCCTCCAAATTTGTGTTGAAATCCTTGCCCTTGATGTGATGGTATTAGGAGGTGGAGACTTTGGGAGATGATAAAGACACAGGGTAGAGCCCTCTTGAGGGGGATTACTGTCTTATAGAAAAGATTCCAGGGTGCTCTCTTGCTTTTGATGCCATGTGAGGACATGGGGAGAAGATGGCACCTGCGAACCAGGAAGTGGGTTCTTACCAGACACCCCACGCATCAGTGTCCTGAGCTTGGATTTCCCTGCCTCTAGAACTGTGATAAGTGTTTGCTGTGAAAGCCATCCGGCAATGGTATTTTTGGTATCACAGCTCAAATGGACTAAGATAGTGGTGGAGTAGGTGGTAAATGTTAGTTGAATGTGATTATGTATTTTTTGTCATTTATTGCCTTTCTTTTCTTTAAAAAAAGATTTATTTATTTATGCACACAAGAACTGGGGTGTAGGCCTGGGGTGTGGGGGTGAGAAGACTCACCAGAGACAGAGTGGGGAGCAGAATGGGTGGATCTACTGAGATACACTGCTGAGGGGAGCAGCGGGCGAGACAGGAGAGGTCTGCTGTTCCATATGGGTATCTCCCTGGCCGGGGATTGAACTCATGCTTCAGTGACTGCCTATAGCTTCCTAGTGCTGAGACTTAACCTCTTGCGCTACCAGGGAAACCCTCCTTTACTGCCTTTCCTGAAGCAGAACTCTGAACTCTTTTTCCAAAGGGTCTGGTCACCTTTGATAAAGTGGCCCCAATAGTGTTTCCCTCCTGTCTCCCAAAATCCTTTCCATTCATTTCTCTCTCTCTCTCTTTTTTAAAAGATTTATTTATTTAAGCATATGAGAGCTGGGGTACAGGCCAGAAGTGTGGGGGGTGAGAGGATTTACCAGAGACAGAGTGGGGAACAGAACAGGCAGATTGACCAAAGTACACTGCTGAGGGGAGCAGTGGGAGAGTCAGGAGAGGTCTGCTGCGCCATGTGGGTATCTCCCTGACTGGGAATTGAACTCGTGCTGCAGAGGCTGCAGACAGCTTCATAAGTTGCATCTTAACCCCTTGTGCCACCAGGGAGGCCCTCCATTCATCTCTTGACATGGCTCTTAGTATCCTTAAAAGAAGAGATTCTGAGAGATTTTAAGACTCTGAGAGTCCAATCTCTATGGAGATTTCTGGGGTCTTCCCCCATGACTGTTATAGCTGCTACTTAACTTTCCTTCCTTTCACTCTTCCTGCATCTACTCTGTGCTAGTCCTTCAAGGAGCTCCTGGCCAAGTGGAATGACAGTTATCCCACCAGTTCATTGCAATGTGCCTTTTTTCAAAGTTATGTTCAGTCACAGGTTTATTATATTATTAGGAACCACTGAACATTGGTGGATTCTCTCATGACTATAGGACACAATCTCAAAACTTATTTTTAGTATCCTTGATCACAGCCTTGATCACAGCAAAAATTAATCTCATTTTGCAATTCCATTATCACAGTTTACTTTGCTTTCTGTTCCTGATAATGAATCATTTTGGTATAACCTTGTGCTCCTGAGGAACCTCTGGTAGTGATGGGACTGAACAGACCCTTCCTGGTTCTGTGAGGAGCTTGGTACTGTCACCCCTGGCGTATTAGTGAGAAGATTCAGAAGGAAAAATGCCACATATATCAATACTTAGACCTGAGTTGTCCTTATAGCTTTGCCGACCATTTGAGTGTAATGCCCAGAACTAGCAGCTTTGGATTCCTGGACTTTCCATTGAGGGCACTTGGGAAATCCATCTGGCCTGTTATGGATGTGGGAGTGGTAATAAAATGGAGCTGGGAGTGAGGAGGTGCTAGGGGGAGTCAGCAACATGCACATCTTCTCCCTTGACCCCGCGGCATTCAACCTGTGGGGTCACGTTCCTTGGAAGCGCGGAGCTGAGGTCGTAGATGTTAAGACAATTGAGTGGTTCTTGGGCAGTGAGCTCCATGCCCTGGCTCATCTAAATATTGAGACTTACAGAAAAGCCAGAAGCTGCGACTGTGTTTACTGAGTAAATGCTACCCTTAGCCTGTGTCCACCAGAAGTCAGTGGAGGACATCAGAGTCTTTTCTCCTTTCTAGAAGAGGAAAGAAGAAATAAGACTACAATCTGCCAGCAGAAATGCAATTAGATTACTGATAGCTCAAAGACAGGTTTTATCTTTCTCTTAATCTTGATTTCTGGAAACAGCCAAGCTCAGAGTACTGGAAGGCCCAGGGTCCAGAGTGGCTGATCAGGATAAGCAGTCTCTGCCTTTTTGTTCTATAGAGGCATGCTTTTTTCTTGTATTCTTTCTTATCAGAAGGATTCATCATTAATGATATAATTTCTGGAAAGTTCTTAAACCTTCTCAGGGGAAGGATCACTTTTAAGTGAATTATAATATAATCTAAGCCTTTTTTTAACTAGTCAAGATCTGTCTAATGTCTTCGTTGTTTTTCCCTTGACATAGGATTCTTTAAGAATTATAAAAACTCTGGCCTCCCTGGTGGTGCAAGGGGTTAAGCACTGCACTATGAAGCAATTTGCAGCCTCTGCAGCACAAGTTCTATCCCCGGCCAGCCAGGGAGCAACCCACATGGCGCAGCAGACCTCTCCTGATGCACCTGCTGCTCCCCTCAGCAGTGTATTTCAGTCAGTCTGCCTATTCCTTTCCCCACTCTGTCTCTGGTGAATCCTCTCACCCCCTGCATCTCTGGCCTGTGCCCCAGCTCTTATATGCATAAATAAATAAACCTTAAAAAAAGAATTATAAAAACTCATAGCACTTAAGTGCTGTCCAGACATTACAATAAATCATAGAATTCACTCATTCATTCAGCCAGTCAGTCAACAAACATTTCTTGAACACCCATTGCATGCTAGACACTATGTTAGTCATGAGGGTTATCAAGAGCTGGTAACTGGGATCAGAAATTCTCCTTGTAATAGAGTGTTTGGTATAAAATGTTACATTTATCTCACAGCGTGTGGTGAAGTAGATATTATTATTAACTCCCTTTTACTGATGAGGAAATTGAAACTCAGGGAGGTCAAATGTTATGTCCAAGGACTTATATGTGAAATCAACTATGCAAATTTCATTCTATTTCCAATACATCACACTGTATTCTCACTTTATATGAACTTTAGTTACTAGAGTTCAATCAAAATAGATCAGCTAATGTCAGCATACAGACTAGACCCCTGACATTTGTGGATTTTATTTTCCTGGCTTTGACTATTTGCTAGATGACTCTTGTGTATCATGAGCAAATGACCTAGAAGAGTCATGATTTGGGGTTGAAAGTGTTGAGACATGATCTGAATCTTTTGCAGTCCCTCCCATTCTGACTTGCTTACTAAGCATCACATCTCAATGTGGCTGTTTCCTTATGTATTTCATAAGGAAAAGACTAGAGTGGGCTGCCAGTTATCAGTAGTGTTAGTGGGCACTGGAACTTGAAGAGGAAGTCTCAGGAATTGTCCATCATACATGTCAATGTGTTAAACAATGTATTAAACAATGAACTTCAGTTCGGGGAATCAGATATAGAATTTGATAGACTTGGCTCACATCTCCTCCATGCACTGTCTCACCAGACCCTCTATTCCTGCCCTCTCTCTCCTAAATTTTGGAATGAGGCATAGGACTCTGGTTTGGGTTGCATTTTTTTTAAAAGATTTATTTATTTATGCATACAAGAACTGGAGTATAAGCCAGAGGTGTGTGGTGGGGGGCGAGAGTGTTCACCGGAGAGAGTGGGGAGCAGAACAGGCGGATCTACTGAAATCCACTGCTGAGGGGAGCAGCAGGCAAGACAGGAGAGGTCTGCTGTGACATGTGTGTTGCTTCCTGGGAATCCAATTCGTGCTGTAGTGGTTGACAATAGCTTGATAGCACTGTCTTTAACCCCTGCGCCACCAGGGAGACCCTGGTTTGAGTTGCTTTTGATGGTAACACTCTGCTGGGCTAGACTTTCCAAGGGGTTCCTCGGGGCCCTGCAGGTTTCCAGCTCCCAGAATTTACTTCTTCATAACCGGGATGCTTCATTAGGATAGTGTTGTAGTCCATTCGGCTGCTCTAACAAAAACCCACTTGGTGAATAGCTTATAAACAGCTCCTTACAGTTCTGGAAGCTGGAAAGACAAGGTGAAGGTACCAGGGGGTGGCATCCTGGTGAGGGCCCTCTTCCTGCCTCACAGCTGGCCCCTTCACAGCTGGCCCCTTCTTGCTGTGTCTTCCCATGGTGCAAGGGGCTAGGAGGTCTCAGGAGCCCCTTTCATAAGGGAACTCATCCCATTCATGAGGACTCCACTCTCACTTCATGTCCGAAGCACCCAACTCCATCATCTCTGGGGGTTAGGATTTCAACATAGGAATTGAAGGGTGGGGGTGGGGAACACAAATGTTTAGCCCATAGCAGGCAGATGTTGCAGGGAATAGACAATTTTATGCAGCCTTGGGGATTTGCAATCATCTTCTGTCATTATCCATCTATGTCGAGATTAATAGAATGAGCAGCTCTTTCTGATAGGAACAGCCTCATTCCATCTCCTTAGTGTTCCCCATCATGACCAGGGTCTGACCCAGACTCCCTGAGGCTTCCTGTAACATGTCATGGAAGAATTTTGGTGGGAATAAAACACTCCAGATAACGAATTTTAAAATATTTTTATTTGGAATAGGTAATAGTAAAATAAAACTTTCTGTGTTAAAGGCTATTTTAGAAGAATAGGAAAAAGGCAAAATCGGGGCCTCCCAGCTTCGGAATTACAAAGCACTGTATAGAATAGTCGATGTGGACTGGAGAAACAACAGCTTAAAAGCCTACAAAATCACTCCTTCCAAAAACTATTCTAGTGAGTGGAACTCAGGACTGTAGGATATAGCTGTGCCATGCGTCCTGCCCACAGGAGTGGTTTTGGAAAAAAAAAAGTCATTTTCACCATTAGTCACCAATGACTTTCTTTCTTTTTTCTTTTTTTTTCACCAATGACTTTAAACACCAAGTTAAGATTCTGTGAAAACATTCTTTCTTACAGACCACATGCTAATGTTCCAGTTACTATGAAGTCTCATTTAAGCAAATGTGTTCGTGTGACCCTTCTCAGCTGCAAATAAAGATACCACTTTGATTCAATTTGTCATTCATTCCTAGCACATATTTTTCAGAGGTTAAGAGAAAATCTGTGTCATGTCCTAGAACAAGTTGTAGGCAGCTAACTTCTGTTCAGCTACTGTGTCCAAAAAGAAGTAAAACTAGAGTTCACTTAGCTAAGATGAAATAAGGAAAAACAAAACACATCTTAGTTTTTTTTAAAAAAAGATTTATTTATTTATGCATACAAGAACTGGAGTACAGGCCAGAGGTGTGTGTGGGGGTAAGAGGATTCACCAGAGACAGAGCGGGGAACAGAACAGGTGGATCTACTGAAATACACTGCTGAGGGGAGCAGCAGGTGAGACAGGAGAGGTCTGCTCTGCCATGTGGGTAGCTCCCTGGTTGGGGATCAAACTTGTGCTGTACAGGCTGCGGAAGCTTCATAGATTGCGTCTTAACCCCTTGCGCCCCCAGGAGGGCCCACATTTTAGTTTTGTATGGCAATGGCCTTGTCCTCAGCTTTATAGAACGCCAATGCAGGATCTGAGCTATATCAAATGTTCTTTCAGAGCGAAGAGAAATGCTGTTTCTGCAAACATGAATGCCTAAATACCCATCAAAGCTTTGCTGTAATCTTGCGGAAAGAAATGCATAATGAGATTTCCCAGCTGTCAATCATTTTAATTCTGACAGCTATAATAAGATTCTGGTTTAATGCGTACCTCTCAGTAACTTAGGGTCTGGAGCAGGTGTTGTCCTCTTGAAAAGACAACTTGCAGACTGTAAACCGATTTCTTCCCATCTGGAAGGAGGGAGGCCATCCTTCTTGGTCTAGCTTGAGGGGGTGGCACAGGGGATCAGACAGAGAAGGTGTTGAATTTTTTTCTTCGCTACTTTTACCCATCGTTCAAAGGAATGGTGATTTCCAACTGCAACTGGTCTGAAATAGTGACAGTTTAGTACAAGACTGTCTAATCAGGAAAGGCAAATGTTTGGACTTGGGAGTCTTACTCTAATTCCAATAGAAGGATCGCCAGTAATAGAAATTAGTTAAGTGTCTGTTCTCGGTAACAGAACATATTTACTGCCACCTCTTCTGAGATAATGAAATACCATTTAAATTACCCTCTCTCCCTGGTAAATCTGAGCTGAAAGCAAACTCTCTAAGTTTCCTATCATTTTGCAGAGCCTGAAACCATATCTAGTAATCACTTCAAGTCTCACTAGGGAAGAACAGCAGGTAGGAAGCTATTTGGGATTTATAGAGCCACTTACTTCTATAGGCAAAACCAGAGTCATAAAAAGCAAGAAGAGTTCTTGAGTCCTCCAGGGTAAGTAAGGGAATGTACTTTAAAATCCTGGTTTTTATAACTCTAGACAAAATCAGACACCTTAGCCCATTGCTGGAAGACGGAACTTCAGCTTTTCACTGGGGTTGTTATTCAACTGCATCTCTGCCTCCTCTTCATTGAGCTCAGAGGACAAGTCACCTGTTCTCTCCCTCACTCAGTTTCCTCACCTTGGAAGTAGGACAAGTGCCAGGGACTGACACTGTGGGTAGGAGACGTGGTTCCATCTTGGAACTCCGTGATGATGACCGAGACTCTGATGGCGAAGAAATGAAAACCAAAAATGTAACATTTGCTGAAGGTTTTCATCCCCAGATCAGTCCAGGTTATGCCCTGTCTGTTTCCCTGCCATTGGTCTCCTTCTTCTTTTGCTGAACACTTCATGTGGGTTTGGAAGGTGGGAGCAGGAGAGAAAAAGGCAGAATCATTGAATCTGTAATTCCTGAGCTTTTCTAGGCAAACTTGTCCATGCTCAGCAAGGAAGCGGCGAGAAACAGCACTGGTTCACACCTATTAGAGAGGAGGCCAGTGTGAGGCAGGGGCAGGTCCAGGTGTGAGGCTGATCACAAACCCTGCCACATGGAGAAAGGTCTGCATTCCTCTGCGTCTCTCCCGGCCTTCACCCAACTCAGCTCAGAGAAAGACCCTGGCCTGGAGTCTTCTTCTCTTGCTGCTCGCTCCTCCCCCCAAACCTTCTGGGCTCTCCTACCTACCAGTACAACAAAACCAGCAGCTGAAACGAGTTACCCTGGAGGCTGTTCTTCTCGCACCCTGAACAGCGAGCAAGGCATGCCGGGGCACGGGCTGGAACAAGTTCAAATCTCCACTCTTCTCTAGCTGTGTGTATCTGGGGAGGTGATTTACCCTCTCTCTCAGCAGAACAGCAAGAAAAACAGTAATAATAATGCCTGCAAGAGTTATGAGGCTGAAATGAGATCATGCATTTCAGGGCCCAGCAAAAGACCTGGAGCGCAGAGGGAGGGACCAAGTTTTCCTCCTTCCGTGGCCACGAGTGCTGGCAACCCTGTCAGAACCTGTCTCCCCTCTTCCCTTGCTCTCAGTGAACCCCGGACAGTTTTCCATTTTGGTTGACCTTCTGCCCCTGGAGCAACAGCCCCCTGCCTCCACCTGAAATCACGTCCTCATGGTTTCCATGACGCAGCCTCTCTCGCGCCTTTCACCGAGCAGCAACGGAATGTCTCCTAGAACTTAGTCAACTTAGAGGGCAGATGGGATCAGGGCTTCCACAGAGTTCCTGCTGCTGTGGGGTTTGACCCCTAGGACTCTGAAAAACCTTATTTGGGAGTGGGTAGCTTTGGTTTCAGTATTTGAGCAATGTGCTAGATAAAGCAGAAGCAAGCTCTGGCCTCATTGTCATCCAAGGAACCTCAGTTAGGTGAAGTTGTGACTGTAACTTTTCTTATTTTATTTTTTTAATTTGAATAACATTGGTTTACAACATCATATGATTCAGAGTTACAGGATCACACCTCTTTGGGTACATGTTACCACACATTCCTGCCATCAAGGCTCCCAGAGACCTCCACAGCAGCCTGTTGGCCCCCACTGCCCTGAGCTCCCCCTCTGGTAGCCTCAGTTCTGCAGACAGATTTCAAGGTTTACTTTTTTTTTTTTAAAGATTTATTTATTATTTATACATGCACTGGGTACATCAGAAGCGCGGGAGGGTGAGAGAACTCACCAGAGCCAGAGTGGGGAGCAGAGCAGGCAGAAGGACCGAAGTACACTGCTGAGGGGAGCAGCGGGCAGCAGGAGAGGTCTGCGCGCCATGTGGGACCCTCCTCCGGTGGCCGGGGAGCAGCTGGGGATCGAACCGGTGCTGCAGAGGCCACGGGCAGCCGCTGCGCCACCAGGGAGGCCCTCAAGGTTTACTTTTGATTTGTTTTTGTCTGTTCCTTTGTTTTGTTTACAGTTCACACAGACGTGGAATCACCCAGTATTTGTCTTTTCCTTCTGACTTATTTTACTTAGCATTATCCCCTTTTGTCGCAAATGGCAAGAGCACTTTTTTTTTTTTAGTAGCTGAGTAGTGTCTCACTGTGTACATAGACCAAATCTTCTCCATCCACGCGTCTGTCCTTGGGCACTTAAGTTGTTTCCATGTCTTGATTATTGCAACTAGTGCTTGCACCTGTCTCCTGGAGTGAGTAGGTAAACATGCGGTTGGCAGAGGGTTGTCGGCCTTCGCCTGCTCCTCCTTGCCTACTTGTCTGGAGGTTGTTACTCCATTTCCTTACGCACAGGGGAAACTGAGGCACAGTCACTCTAAGCCAGCTTGGTGAAAGCAGGGGCCACCACCTGTCCCCACCTAAATGCACACACACCACACCTCACTCCCCACACCTGCAGCCCGAGAACCATTTGTCAGTTGATGAGAAGCCAAGTTCTGTGTGTCCTATGTAAACAAAGGTGTTTGGGGGAGAAAGGCAGGAAATAGAGAGCTCCAGCTGACTGGCAGCTAAACAATGGGTAGAAAGCGAGACAGGAAGCCTGGTTGTGTAGGTGAGATGGGAGAACTGGAGCAGAACAAATAAAGGGAGCAGGGAGACAGGCTGGTCAGCCAGCAGCCACTGGAAGGTGGGGATGAATTAGGTGCCAGCGGTGTCCAGGCCAGGAGAGCTGAGGTGAGTGCCCCACAGACTGGCCTATCCTGTCACCACACCAGAAATTGAGGGGCAGACCTGGAGTAGAAGACAACAGTCTGTCAGCTGTGAGACTCACAGCAGCTGGAGTGAGCACCAGCTCACAGCCCCCATTGGGAAGAGATGGTCTAGTTTAGCACCTTCCTTTATCAGTGAGAAAGTTGCAGCTCCCGGATGTGAGACAAACTCGCAGTAGGCCGCTGCGTCTGTGTGCAGAAGTCACTCTGAATCCTTTTCCTAGTTCTCCAGGTGTTGTGGTCAAATAGTCTCCCCCCAAAAGACAGGTCTGAGTCCTAACCTTGGGTGCCTGTGAAAGCTCTCTGGTTGGTAACTAGGGTCTCTGCAGACGTAGTTAAGTTGAACTAGAGTAAGTCCAGTAGGATGGGGGTTCTTAAACGAAGACAGGAGGCCCAGACCTGCGGAAAAGGGGCTGTGAGCAGGCAGAGTTGGAGGGCTGCACTGACAAGACAAGAAATGCCAGAAAACACCAGAAGCTGGAGAGAGGCTGGGAACGGACCTTCTCTCAGGGCCCTCCAGACAGAAGCAGCCCTGCCCCGCCGTGACTTCAGACCTCTGGCCTCCAGAACCGCGAGACAATACGCATCCACCGCAGCCCATTGTTGTGGCAGTCCTGGGAAAGCACTACCTCCGGGTAACCCCTGACCGGGTGAAGGCAGGACTTCCTCAGAAATGCTGGCGGGTGCGGCAGTGCCGGAGGGCTCGAAAGCCAAGCGTCTGGACCCACCTTCTCCAGGGCTAATTGTGAAGCCTGAGCGGATGCAGAGAGGTGACGGGGATTGGGGAGCCGCTGGCCTGTTGGTGCCTCCCTGCACAGGCTCTGTGGCCGCAGTGGCTGACGCCGTGGTCGACCCTGCTGCTGATCCCAGTCCGGGAGCTTGAGGGACATGCCTCGTGCCTGAATTAGAGGGGCTTCTGCCCCAGCACCCTAATTCTCCCCCTCCCCACCCCCAGGAAGACTGCAGGGCAACATGTCATGCTCCAGGAGCTCCTCCCCTTCTGCTCTGAGGCAGTCCTGTGCTTCTCTAGGGAGAAGCTCAGCGCCCCTGGTGTGGCCTCAGGGAGCCTCTGGTAAAGGTGTCCATGTCACCTACAGCGCATGTTCCACTGGGTCCTCCATCCTGTCCTCACCTCAACACGGTCCCTTCAGCGAAGAGGCTGGGACAGAAGGGTGGAGGCCCTACTAAGAAAATATGTAACCAAACTAGTGGTGTGAGGAGGAAGCAGCTCAGGCTTCAGGGGGGAGCCCTTCAGCTCCGAGGGACAGTGTTCCCCATGGGCAAGTGGGGGTTACCAGAGCCCCCCTCCCAGGCGTTCCTTCTTCCAGGCCCCTCTTCAGTCTCAGGCTCCATCCCCAGCTCTCGCACTGTTAACAGGCTGTGCGCTGCTGTTACCCAGGCTCCCATTTAAATGGATGTGTTCAGAGTGTTTTACTCAGGTCTCTGGGACCGGCTGTCAGGGGCTCAGCTCCAGGAGGCCTGGGGCATTTATTTTACAGGCATTCCTGGTGTGCTGGCTGAGGGTGGTCCTCAAACTTTGGACATCATTGCACTGTAGACAATATGGATCCTTCCAGCGTGGGAGATGTGGGGGACAGTGACAGGAGGTGGAAAGGACTCGTTTGATAACTCAGTGACGCCATGATTCCTGTTAGTGGGGTCCTCACCTGCAAGCTGGGCATTGCCCTGGAGCTGTGAGACCCCCAAAGGCTTCCTGGGGGTATCTGGGCAGGGTAGTGCCGGGCATGGTTGTGAAACTCCTAATGTGTGTAGAGATGCTGCAGCCATGATAGGGTGGGACTTGACAGAAGAGATCGCACAATGGGGAGTAGAGGAGCTGGCAGGGAGAAGGGCAGAGCGTGGGGAGTCAGCAGTGCCCTTGTCCATCAGCTGGTCCAAGAAGCCATCCAAGGTCATGGGTCCCTTTTCTGTGCTGCCGCCCTCCCATGTGCAGTGAGGAATTTCCATGTAAAAGCTTGCACCTACCTCAGTGAGGGGGAAAAGACACAAGTGTCTGGCCGCCCCCTGATATCGGGCTTTCTTCCTGAGCCTCTCCCTGCAGCCACTAGTCACCCTGGAGCCCTCGCCCAAGCTATGGACCAAAGGGAAGCAAGAAAAAAATAGAAAGCTTTTCACAACCAATTAATTAATTTAATTTAATTAATTATGAAATTTTGGCAAAAAAGTGCTTTAAATGGGGCAGCGCCAGGGCAGAAGCAATGAGTAGAACCTGATGGGCTGGAGCTGGAGGAAAGACTTACACAGGTTTCTCTGACTTTTCAAAAAAAAAAAAAAAGTTTGAAGGGCCTCCCTGGTGGCACAAGAGTTAAGACACAACCTATGAGGCTGTCTGCAGCCACTGCAGCATGAGTTCGATCCCTGGCCAGGGAGATACCCACATGGCACAGCAGACCTCTCTTGTCTCTCCCACTGCTCCCCTCAGCAGTGAATTTCTGATGATCCGCCTGTTCTGTTCCCCGCTCTGTCTCTGGTGAATCCTCTCACCACCCTCACACACACCTCTGGCCTGTACCGCAGTTCTTGTATGCATAAATAATAAATAAATCTTAAAAAAAAAGTTTGCGTTGGGCCACTTTGCTTTTATGAAAGATCTACGTTAGTATGTACGCGTTTTGGGTGAAATGGCAGGTCGTTCTCTTTTACAGGAACTGTTGAAAAGCGAAACTGACCCTAGCAATGGGGGCTGCTTTGCGGCAGCCGCTCCAGCCCCAGAGCGCAGAGCGCACCCCATACCACACCAGGCCCCTTCCAGGCGCAGAAGACGCAGGCTGCCGGCTCCTTCCCGGAGCTCCTGCCACCAGGCTGGGAGCTGCTCCTTCCTGCGGCTTCTGCTGCGTGAGTGTCATTCCAGGCTTTATGTGTTCTTTGGGATGATTTGGTTGGAGCTTTTTTGGTCTGGAAAAACTCGGGAATTTTCCATATATGTTAATGGAAATTGCATCTTCACTTTATGCCATTTTGGTTACAGAGTTTTCGCAGGAATAGCTCTGGTTCTTACAGAGGCGTTGCAAAGAGCGGACAGTGTTTAGTTGGGCATAGCTTAGGCCTCGTTGACGGCAATTGGTGGTCCTTAAGTTTTGGTTTCTTAACGTTGGGGCTTTTGCAGGCTTCCGTTTTGGTTGACGTAACCCTGGGCCACCAAAGCATTAAGGCCCCTTCTGTCTAATGGCCTCCTTGTTTAATTAATTTAACAGAACCCCACAAAGAGAATTGTGTGTTAGGTTTAAACAATGCATTTTGTTTTAATTACACATAAGTATCCCCTCGCCTGATGTTGACGACAACCACTTGAAATTTTCTTGGCCGTGACTTGGGAAAATGAACAAGGCGGAAGCTGCCTTTTCCAGGTGTTTGACCTGTTGCGTGTGCTCTGTAATTCCCGAGGGTGTGACTGCGGCCTCTGTTTGTAGGGCGGCAGGACCTGCGGGTGTTCTGCTGCCAGACCGGCTTGGGCCTGGCCCTGCTGCTCCCTGGCCTGCTAACCTTCAGCAGCTGGCTAACCCTCTGTGTGCCTCGGTTCTCACGTCTGGAAAATAGGACTGCTGAGGGTGTTTTCTTCTACAGTTGCTGTGAAAGTTGGATGAGTTAATAATTTAAAGTACTAGTGGTGTGCAAAGCACATCCTAAGCATTTAAGGTGAGTTAGGGTTATTTCAGTTCATGCCTTACAAGGATTTGCCATCTTCTCCAGCTGAAAGCTGCTATCAGCAAGCAGCAGGAGCGATGGTCTTTGTCCGAGGAACAAATGTGGTTTCTCCGCAGCCCCCACCTACACACACAACACTGCTTAGGAAATTCTTTTTGTGAATGTCTGCAAATTTCCTCCTAAGCACAGAGGGACTAATAGTTGATTGTGCAGTAAATCTGGTAAAGATGCATCTTTTTTATTGGCTCAAAAGGGGACTGGAATTTTGTATCCTCAGGATTCCTGGGTGTCCTTGACTTTGTGCCTGGGTTTGGGGAGGGCTGCTCAGGCCTCAGTGACAGCCTGCTCATGAAGTGCCAGTCAGCACATTCTGGGTGCGCCACAGTTGACTCTTGCAACCTGTTCAGCAGCCTGCACTGTTACTCCAGCTGGGGCACGTCTTCCCAACCCATCACCCGCTGGGGTGATGACTGCATAGGATTGTGGTTTTACACACAAGACAATGAGCAAGGAGGAAGGAAGAATACGCCAAATGATTTCACAAGTAAAATGAGCATCTTGGTCACCAAAGCAGGGAAGTGTTGGTGGCTCAGTTTCAGGGCCCTGGCCTTGGACAGCCCATTTTCCCTTGGCCAATTCCTCTTTGGTGGAGGATGTTGTCACACTGGGTCGCAGTGGTGGCACCTCACCACAGTGCCAGCCATGCTGACTGGGGTTCCTATCAGAAGAGTCCTTTGTACCCAGCAGGTAGGCCCTACTACTAGCTGTTACTTGTGCCTGTAGTCCTGAGTTCACTCGAGAACAACCCTGGCTGAGTGGAAATACACAAACCTCATCAGAGAAAGTAGAAAAGCAAGTGTGTGCTGGTTTCCGAGCCCTCCATGCATGGCTGGCAGGAGATGCTTCATCTCTATACAGCTGGGACCCTGGCTGACAAGGAATAGGATGGGTTTGCAGAGCTCAAGGAAAATAGAACTGTCATCGAAAAATTATACCACCTGCATGAGCACACGGTGTCATCCTCCAGAGCAGTTTTTTTTCTGGGGTGACTAATTACCCAGATACTAAACCAATTATTTGTAGACACCCCACCCCAGAGGACTCAGCTTCTCCAAAGCATTTATTCCAAAACTACTTTTTCCATCCCTTGCTTTCTCATCACTTATTCTGCCCCTTAAAATACAGCTCATCGAACTTCGACACATGGGCCAAGAAGCACCCGTGAAGAGATGGGAGAAATCTCTGTGTAAGCCCTGCAGTCCCTGCTGCAAGATAATGGCCAGATTTCCTCCTCCCAAGCTTCCCGCCATCCTGACACTGTGGCTGAAAAGCTGGGGTGGGCATTCAGAGGGAGGGTTTTGAATGCTCATGTTTCTTCCTATTACAAGCCCCCCCTTATTACCTGCCTCCTGATGTTCTCATTCCTGAGGGTAGGCCTCCCAGAAGAGGGTACATGGGCCTTGGAATTCAAGCCAAGGAGGCCAGCAGTGCCAGGTGGCTCTCTTTCTCTGGCGCCAACACCGTGGTGCCTTCACACAGAAGCTAGAAAATGATGACTTGGGCTAAGAATGTGTCTTTCTTTAGAGAAAAAAAAATGGTTGTTGTTGGGGCTTTGCAAAAGCTTTGTGTCTCTGCACTGGTCATTAAGTGCCCTAGGGACCGTGAGACAATCAGCCCAGCAGACTTATGACTTCTCGGTGGGCCCAGCCTATTCGTGGCTGGGCAGACATGTTGATGGACCTGCTTTCTCGAGGAGGCGCGAGGAGAGTGTGGACGCTGCCCATGTCCTGCAGCTGTTGTAAACTTCCTGCAAAGTTTTGTTATTCTTTTTTGAAATCTATTAAGCTCTGTTGTAGATGGAGAGGCAGGAACTCCAGGTGTCTCTTAGGAGACATTATGTGTGTGTGCATGTTCACGTTTATGACTTAACATTTCTTTTTTATAAGATTTATTTTATTATGCATATAAGAGCTGGGGTGTAGGGGATGAGAGGATTCACCAGAGACAGCATGGGGAGCAGAACAGACAGATCTATTGAAATACACTGCTGAGGGGAGCAGCTGGCAAGGCAGGAGAGGTCTGCTGCACCCCAGCTCCCAGGCTGGGGATCGAACTCATGCCACAGTGGCTGGCGTTAGCTTGACAGCACTAAGACTTAACCCCTGCACCACCAGGGAGGTGATGAGTTAATATTACCGGGAGTGATATAGGTGCTTTGGGGAAATTGTTTCCGTTCCAGGCTCTGTGTTCAAGGTTCTATGCCAAAGGGATGGCATAGTCCATGTCAGTCTGTACAGCTTCCTAAGGAAACTGAAAAGTCTGCTTTCCAAACTTGTATACAGTTCGGGCTACTTCTGACTGAAGGCAAGGTAGCGGAAAGTGCTCCCCGATGTCTTTGTGACACATCCTAGGGTCAGAATTATGTTCCAGCTAGGGAACAACCAGCTACTGGAATGGGTGGAAGTAGAGAAATAGCTGAAGGACCATGTGACAAACAGAGAGTAGATTTATCTTACCAGGGGAGTCATGGCATAGAAATAAGGGGAGTATAGACCGGAGATCAGCAAACGTTTCTGTCAGGAAACATCAGATGATACTAGATATTTTAATCTTTGCAGAATATAGGGTTGTGATAATGATTCTAAGGTCGCAAAGTAAGCAGCCAGAGATGACATGTTAACGAATGAGGGCAACTGTATTCCAATAAAACTTTCTTTATGGACACTGAAATTTGAATTGCATGTACTTTCCTGCATCACAAATATTCTTCTGATTTTTTGACAACTATCTAAAAATACAAAAGCCTGTCTTAGCTCATCAGAGGTACAGAAAGAGGCAGTGCACTGAATTAAGTGGTAGTCTGCTAACCCCTGGTGTGACAATAAAAAAAAAATAAAACAAAGCCACCAGAGACACAAGATTCCAAGAGGGATAACTTTTTTTTTTTTTAAAGATTTATTTTATTTATACAAGAACCGGGGTACAGGCCAAATGTGTGGGAGGGTGAGAAGACTCACCAGAGACAGAACAGGAGACAGAACAGACAGACTGACGAAATACACTGCTGAGGGAAGCAACGGGTAAGACAGAAGAGGTCTACCGTGCCATTTGGGTTGCTCCAAGGCCGGCAGGGATTGAACTGGCGCTGCAGGTGGCGTCTATATGATGCTTTGATTATATGCAACAATGTGCGTAGCATTTAGGATTGTGAAGAAAGTGTCAATGTTTATCACTTATATCCTCAACCCCTCCCCCAACACACATGGTAGCTTAAGAATATACTGGGTCTACTGCAGTGGTTCCTAGTGTGTGGTCCCTGGGCCAACATCACCTGGGATCATGTTAGAAATGCACATTCCCAGGACCCCTTGAACTACAGAATCAGGGACCCTGCAGGGATTGGTCCCAGAACTCTGAGTTTTAACAACTAACCCCTCCCCCCGCCCCTTTTCACCTCCCCCTCCCCCCCAGCACCAGCGATTCTCCAGAGCACTCAAGTTTGAGAATCACACTGTTCAGGGAGCGAGCAAGGTGAGGAAGGCCTGGGTTTTAGCTGCAGCTCTGCCACTTTTCAGCTCAACGATCCTGGGCAGGTTCTTAAGCATTAGCTTCAGTTTGCTCATTGGTAATTGGGGGTGTGAGTTTTGCGGAGGGAAGGGGTACAGTAGCAAACAAACACTTCCATAGCCAGTGGACAGCAACAAAGATCCTGAAGCCCTGAGGTTAAGAGGGAGGGGAGAGAAAGGATGGGGGGACACAAGGCATGGTGGTGGGAGTAAAAAGAAAAAAATAAAATAGCCAAGGATGTCTATTTTGAGAAGAAATTCTAGTTTTATAAAGAAAAGTTTACTGGAAAATCCTCCCTCTTGGTTAAGTGTGTTTCTTAGCTATGAGCTTAGATGTCGCATGTTGGATCACAACTTGGTCATGGCCCCTGCAGGGCCACCAGCAGGGCTCAGCTTGCTGGAATTTCGGGAATCTTCCCGAGGACCTCATCAGCTTATTTGGACTTGACACAGGCTGACGTACTATCACAAAGATGTCAACAAACTATAGGCCAAATCTGAAGCATGGCCCTGTTAGGAATGCTTTATATACTTCTAGAGCCTTCACTTTTGAATATCTGACCTTTGCAGAAAGTTCACACTACACCCCATAGTCTTGGAGGAGGGAGAAAGAAATGGGGCTTGGGGTGAGTGGATGGGGACAGGGAGAGTGTCACCGAGCAGCTCCACGTTCAGGGAGGTGCCTTGTGTCCCAGACCCCCGTATTGTGTCTGGCTCAGGGAATGGACTGGGCACCAAGTCACCCTCACCAAGGCCTCACAGAGGAGGACAGGGCAGAGAAAGGAGCCCGGGGCTCAGAGATGCTGGCGCCACAGCTAATACCACCTCCTCCATCCCAGAAATCCCTGGAGGGAACTTTGGCTGGGACAGTTGTCTCAGTCTGTGGGAAGAGCAGGGGCGAGGTCACATGGGGCCAAGGTCACAGTCCTTCAGGGCAGCAGGAGGTGGGATGCAGGCTGGGGGAGGGGCAGGAGTCCAGGAAAACCCTGTTCTGAGGTTGAGGTATGGCCAGCTCAGCAAGCCAGTCCCACCGGCTGGGCCGAGAAGACAAGCCACTTCCCCTGGAAACGGAATTTGTGTCAGTGTGACCCTGCCGACCCCCTCCCTCCGCTGTGAGAGCTGTTCACAATGTTATCCTTACTTTGCCTTCCTCCAGCCCCCACTAACATACACCCAGAGGGTTGTTTGTCATCTTCACATTCATCAATTTGCGGTTTAGAGCAAGAAAGGCACAGATTTCTGACAACAAGACTTCACATCACATTGCTTTGTTTTAGATCCCTTTTCTTCCTGTTCCTCGTTGGCACCCTGGGCCTTCCTGCAGAGAATAGTTTGAATAGAGGGACGTTTTTTTCTTAGGGGACAAATCCACTGGCTCAAGGCTGAGCTCTCTGGCCAAAATATACAGTGCTGGGGTGGCAGAGCTGAGTCAGCAGGTGCTCCCTGCTGGGTCCCCTTAGAAGGTCAGAGGATGTCCCTTGGGCAAGCCCTTGGCAGCCAGATAAGTGGCTGCTCTGGGTCCTGGGCCCCTAGGGGCTGGAGGTCCAGCTGTGATGAGGGAGCTGAGGGACTGTGGTCAGGTGGGCCTGGGCATGCGGTCAAGACTGGAACCTTGCCAAAGTGGGGTCTTCCTCTGGTGACACCCTCTGTCAGCTCCCTGCCAGTCAGAGCTGCTGCCAGTGTTGCTTGTTATTTTCCCTGGCATTTTTCAGGAACCAGAGAAGTCAAATTAGGAGAAGGTTGTAAACTCTCTAACAGAAGGGACCTTGTCTATTTTATTCCCCACTGAATCCCCACTGCCCTTGACAGTGCACACTCACAGAAGACGTTCAAATGTGTGTTCATGTTGAGCGTGTTGGAAGCCCTATTTTTAAAGGGAACGTAGCTCATTTTTGTAAAGAAGAGATAGCTATTCCAGGTACAGCTATCTATTCTGGAATTTCCTTCCCTCTAAACAGAGTCACTAATTTTATTACATCCCTACCTTTGCTTAACTCTGCGGTAGAAATAGGGAAATGCAACTGACTCAGGTCATTACGCTCCAGTAAGAAAGGAATCACGAACCAACCACGTTCTAGTTGACTTACCTCTCCAGCCTGCTCACACCGTTGGTTTGTTTCAGGCCCACACAATTGCTTGTCCGTGGTTCCTGAACAGAGTTGTGTAAAGTCTTAGGAGTCAGAGAGACCTGGATTCCAGTCCAGACTCGGTCACTTCCTGGCTGAATGACCTTTGCAAGTGATTTTGGAGCTCTAAGCCTCAGCTTTTCCTCTGTAAAACAGAGATAATAATAGTATCTGTCTCCAAGTATTACGAGGAGTAAATGAAATGATGTATGTGAGGTACTTAGAAGACTGCTGGGGGGTGGGTGTGGTAACAGCATAGACCTATTATTATTGGTGACTTTTTTTGTCTTCTCGCCCAACCCAACTCCCCACTCATTGACTAAGTCCAGCAACTCCATCACTCCTCTGGGAGGAAGCTTCCTGGCCTCTCTCGCTTTCGAGCTTCCGTGGTAAACTGATGCTCCTCTGTCCTGGGTTTCGCTGCTTGTGCTGTGGTCGTCAGTTTTAATGTCTGCTCTTCCCCAGACTGATGTTCTCTGAGGTCAGGGTGCTTGTCACATGCTCCCTCCCCACCTGACTTGCTCCATTAGGGATTGGGCTAAGGGTTCAAGTGTTTGCTGAAAAATACCACGGGAAGGTTCTGTTCCATCACTGGAGGGATGAAGGATTGTTTTGGACAATCAGGTCTTACTTGAGTCAAAAGAAGAGAACTATCCTAAAATTTGTGAGATAAGTTCAATGAAGAAGCAAGAGTCTGTATGTGGCATGGTATGTTCTCTCTAATTTTAAAATAATTTTTAAAGGCCCTCTGCCTTTAAAATGTGACAATGATGTGTATTTAAGTTTAACTCTTACCATAGGCGGAGTCATTTAGTATTTGGAGTTTATGAATATTCTTTCAGTAGTTAGCATAGTTGGTTATATTCTATTACCTGACAGCAGCCCTTCAGTTAGATTGATTTCCAGTGAACTTCAAAAGGTGTATCAGTTAACATACTGGATATTTTTTTTTTAATTGCTAAGATGAGTGATGTTGGTCGCATGAGCAGAGTATAAGCAGCTTGTGCCCCCTGGAGCATCCTCCAAGTCTTAGAATTCCATGAGATCCTTGCCCATCTGCTTCAGGAGAATTCTGTCATCTGACCAATTAGCTGAATCTTGCTGCTAGCTTCTTGTCACATCTGCTTGGCATGAGAGGATGGAGAGCTGGGAATTTGCTGTGTTTATGAACCAGGTGGTCTGATGTTTGTTCTTGCTGACTGATGAGCATATTGGTATGTGAATTTGTTGTGAGATTTGCTTTCATGGTAACAAGTCACCTGATTGAGAAGTGATGAGAAGGGACACTTCTGACCTCACTTCCTCTAACTGCTGAGAACTTCCGGAAGGACTAGGACCTAATCCTGTAACAATAAACCGCCATTGGTTCAGGACAACTTGAACAAGTAGGTTGGGAGGGTTGCGGTAGCAATGAAAATGAAAAATAGGAACTTTCGAAAGGGACCCAGTGGAGATCAGAATCATAAGATTTCATGACTGATCAAATATGGAGCGGAGCAAGATGGAATGTGGCCCCAAGATCAAATATGGCGATCAGATGTAGCTAGAGATAAGTACCTGGAGATATACAAAGTGCATCTCCTATAGCTTTTTGGATTCTCTTGGTAGCCCAGAGGGTTGGGTTGGACAGTTGCTAGAAAGAGAATTGCAGAAGTCAAAGAGAGAATCAGTGGCTTGTCCAAAGGCACATGGATAAAAGTCTCTGTTTTGGGATCCAAGCTCGGGTTTCAGACCCAAGTCAATTTTTCTCTGCATTGTACCTCAAGCGAAAGCCAAGGGACAGGGAGCAATGGGAAGAAGCCCATGGTGGAAGGTGGGGAGGCAGCTGCCCTCAGCTGGTTGTCGGGTCCTCCTGGTAGGCCTCTCAGCACCTGCTGACTGCTGCTAAGGTCTCAGTGTTTGGGTCTGGCTACAATTCATATGTTGAAATACTAACCCCAACAGGTGATGGCACCAGGAGGTGGGGCTTTGGGAGATTAGGTCATGAGGTGGAGCCCTCAGGAATGGTATTCGTGCCCTTTCAAAAAGACACCCCCAGAGCTCCCTCAGACTTCCAGACTCCAAACCTGGGAACAGTAAGTTTCTGCTGTTTATGAGCCACTGGACATGCACAATTGTTACAGAGGCACAAACATATTAAGGCAGGGGTGGACATCAACTCCACATGTCAGAGAGGCAGGCTCTCCAACTTGTCCCTAAATCCGGTGGTGCAGCGGTTGAGCGCTGGGCTGCAGAGCTGCCCACAGCCTCTGCAACACCCGTTCAGTCCCCAGCCGCTGGTGAGAGTCTCACCTGGTGCGCAGACCTCTGCTGCCGCCCGCTGCTCCCCTCAGCAGTGTATTTCTTCAGTCTGCCTGTTCTGCTCCCTGCTCTGGCTCTGGCTCTGGTGAATTCTCTCATCCTCCCGCGCTTCTGACTGTACCCAGTGCTTGTATAAATAAATAAATAAATCTTTAAAAAATAAATAATAATAAATCCGAGCACAATTCTATGCAGGATTTCAAGGTGCCCCTACAGCCCAGTCTCGAGGGTGTGGACTTCCTTGGGTCTTCCCATCTGTTTGGGGCCTTCACATTCCCACTTCCCCATCCAGGCACAAAAAGAGTCTTTTGCCCTATGAGTGAGCTTAGGTAAGAGGGTTTCCTGTGCATTAAGGGAAAGAAAAGGGAAAATAAAGCCATTGAACTTATTTTCATTGGACTTGTCACGGTTGACAGTTGGTCACCCTTTGGATGGGAAACAACAGGTCCTTTGTGGTCACTTAGAGCTGCCTTGTTGAGTGCTGTCTCCTATCTCGCATCTTGCTGTGGTTTTAAAAAATAAGTAAATAAACAAGATAAACATCACATTCTTTGCCGTTGATGTACATAGTATCACAGAACAAAAGCTAACACAGAGTTGCCCTACTTGTGCTTTTTATCCTCATGTTTAGACCATCAACTCTCCTGGGGAGCCTTTTAAAAATACAGATTCCCCGGCCCAGCTCCTGCTGGTTCTAATTTTGTGGATATGAAAGAGAGTCTGTCTTTCAGTCCGGAGAGTCAGCTGTGTTTATGTTTAAGGAACCTTTGCTCCTTTGTTCTAGGACAGGCTTGAGTGAAGATAGAACTTTCCTTGTGTTCTTTGCCAATATCCATGTGGTCTCATTTGCTTGGAGCCATGCATTGGATTAAGAATAACTTGCCTTCAGACCTAGGCCAGCTCTATTCTCCAAGAGTGCTCACCCAGCGTGCCCATTTGGCCTCAGCTTTCTGTTTCTAAATTGGACTTGACAGATTTAGAAGGTGCCTTGGAGGCATTTCCCTGCCCTGCAACAACTTCACTCGGTTGGGGCTCCAGCCTAGAGGACAGTTAGGTGGGAGTGTGGCCTGGAAAGCAGTGGGTGATGGAGAAATTGACCAGGAAAAGAGAGTTTGGAGAAGGGATTTCTAGTTGTCTGAGAGGTACAGGCAGATTCTTGTTTTGAAACCTAAAAAGATGGCCGGAAGGAAAGATTTGAAGAGGCTGCAAGCTCTGTTCTCATTTCTGTATTTTAATTCTTCTTGCTCAAAGTTTAGCCCCCGTGTGAAATGTATACCTGGGTGGGCTGTGTAAATCCTAGCACCTTGTGTCACAGTGTGAATAAAGGTATTAGATCTGTCCCTCAAACCAGGAGGGAAAAAAGAGAGTGATGATTAGATAAGAAAGCAGAAGGTGGGAGTGGCTGGGGGGGTGTCAAGAAGACAGACTCTGGCCTTTTAGCAGCCCTGCCTGGATCAGAAGGGCACAGGGTGCAGAGGCCAATGCAGGCATGGCCAGCCGTGGACACAGGGGCCAGCACTGGCTGTTCTTTGGGAGATGTTTCATGCCAATGCCTTGAGCTTAAACAGATACAGGGGCTTCTGCAGTATCTCAAAGTCTTTATCTTTTTGGTGTGTCTCAGTTATTTTTTTCTAAAATGTGCAGGAATCCTAGAAGCAGGATGTATGTTTATATGAATTACCCAGGAAGTTGCACTGGATTTGCTGACATTGCAATTTTTTTTTATTGTGGTAAAATATACATAACATGCATTTGCCATTTTAGCCATTTTTAATTGTGCAGCTCAATAGCATGAAGATTATTCACACAGTTGTGCAACCATCACCACTTTCCAATCCCAGAATGTCATCTTCCCATCCTGAAATTTTGCATTGTGGGGTCAGATTCCCCCAAGGGGCAGATAGGTTTTTCTCAGTATGTCTAGAGTAAACCTCTTCTAGTAAGTGTCTTCTTGGTCTGGGAACTAGGGGTCAATCAAGGCCTTTGGATGTTGGGAGGTGGGGGTCGGTTATCATCATTACTTAAAGAATGCAGATTGTTTTGAGGCCCAGGAGGCCAAGAAGCTTGGCCTTGACTGAGTCCTTTTCCCTTCTCGAATATGAGAAATTGTCACTCCCTAAACTTCTGCCCTTTTCCTAATCAGAAACAATCACTGCTTCCCCTTTTGTGACCCGAAGAATATAACTTGGGGTTTGGGGGACTCATCTGGGTGTAGGTTCTCAGTGAACACTTCCTGTCTGAGAATCTCATCTTTACTCACAGAGTAAGGAAGTCAACCCACCTTGTCTGTCACCTGAAGTCTGTTCCTCAATCCTTAAACAGATGACTTAACAGAATAGACATCCCAGGTCCACTCCATTCTTCTTTTTTTTTTTTTGTGGGACCCTCGCCGGCGGCCAGGGAGCGAACCGTGCTGCAGAGGCTGCGGGCAGCCTCGCAGCCCAGCGCTCAACCGCTGCGCCACCAGGGGAGGCCCTGCTCCATTATTCTTTATAAATTTACAGTCATAAAAATTCTCCATGTATGTATTATGGCCTCTAGTTGTACTAATATGTCTGATGTTATTTTGTTCATCTGTCCAGCCTCCAAAGATCATAGATGAGGTGGGGGGAATTTCCCCTGAACCCCAATAGTACCCACTAAACATCAACCCCCCACTCCCTCTCCCTCTCGCCCCTGGTAACCCCTGATCTACTTCCTGTCTCCATAAGTGACTTGAGAATTACATAATATGGATCCTCTAAATACAGCTGGCTCACTCATGCTCTGTAACATCCGCTCTCCTTGGATAAGATCCACCTCCTTCTCCCGTGTGTTTTCCACTGTCTTAGTCATTTTGTCTCCCCAAAGTCTTCCCTACAAGGTCTCCTTCTCCCTTATGTTCCCCCGGCAGAAAGCCAAAGCACTTGTGTATCTAGAGAAATCCATGGGTTTACAAGCAAGGGGTAGAGGACACTGGTTCTCCTAGAAGACCCAGGAATCTAGGGAGCCCTGGACACTTTCCTGAGAGGTGGCTGTGGTCACAGCACCAGTTCTGAGCTGTAACCTCTAGATTTTCCGACCCTCAACCTCTTCCCCAGAGGATCCCAACACCAGCCAACAACCTCAAACAGCCTTGGCCACGTCTGAGCCTGGACCGTGGCTACAGACCCAGGCTTCCCTCCATGTGCCGTGAGAAAACCCCTGTCTGCTTCCCCTGCCTTTGCCCGGCGCCTGTCACTTTCCACTTTTATCTAGTGGGTCCTGAATAGCCACACACAGGATGCTGGGGGTTTGCCTGCTTTAAAAACTGAACAGGTAGCAAGGCGATCACTGCGCCTGCTTGTAAACTGGCTGTCTCTCTGGCCCTGCATCTCTTAGGGAGGCAGGGTCAAGGTGGCTAATAAGTAACTTGGTTGTAATTTTTATTTAGCAACGTGAATTTAACAGGCAGCTTAATTGCAATTGCACAAGTGAACCTTGTAATCACAAGTTGGGCTCTTTACATCTGTCACCTGCTACCAGGAGAAATGCTTTGAGGGGGCTCTTTTATTTTCGCTTGGGTTAATACTGAATCAAAGGAGTTTTCAAAGCAAGACGGGAGAGCAGGGCAGGGCACTATTTTTTTCTTTTTTAAATTCAGACGCCTTAAGATCCAATCTTGCCTGGTCCAAGTAGCAATTTCCCTGTTCCCTTTTGGATTCCTCTGTTAGTTTGTCAATGGATATCTAAATCCCAGCTACTGAGTATTGATCAGCCTCCTTGTTTAATTACCAGCAGAGTGTATTCTCAACCAATCAATTTCTCTCCTGAAATGCCAGCGTCCTGCTTCTGGGGAAAAAGGGAATCAATTAATCCTTGTTTGCTTTTTAATTCCTGTTCCGAACATAGTACATTCACACACAGGTTAATTTTTAAATCCGCTCTTCTCTTACTTCACTGCTTTCTTTAATTCAACCTGAAACCTCAGTGACACTGAATCTCTATCAACCTCTTCTTATTGCGTATGCAGCCTCATTAAATAGCTTAGCAAATACCTGACTTGGTCATTTCCCAGACTTCTGCTAATAATGGTCCAAAGTCCTTTAATTCTCCTGTTCCTGTCTCAAGACAGGAGGTTTTCGCAGCTTCTCCCTCTCTCCATCTTAACCTGCTTAGAAAGGAGGAGCAGAGCTTCTTCTGTGTGCTTTCTGGGGACTTGCCCCAAGTCTTCTTTCTGATCAGGTCTGGTAACCCTCAGCGCTCAGAATTTTAAGGGACTCATGAGACAAGAATGTATATAACATTCCTGAAGTCTGTGGATGCAGAGATGATCTACAGGGGTGGGATGTCACATCTTCTTGGATTATGTCCTTCTAAGCATCTCACCACCCCCTTTTCATTCATTTTTACTTACATTTACTTAACATTACTTTGATTTCATTTTTACTTACATTTCAGTCTTAAAGTAGAATTTGAGGGCCTCCTTAAACAAAGGGTTAAGGGCCCCTTAAGGGTTAAGGGCCCCTTAAACAAAGGGTTAAGCACCGCACTATGAAGCAATCTGCAGCCTCTGCAGCACGAGTTCGATCCCTGCCGGCCAGGGAGTAACACACATGGTGCAGCAGACCTCTCCTGACTCACCTGCTGCTCCCCTCAGCAGTGTATTTCAGTCAGTCTGCCTGTTCTCCTCCCCACTCTGTCTCTGGTGAATCCTCTCACCCCCCGCATCTCTGGCCTGTACCCCAGTTCTTGTATACATAGATAAATAAATCTTTTAAAAAATAGAATTTAAATGATATCAGGAATGGCTGTATGACAGCAGAGAGGTGAGTCCCTTTCGTTGCTCACCTCCTACCTCTGAGCCTCTGACCATGGCCGAGCTGTAGATGGGTTGAGCTTTAGCTGTGATTCAGCCCTTAGCCCATGGCAGGTCTGTCGAAGCATGGACTGGGTTGACTCTGTTGAGCTCTCAGCTGTGTTTGAATACATCAGCTTCCAGGGCAGTTTGCTTGGGTATAACCTTGAATTCGAAGATCAGCTGGAAAGGCTTTAAGGAACTCTCCTGGGAATTTTTTTATAGCATCTGAGCAGTCTGCCTGTATTTGGCTAATGTGAGTTTCCTTTTGCCTGATAGAGTGCAAAATGCCTGCAAACCCAGGAGAGGCTCCCCTAGGGATGGGCGTCTGCAGTGCTTTCCCAGGATATTAATGCTGTGGGATTGGCGGCTTTAAGCTTCTAAGCAGTTCTGAAACTCCAGCTAGGCAGCAGGCATTCAAACTTTGGGGTGTTTGATCTTGCTGGATGTTTAATATAATAGTTAACGATAAACAGACCAATAGATATTTTTTCATAAAACCATTCATGAATACCAGAAGACGTCCTGTGTCCAAACAGTTCCCAATCTTTCTAGAATCCTAGGAGCAGCTACGTGGAGACTCAAGCCTTTCGGTCTCCCTCCCTTATCAGGTACTGCTGCTCCCAGATTCCACAAGCCACAGGAAATGCAAATCTGACCAGTACACACTGTTCCGGAAGGTGCCGAGAGCATGTTATATATGAGGGCAAGGTTGTATTGTGCATGGAAACACACACACCGAGCAACAACTACATTGCAAAGCAAGAGCTCCAGGGAAGTGGCAGAGAAGAATCCAAGAGAAAAGCTTTTTGCTTTCAGGTTTATGCGGCCCCACTGGGGGGTTCTTGCTGCACCATCTCATGCTATTCTGGGATGTCTGTGTCTTTGCCATATCCTTCTGGTTTTGTCCAAAAAGCTAGCAAGAAAGAACAAGGAGCATCATTCATAACCTTAGACAATTTGTTTAGAGTGAAAAATAAAAATGCTAAGTCCCAAGGAATGGGGCCAGAGTTCTTCCATTGCCTGTGAAAACATTTTAGTGACCTCAAGAGTAAAAGCTATTTAAAATTACGCACATAAATGTTTGTGTTACAGTTCTGTACCTTTAAATCCAGAGTGATCACTTAGCAATCATTTTGTCTTATGCAAAATCTGAGTTGTGCAAACTGGAAAAGCACAATTGCATAAGCTGGGAGGTAACAGGGTTCAATCATCTGGTAATGGACTGGGTGCGAACACAGCAGTGTCATGATTAATCCCAATTAAAGGCACCCCAAAGGAATAGGGCTATGTGAGTGTGTGTCTGTGTGTGCACATATATTTACTTATTCGCTTTTTTATTTAACATCCTTTATATTAGCTTGAATCCCCCAAGTCGAGAGTCTAGGAAAGGCTTACATGCTAGTGATTGGGAGTGGACATGATTCTGGTGAGCAGCAGTGAGAGTCAGGGCAAGGTGCAGAACAGAGCAGGGAAGTCCAAAGAAAAGCTGCATTCTTCAGCTAGTTACTTCTACAGCTGTTCTCAGCTACAGCTGAGATGCTCTCAGAACTGGCTGACCAAGGGGTCACAGGGAGACATGTTTATCAAAGAGTCCCGATGCCATTGGTCACAAGGTCCTTCATTGTTTTCCAGCCACTTTGGGTGACTGGCATGAGTGTCATGCTTTGTCACAGAAGCACCAGAGCTGGAACCTGGGACTGTGAGTGAAGGCCTGGGATTAGGTGGTATTTTGGGGAAGCTGGGCAAAGCTGCAATTTGTGTAGACATGGGTATTAGAGCAATGCTGGAGCATGGGTGAGACCAAGATTTCCAAGTGAGTGGCTTGGTTGCTGGTGAGAGTGTAGATTCACTGTGACCCAAACACATTGTTCCAGAAGGTGCCAAGAGCATGTTACAATATATATGTGGATTCACTATGAAATGCAGAAGCTAAGATGTTCATTTGCATCAGGAGAGAAATAGGTTGATGTTCCATTGAATATTTCTGCCTAAAATGGCAATAGTTACAGAAAGCAATGATTACAGGAAAGAAAATAACTGGAATAAATAAAACACAAGAAAATCAAGAGATGGGCTGGAAGTAGAAAGCAGCTTCTTTTGAGGCCAATTTCCAGAACTTTGTGTTGTTTATTTTCCTTCCCAGTAGTCTAGCTGCTGCTCCGCAGCTGTCAATAGACAGTGTACTGGCTTGCATTTCTAGGGATACTGAATTAGAAAAATTTTATTTGTCAAAATGTAATGCTTTCCTCATGTCATAGATTGAGAAAATATTTGCAGAATATATTATCTCAAAAGAATTTATATTTAGAATCTATAAAGCACTTCTAAAACTTGATAATAAGAAAATAAACAACTTAATTAATAAATGGGCAAAAGACCTAAATAGAAATTTCACCCTATGAAATGTACAGATGGCAGATAAATGCATGAAAAATGTTCAGCATAATTAATCATTAAGGAAAAGGAATAAATAAATTTTAGAAAAGCTAAAATTAACAAGATTGGCAATGTCAGGTTGTGGAGGTTCTGAGATGCTCAAGCATTGTTGGTGCAGCCTGTTTGGAAAATTGTGGATATTTTACTTAAAGTGAAATGTGTACTTTCTATATGACCCCGTAATCCTACTTACGATTAGTCATAACAAGTCCAAACTGGAAACAATCCAAATGTCCATCACCTAGTGAATGGATAAATGCAGTGTGGTCAACCTCTCAAGTGGAATATTACTCAGCTATAAAAAGGAATGGACTGTTAATACATACAACAATATGGATGAATCTCAAATGTATTACGCTGAGTGAAGAAAGCCAGGCAGAAAAAAAGTAAATACTGTATGATCTATTTATATAAAATTCTGGAAAAGGCAAACTATGATGAAAGCAATAGATCAATAGGCACAGTTTGGGAGAAGGGAGGGTGATAGCAAAGGGACATGAGGAAACATTTGAGAGGCATAGAAATGTTCTGTGACTGGCCTCCTCAGTGGTGCAGCGGGTTGAGCACAGCGCTATGAAGCTGTCCGCAGCCTCTGCAGTGTGGGTTCAATTCCCAGCCAGCCAGGGAGAAACCTACATGGTGTGGCAGGCCTCTCCTGTCACGCCCGCTGCTCCCCTCAACAGTGTATTTCAGTTGATCTGCCTGTTCTGTTCCCCGCTCTGTCTCTGGTGAATCCTCTCACCCTCCTGCACCTCTGGCTTGTACCCCAGCTCTTGTATAAATAAAATAAATCTTTTAAAAAAAGAGAAAGAAATGTTCTGTGACTGTGGTAACAGCAGGCAATTATACATGTTTGTTGCAACTCATCACTTAAAGTGATAAATGTTATTGTTATAAATTATACCTTAACACAACTAGTTGAAATGTTGTGCCTGTCTGAGTTCCCTTTGACATCTCAGTTTTGGGTAGAAAATCAAAGGAGGAGTCACTTGTCAACCTGAGGCTGTGGCATGGGCTTGCCCAAGCTTGCAGGAGAGGAACATTACCTGCTGCCAGCCGCAAGGATCAAGGCCTACAGGTTGGCACTTGGGAACTTTCACACCTTGGAGCTCAGTTCACAGCTAGGTCAAAGAGAAAGGGGCGGAGCCAGAAGCAGGCCCTCCCAGATGAATTCTTAGTCATAAAGCTAAATCCAAGAAATCATGGAAGGACAGGCCTCCATGGCACTTTGGCATGTGGATTTTTTGAGCTGAGGTCAATCAAGTTCTGCAGGCTCATGACAAACTTTTACCACTCCCTTAACTACCTAGAAGAATTGAAATTGGGTGACTTACCCAAAACCAAATTATTACCAGAAAGAATCTTTCTATTAGAGAAACATATCTATCTGTCAGGGCAAACGTCTAATTTCAGAGCATCTGATTTTCCTCATCGGCATCATTGCTCATGACAAGACCCCTGCTCTGTCCTTGAAATGCAGGCCCCTTCCCCATTCTGTAGTTCAGTGTCTCTATCTCCATTTTCCCTCACTGGCTTTGGAATCCCTGTCTATGTGGATTCCAGTACATATGGAATTAAACTTGTTTTTGCCCCTGACTAATCTCTCTGATGTTAATTCGATACCCTGACCAGCCTGAGAAGAACCCAGAAGAGCAGGGGGACATTTTCTCTCCTTTCCCACAATATAGAAAGAGGACATTTCTTCAAAAGGATATAAAAATGAACTCACATTAAAGATTTCATTTTATTCCTAATGAGAAAATCAGGTAACTGTTATAACCAGCAAGGATTAGGATACAGAGTAATATAAAAAAGAGCAAAGGATGGTGAAATAAAAGCGCACATGAAGGCAAAACTGTTTTTCCTCCTGGGGGCCAGGGCTGTCCTTCCACCAAGCAGAACTCATTTGCATGTCTGTAGACAAGATGAGCTTGCTTTGCTATCAGTTGCTCACGTGTTACACAGCTTGAAAATAGTTCCCTGTAGAATCAGAATCAATCAGATCATGGAGAAGGGTATGCTATAGGCGATGTCTCGTTTTCCACTGAACCACAACTTTTCCCTACCTAGGGACTCTCAAAAGTCTTCCTTTTCAAAAGGCACCACTGAGGAGCAGGTGCCTTTTTTGTTGTAGGTTTTGCCTTTTATCTCCTGCTCAGGATCTCTCTCTGCTCTCAAAGTGAGCACTGCAGTAAAATTCCCTTTCCCTTGCAGAACTCATTTATTAAAGAACACTTCAATGGGATACAGATTTATTTTCCTGAACACCTTGAATAACTTTGCTGCCCTGAGTAGCAAAGGCCTCTTGTGTTCCAATCGTATTCATGCCACTTTGGAATATCATCACCTTTGGAAGAATAAAGAGGCAGAGTTACCCCAAAGCACAGTACTTGCTCAAGGTAAAGTTCTTACCTCTTAAAACCATTTCTTTCCCCCATTCTCCAGGCTCCAAAGACCAGAAGTGGGTGATAAATCACACTAATAACCATACTTTCATGGCTTTGGAACATAAATGCTCACTTGCAAAACTTCTATATTTTCTTGGATCAATTTTTATTACAAATCCTCCTACCCATACTAATAGTACTATTTATAAAAAGAGAGTTAAAATAAGCTTCCTAAATTCCTTCTAGAATCACATGGGGGATGTCAATAACTAAATATCTGAATAGAATACAAGTGGTTTGTCAGGTAAATTTGTGTTATTAGAGTAGACTGATCAAAAGCAGGAAAAGAAATCAGACATACTTTGGATTAAGTGTTTGCTCTGCCACAGATTCTGTGACCTTCAGCAAATCACCTAACCTCCATGAGTCTTGGTTTTCTCTGTTCAATGGAAATAACATTAACTTTACAAGGTTTTTATGAGGACTAAATGTAAGTGTTGATAAACCACTAAGGATAATGCCTGGGATATAATGAGGAGGTGTTGAAATAATCAACTTTAAATTACATGAATAGGGTAAGTGTGGGGAGGGCAATCTTATGTATGGTTCACTGTAGCTACCACAATGCCTCTCTGATTTTTATATTAAGGTTTAAATAGGCATGGAATGAAAGCCAATGAATGTAGATATTATTATAATTTTATTCATAGTCAACTTATGTAATGAATTCCATTACCACATATGGAAGCTTGAACTGTAGACTCCTTTAAACACATCTTCTATAGAACCTTCTATTTGCTTTTCCTATAGTCTCTAGGTCTGTAGTCTCCTGTATTATCAGCCATTGACACTTCACCATATTTACTTTGTGTATTCTGCTCCTGTATTCAGTAAAGAATTTTTCAGCATCTCTCTGTGCCAAAACTAAGCAGTAACAGGAAGATAGGTGAACAAAATATGGTCCCTGCCCTCACGTTGCTCACAATCTAGTGGGGGATCACATTGTAGTATGAATATTCCATAATATGGAAGAAAACAGTGCTTGACAGCTCTTAAGAAAGACTGCCACCAGGGTAATAAGTCAGACAAAGAATGACCAATACTTTGTATCACTTATATCTTGAATCTAGAACAGTCAAATTTATATGGAGACTAGAATGATGATTACCAGGTACTGTGGATGGAGAAATGGGGAGATGCTGGTCAAATATAACAAGCTCCCAATTAAAAGATGACTAAGTTCTGGGCTCTAATGTACAGACGGGCTAATAACAATTAACAAAGCTACTATATACTTGAAAGTTGCTAAGAGAACAGAACTTAAACGTACTCAACACACACACACATGCACAAAAGTAGATAACATAATGAAGGCTTTAGCTAATCTTGTATATTTTGCAATGTGTATGAAACCGTGCTTTGAATACCTTAAACTAACACAATTTTATATGTCAATTATATCATAATTATCATAAATATCTCAATAAAGCTGGAAGAGAAATTATTGCTATCTTATCCTGGGGGTGAGTTGAAGAAAGCATTTCTTAGAGGAGGTGATACTTGAGCTTGGTCAGGGAGAGGGCATGTTGAAAGATACACATGTGTGGGTAGTAGACCTTGATTAAATGGAATGCAGGGGAGTTGGAGGCGTTGAGGTATGAAGACCTTAATAGTCATCCTAAGAACTTCAAACTGTGTGTTGATGATGGAGGTGAGTTGCCAGCAGTGCCATAAACCATTGTGCAGTTTGAAAAATAAAATTCTATGACAGTGTAGACTAGAAGAGGCAAAACTGTATATAGACAGAGGCATTTGCAGGCAATTGCTACCATTGGTGGGAAATTGGAAACCAGTTCTGAGGTAGCTGTGGAGGGATGAGCTCACCTTCTTAGGAAGCCTATCTGGTGATCAATTTGGGACAGAGGAGAGGTAAAATAAAGTTGGGGGAGTCAGAAGGACTTCCAGGGTGATGACTTGACTAGTATGACCATAAGCAAGGAAGGGGGATCTTGGAAGAAGAGTATTGAGGAGAGAAAATCTTGAACAAGTGGCTTTTGCTGAGTGTGTCCAGCATCCCTGTGGAAATCTCCTGCAGGCAAATAATTAAATGAGTGTAGATGCTGGAAAGGAAGGTCATCCATGGAGATTTGTCTGTTGTTGACAGAACTAACTTGTGATAAGACAAGCTTGAACACACAGTATTATCCAGGGTACGCGTGGGCGATACTGAGAGTAAGAGCAAGGGTACAACTTAAGGGAAGATTTAATGTGGGAGATGACAAGGAAAGAGTCATCAGGTGAAACAGAACAGGGATCAGAGGTAGAAGAAACAATGTGAAAATTAAATGGAAAGAGCGTTTTGAAATGAGTCAGTAATAATCTGAATGATTGCATGAAAACGAAAAGCCAGTGAGGCTTGGAAAGAATCCATTGTACTCTTGCTGATGACTGAGTTGCTGTCATGTGATTGCTGCCAAGTTAAGTGTTGGGATGAAGAATAATGATCCTCTGGTCTAGGAGTGAATTGGGGCTGAGGAAGTGGCCTCAAGTATTTACCATCATTTCCAGATGGTGGACTGTGAAGACAGGAGGAGAGAGGATGAGGATGAGGTGAGGATGTGGGGTCCAGGGAAGGTTGTTGTTACTATTGCTGGCAGAGATCCCAGGATGTATGTCTGTAGAGGGAAGAATCACACTAGGAGCTTTATTGAAAGGTAGCTGGTGGAAAATAATCAGTGCTCCTACCAACGAATGTCTCAGGCCTGGACTTGCATATAGTGTCTGACATAGAACAATACAGATTCTTCCTTATCATGGGAACCAAAGGAAATAGTGAACTCTGGAGGCAAATCTAATGGATCTGGAAGAGATTCTTGAGGGCATGTTTTGCTCTGTCATTGCAGCCAGTGTTAAAGGAAGCAGCACAAGTTTGGGCAATGTGGGAGCCTTGGTCTGAAAGGCATGGAACTGCCTGCTTGACACTCAAGCCCTTTAAGAACCAGCTTGCATGCAATGCTAGGCTTGCCTGGGAGTGTAAGGTGCACCTGACTCTGACCCATGATGCAATCCTCCTCCTGTTCCCAGCATCCTTTGCAGTACAATGAGACATTTTCCTCTCCTGGGAGTCCTGATACCAAGCTGGGGCACCACTGGAGGACACGCGTATGTTGGGATTATTCAAACTTGCCTTCCCCTTTGATGTAACAAGGTTGTTAGTTTTTAAGGGCATTTTAAAAAATCACTTTTAGGGAATCATGAAAATCAGCTGGATTTACATTTTAGGGTAAGAAATTATTGATAATGACTAGTATTTTAGTTGTTTCTATAGCAACCCGAAACATGTTGAATTGTCGATCACTGCTAAGAATCTGGACAAGAATTCAGGTTGTTGATGCTGTCTAAAATTGCGATTTTACCTCCACTCTGGTGACCTTTAAGGCATTCTGCCCTGTGCTGTGGATTATGACGTGACCTGCACCCCTGTGCTTGGGCAGTTCTGCTCAGGGCAATCCCGTGGTTACTGTCATGCTCCTGCTGAGTGCCTGGAGCTGTGTGAAGACACAGACCAGCTGGACTCTTGGTTTCCAGAGGGGTAGGAATCACTTTTACTTGGCTTTCCAAGGAATTTCCGAGGAATTTCATGTGGTGACTCATGCCTTTCATTGTGGCTGCCAGACCAAGGCAGGTATGAGGGCCACTGTGCCAGCCTGAAGAGATTCTGCTACCATAGGGCAAGTCCCACAGGTTAGAGACACCCCCAAACAGGTTGACCTCACACTTGCAAAATCTGGGAGATTTTCGGGTATGGCGATGTGAATGGTGGGCCCAGGTAGGTTGTGAGGTGTATCCTTATGAGTGTAGAGAGCCACATTTCTTTTCTTTTCTTTTTTTTTTAAAGATTTATTTACTTATTTTTTTATTTATACAATAGCTGGGGTACAGGCCAGAGACGTGGAAGGGTGAGAGGATTCACCAGAGACAGAGTGGGGAGCAGAACAGGCAGATGGGTACGACAGAGGAGGTCTGCTGCACCATGTGGGTATCTCCCTGGTGGGCCGGGAATCGAACCTGTGCTGCAGAGGCTGAGGACAGCTTCACAGCACTGCTCTAAAGCCGCTGTGCCACCAGGGAGGTCTGGCAGCTGCGTTTCACTGGGAGTACAGGACAGGATGCTGGGTGTGGGTCTGCCTGACTCCTGCAGTGACTCTTTGGACTGATGCTCACTCAAATATGCAGCAAGAACTAGTGTGTGGATGAACTGAACTCGTTCCTCTTATATTCAAAAAAACTCTCTTGAGGGCCTCGTAGGTACCAAGCGCAGTGAAAAGTGATAGAGATGTAAGGATGGACATGGTCCTTGGCCTCACGGAGTTGAGATTCTGTTGGCAACGGGGTGTGACTAGATCGTGTATCGGTTTGCTGATGCTGCTGAAACAAAGTGCCAGCAAGTGAATGGCTTAAAACAATTGAAATCTGTTCTCATGGTTCTGGAGTCTAGAAGTCCAAAGTCAGGGTGTCTACAGGGCTGTGCTCCCTCCAAAGGCTGAAAGTGAGGGTGCTTCCTTGCTGGAATGGCAAACCTCGGTGTTCCTGGACGTGTCCCTGCCTCATTCCAATCCCTACCTCCATCTTCACATGGACTGCACCCTATGTATTTGTGTATCTGTGTCCACATTGACCTTTTCATGCAAGAGCACCAATCTTATGGGACCAGGGTCCACCCCAACCCAGATGACTTCATCTTAATTGCACCTGCAAAGACTATTTCCAAGAAAGGTTACATTTATAGGTTTCAGGTGAAAATGAAAGGGGGGCGGGGGATACCATTCAACTCATAGAGTCAGCTTGTAGCTTCTGGGTATATTGTACAACTAATGTGAGGATCTCGGCTTCCTGAAAGGTTGGGAGGATGATTTGTAAGTACCCATAATACTGAGGAATAGATTGCAGTGCGCTTAAGCTCCAGTTCTCACCTGGTACTACCTGAGGAAAGAGCAGGTAAGTATCAGGTGGGTTGATAGTCTGGGAATGCTTTCCAGTGAATTTCTTAGGAGCATCTGGACAATTCATCTTTTCATTGTCTAATGTTAAAAAAGACATGCGCATATTAACACACGCAAATATCTCTTCACCTGCCCCAAAGTGGCAAGACCCCCTGCTGCGGGATCCATGAGAGGAGATGGCCAGTCCTCATTTTCTCGTTCTCATGGATTTGCTTTTTAACAAAGTGCTGACTTTTGGTATATTTATGAAGCAAGACTAAAAATTTGCCTGAAGAACAGAAAATGGACTTCCTTGTAGGGAGTTCTTCCTGATTAATAAGAAAAAATTTTGATAGATGGCTGGGAAGAAAGAACTGGGAGTCACATAGTCTGTTCTGCTCAGTTACACTCACTTTGCTAAAGTATTAAAATACTTCCATATCATTGTTCAGTGGCCACTGGAAGCTTTTTACAATAATTGCTTTTAAAAATAATTGTGCAATGGAAGAAATTTTACATAGAAAGTAGACATAGTAAAGATCTTTGAAAGAGGTAGGCAGGGGAGAAAGGAAAATGGTTTCAGAGAACCGAGGGGTTGTGGGAAACACACAGATAGCAGGACTGTGGTGGAATCAAATAGTGGACAATGGCACTGCTCGGTGATAAGGAGACTTAGGTGATGGGATATAAATAAATCAATACCTGCAAAACTATTTACAATTCAGGTACAGTTCCACCTTTTACACCATGCAGTTTTACCATAGAGTCCTGGATTTATAGAAGCCATACTTTTCTTTTTTTTTTTTTTAAGATTTTAAAATTTAATTTTATTTATTTATGCATACAAGAACTGGGGTGTAGGCCAGAGGTGGGGTGGGTGAGAGGATTCACCAGAGACAGAGTTGGGAGCAGACCAGGCAGAGCTACTGAAATCCACTGCTGAGGGGAGCAGCGGGTGAGACAGGAGAGGTCTGCAGCGCCATGTGGATCAGCTCCCTGGCCAGGGATTGAACTCATGCTGCAGAGGTTGGTGATAGCTTGATAGCACTGAGACTTTAACCCCTGCACCACCAGGGAGGCCCAAAAGTCATGCTTTTCTGTCCTTATCAACTTTTCTTTCTCTATATTCAGTCATTCTATTTTAAATTATTATATTAGTATAAACTTTAAAAAAACTATCTACCCCCTAATGTAAAAAGGAAATTAATTTATCCCCTTAGGCTGAAATGAATTGCACTGTTAATCAAATTTCTCCATAGAAGTTTTTCCTATCTGTCTTAAAATCAGCAATGTAATAGTGCAAATTAGGATGTTCCATGGTAAATGTTTTGAGTGTTTATTGTATTAAACCATTTGAGTATTATCTCTATTAAAGTTTTTTTTTTAAAGCACTAAGAATAACAACAGTGATCACTGAAATGATCACAGAAATGACAATCCTTGAGAGTTATGCAGAGCTTACCATGTGCCAGCTGGAGCTCTGAGTCTGACACATTCAGACTTAGCGTTTTTTGACTTTGTGATGGTGTGAAAGTCATCAGCATTCAGTAGAAACCATACTTACAATTTTTTTCCCAGGCTGATGATAAGTGGTACGATCTCTCTGTGATGCTAGGCAGCAGCTGAGCACCACAGCTCCTACTCAGCCACATGGTCATCAGGATGAACGATTAATATTCTACAGACTATTTTTTCACTCTCAGCACAGCATCCAATAAATGACATGCGATATCAGCACTTTAGTATAAAACAGGTTTGTGCTGATGATATTGTTCAGTGGTCGCTAATGTAAGTGTCCTGAGCACATTTAAGGTAAGCTAGACTAAGCTATAATGGTTGGCAGGTTGGGTATGGCAAATGCATTTTCAGTTTATGATATTTTCCATCTGCAGTGGGTTTATTGGGATTATGGGGATGTATCCCCATAATACAATAAGTAGAGGAAGATCTGTACTTAGTGCCTGGCAGATAGAAAATATTATATAAGTGCTTATTAATGGAGTGCAATAAACAAAATATAAACAATGACTATTGATTTCACCAGAAATTGTGATATAATTATATTGGGAAGATAAATAGGGAGAAGAGTGGTTTTGGTGTGTGTGGCTGTATGGATGGGATGGTAGTGGAGGCAAGATGATTAAATGCTTATCTTTAACTGAAAGAAATGCATAGATAATAAGTAAAATAAGAAGGCAGCATTAGTATAAGCATGTAACTAAGAACTTTGTCTGATACTGGAAGCAGTTGGTAAACGGTGTGACTCGGGAGTGGAAAGGAAAGAGAAAGGGAGTTTTTGTTTTAATCACAAGCTTATTAGTACTCTGACTTTTTAAAACTATGTACATGCATGTATTACTTCTGATAAGTATTAAAATTTGAAATAAAAATCTGCTCTTTGCTCTTTCCTCAAGATCAGTCTTTTCATGTGACCTATTATGGCACCAGAAGCTTCTAAAATACAGACCTTAACTTCTCAGAGATAAATGACTAAAGTCATAACTTCCCCTGGAGACATCCTTGCCTCCGTGTCAGCCTGCGTCCATGCCCTCTGCTGTCCACTGTGCCCAGCACTGGCAGCTCGGCGTGGATAAATGGCAGGAAGGGTTTGCGCAGGGACCCCTGCTGGGGCTGGTGGCTGCCTGGGGAAGATGGTCGGGTGAGCTGGGCCAGATCTCTGTGAATCCAGGGTCAGGGGATTTTTAATAAATGAGCGTTAGGTGAAACGCTGCAGAAGTCTGGTCCTGTAGCAGAAGGCTGGGGGGTGGGGTGGTCGGGGCCACAGGAGAATAAGTCACCTCCCCACATCTGTGAAGGAAATCCCAGGGATGGTTGCTAGGAGCGGGGACTTGGGAAAACGGGGAAAGGTTTCCAACCCCTTGGGTGACGGATGTGATGGCCCACATATAGCCAGGACACAGGTCCCCAAGTGGTAGGCTATGCCCTCATGTCATCAGCCACATCATTTCCTCATTTCCCTCTACCTTTTAGATGCATTAACTCTTCGGCTTTAAAAAAAAAATAGCCACGACGCTTTCCCTTGATCCTTTGGCCTCTCCTTTGGTCACTGTTTCATTTCTCCAACCTCCTTCTTACTGGTGGTCTTTCCTTTTACACCTTTTCTCTCTATCATTCCAAATCAGCTGTCCCTGGAAGCCTGACAGATGTCCTTCCATTGCCACTGCGTGACTTGTCCTTCTTTTTTCCTTTTCTTACTCGCCTCCTTCCCTTTTTATTTTTTTTTATTTTTTTTCCTTTATTTTTTTTTTTTTTATAGAGGCATGCTTTATTTATTTAGTTTGTTTGTTTGTTTGATACATGCACTGGGTACAGTCAGAAGCGCGGGAGGGTGAGAGAATTCACCAGAGCCAGAGCAGGGAGCAGAGCAGGCAGAAGGACTGAAGTACACTGCTGAGGGGAGCAGCGGGCGGCAGGAGAGGTCCGCGCACCATGTGGGACCCTCCTCCGGTGGCCGGGGAGCAGCCGGGGATCGAACCGGCGCCGCAGAGGCCGCGGGCAGCTTCGCAACCCAGCGCTCAACCACTGCGCCACCGGGGAGGCCCCTTCCCTTTTTATTTTGAGAACTTTTCAACCCATATAAACATTGGAAAGATAATATAATTCATACCCATCTAACCTCACATTACTTCATAAAATTGCTAATACTTTGGCACGTTTGCTGTGTCCTCCCCGTGTGTGTGTGTGTGTGTGTGTATTTTTGCAAATTCCCAATGAAGTTATATGTATAATGACATTTTACCTGAATGCTTCACTCTAAATACTTACGTATGCATCTCCTCAACAAAAAAGGTCATTGACTACATTGTTATTACCAAATAATTTAACATTGATTCAATAGAACATTTCATAGACTGTCCATATTCAAACCCTAAACTGCTGCCCCCCAATACCCCTCCACAAACATGTTTTGTTTTGAAATCTGGGACCCAAATACATTTCACCCATTGTCTTTGAGTACCTTGTTTCTTCAAGCTCCCTTCATCTAGATTCTAGAATGTTCTACCTTCTTTTTTGGAATTTCATGATCATTGACATTTTTTAACAGTTCAGACAAAGTGTTTTGTAGAATGTTCTTCATTTTGGACTTATCTGATTGTGTCCTCATGTTTAGATTCAAGTTAAACATTGTTTCCTGAGGTGTGTTGGCAAGAATAACACATAAATAATGTTGTACTTGTCGTTGCATCACATCAGGAGGCATATGTCAATTTTGTTCCATTATTTATTTGGTTACTAGGTTGCTATCTGCCAGAGATCTCCATTGTGAAAGTATCTTTTCCCATCTGTAATTAACAAGCAATATTTTGAGAACATGTTGGCTCTCTTGCACCCAAGAACTTTTCACTCAGTGGTTTTCACAAGCATGGATTGGCCTCGCTACCATTGATTGCACTGATGTCTGTAAGATGGCAATTTTCTAGTTCTCTCTGCATTTATTGGCTGGCATTCTTATATAAGAAAGAACATCTGCTATTACCTTTTTGTTTGATATCAGTGCAGACTCCAGATTTTTCTTTTCTTTGGTTTTAAAACATCTCAGAGCCATCATTACTCTTTTTGATGTGCAAATCTACACAATGTGGCCTTTGGGAGCCTTTGTTGAAACAGCTCCTGTGTCTTTTTGACATTGGTCTGTTTGGTCTTTTAATGCTTTCTTGCTTCTTGTCTAAGGTATTACACACTGGTCTTGTACTTTTCCCTGCCCCAGAAATGGAATTAGCATGTCTGCAGGAAGCCAGGTTCGTCTTCCTGCTGTTAGTCTTCTTGCTTTGTGGGGAACACTAGATTCTTTTACCCTCAGTCTCTTCCTTGAAGCTCTGGTTTCATAAATACCTTCTCTCTACTGCTGATTCCTTGTTAGAGTCATTGAATTTCTCGACAGAGGGTGGGATATTTGTGATGTGTTGGGCTCTGTGTTATTCCAGGCACAAAGGTAAAGGGACTACAGGCCCTGCCCTCAAGAAGCCCACACACTTGAGTTTCTAGCTAGGCGACCTTGTAAATTATCATCCAAATAGGGCACTTTGAAAATGAGAAGAGGTGCTATAAATAGTTACACTTGGACAAGAGACAGGAATTTGTACTATCCAAGGAAAAAAGGAGAGTAATGTCACCTTCTCCCAACCGCTACCCTAACTCCAGATTTCTGCTATCAAATTCGCTTCCTTAAACACAGCTTACAGCACGTATTCCCCATGCCCTAAGTCTGCAGCTCTGTGTCTTAGGAAGCCAGGCCAACATTCTTATCAGACTTCCAAGTGCATTTAAATCTGACCCTGCATTATCAAAGCCCACTGCTCACTCTGTCCACATGCTCACTCTAGTCCAGCTGCAAGGCTTGTGAGACCAGGAGTGCTGATGTCTTGCATTTACAGCCCTCAGCAGGCAGCAGGTACTCTTTTATTAGAATATTCAAGAAGGACTCTTAGTGTTCCTCTGCTTGTAACATGCTCATTCCCATCTGTTTTCAGCTTTGCTCAACCAGGAAGCTGACCCATCTTTCTTAAAGCTGCTTGAATCCCACCAGCTTCCAACCAGATGTCAGAGTAAACATGTGCATACCCACCTTCTCCTCTAACTGCCTAAGATGAAATATTGCTTTAAATTAAAAAAAAAAAATCACAATCCTACTCTAAACCAGAGAAAAACTTCTGTGAATCTAAATACAGAGGAGAATCATGGTGATAAAAATGGGCACTGGCATCTTAGGGTGCAAGGAACCCTGGTCACTGTACTTCAGGGTTGCTTGGGAGGATCTGTAGAGCCTGCCTTGCAACTGTTGGGACACTGGGGTTCCTGCATGAAGAATTTGGGCATGAAATAATTCCATGGGAGAGCTGAGAGGGAGGGAGAACAGCAGAAAATGGGCAGCTCCACAAGTAAATAGAGGCAACCAAGCAAAACAGAATATTAAGTGCCAGCTTGGCTGGGGCCTAGTAGCCAGATGTTGGACAAGTATTATTCTATGTGTGTCTCTAAAAGTACATTTAAGATGAGATTAACATTTAATTCAGTAGACTTTGAGTAAGATAAATAATTTTCCATAGCATGGGTGGACCTCATCCAATCAATTAAAGACCTTGACAAAAAAGACGGAAGTCCCCGGAAGAGGGGAAATTCTGCCAGCAGTCTGCCTGTGACTGGAATGGCAGTGTGTCCCTGGATCTCCAGCCTGCTAGTCTACCCACAGATTTTGGACTTCCCAAGATGCCTCAATGATATGAGCCAATTTATTAAAATCAACCTCTGTCTTTCTCTCTATATACATCCTATTGGTTCTGGATCTCTGAAGAGTTTTTAGCCCTTCAACTACTTACCAAAAAAGCCAATGTTTAGCCAGTGTTTCCAGACTAATGTTGAAAGAGCTCATCACCAAGTGCTCAGTGGGATAAAATCAACACTAGCCCCAGATCCCAAATACAGGGATGATCATTTGTTCATCAGTCAGTGTTCCAGGTACCAGGGATTCAGTGGTGGAAAATACATACATGTGTAGTGTACCTGTATAATGCATACATACATGCCTTATGTGTGCAAGACAAATTCATGTGTAGATAAATGCTATGAAGGATAAATTAAAGGACTTTCAGAAGAGGCATTTAGATCAGGGTCAAGGAAACTCTTTCTAAAGAGGTGGCTTTTAGGCCGAGATCTGAAGGACGTTGGGACAAGCCAAGTGAAGATGAAATGAAACTCCTAGATATGGGGAACAAAGAGAAAACTCTTAGGAGCAAGTAGGGAGGAAGGAACTGTTACCCGCAGAACAGTGGCTACCAGATTGTGAGCCTTTTCAGCCCTAAGAGTAAAATGCTAGAATTCTATCCCCATGGAAGGTATCAGTCAGGTATGCAGATCAAACAGACATGGGCAGACCATGGCTAGGAGTAATGATTCTCAAGCTAGACCCTTGCTCAAAGAACCCCTCAAAGATTCAAGCTTCAGAAAATGAAGCCAGAACGTATGGAATGAAGAAGCCATGGCATCCAAGTGAGTAAAACACAGTGAGCTGATTGTGAAAAGTAATAAGCTTTTTTTTTCTGTATTTTAAATCTCTGTACATAATATATTAAACACACATATACAAGATGAGAAGGGGCTATTTAGGAAGATGTTAAAATGTTGAAGGTCCTCATCTTAATGAGAGGAGTTTAGAGAGTCTGATTAAATTTGGACTTGCTTAGAAAAACACCTAGCTCCGCCTCGTTTTTCAGGGACTGAACTGCACTTTTGGTGAGTCTTCGCTAATTACCCCAGCACCCTTTCATTTATCTTCTGAACTCCTCTAGCATTTACAGCCTGTCTTTGCAATTTAGCACTTAGCTACACAGTGTAGCTTGTCTGCAAAGTGCTGAGTGCTCAAGCTCCCAAATCCCCACTGATTAATAGGGAGGGATGGCATCGAGGAAAGAGTGCCCACTGAGGCTCTGCTGACACTGCCACTCATCAGATTTGTGAGCCTGGGTACTTGCTGACCTCTCTGGGTTTCCATTTTTTGTTAGTCTGTCAAATGGGATGATATGGTGAGATGGTCTCTAAGGTCCATTCCAGCACAAAGAATCTCCATTGCCTGCAGAAGAACTGTCCAGAAAGATCATCTTGTGAACCAACAAGGTAGATCCAGTGGGTAAATATCAACAGGCCCCCCCTCCTTTGTCTGCCCCACTTAGGAACACTCATGCCTCTCCCCTATCAGACTCTGAGCAAGCCTTGCTAAGGACTGTTCTCTCTCATGTTTTGAAGTGGGCATTGTTTGGACCGAGGAGCATTTGGCCATCAAGACCTCTCCTGCTGCTGGTGGGCTGGGCTTATTATTAATGTTTCTGAGGAATTTGTTCCTCTGTTGCGTATTCTTATTGTCTTCCTGTGTCCCACTCTATGATTTTTCTCCTTCGGTTCTGAACCAGTGACTTCATTCAACCTTTGATACCTGTCTGACCCTTTGAACCTAGCCAGGAGCTTGCACATCTGCACTCAAGTCCTACTTTCAGATGCTTGCTTTGGTCCCAGCAGGCACCTCCCTGGCCTGGGTTTCTCACTTCTTTTTTTTCTTTTCTTTTTTAATATAGATTTATTTATTTATTTATTTATTTATTTATTTATTTATTTATCTATCTATCTATTTATTTATTTATTTATCTATTTATTTATCTATCTATCTATTTATTTATTTATTTATTTATTTATTTATACAAGCACTGGGTACAGTCAGAACCGTGGAAAGGTGAGAGAATTCACCAGAGCCAGAGGGGAGAGCAGATCAGGCAGACTGACGAAGTACACTACTGAGGGAGCAGCAGGCACGGCAGGAGAGATCTGTCACAGCATGTGGGACCCTCACCGGTAGCTGGGGATAGAACAGGCGCTGCAGAGGCTGCGGGCAGCTTTGCAGCCCAGCACTCAACTGCTGCACCACTGGGGAGGCCCTGGGTTTCTCACTTCTGTGTTTTCCCTTATCCTGAGTTGTCAGCCTTTTCTTAGCTCTTTAGATCCCAAATGCTCACTCATTGTACACACTACAATGTGATAGCAAAAACCATATCATTCCTAAATATCAACATTTTAGAAACTATTGGAGATGTTTCAGATTACTTCAAAATGATGAAAGGTACATCTCTTTACTGGTCTTCTCTCCCCCAGCAGTTTTCTCCATAAACTTGAGGTCAGTTATTAACACAGTCAGAAGGGGTGGCCTGGGATTGAGAGCAGTGAACCCACTCCTCACAGACTTCGCAATATTGGCTTGTTTCCACACCTGCATCTAGACTCCTACTAGTGCATTTTTTTGTTTTTAACCAGAAGCTACAATAATTTTGTCTTTCTGTTTACTGACAACCTTTGATGAGCCAGATTTATTTTCCTAAGTTCAAGCTACATACAGCATCAGGCAGTATTATTCCTACATAACAGATTACTGTAAATTTAGTGACTTGAAATACACACTTAATGTCTTACATTTTCTGTGTGTTAGGTTCCAGGTCTGGATGAGCTGGGTCTACTTCAGGTCCCTTTACAAACTCTGTAGGCTGGGGCTGCAGTCTCATCTGAAAACTCAACAGGAGAGGGATCCACTTCCAGGCTCATGGAGTGTTGGGAGAATTCAGTTCTGCAGGGTTGTTGAGCTGAGGGCTTCATTTCCTTGTTGGGGTTTGATCAGACAATAGTCTCAGTTCCTCATGTGACACAATCATAGAAGGAAATTGGTTACCTTTAATATATTCTGTTGGTTAACGACAAGGGCACAGACCCTGTCTACATTCAAGGAGAGGGGATTACACAGGGGCACAAATACTGGGAAGAAGGAATTGTGGGGCCCCATCTTAGGATCTGCCCACCAGCAGTACAGTGGGAAAGGCATATTATTTAAAGTATTTACCTGCTTTACAGTTTCAGCTCCACTGTTTATTTTCTCTGCCTTGATTTCTTCATTTGTATGCCAAGGAAAGTGTAGACTTGTTGTGAAGATTAAATGAGTTATTATATTTAAATTCTTAGAACACCCTGGCATAGAGTAGTGCCAGGTAACAGTGAGCTAATATTACTCTTTCTCTTTGCTGATGTTATTTCTGGAAAGGTGCTGCTTCTACTTGGTCAATGTTTGCCTTCTCTCTGAGATGATTTGACAGGCAGAAGCAGTCATTGCACACACGTTGCATGTACACACAGTTGTCTTAAGAAAATTATAAATAAACAGCATGTTATACATTTGACAGATTGCTTCCTATTGATTATGTTGGTTTTCTCAAGGGAAAAGTGGGTTGCCGCAAATGATAAGTAAAGTAGATAGAGCCAGCTATTCAGATAGAAGAGTCTTTGGGGACAATTTGATACTGTTCAAAGTGGTTTTGTCTTTAGGAACCGTTCAGATCAGACAATCAAATATTTATGACCCTTTAGCAGGAATGGTTGTCCTTCAGCTAGCTTGTGGAGTCCCTTGTCAGAGTCCTAAGTGAAAACTATGGCCTTTGGAAAGGGTGCTGTGTTGAAGGTGATGCTGAAAGATATTTTAATTTGGTGGTTGAAAGAGAAGATGAATGGTCTTTATGGCAGTCTCCAGGTGGCATTTGTAAGAACTTTATTTACAAGAGTGATATGGGGTATTAGGAAGAAAAATGAAATTTAGAATACACCCAGAAAAAAGGACAGACTATAGTAATAGTATAGACAGAAATAGTAATGGCAAGGGAAATTTCAGAGTTCAGAGAGCAAATTAAGTTGAAATAATCACTGTAATTCTCTATTATCAGAAAACTTTGCAGATTTTACCTGATAGCATAGCAATAGTAAAGACCCGTGAGATATCAACCAAGACAGACACAGTGCTGTCATGAAGATAAATGGCAGAACCACCGACCTGAGCTAGTGTACAATGAGAGCTCAGAGTAAGAGTATCCATTAGGACTGCATTTAGCTGCAAGTAACAGAACTCCTGGCTAACTTAAACAAGTAAGGGGGTTCTCTGTTACATGAACCAAAGGTCTAGAGATAGATGATCCTGGATAAATAAAGCAATTTCAAATGTCATCAAGGACTTCCTGCTCTTTATCTTCCTCTTTCTCTATCCCTAGCAAGTTACTCTCATTTTCATGGCTTCCAGATGACTGTTTCACCCTGTGTTACACCTGTTTTAGGAAAGAAAAGGAGGGAGGAAGAAGGACTGAAGGACAATGAGTTAAGGAGTTGTACTAGATAAGACTGATCTTGAAAAAAACTTTCCTGAAATTCTGCCCAGTAACTTCTTAGATCCCATTGGCTAGAACTGTGTCACATATCCCCTTTACTTACAAGGGAGCCTATGAAATAAAATATTTTAACTTTGTAGCCTCTGGAGTAGACCCCCCCCCCTTGGAAATATCTGGAACTCTACACACCCTCTTGCCACTCTTATTTGCTGGGTTTTCAAGCTATTTCCTTTGTTTATGAGCAGAGAGGCAATTGAAAATGCTTTTTGAAAAAAGATTTATTTATTTATGCATACAAGAACTGGGGTACAGGCCAGAGGTGTGGGAAGTGAGAGGATCTACCAGAGACAGAGTGGGGAACAGAACAGGCAGACTGATTGAAATACACTGCTGAGGGGAGCAGTGGGTGAGTCAGGAGGGGTCTGCTGTGCCATGTGGGTAGCTCCCTGGTCAGTGGGGATCAAACTCATGCTGCAGAGGCCACAGACAGCCTCACAGTGCTGTGCTTAACCCCTTGTGCCACCAGGGAGGTCCCAATTGAAAATGCTTTTTAAGATTTTTCAGTGGGGTAATTTGATGCCAATAACCTGCTGAAACACATTTATAAAGAAAGATTTCATATCTCATCACACCCATCTCAATGAATGCAGAAGAATTCCATCCTCTAGTCCTGGGTGCATTTGAACAATACATCTCTTAGTGATTGTGCCTGACTGTCTACTGGTCAAGAAGAATGGACATAAATACTGTCTTGCCCTGAGTAGCCTGTCCTCAAAGAGTGGAAGTTTTGACTCATTTTTCTTCTAGGTGGCACGGAGCAGGGCTCAATATGTGTACAGTCCTTTCTTCTCTGACTTGCTTCTCTCCCAGCATCACAAGGCTAATAATGCAACTTGCTGACATATGACATTAAGATGCTGCAAGCTGAAATGCTACTGCTCGGTTCACACTGCAAGGCAAGGTATGCTGGTGTCAATAATCTACTGTTAATACCTCACTTGGTCTCCTGGTCAAGTGCCTGCTCAGTTGTCTGTATCACCATGTTGTTTGTCTTGCATTTGCTAATTCACTTTGACCATGACTGTTGTCATTTTGCACAATCCAAGTAAATTGTTTTTAATGCTAAGATAGAAGGAAAAAAAAGAGGCAGGAATCTGATTTCCCTTGGGGAAGAGCACATGATGAAGGGCATGGGGCACCCACGCGGGTCAGAGTCACTTGGTTGTGTTGGGAGGGAAGAGGCGTGGAATGGGAGGGAGAACTAGGTCTATAAAGATGAAGTAATTACCCTGGCCTGATTCCCATTTAGGAAGATGCCAAGTGTTGGAGGAAAATATCTAGCTGATCATTAAGCAAATTTGCAGAGTGTGTGTAATGAGACTGAAACCCAGTGTTCGCTCAACATTGGGTCAAATCACTGTGACACTTCCTTGACAAGAAAGCTGAAATGTTATCAGAACCCATTCTATATATGGAAGGAGAGATTTTTGAAAAAAAAAATCAGAAACACTCTGGAAAAATTGTATTACTTCCCTTGTCCCACCCAGCGCCTGAGAACTCTAATCTTTTGAAGGCTATTGATTTTCTTCTGTTTGATGTGGCAAGGCACGTTTTCTCATGACTCAATTAGAGCACATTTTTTTCCCATTGGGTGATGATCTTGATCTCATTAACATTCATGACATGAGCCTGTGTGCCACTTGTTTTTTAATAAAAGAAACAGAATCAGGGATATTATTCGTCGTAGTAGCCCGTCACCCTGGGACAACGTTACTACTGCAATTCCGTTAAACCCACTAGCAAGGGGAGGGGAAGCAGCAATAAAAAAAAAAATGTTGCTTTTAGGCAATAGCTAGAACATACTATTGTGAATATCCTTTTTCCTGTTTAATCAAGAGTAGAAGCAGGCATGCAACAGGCAGCGGAATGCTGTAGTGGCCCACAGGAATGTTCCTGGTGACTAAGGCAAAATCTCACTCCTGAAGAAGGAGGTATCATGCAACTCTCCTAGACTGTCTTCAAGCACTTCCTTTCCATCCCTAGGGAGGCCCAGCTTCCAGTTACACACCACTCCTCTCCTCTTCCTTTCGGGGATATCAAATGAGCATTTTGCCAACCATTGTGCCAGATGTCTTCTTCTTGTTATTTAATTAAATTCTCATCACAAGCCTAAACAGGAAGGTACTGCCACCCATTTTATATACTGATGTCACTAAGCATCCTACCCAAGGTTATATTGCCAGTGAATGGGTGGAGACTTGGCTCCAAAATCAGATGCTTGTAAGTCACAGAGATGCCATCTCTTGGAAGTGTTGTAGTGGCAGGAGCTCAACAAGAGTCAGGATGGCTTGAAACCCCCTGCAAAGGAGACTGGGAGTGAGGAGGGACTCACCTGAGGGCTGGCAGTGTGACCACTGGGTGCCTGGGTGCTCTTGTAGAAACAGAGATGATTGGTGATCAATGTCATGATGTAAACTTCGTCTTGTACTGCTCCTTCTGAAGACACATCTCATCTCTTTGGTTTTTATCATTATGGTAGTTTTCACTGAGTCTTGCTCTCTGGAGTAGAATTTAAATACACGAAGAATAGGCCCAACACAAAGGTTTGCTGTTTAGCCAGAATGTTTGCACTAAGGAAAATAGAAAGACTCATTGGTGCTGCTATCCCAGAATACTTCTTTGGTTATGCCCACATGCACTGGCTCTATTCTGACCCTTTGCAATAATGAGCCATGCATCGTCTCAGTCAGCTCAGGCTCCCTTGACAAAATAACATCTGGGTGTCTTAAGCAACATGAATTAATTTTCTTGCCCTTCTGGAGGCTAGAAATTCCAAGATCAAAGTCCTAGCAGGATTTGGTTCTGGCTTTCAGATGGCCACCTTCTTATTATGACCTACTGTGGCAAAGACAGTGAGCAAACTGCAATCTCTTCTTCTAGGGCAATAATTCCATCATGAGGCCCCATCCTTATGATCTCCTCTAAACCTAATCACCTCCCAAAGTCCCCATCTCCAAATACCATCACCTTAGAGATTAGGGCCTCAACCTCTGAATTTTTGGGAAGCCTGTTCATTCCATCATGACCATCAATCATGCCGTTCTCAGACCACAGCATCACTTATTCAGTGAAGGGGCTCCAGCAAGCACAGCGTGGCTCTCAGATACCCACTGGGACCTAGATTCAGCTTCAGGGAGGAGGAATCAGATGCAGACATCCAAGCCTCAAATCCAGCTGTCTTAGTCTGTTTAGGCTGCTCTAAAAAAATATCATAGATTGGCTGAAACAACAAACATTTATTTCTTATAGTTCTAGAGGCTGTGAAGTCCAAGATCAAGGTGCCAGCACATTCAATATCTGGTTCATATAAGTTCATCGTCTCACTGAGTCCTCACATCATGGAAAGAGGGAGAGAGCTCTTGGGGGGGAGGTCCCTTTTATAGCATTATTAATCTCATTCATGAGGCTCATACCCTCATAATTTAATCATAACTCCCCAAAGATACCACTTCCTAATATTAGCCCACTGGTGGAAAGGATTTCAACATGTGAATTTTGGAGAAACACAAACATTCAGTTCATATAACAGCTTCTTCCTCTCCTAGGTCCTTCTCTGGACTTCCGATTCTTCCTGGTTCTTCTCTAACTCCAGAGAGGGTCGTACAACCTTCTTTCTTATAAAGAGAGCAGCATTCTTCTTTCTCTGTGTCCTGCTCACACCCTGAGTCAGACTGAGCCCATCCCCAGCAGGCAGCAGAAGCATAGAGTGTAACTGTCCTGTTCCAGACTACAGAAGTCAGTTCATCACCTGATCACATGCCTGCTCAGTGTTCCCCCAAGTCGTGGCTTTTTTCATTTAGAAGAAGGCACTTTTTTTCCTTACCCAAAGAACACTTACTGCATAATGAATAATTAAAAAGCTGCTGCTTGTGATCAGAGTCAGAAGTTTTTCTATGTTCAGGTTAATCCAGTTCCTCTAGCAAAGGAAAATCCTTACAAGGGATAATATCAACATAGCATTTCTAGTTAATATAGAATCTCAGTTTATGTTATTGAGTAGCTCAGAAATGATCACCATTTCTCTTAATAGGGCGACTGAAAAATGTAGAGGAAGCTATAGAGTAATGACCTTGGGATTTTCTTGAGGCTAAGAGGCTTCACAGTAGCCACCCATGTCTATAGCCATTTGGGGGGTAATCTGATACAGTCCCTGAGTAATGAAGGAAAAGGACATGATAAGGACAAAGGGAAACTTAGCCTGGAGCACAGTGCTTTTGCTTAATGAAAATTACTGCTTTCTTACTTCTTTGAGAGTTCAGAGACCTAGAGTATGTTCCTTAAATGGTTTCTGCTAACCTGATGCAAAAGGGAAAATGAGAATTAATGGCACCCTCACAGGAAAGTTTAAAGTCCAGTAAGCTCTCAGGCTGGCTGGGTTTTGTTAATTCATCAGTGGTGTTCTGAGAAGGCAGGCTGGCCAAGCAGCAGTGAGCGCTAAGTCAGAATGAAGAGCATAGGGAAAAGCAACCAACCAAGGTGATTTGTTCCACTTTTTGACCCACCTGGCACATAAGCCATTACCAATTTGTTACCTTGTTAACAGGTTCCTGGAGAAACTTGGAGTAGTGGCCCACTTGCACTTCTGATTAATTTTCTGTAATTTGGGATGCTGTTAAGGAAATGGATTAAAGAGCCATTTGATCTTCAAAAGGAGGTTTATGGTTGCTTTGATGATTAAGTACCCAGGGGACACAGTGGATTAACATGGATAACGGATTAGGACAAATGGGATATTAAAAATGAACTCTCCTCCCTGGCCATATAGAGATGGTGCTGAGAGGTTAAATGCAGACTAGTTTTCCCTGTCAAGTATTTGAGTGGACAGTAGAGATAAGCAGTGTATACTCAGTTAAACCAAGGAAACCCATTCTTCTGACTCATGGGGGGAGAAATTGAGTCTCTTTGGTGGAGCTTTTATGTGTGTCCTCCATTATCTCAAGACAAGTTCTTGGAAAGAACCTTCACAAATACGAGTTCAGAGCTGAAAAAGCATTTTGGGAAAAGTGACCTTTGTTTGTTTACCAGGGTTTATGTTTGCCAAAAAGTCTAGGTGACAAAATATTAACCATGGAATCTCTCTGTTCTGTCATTGTAGCCTCTTGTGATTCTATAATTATTTCAAAATGAAATATATTTTATTTATTTATTTATTTTTAATTTTTTTATAGAGGCATGTTTTTATTTATTTATTTGTTTGTTTGTTTGTTTTGTTTATGCAAGCACTGGGCACAGTCAGAAGCGCGAGAGGGTGAGAGAATTCACCAGAGCCAGAGCAGGGAGCAGAGCAGGCAGAAGAACCGAAGTACACTGCTGATGGGAACAGCGGGCGGCAGGAGAGGTCTGCGCGCCATGTGGGACCCTCCTCCGGTGGCCGGGGAGCAGCTGGGGATCGAACCGGCGCCACAGAGGCCGCGGGCAGCTTCGCAACCCAGCGCTCAACCGCTGCGCCACCGGGGAGGCCCCAAAAATGAGATATATTTTAAAGAAAAATAACAAAACCACAACTGATTCAAAACATGAAAAATGTCTCCTGAAAATATCTCCAGTTCTATGTATCTGTATAGAAATTGGCATATTCAAAGTCTTGCTATTTGGAGGCTATTGTCATTACTATGTACGACTAATAAAATCTAAAGCAGTAATTTTAGTGTATTTATATCAAATTTCAGTAAACCTTTACTTATCAGTTTAGTAGTGAGTAGCTCTTAACTCTATAAAATATCTGACAGAAAGAATAATTTTTTTTGTTAGATTTGGTGCATAAGGAGGCTCTTCAACTACTCGTTAAGAATTACTATACTGAGGGATTTAAGCAAGTCAAATAATTCCCCAAGAGTACAGACTCCTGGATTGCATTCAGAAAGGCTTTGTATTCATCAGCTCAGAATACCATAGCAAAATACCCTAAACTGGGTGGCTATTATGGAGGATGGAAGTTCTAGATCAGGTGCTAGCAGTGTTGGGTCCTGGTGAGGATTCTTTTCCCAGAGTGGGTCCCACCCTCAAGATCTCATCTAAATTATCTCCCCAAAGACTCCATCTCCAAATACCATCACACGGGAAGTTAGGGCTTCAACATACGAATTTTGGGAGGGACACAATTCAGTCCACAGTGGACCCTGAAGAGGATATTATAGTTCAAAGGAACAAGAAGGGAATTAAATTTAAATTTAAATTCCAGGAGGTGTTCATCAGCCTAGGCAGTTTCTTCGGAGGTTGTTGGAAAAATTATATACAGTATTGTAAACCAGTGATACCTCAATGAAAAAAATAAATGTGCATTAAAAATAAATGAATAAAATCAGTATTTAAAAATTGAAAGAAAATTTATAAAGGGAAAATACAGTCATGTGAATAAAGCTTTCAGTACAGCTATATATTTTATGAGGATTTTAAATTTAGAAATATACATATGTTAGATGCAGTATAGATTTACACAAATCTTTTCTAATGAAAAGCATTTGAAATTGTAACTGGGCTCACATCCCAGTACTGTATGTATTTGGGTCTGTTTCTTAATGTAGCTGATTTGTAAGAGGGGCTAATAATGCATATTTAATTGTTATAAGTGTTATATGAGCTCATAAATGAAGTGTCTAGGGCATTTCTAAACACACACTAAGTGTTATAAACGTTAAGCTCCTGTCCTTTTCTGTCTATACTATTATGTAAAAACTGAAGTCCCTGTACTAAAAATGTGATGTATTTTGCCAGTGAAAAAATAGGTAAAAGTTTCAAAGAGATGGAAGAATTGTGCTAGGAAGAAAACTATCAGCAACAAATACTGAGAATCTGCAAGGTCAGCACCTTGAAGTAAGATTCCTGATAAATGGAGGTGACATAGCATATACACTTCCAACCTGAAGTGACTCCTCAAACTGACGAGGTAAAGATTTAAAAAATCATCTCTCTTTGGGTGATAAGCCAGGCTACCACCCTGGTAGTTAAATAAACACTGTTTCAAATGTTAACACATTTTTTTTCCAATTTGAAGCAGAAAAGAGAGTTCTTTTTTTTTCTGTATCCCTTTCATACCATTCCTTCTTTGTTTCTTCCAACAGAACATCATTGCTGTGTTCACACTTTTAGTTAAGCTTAACTAACAACTAAAACAAAATGAGGAACAAAGGAGAGTAGAGAAAACAATTGGCAACTTGAGGTGGAAAATTGCTGAGTCTACTACTTGTTCATAACACTATAATAAAGTGGAAAGGAGACTCTAGTTCCCTAATTAAGAAGCCAACTTTTTTTTTTTTTTAAAGATTTATTTATTTATTTATACAAGCACTGGGTACAGTCAGAAGCACAGGAGGGTGAGAGAATTCACCAGAGCCAGAGCGGGGAACAGAACAGGCAGACTGATGAAATACACTGCTGAGGGGAGCAGCAGGAGCAGCAGGAGAGGTCTGTCACACCATGTGGGACCCTCTGCACCACCAGGGGAGGCCCAAGAAGCCAACTCTTACGGGGTGCTGGTATGTGCTTGAGAGGTAAGGCTACCAAGATTTTTTCAAGTTTCTACTTCTTGGGGACATCACTTCCTCCAATTATCAGACTGTGCTTTTAATTTAATGTAAGGAAACAAAAATAAGGTGCTGACACTGATAAGTTGTGAAGGCCATAATGATATAAGCAAATGAAAGGTTCTAATGAAAGGTACTAATGAAAGGTTCTTAGGCTAAAGGAGGAGAAAAGAAGGAAGAGGAACTGGCTGATGCTTTCTTTTATGATGATGATGGTTCTAAAATGTTTGAAGTAACATAACCATGCAGTTAAAAAAAATAGAAACCATGGTGCTAAAAGACTTATGAGGAGGAAATGCATCAGGTTATTACTTTATCATGCCACTTCCATCCCCCCCCCCATACATTCTTTCTCTTGAGTCAGACTATCCCAATTCACATGAATAAATAATATGCTTATTAATGAAGAACATACTTATAACCTATTTACTGAGATCAGCTTTACATATTATATACATTTTGTTAATGAAGGATTTTGTTTCTTACAAATTTCTACTCATTTCCCCTCTTTTTTTAGCATAATTTTATATAAAATGTTTAGTTTAAATCAATATGAAGAAGCTACGTAATTATCAAAGCAGCTACATAAATAGTTTTTAACTGCCAACAGTTATATACTTATGTTTCCATTCTCATATAACTTTTTGTTTTTCCTGGAGTTAGCTTTTGTTTTTTGTTTGTATTTGTTTTATGTGCATATTGCCATGTTTTTTCTAAACACGCCAACAAATATTACACATCTATTTTTTTCAAGTGTTCAAGCGCAATTCCAAATATTGTATAAATCTATGTCCACGTATTCCTTCTACCTCCCCATACTACTGTTCTGGAATTTTCCACCTCACTTTTCTAATCTGGATTCATAGCTATTTAGACTGTGCTCATTTGTTTTTCTGGCACTGCTTTTTGCCATTCTCTCCTGTTTCCTGTTTTCCTTTTTCTTGATTTATTTTCATATCTGTACATTTTCCAAGATAGGGTGCATGGAGAGTAAATGTCTTTATTTTACCCTTTCACATGATTAGTTAGTAGGGCCACCTTCATAGTTATCTGATCTGTGCAGTCACACAGGGTTTTTCACTTAGAGAGCCCCACACCTGTTTCAATGTACTGTTGTCAACTTCCTGAAATTCTTAATTTTTGAATAAGGGTCACAGATTTTAACTTTTTACTGGGCCCCACAAATTATGTAGCTGGTTGGATTGGCTAGATAAAAGAAACCTAGGTTAAATTTTCTCTTCCTTTGCTAAAAATAACTAGTCCCCATCGTGCAATTATCAGCAAGCATATATCATAAACAAATGATGATATAGTTTCTTTTGCACTCTTGTTAATTTGAAATTTTCTAACAGTTAACATATATTTTATTGTCAACAACTTTTTAATGTAAAATTTTCTAACTTACCCATTCTGTGAATATAGTGAGATCACAGCTGTAGATACTGTAAAAAGTAACTCTAAGTGGTTATTTTAATTTTTGTTATTGTTAGATTAAAAAATATGTTTGCTTAAGTCTAACCACTATGGGATAAAAAGGGTTAGACATTCATCATTGACCTGTTATCTTGTTTATTTGTGTTTAAAAAAATTATTGGAAATAATGCTCCCTCATAACTTTGCTGTCATTGCTCTGCTCTTTCATTGTCATTCTTGAGAAGGCTGATGCCATTTTGATTCCTTTTCTATATTGTATTTGATGTAGTCCTTTGCTTTCTTGAAGTTCTTACTAGCCTCTCTATCTCCAGTGAATTGAGATTTTATGATGATGTGTCAGTTAGATTTTCCTTTTTTCACGTATTGCTTTGTACACTTGGTGGTGTGCTTCTTTAATTTTGAGCCTTCTGTACTTGAATATGGAAAAAAATTCCTATATGATTGCTTTGATAATTTTCTTCTATTTTCCCTGGATTCCCTTTATGCAACTCTTACTATTTGGATAAAGGACTTTCTGGAGATTGATCCTCTATTTTTATTATCAATTTTTCCGAGTGTCTACTGGCTTGCATTTTTTCTACTTTCTGGAATTTTTCTTTTACTTAATTTTCCAATGTTCTATTAAATTTATTATTTCAGCTATCATCTTTTAAATGACTAAGAGTGTTCCTCTAAGTCTCTGATTATTATTATTATTTTTTTTTGGTAACTTTCCATTCATTTATTGGGTATACTATTTTCTCATATCTGACTATATTAATGTAGATTTTGGTGAAATCTTTCCTCTTTGTTCCCTTTTTTTCTGCCTTTCCTGTTAAAGACTATTCAAATATCTACTGATCATTGGCTCTCAGTTCATAGTCAAGAATATTAATAAAACGCTGATTGAAGGTGTATGTGTGTGTGTGTGTGTGTGTGTGTGTGTCGTCATGTTGTTGACTGGTTGACTATACATAAATTTGGTCATTTATTTGGGGGAATCCCCAAATATCAACATGGATAGATGGGTAGATAGATGAGCAGATGTGTTATAAGGCAGTTTTCTTTCTGTTACCTTAATTGGCCCAGAGAGAAATCCTAAAATACCTTGAACTATTGGTTTTGTAAGTGCAGGCAGGGATAGAGAAGAATGGCATGTCACTCTTCGGTATGGAGACTTTCATTGAATGTCTGTATTTTCAAAATCACGCCTCACATTGTTCATTCTGCTTGGTATTCCACACTTCAGAGATGACACTGGCTCATTTTCTTTAGAGAAAAAAAGTCTATAGTCTCCTATCACGGAGGGATGGGTTGGTGTTTTCGCTAACCCCTGGGTCTTTACCCCAAGTCATTCTTGAGCCTTCGATGATGTCATATATTCCCAAGCCCTGAGTCTTCCCTGAGTTTTGCAGAGCAACTTGACTTGTCTCTCACCATTGCTTCCTATGAGACAGGTGAATTTATGTTTTTCTTTGTTTGGTTAAATGAGTTTCACCCCTCTGTTCATTCTTAATCTTCCCAAATTTGGTGACATATAGTATTTACTTTCATCCTTCTTCTGCTTTTTTGGCCTTCTGACTATTGTTTTTTATTTCTTTACTTAGATATTGATGGTGTTTCAGAAAGAGATATGGCACATATTTTTCAGTCTACCATGTCTAAATAGACTTTGAAAGGTTTTCTAATGCTCTTTGTCAAGATGGATGCTGGCAATGAAGTGATATAAGAAGATCTAAAAGTGGGGGAAAAACTATATAAAGAGAAAAAGAATGAAATTGTTTGACAAAGAATGTTCTAAGATATAGAAGTAGATCTTTAATATGGAGAAGAGATAAGGGGACTTATTTTTCCTTTGAAGGGGCATAGTTTTTGTACAATATAATGAATTTCTTGTCAATCTTGAGGAAAACCTAACTCTGTTGGACAAGAGGAGAAAGTGTAAGATAAGAAATACCTACTGGGAATTGGAGATTCTCTGGGTTGGTTTGGACAGAGCTTTCTACCTCTGGAATTCTGTGTAAAATCCCTTTAAAAAGTATTTATAGATGGAAAAAAATCATCAGTAAAAACTGACCAAAAAAAGGGAAGATTAAAAAGATGAGTTAAAAATGAGGATGATGGCTGATTTCTGAAATTCACTTTAAAATATATTTTAAAATAAGAATAATGAAAGAGAGAAGAGCACAAGGGACTATGATGATGGTCCACGCATGACTTGGTGGTGGGAATTTTACGGGGATATACCTGAAAGGAGAAAGCGTATAAGCACACATTGTAGAAAAATGAACAATGATGTAATATATATATATGTGTGTGTTTATATGTACATATATGTATATGTATACATATGCATATATAAAGAGTAATGCAAGAGAAATGGATGGATGAATCAATGGATGAACAGATATGTAATGTGTTAAAGCAATTAGAGTAAAATATTAATGACATAACCTAGGTGTATGTGAATAGACACTAAGATTCTTTCAACTATATTGTATGTTTGAACATTTTCATGAGATATTGGGGAAAGTGAGGATTGTGGTGACAGAGACAGCAGAAATGAAGGAAACAGTACCTGAGACATAAGCTGAGTGGAAAAACAAGCCTGAAGTAGACACTGCCCCTCAGATTTTCTTGGAGAAACTTTGCTTCACATGGACTTTTGGAATTTTACCTCTAAAACCCCAAAAGTTGACACTTCATTTTTGTAATGATAGGTCCATATGGTGTTGGCCCTTTCTGGCACTTGCCCTTCAAACCTAAAAATGAGACAAGGGCTCATTTCAACTCAAAATTAGAGGTTCCCAATTCATGGCCTGAGCATTCAACCAGGAGGAAGTTGTGTTGGTTCTTACTGCCTTATAGTAGAAGGTCAAGTTCCTGGTGTGCTTATCAAGGACAGTGTGTTTAAAACTGTCTACGTCATCTCCTGTCTCATGCTCTAGTTTCTGTTGGCAAGTCCTAATGACTAGGCCCTGGCCCTAATGAAATGCATGGATGTTTGGCCAAATGGCCTTTAGCCTACAGTAGTTTAATTCTGACTTGATATCAGAATATGGACGCAATCATCACGCAGTTGCTTCACATGTAACCATTACCCAGTGGCCACAAATATAACCCTGTCCTGACAGAGTTATCAGTTGCAGCTGTGCCCTTTGTGACAAAGAGCAACTGAGAGCGAGCCTATCTTAAACACACTTATCACCATCTTGGGATAAACAATTCATTTATGGCTATAGGAGGTGTGGGATAGGATTACCCTTCCAGGAATAGATGAGTTCACATGCATGGCAAATCATTTTCCCTTTAGAAGGACAATATTTTAATAAAATGTTTTAAATGTTGACAGTAGTATTGAAAGAATTCAGAAATATGGCTGCAGGAAAGATTCTCTACAAATAGAAATATTGAATGTGCGTCTTCATGCATTGTCTGTATTCATCTATTCTCATCTTGAAAGATGCGGCTGCTGTTATTTGGGTGATTGTGCATAACGTGACTTGGCAGCCAGTACTATCGGGCACTGTAATCACAGGGCTGCAGAGACGCACAATGTTGGGCTGATCTTTGACTGATACCGAGCCTATTCATTAGCAAATAACCAGCCAGGGGTGTCTGGACATGTTGACATTTGCCGTTCTGCACACACAGCACTTTCATCTTTCTCGAATTTAATTTTTTTTTCATACTTCAGGAGTACCACTGAATTTTTAAAAGCTGAGCATTCAAATATGGCCTGTCGTAAAGGATCTTTGTGCCTCTTTTAACCATTTATCAGAAGGACCTACTTGCATGGAGCCTGATAGGTGCTTGGTTACTTTAGCGCTAAGTTCTTTATTTTATAAATGAAGAAATGAGGTCCTAGGGTGGCCGTGGCTTGTTCGGTGTGCTGCAGACCAGCTCTCTGCTCCCCCATGGGTACCTTTCTTCTTCCCTATATCACCAGTGCTGCTGGCTCTTAGAGATGGAATTTCTGTCCTGGTTTGGAAAATGTCTCTCCTGAGTTGTTAAACATTTGGCAGAGCTTTCTAAGCTCTAAATTAAAAAGAGTTTTGTTCATACTTGTGAGAAAAAAACACTTTCAAAAATTGATGGTTACAATAATAAGAAGACAAACAACCTGATTAAAAATGGGCAAAAGATTTAAACAGGCACTTCACAAAGAAAATATGTGAATAGTCAATAAGCTCATTAAAAGATATTCATCATCATTAGTCATCAGGGAAACGCAAATAAAAACCACAATGAGATACCACTGCACACCCACTGGGCTGGTTTAAATTTAAAACAACTAACATTATAAACACCAAGTTCTGGTGAGGATGTGGCACAAATAGAATTCTCATACCCTGTTGATGGGAAGGTAAATTAGTGCCCTCACTTTGGGAAATCCCTTTCCAGTTTTATAAGTTGTATAAGTTAAGGTACACACTTAAAACATATTTATATACACACTTAAAGCATATATATACACACTTAAAGCATAAAGTATAAGTTAAGGTAAACACTTAAAGCATATTTACCTCCAAAGAAACGAATACATATGTATACATAAAGGCTTGCCCCAATGATCATAGCAGTTTTATATGTAATAGCAAAAAAAGAAAATGATCCAAACATCTGTCCATAGATGATGAGAGATCATTAGGTAGTACTATATCCAAGCAAGGCCACGTCCAAGTCCTAACCTCTGCTTCCTGAGCAGACTGTGAGACAGTAAAAGAGTGTATAGATGTTGCTCTCTGCCCTGGTTTTCTGGACCAAACTCCTAAAAGCCTTGTAATTTCCTACATATAAGGCCAAAGGAAACATATTCCATTTCAGTGTTTGGTGTTGGGTGCTGTTCCTGACATGGAGTTCCTGGGTGATAGCAGTGCTTTGTTCTAATGCTGGGACCCTAGATGGGCTCTTGGATGGAGCTTCTTCACTAGAAAGACCAAGACAGGCTAAGAAGCTTGGAATTCTCTCCGCAGAGAGGGCCAGAGGAGAGAGGGCTTGGAAAGGGATTTAATGACCCATCAAGCCCACATGACGAAGCCTTCATAAGAATCCCCAAAGCAGGAGTGGAGAGAGCTGCTGGGTGGGTGAGCACACTGGGGGAGCAGAGTCTCACACGTCTCTTCCATCCAGATGTTCATCTATATCCTTTATCATATCCTATTATGATACACTGGTGAACAGTCAGTGAACTGTGTTTCTGAGTTCTCTGGCCCTCACTGGCACATCAGTGGAACTGAAGAGGGAGTTGTGGGAAGTGCTGATCTGTAGCTCACCAGTGACAACCTGGCTCTTCACCTGGTGTGTGAAGTGGGGGGTTGGGGGGATTGTCTTGTAGGGATTGAACCCTTAACCTGAAGAATCTGACTCTACTCCAAGCAGAGGGTGAGAGAATTGAGTTAAATTATAGGACCCCCCTCTGTTGTCATGGGAATTGCTGAGCCAGAAGTCTCATAGTAATAGTATGAGAAGAAAGGAGAGCTGCCTTTTTACCCCCTTGGTGACAGTGACCTTGTTAGGCAATCGGGTCTTGCAGATGTATTTAAGTTAAGGATCTCAAGGTGTCTCTATCCTGGATTTAGGGTGGGCCCTAAATCGAAAGACTGATGTCCTGTGAGAGAAAGGACAGCACACAGGGGAGGAGGCCCAATGCAGGATTGAAGTTCAGCTGCTACAGGTGGAGCAACACCTGGAGTCCCCAAAGCTGTGAGAGGCCGGGATGTGCTCTCCCTAGAAACTTCGAGGGAGCCAGGTCCTGCAGACAGCTTGATTTTGGATTTCTGGTCTCCAGGACTGTGAGAGAATAAATTTCAATTGTTTCAAGCCATTTAGTTTGTCATCATTTGCTACTGCATCCCTCGGAAACTGACGCACCATGATTTCATTTATATGAAGAAAATACAAAGTAATCTACAGTGAGAGCTGGAGCAAAAGGGCCAAGTTTACGTTGTATCGCATAGATGGATACACTCAGCAAAGGTACTTTTCAAATAGGTGCATTTTTGTCTTAAATTCTATCTCACAAATGTTTAAAAAAAAAAAAAGAAGTTATTTCCTAAACCCAGATGATCTTTGGAAGGAGAAGATCTGTGACATGCCCTGGAGATGAAAATTTCCCTCAATCAAACTCTCCCTAGAGAAATGTGTTCTTGCCAGTTTGAGAACTGGCCTTTCGTTGCCTAGTAGATGCTGGGCTTTGTGTTTTGTAGGAATGTCCATTAAATAGGGGCCTCCCTGGTGGCGCAGGGGGTTGAGCACAGAACTGTGAAGCAATCCGCAGCCTCTGCAACATGAGTTCGATCCCCAGCCAGGGAGCTGACCCACATGGCGCAGCAGACCTCTCCTGACTCACCCCCTGCTCCCCTCAGCAGTGTATTTCAGTTGATCTGCCTGTTCTGCTCCCTACTCTGTCTCTGGTGAATCCTCACCCCCCCCACATCTGGACTGTACCCTGGTTCTTGTGTGCATAAATAAATAAATCGTAAAAAAAATAAATAACATGGAAAGTGATTTCTTTAGATAATTCAGTTCTGTATGTTTCCTTTCACTTTAGGAAGATCAAAGTCAAGTTATAACCTCTTGTGAGTAGTTTTTTATTTATTTTTTTATTTTTTTAAATTTTTTTTAATAGAGGCATGTTTTATTTATTTATTTGTTTGTTTTGTTTATACAAGCACTGGGTACAGTCAGAGGCACGGGAGGGTGAGAAAATTCACCAGAGCCAGAGCGGGGAGCAGAGCAGGCAGAAGGACCGAAGTACACTGCTGAGGGGAGCAGCGGGCAGCAGGAGAGGTCTGCGCACCATGTGGGACCCTCCTCCAGTGGCCGGGGAGCAGCCGGGGATCGAACCCACGCCGCAGAGGCCGTGGGCAGCCTCGCAACCCAGCGCTCAACCGCTGCGCCACCGGGGAGGCCCTTGTGAGTAGTTTTTTAAAAGCTACGAAGTTGCTGATGTCATTTCCAGCTGGTGTCCCCAAAAAGGCCAGCACCACTTGGGACATTGTCTTTGTGTGCAAGTTTGTACACTTGGGTGAGAATTTGCCACACTTCACTGAGAAGAGCATCCGGACTGCTGGATAGGACAGCCTTCCTGTCATTCGATGAGGACCCTTCCTGCAACTTCAATGCCCTCCACCTGCGGCTCCTCCCCATGAATTGTAGTATGTACTTCCCCAAACACCCCCAGGATGAGATGCAGAAGGCCTGGAATCTAATTTTTAACAAGTTTCTTGTTCTGGCGCAGCAAGTTCATGGACGATACCTTGAGAGACAATGTGCGTTCCCCACCTTTAATTCCTGGCATATGGGGATTTCACTAGAGCTGTGTCCCTTTTCCACGCATGCTGTGCAGCTCAGGGAGGCCTTTCCATCTGCTGACTCAAGTCTTTCTTCAGACAGGACGTGTTTTTCGCTTCTACTTATTTAATCATTAACTCCCCTCGCTGTTCCTGTTTTCCCTTCTAGACCATCTCTTCTCCACATGAAGGTTTCTGGATCTGCCCTCATGCTTTTCCCCTTTGTCCCGTCCTCTGTGTGACAATGTATTTCCCCCAGGCCTCCCATAGTCTAGTTGGTTCTAGATTGTGACCACTCACTTTTATAAATTCTTTAAATCACTAAGTTCAAATATTAGTTTTTCAATGAAAATTCTTACTCTATTTTGGGTGTTTTGCAGAGTCTCTTTGCACCCTAATTAGATCTCTTTGGCGGACGCTGTCTCTGTCAGGCTGCGCTTCTCACCGGACTTTCCGATGAGGTCTCTTTCCATTGGAACTGCCGGTGACGGCCAGTTACTATTATCTTCCTCATTTGCTGCTAAATCCTCTCATCTTCCTTCAGCTGCTCAGGGCTTATTCTCAGAAATCAGTCCAGGCTTTTAGGGTCTCATCAGCATAGTGAACTCCAATACCCCTGCACCTCCCTGAAATTCTGTTTAGAAGTGCTGATGTGGATTAAGAACATAATTCAATTGTGGTTCTGAGGTGTGGAGGGACAAAGGAAATCAGAAGGCCAAGGCTCTTGCTTCATTGCAGAATGTCATTGTGTGGGTATCAGCTTCTTTGGGAGTAGATAGATAGTCCTCAATTTTCTGCATTTTATATACCATATATAAAACTTAATACGGTGTATATGTATTCATATAATCCTATTTTTCTTAATTGTGTATACACACATATGTATTATCAGCACAATATATTGTGTATCTGTATCTAGTCTCTTCCTTTTCTTAATTCTACACGGGGGCGCTCTCTACCTGGGAGAACCTCTCTGTCCTCATGGACCTGCGTAAGAGGAGGGAGTGTGCAGGATGCCTGTGATCTAAGCAGAAAGAGTCTTCTGACTTCCTCCTGGTCATCAGGTTGTGCGTCAGCTGTGGCTTTCTGGCCAACGCCTTGGCCATTGTGAGCATGTGCATTGCTTGCCTGTCACCTCTGCACATGCCTTGCAGGAATGCGTGGCTGCCGCTGGGCAGGACTCATCGTCCCTGACTCATGTTCTCCTTGTGCTCCCCTCAGCAGCTAGAGCCAGGGCAAGCATGGTTCCCTCACCCTTTGCAAAAAGAACGCATCCTCTCTGATTTCTTTTGGCCTCCTGCTAATCAAGCAATTCAAAGTAGTGCTTTGGAAGGGGGAGCTTACTCAGGACCTAGCTCCTGATTCCATTGCTCAGGCTCCAGTATGAGGGCAGCAACAGAATGAATAAATGGTCATGGGGAGGAGGTGGGGGGTGTACTCAGGGCTGTGAATTCGCTCCCTGTAGCAGGGTAGAGTGAGTCTGATTAAGTCCAGGTTTTACTCAATCTCATTATACAGCTGAACGCAGGCTTGGTGAAGCTCTTAATGAATGGCTGCAGCTGCTAATTGTTGACCTGGTTTCTGCATGAACCACACTTCTGTTTCCAAAATCTGACCCATCTGATCTATGTGTAAACCTGGAGGCTGAATCAGCAGGTACACAAGGAAAACAGCAGGGTCCTCTTTGAAATATATTAAGGTATTCAGGTCAGAGTAAGATTTTTACCTTTTTAATTAAAGGAAGTACATGCCTGCTCCTGGATTCATGACCAGCTTAGACAGAGGACTTCTGCCCTGGGGCTTCCGTGAAGGAGATGTGCCTTCTGCAGTCACTCTTTCTGGCTCAGCAACTGCTTAGTTTACCTTGATCTCTGAGCCCCTGGGAGCTGGCAGACTCCGGAGAACTGGATGATAACTCGGCCCCCTCTGGGAGCCAGCTGGAGCCATGACCTCACCTTGAGGAGAGAGGGGACCATAGTCCATTGTGAACTGCACAGTCTTTCTCTTGTTCATAGGGAACTTTTCAGGATTCTTACTAAGGTTTCTTATGAGTCTCACACTAGTCTTTGGGTGAATAGGGAAAGTAATACCCCTACCATTATTTCATGGAGAACAGTCAGGCAGTCTTGGGGACTTGCCTAAGCTCAGGTAGCTTCTTAGAAACAGAACTGGGAGTAAAAACCCTAGTCTCTTGGTCCTTGTTTCTACCTATTAGAAATCTGGGCAGTTACCTGGGTCTGTGGGTGAATCTCTTCCTAGTTTTTCCATCTCTTTTGGCTATGGAAGATTATTAACCAGTAGCACCTATATGGGATGCTATAAAATTTCCTTCCTGAAAGGCCCTGGGAATGAAATGCCTTTTGTCTGTGACCACAAAACCACAATGGCTTGAAACTGAAGTGAACCAAGCTCATGGGCCTGACCGGCCTTGAGCCTCGCTGGTGTCCTCATTTTCCTAGAAACTCTCCTCGGGCGTCCACATGTCTGACACATTTGGATTCTCAATGTCCAGGCTTATGTGCAAGGCATACACCCTATGTAAACCCATTCCAGAACACGCATGTGTGTTGCTCTGCAGACTGCCCCCTTCTAGATAATAGCCTATGGAAGTCGGTTTCTGCAGTTCACCTTTTTTAGGGAGATGCTGGTCAAGTTTTTGAACTTTCCCCTGGACTCAGTGCCAGCCATGGATTTTGTGGAGCTGGAAAGTGGGCTCAAACTCTGATCTCTCTTCTGACCTATTCTAGGTCAAATGATGAATCCCGCAAGATGTTGTCAGTACTGCTGAATCTCTTGGGTGCCTTCATTGGAACTGTGAAGGACAAGACACGGTTTTTACCTCTCCACCAATGATGGCAACTTGGTTGTACCTCCAGGCACCCTGGTTTGTTACAGAAAGGGGAAGGAACAGAATGGGCTCTCCTACAGGGCTGAGATCAGTTTTAACCAACTTTGCGTCTGCCTGGCTAGAGGCTGCGCACCTTGCCTAAGCTGACCACCATGTGTCAGGGGGCTTTACCCAAGATAGGGGAGGGCTCCTGTCTCCTGTCCCTACATCAAATGTAGAGGTCTGAGTAAAGGGATGGGGTGGGGAGAGGCAGACTTGACCCTGCAGCTGTGGACAATTTCAGGTAGTGTGTGAAGCTTTTTAGACACATGATTAGACATCGCTTCTGTCCTACAAGCAGTAGAGACTTTGACTGGAAGCCGTATTTGACAGAAGTCAGAATTTAATTAGCATGGCAGGCTTACAGTAACTCCGAGGTAAACTTGCTGTGGTGTTCTGTCATTATCTCTGCACCCAGTCCAAGGCTTTAAAGAGTTTAAGACACGTGGTTTGGGCCTGGACAGGAATCTGCATTCTAGATTCATCTCCAAAACAATCTCGGGCAAGACATTTGAATGCCTTGGTTTTCCCTTTCTTTTCCTGTAAAATGAAAGTGTCCCCTGAAGTTCTAACCTTGTAGGGATGAGAATGGTGCTGAAAAAAGTCTATGGAATTCCTTCCTTGACTTATATTTGAAAATATGGTTGGGCTGAAATGGCACATTAAAAAAAAATGCTCAGGGAAAATTCACTAAACTTTTGTCCTTTGCCCTCTGCTTATTTTTATATCGTCGTGTGTTTTAATGTACAACCAAGTTGTTAATGTTTTCTGTTTAATAAACAGAACATCTGTAAACTCTGCTGTTGATGTTTTCAATCAGCTTGGCTATTAGCTAACAAGGGAGCCGGTTTGAACTGCAGAACTCAAGGTCACTTTCACTGTTCTTTCATTTGCATTCCCCATATAACTCACTGTGTTAATGTGCTCTGAAAGCACCCTGCTTTAAATATATCTTTGCTTTCTTCCTTGGGCCCAGGACAAATAATACAGCCTCCCCATATAAAGTCCTACCTGGATTAGCTCAATGATTCATAGTGGGTGAGCTGTGTTCTGGGGTTCAAAGAGTGATATTCATTTATACCTTCAAAAGTAATCCTCTGAGCCCTGAGAAATTAGTCACCAGGCACTGCTGGCTGCTGATGGGCCTGCTTTGGCACCTAGACTTGAGAACCAAAGGAATCTCAGCAACCTGGACTTTCTTCTGATCTCCGTGGGGTTTGGGGTAGCATAGGGAGCTTGCTAGCTCTGGAATCTACCTGAGGGGGACCAAGAAGGTGGTTGGGACCCCTCTTATCCGCGGGGCTCTTGCTTTTCCCAGAGCGGCCATCTTGCACAGTCATCCTGTTTAGTTAGTGCCACCTGAAGACCACTATAGGTGGTCACTCTTCCCCTTTCTGTAGTTGGGACTTTTCTGTCCCCAAACTTCCCCTTGCCCCAGCCCTGGTGTCACTTGGAAACAGCTGTCACTTTTCTACTCTCTATGAATTTTTCTCCCAAAGTAATTTTGTTAAATAATTTATTTTTATATTTTTCTTTGACATTAACCTGTTCTAAGTGTTAACTTGTTGGTTAAAATCTCCAAGAAATTAGTAATAGCAGTTGAATCACGTTCCTGAAAGTCATCTTTCGTATGATTTTCAGAGTCTAAGGTTTTCACTCTCATCCACTGGGAGTCATTTATCAACATCAGCCCTCCTGCTTCCTTTCCTTCACATTCTTGGTTATTTTCCTTCAGCAGAAAAATATGGTAAGAGAATTTCACAAGGTCTCCAAGAAAGTGAAATGCTGGTGACTCCAACTGCTGCAGCTGGTGGCAGGACTGTCACTTGTCCTGATTAGGATGTGTAAATGGACATGAACTTGTCAAGCGATAAAAGAATATAAACAAACCAAAATTCACAGCTCGCTGGCTGCTGTGGGTGGAGAGATTTGGGGGAAAGGGGAATAATGACGTGGTAATACAAGAAATAAATGTAGGTTAAAGGTCTTGGACTAAGCAGGAGAGAAATTTAATGTGGCTTGGATGAACTCTTCCTTGGTTTCCATACAGCCCGTCAGATTTGTAGGAAACATGGATCCTTCATTAGTGATCTAAAGATTGAAAGATTGTATTTTCTCTCTTATCAAGTCTCCTCTAACCTTGCACTGAGTGCTGCCAGGTGAGTAGGTAAGACCCAGCCTGCTGTGGGGAGTGAATTTCCATTCAGGAAGACCAGGAGAGGCCCCACCTGACCCAGGAAAAACTTCTGTGATAATATTTGCAGCCAGAGCTACTGAAACAAGGATGACATGTTCATGTAGCTCAACAGAGACAGAAAGTGAAACCCTCTGGGTGCATTTCTTTGAGCCCATCATGAGTGCTGATGTGGCAATAATCTACCAAGTTGGTGAGAGTGTAGCATTTAAAATCTGCCGTCGGGGCTCACATGCTCCATGAGTTCTTCAAAGTAGGCAACTGCAGACACAAAATCGGACTATGGCAGAGCCCCAGGAACACATGGGTGTGAGCATTTACGTGGGGGACTTTCCCTTGGGGAGGATGCATGCAAGGTCCCAAGGTTCTTCATGTCTTCTTTTGTCTCTCTTTGCTCTTAGGGCAATTCTTTGCTGAATAATTCCATGATGGTAGGGGCCTTAAAGGTGTGTTCTTCAACCAGTTCACTCTGAGGAAATGGAAACCTCAAAGGGTTAAATCACCCCTCGAGGTCACATAGATACTTAGAAGCAGAGAAACACTTACGCTGCTCTTATACCATGTGGGGATCTCTGTACACTGGATCGTCACCCTGATGGACTTGGCGTTGCTTTCCTTGCTGCAGTCCCAATCCTGAAAAGCAGAGATGAGGAAGGGCTGTTTTTCACATGAGATCTGACTTCTGTGTGGAAAGAAGGCGTGAGAATGAAGGACGTCTCTCCTGCTAGCAGGGTTATTTGAGGAGCACAAAAAACTACCATTGGTGTGAGTTTCACAGGACTGCTAACACATGACCACAACTGGGTGGTTTAAAGTGACAGAGATGAATTAGCCACATTTGAGGAGGTTAGAAGTCTGAAATCAGCAAGTCTGAAGGCTCTAGGGGAGAATCGTTCCTTGCCTCTCCATAGCTTGTGGAAGCTGCCAGGTTCCTTGGTTTGTAGCTACATCACCTCAGCTTCTGCCTCCATCACCACATGGCCTTCTCCTGCTATGTGTCCTGAATGTCCTTTTCTGCCCCTTGTGAGGACACTCTTCCTGGATTTAGGGCCTTCCCAAATCCAGGGCAATCTTTTAATCCTTGCCTTGATCATATCTGCAAAGACCCTATTTACCAACGAAGTCACATTCTGAGGTTTAAGGTGGACATGGATTTTGGAAGGACTCTATTCAACCCATGACCTCATTTATTTGGAAATAGCAGCTAATAAGTGGGAATTAGATCTAAAGCATTACATAAAATGAGGAAATCATTCTTTCTCTATTTATGAAATCTTGTGATGGTCTATTGCAAACCTGATATTCTCAAGTTAAGACTCCCTAATAAAAGGCTTAGAAGTGATATTAAGCACTCAATAAAGTTTTAAGAGAATAATAGATTTTTAGTGTGTTTTTCTGTGCCAGACACTGCACTCAGTGACTTACTCGAACTATTTCATTGAATCCTTTCCAAACCTCCACAAGCCCCACACCATCATTGAACCTACTTTATAAGAGAGGTTAACTGAGCTTCAGCCAGCCTGAGCAAGCAGGCCAGCCTTGCAAGCTGAGTTCCTTGTCTCCATATTGGCCGAAGGACTCCACCAGTCTATGTGTTTGCTGTGACCTAGAGCTGCAAAGAGGTGGACCCACAGCCACTAGCAGCTGAGAATGTCAGTGGTAGGGATTCCAGATCTGATGAGGCTGATGACTCACAATGAGGATACTGAGGCAAGAACTGATCTGCCTTTCTTTGGAGGCAGACTGTGTGCATTCAAATCCCCAATAGCCACTTCATAGATGGAAGTATTAGTTTCTTCTTGATACTATCACAAATGACCACAAATTTAGTGGCTTTAAAAAATGTACTCTTGTACAGCTCTGGCCTTCTAAAATTGAGGTGTCTGTGGGGTTGTGTTTCTCCCGTAGGCTCTAGGGGAGAATCTGTTCCTTGACTTACCAGCTTCTGGAGACTACCTTCATTCCTGGCTCGTGACCCCTTCTTGAAATCGCTCTGATGTCTGCCTCCATTGTCACACTGATGCTACTGCTTCCCTTTTGTAATACATCGGACCTCTCAAATAATCCAGGGTAATCTCGTATCTCAAGATCCATAATCACATTGGCAGAGTCTCTTTGACACGTTCACAGTTTCTGGGGATTAGAATATATGACATCTTTAGGGAACCATTATTTTTCCCACCACACTATGTGACCAGGGTAAATTACTTCCTTAAGACTCACTTTTCTGCTCTAAAAACAGTGGGCAAATAACAGCACCTAACTTACTGTGCCACTCTTAGGACCAGGTGAGATTATGATGAACACAGTCTGGAATAGCAAGTAAGGATAATTACTATTGTCACTGTCTGTTAAAACAGAAGCTGTACATAAATCAGAAGCTATTGTCATGAATTAAGGTGACTGGGTGTCTTTGTAATCTATGGGGATGAAGAGCATGGGGTCTGTGGTCTTCACCAAGGACTGGGGTGCGTAACCAATCCTCCCACTGGGCAAGTCAACAAAGCAATGTCAGGTGAGGTCCAACCACCTGGACCTGTTGATTTGGGGAAACAAAGGGCTGTACAACTTTACTGAGAACTCTTTCTGCTGTTCCTAAAGTATTTGTGAATATATCACAAACATTTGAGTGAAGCATCTAAGCTGAGAGACTCCTTTGTAGAGGTCCCTGCAAAGGTTGGGAACAATCGAATGGAAGTCAAATCAGAGGACACCGTGAGGACTGCCAACCTCCCAGAATAGCCTCGATTGCAGCCTGATCTTTGAAGACAGTGCAAGTCTGATTGCAGGGAGTCCAACCTCTCAGAAATTTTTGACTCCTCTGGCCAAAGCAGAAACTGGCTCTGGGCTCCATTGAGTCAAACAACCCATAGTAGAACAGAACCCACTAAATAATTCACAAGTTAGATCCAGAAGCAAACTCAGAGCTAAAGGAATCTGTCCTTCCCCCACACCCCCTCCCACCACCATCATGACCCACCGTTACCTTAAGGTGACACCGGTAGGTATTGAGTGAATGTGGAAAGCTAAGCCACAAAATGGCTGCCTTGCTGTGTGATTTATGCAGGAGAAATTTCAGTCCTGATTCCCACCTCTCCCAATTTCCCCACCATGGACTTTTTTTTGGGTTAAGACTTCCAGTCTCTGAGAAAGTCTTGCTAAGCTGCGAATTTCCTTCATAGAATAATACTGTTAGACTCCATGGGGGAAACTTCAGCAATCCTTCTTTTTAAATTTATCATTTTACACATGGGAAAAAATGACAAACTATGAGAAGTTAGGGCTAATCACAAATTCAGAAGAGATAGTCTCCATGTGAGACCACCTTGCCCTTGTGATACCAACTGCAAGTTCAGAGATTGCAGATTCGGTAGTTTGCTAGAAGCCACATGGGTTCAGTTTATTACAGTTGAAAGGATACAGATAAGCTACAACAATCACAGGAGACCCCGAGAGTTCATGGGTTCCAAAAGCAAAATGTCTGTTGATCTCTTCCCACAAACTGGGACACAGCAATTTCCTGGCACTGATGAATGAAAATACCCATGGAAAGCTCACCCAACTCTGGATGGTTAGAGTTTTGTGGAGGCTCCATGACATGTTGCCACGTGGTAGATCTGTTGACCCTCTAAGTGTGGCCTGAGTGTGGCCTGAAGCCCCTAAATGACATTGCTGGTCTTTCTGGCATGGCCAGCTCTCACTCTAAACAAAACACACCTTGTGGAGCTGCCTCCTAGAAGCCCAGGACCAAGGCCAGACCTATTTGGGGACCAGGTTGGGTTCTGTATGGCACCAAGGAATTTAATGACTCAGCCAAGGTCACATGGTGTGGGCACTACATTTAAATCATGAAAACTCAGTAATTCTTCATATTCTCAATGGTCAATGCAGACATTTGGGCAATATAAATAAGAATTTGGATTCTGGAACCAGACTATAGAGTCAGGCCACAACTCTGCCATTTACCACTGTGGGTCATAGGACAAGTTCCCATCTCTTTGTGCCTCAGTATCCTCACTTGTAAAGTGGGGTTAATAAAGAAACCCAGTTCATAGAGTTGATTCATGCAAAACACTTAAAAAAATAGCATCTAGGATATATTATGTTCTGGAAAATTTCAGTTTTTAGTGTTTTCAAGCAGAAAAAGTATCCAATAAGTCAGAAAATAAAAGTTAACCATAATCCACTCACAAACAAGAGAACAGTCGCCACATAGTCTACAATTTCATTTTCACCTAAGGTTTTCATCAACAAAGTAGTATTTTTAAAGGCGTAAGAATTTTTGAGATCTTTTAAATATTGAATGAATGTGGAAAGCTAAGCCACAAAATGGCTACCTTGTTCTTTTGCACAGATGTTAACCCCGTGAGCTGTGAGCCGGTGAGCCCACCTGAGTCAGAGGTCCTCTTGATTTGTCTAAAGTCACAACAATACATGTTGTGAGTCCCCCACACCTGACAGTCCTGCCCCAGTGTGTGATTCTTTCATCACATAGGAGAATCGTATTTGTCAGGAAACACCATTCCCCTAATGTCTAGGAAGAGAAATACACTTGTGGAAATTTCTGCTCATCTCTGTGGCAAACTTCCAGTTTTCTAAATGTGAAGTAGAAAAAATACTGTGTTTAGCTGTTATGTCTAGAACCGAAAAGAGTTGTGTAAAAAAAAACCAAAAAAACCAAGCACAAAAAACAGGCAATTATGTCCAATTAGGAGAACATCAGATCAAGTGCCTACTAAATGCCAGCACAGGGTTGGTCATTCTGGGGAGGCAAAATTCAAGAGGACAAGGTCTCAAGCAGCAGAGCCCAGGGACAGACACACACCCAGGCCATGACAGTGGCACTAGAGGATGTTCTACTCAGCGACACGGAGATGCGGGAGCATTAGATTCTGACTGGGTTCCACCTTGGGTGGTTTCTGGGGGCGCCCTGGCCGGGGTAGCCACCTTCTGGGTGTGAGATGAGAGTGTTGCACCACGTGGGAACAAGACAGCAGGAAAGACAGCTGCATGGAGGCTGGCAAGGACAGTGGCGACCTTCCATGGAAAATGACCCAGTTAGAGCTAATGTGAGAGAAATTGCTGTCTGCCTGGGAGGGGAGGCAGGTGGCAGTGTCCTGAAACATCAGTCTGGCAAAAGTGACCCTCTCTTCCCTCCATTTTGGGTAGAGAGCTACTTGATGAAACGAATCCCATCAGGCATTTACAGAAGCACTTCTTGCCTCAAGAGACTTCAGGGTCGTCAGCGTGATTTTTATGTAGAGCAGCTTTATGAGTGCTTTGGGATGGTTGACATTAAGGCCGATGAGGACAGCGAGGCCCAGGGTCCTCCTGGTATGGGATGAGCATACCAGAGGGGTGCAGAATCACCATCTCCCCTAAATTCTTCTAAGTACTCTTAGTAGTCTTTGTACTTCATCTCATAACCTTTCTGGATTGCTTTTATTTTTTTTAATGGGTAAGAGTGTTCAAATTGCAAGGCACGCTGGCACCATTTACATTTTAAGAGGCTTAAATTTTTAATTTTCTTTTCCTTTTCATTGGAACATTTTAGAAAGTTGCACTGCTCTTTATTACACCGCATTCTGAACATAGCCTACCGTGCGGCCCTGACCCCTGCAGAGCCGGCGGGCCTGGGTTTCAAGGCATCAGTAAAGAGGATGAGGTCCAGATTGAGAATGTTCCATCAAACAAAAGTGGACCAGAGCCCTCTACTGTGGGAGCCCTGTTACATTTTGGAGATGGCAGACAATGGTTTGAATTACTGGAATCCAATAGTGGCAGTGCCTGCAGCTTAGCTACGGTGCCCTCTGCAGCTTAAACTAATTTCTGTCTTCTGTCCCCCACAGCAATGTCAAGGGGCAGCCCCTCCCCTGGCCTCAGCCTGCGGATAACAGCGGCTGTGTCATAGGTTCCAGGTATCTATCTGCCAGATTTCCATTGGAATGTCCTCCTCATTAGATTTCAGGAGGAACAGTTAGTGGCTCCATTAAAATTTCCTAACTTATTTTGGTTTCACCCTTAAGCAACTGCTTAATTAGCTTGTTTCCCTTGAGACCAAACATTTTCCTGTGGTGGGAGCCGAGAAAATGAATAGCTTCTGGAATATAGAACAATTGGGCAGGGATTTTGGAAAGAATTCTCTCTTTTCTCAGGTTTTTCTTGGAAGGAAATCTTCGTTACTACTTCAGTGTGCCTGTCCTGTGCCCTGAATACTGCCTCAATTTACCTCTACTCACCTCCAACTCTATTAATGAGAGGGTGAAAAGCAAATCAGCCACAAAGCTGACTATTCAAAGAAATGAGGTCTAGGTGGCAGGTTAGCATTCACCAGTTCAGGCAAAAATTGTCTGTTTTTCTCAAGAAAGCACCAAAAACATGTTGACAGCAGGTGGCTGTTTTTCAGTAGCTATTTCTTTGTCATCAAATCAACTCCTCTTCTGAGTTTATAAATGTGTAGAAGGGATTTTTCATCTGTGAATTGTGACCTTGCTTCCTTTAAGTCTTCTTTGGGGCTCTCTGTTGTGAGAAGTACATCACACAATTAAAGAAAGTCTGTGAAATTTCTGTTTTAAATAATGATACCAGGTTTTGAATTTTCCTGCACCCGCTGACAACTGGTTAAACATTGTCTTCTCTTCCAGGAAAGTCATTATCTTGGTGGTTAATGATAGGAACTGTTCATTCTGGCCTCCCTCCTTGCAAGTCAGGCATTCACGTTATCTTATCTGATGGTTGAACACATATTGACTCCAGCCATACCCTGTATACTCTGCTAGGTGCTGGGTATACGGTGGAAACAGGCCATGGGTCAATCTCAATTTACAGTCTTGAAGCAGAGATAAGTGCACATGCATATCTACATACACATATATATCTATATGTATGCATGTGGACACACACACACACAGACTACAAGTCATTGTAGATGATATCAAAGGAAAGAAATGGGAGACCTAGTTTAAGCTGGGGTTGTTGTAGAGCAACCCCGATACAAAACGGGGTGCCTGACTGTGGGTCCTCACCCGCGTGCTTAAAAGGACTTATCAATGCTGTACTGCAGGCACACGTGAAAGGTTCATAAAAGGTTTATTGACAAGGGAAGGGGAAATGAGGAAATGTACAGCTCAGGGAGAAAAGCGGGAGACAAAGTTTTAAATGTGTCCTACCCGATCCGCCGATCAGGAATCCCAAAATGGCGCGCTGAGAGCTGGCCGCCAGCCAGGAGCGGTGAAGCCAGGAGGCGAGCGATCGCGAGCCAGAGAGCCCAAGCCCACGTGTTTGGTTTTTTATATCCAACCTGGCTGCCCAACTCCACCCTCAGGTCCCAGCCACCCTCCCTTGGTGGTGATGGGATTTGTCTTTCCCAGAGTCTTGATGGCTTTAGTCTGGAGTGGGGGTGGAGTCCACAAAGCCTGTATGGGATTAACTCAGGACATCACTTCCTCCTAACAGGGTGACTGGAAACTGGCTTCCAAGAAATGACTTTGGGACTAAGACTGGAGAATGGTCCCCAGAGAAGGTGGACAAAAGAATCCCAGGGCGAGGAATAGGTTGTGGAAAAGCCCTCAGAAGGAGTAGACTCTTTGAGAAACCGAGTCTTCAAGGCCACAGGGCCCTGGAAGGATTGGAGAGTTTTGCTAAGTGAAGAGTTAGAGGCAGTTGGGTGGGTGACATGGGGCTGGAATGAAAGGATTCATGCTAGCTGTTGAGTGGAGAATTGAGTTGAGGGAGTCAACCGAGGGGAAGTGTTGGCCATCGAAAGGAACAGAGGGAGGCAGAGGAGGGACTCCAGGTCTGTCCTGGTGAGAGAATTGGCGGGACCTTGTGATAGATTGGATACGGCAATCACTCAGGGAGAGGGAGGCATAAAAATGATTCTTTTCCCTCTGATTTATGCCCTGCCTGCTTAGTGAATCTCACTTCAGGTGGCCTTTCTTCCGAGACTGCGCTCTCATTTCACTCCCAGTCAAAAATGAGCTGAGCTGGTTTTTCCACTCTGCTCTAGGACCTTGACTGGGAGAGGCAAGTTGACTCCACAGGCGGTATCTCAGGCAGAATAATTGTCTGGAGGGTTTTTTTTTTTAACTGATTTGAAAACTGAAGCCACACTCTGCAATAGTGGTTATTTGCAGGTTTTATAGTATATGTGATGAACTATTAAAGATAGAAAAATGTGTTTTGTTATGAATATCAATTTTTCTTCACTGAAGAATTGGCTAAAACTCCTAATTAGTGTCAAAAAGGAGCTGGTTCTGGCTTGGAATTTGTTTCTCCTCCAGGTCTGGGGATATTTTTGTCTGTTTGGTTGGTTGCACCATATTGGCTTGCCCCAGGACATCTGGGGAAGAATATCCATTTCTTGGTTTTGGACCTCTTAGCAGTGACTCCTTTCTCTTTGCTTCTGCAAATATGTTGAGTGCACTTGGAAAAATGGGTCTGCTGTCAACTGACTTCCACGGGAGGCTTTGTTTTTCTTGAAAATGTTTTTACAAGTTTGTCTATTATTGTCATCATGATTAGTAACAAATAAAACATCTACTGCATATCAAATGCCAAGAAACTCAGCTTAGTGCTTTTTTTAGATATAAGCTACTGAAGTGGGTGGCATTGTTCTTCACCCCAAGTTGTGTGATGGGCATGTGGTGGAGGTGGAACATGATCCCAGGGGGTGCTTGTTTCAAAGCCCTCTTGGCCCAGCTGGCAGAGGGAGATTCCAAGGAACTGAGTCTTCGGGGGTCAAGGTCCTCGGTGGGGGCTGCTCCAGGTGAGACCTGTGATCCCCCATGTGCATCGGCCATGGGAGGGACATTATAAACCACTGGAGGCGGGAACAGCAACTTGCCCCCTGGCACTCCAGCTGAGTGTAACTATTTCCAGGTCTAACAGCCTGTAGGTTTCTACCATCCTCTCTGATTTTCTTTTCAGTTTTCATTAGTTGCATTAAAAGGACATGCTTTTTTCCAGTTATGTCTTTATCCTCCCATCTCCAAACCAAAGTGGACAGTCGAGTCATCGTGGCTGGTAAAATAATCAGTGATACAGTTTTACCAAAAAAAAAAAAATCTGTTCTCAACTTGGTTCTAACAATTTTTCTTATTTCTAATTATGAATATCATCTCAGACAAACCGTTATCTGCTTTTCAGGTCATAGTGCATGCCTGGTACACAGTGGATCCGTGTGAGCGGGTGTTAACTCCTAAGTAAGGCGGGGGTGAGCTTTCATTCCCTCAGCAAACATGGGTTGGGGGCCCGCCATGTGCTGGGCCTCATGCCAGTGACTGGATGCAGACAGGATGCTGAGATTTAGTACACTGTCCCCCACGTTGGGTTTCACTCTTGCTCCGTCCTACACTTATTGTGAAGCTTGAGGACTTACTTTATCTCTCTAAGCCTCATATTTCTCATCCAACAATCAGGGATCCATGGAGGATCCACCTAGGTGGGCTGAAGGGATGGGTTAAGCCCTTTGCAAGTGTTCGGTGTCTCCTGGTACGACCATGGAAGGGAAGATTCATGACACCCCTGATGGGATTTACTTCAACCAGGTCCCATGCATGGACCCACCCATCCAGACATGGGGGTAGTGACTTTTAATGTTGGGGAGAGGAAGACTAAATATTGGATTCCAAATTATTTTTATAAAACTAAACAGTGCATCTTCTGTGTAACAAGTGGTAGGAGGTAAAACTGAGGAATATTTTTTGTTTCGTTGAGGGGGATTTTAACTCTGCTTAATGTACAATTCAGGCTGAGGCTGCTGGCTGAGTATTTGTTCTTGGTAGGTGTATTGGCCGAAGGTCTGCTCAGATGACCGTGGCTGATGACTCTCTGGAGGAGCAGCAAACCTGTTCTCTGGCTGCGTCCTTCGTTTGCCACACTGCTGGACCAGGGGTTGTGGTGTGAACAGCAAAGGATTTTCTCATTGCTTTCCCCACGTCCATGCACTGAAACATGGTTGGAGCCTTGCTTTTCTCTTCTTTTAAAGGAGGTGTATTCCCAGAGGGTGTCTGAATTCCCTTTAAGCGTGGTAACTGAATTTCCTATTTATTACCCATTTGCATGCCTTGGCAGCTTTTGTCCAAATAGATTCCAAAAAGGAGTCTAGAGACTCTTTACTCATATTTTCTGTAGAAGAGCCCAATTGCAGTGGCAAGACCTCTCTTTTTTTTCACCCAGACTTTACCTGGCTATTGCCTTCAGCTGGGGAATCATCTAGTTGGGGAAGAGAATAAGTAAGGATGATGTCTATTCCCATTGGATCAAGATCTTTGGCCTCTCTTAACTCTGCCTCCTGCAAGTGCTCAGATGACTGGGGCTTTTATTTTGGCTCAAGGAAATGATTGTGAGGCTCAACCAGATGATTGTGAGGCTTATATACCATCTTAGGCTAAACAAAGGAAAAGGGGTTGGGGCCTCTGGGTGCAGGTATGATAAATAAATTGTGTTATGCAGATAAGAGTCTCTCCGATGATGGGCTGTCTCCATGGTAACTCACTTCCTGGGTTAGAGACACATTTACAAATGAAAATTTCCTTTATGAAGGAAGGAGAAACTTACACTTTAGTTTTAGGCCGTTAGGGAGAGAGAGTTTTTCCTGCATCTGCTGGTTTTCAGGTAACTTTAAGCTTAAAAAAAATCTGTATGTTAAAGAAGCACATTTTGGGGTGACTTATTCTGGTACCCATTGGATGTCACTTTCCATGGGAAGCTTTGGTCATTGGCCCTGCTGGTCCTGTTCCTTCGCTGGTAGAGTGTGTGATACTGAAGGGCTACCCTCTTTCACCCCAGAAGATTGTACTCTCCATGGTGACAAGTATTAACTTCTTAACCCTTGTAACATAACAGTCAGAGCTTCCTCAATATTGGATGTGGCAACAGGGGGGCCTGGGCAGTGAGTGGGGCCCAGGAACACAGGGGTGATTTTTTCCTACTAGGATTTTGCAATAGTTTTTAAATTGGAGCTGGAGAGTGTCCAGTGATCATTCTCCTCAGTCTCTTATTTTAAACAAAGAAGTTAATCCTTGGAGCATGTAACTGGCTTTGCCTCTTGGCTCTGAAGGTGTAACTAAAGTTGCCTAAGTTCTAGAGTTTGCTACTCAAGGTGTGATCTGTGGGACTGGCATTATCAACAGCCTTTGGGTGCTTATTAGGAATGCAGGATCCCAGGCCTCACTCTGGATCTGCAGAGTCAGAATTTGCATTTTAAAATGATGCCAGATGATGCCAAAGCATGTTATAGCTTGAGAAATACTGTCCCTGATTTTGCATTGGCTGGGTGATCTGGGGTAAATTCTTTAACCACACAGACTCTTCTACAGCTGTAAAATGGGGCTCCTCCTTTGTACACACCTCACAGGACTATGATGAAGATGAAGAGTTAATATCAACAGAACTTAGACTAATGGCATTTAGTAACCTTGACAAATATTAACTTTTGATAACATGACACCAGACCAAAGAGTGAGACGAATGATCGGGAAGAAGGGCCAGCCTGCAGACTGATGCATTCTTATGAGCCCAAGCTGGAAAATCCAGTTTGGAGATTTATTTCAAGGAGTTCATTTCATTACCATGTGACTTTCTCACTTAAGAAAGGTTCGTGGGTTCCTCTATGGGTGGTCATCTTCGGAGAGGGTTATATGACAAGAGCAGGACTAGGTCAGGCTGCCTGGCCTTGCTACCTATGTAAAGACATGATCATCAGGGCCTCCCTTGTGCTCTTCCCACCCTCGTTTTGATCCCCCCACCCCCTGCAGAATGTCTCTGATTTATAGTTGTCTGTTTACTTTTGTTGTGGTTTTTGTTGTTGTTGTTATTGTTATTTTCCTTGATCCCCTATATTCCCCCTATAAGTGAAACCATCCAGTGTTTTTCTTTTTCCTTCTGATTTATTTCACTCAGCACAATCCCTTCAAGCTCCACTTCAAGCTCCACTACTTTCCAAAAATCTTCTGAACCAATTTATATGCCTACCAAGAGTATGTTAAAGTCCCAGTTTTCCACTTAAAACACACTGAAGTATTGGGCTTCCCCTGGTGGCACAGGCGGTTGAGCGCAGCACTGTGAAGCTGTCCGCAGCCTCTGCAGCGCGGGTTCGATTCCGGCCGGCCAGCGAGGGTCCCACATCGCGCGGTAGACCTCTGCTGTCTCGCCCGCTGCTCCCCTCAGCAGTGTCTTCAGTCCATCTGCCTGTTCTGCTCCCCACTCTGTCTCTGATGAATCCTCTCACCCTCCTGCACATCTGGCTGTACCCAGGTTCTTGTCTAAATAAATAAATAAATCTTAAAAAAAAAACACACACTAAGTATTTTAAAATCAAAATAAAAAATATTCACATACAGGTACACATTTACTTAGTATTTTGAATGTATTTTTATATATTCTTCTGTCTTTTGTCCTCTCTCTATAAGTTCCCCACCTCTCACCTTTTCCCCAGTTTTCTTTTAGTCTTTTCCCCATAATTGTTTAAGGCCTTTCAATAGAATGGCCACTGACCTACGGTCTTGTGCATGGTACAATATCTTCTTCCTGCCTAGCTCTTATCTTTCAAGTGGATTTTGTTTGACTCACTTTTCTTATAGCCAGTCAGAAACTTTAAAAAATATCTATTATTAAATATTCCCATGTGTACATTTTCCTTTATGGTTTCTGAATTTATGTGTGGTTTGTGAAGCTTCTCTCCCCAATCCAAGATTATAAAACCTAATGCAGAACCTTAAATTTGCTGTTTTCAGAATGATTCATTTTGGTTCAATAGTCATATTTTATTTTTTTAAAAAAGAACAGCCACCAATAGCAAATAGCAAATACAGCCACCAGTGCTTGACTGTTGAATGACACCCTTTCCCAATACATTTACACTAGATTGAATTCTCCAGCCTTGTTGTAGCTACTTAAGTATTCTCAGTCATATCATCTGATCTTTTTTAAGAGACAACTTAAGGAAAAATTCATCCAGTCTTAATGTTTTGTGGGTACATCAGTGGTGTCTTTTTGCTGGCATGGGGTGAAGTAGATATGGGGCATCCATATCTGGTTCTCTTCCCACAACTAGATCCAGAGTCAGGTTTGTCTACTGAGTGTCCCCAAATATGCTGCCTGCGCACCCAGGCTCTGCATGTTTGGGGACTGATGGCAAAGTATAAGAGGGCTCTCAAGGAAGCTGCCGAGAGAAAGTGATGAGAAAGCACAGTTTAGGGAAGTAAAAATTAATGATGGATGAAACTGGCTCATTTTAGAAACCACATCTGGGACAGAATGGAGCTCCTCAGCCTCAGCTTCTGCAGCCCTGGCCCTGCCCGCGCTTGCCGGGGCTGCCTTCTTCTGTCCGGCCTCTCTTTTTTCTCAGTGTCACTCAGTTTTGGCAAAAAAAAGTTTTCTAAGGCACAGACCATTTGAGTGTGTCAGGGCCTTCCTCCTTGAATATTTTTTTTAAAGATTTATTTATTTATGCAGACAAGAACTGGGGTACATGCCAGCAGTGTGGGGGGGGGGCGTGAGAGGATTCACCAGAGACAGAGTGAGGAATATAATAGGCAGATCGACTGAAATACACTGCTGAGGGGAGCAGAGGGTGAGACAGGAGAAGTCTGCTGTGCTATGTGGGTTACTTTCCTGGCTGGGGATCGAACTCATGTTGCAGTGGCTGCTGATAGCTTCATAATGCTGAGACTTAACCCTTTGTGCCACCAGCGAGGCCCCAGTCATTGAATATTTTGAGGGGTGCTAAGAAACCAAATCAGAGGACAGTGTTTCAGAAGACCTGGCAGCCTGGTTGTCCCCATAGGGTTTATGCACTGCTAGACCCCGGTGTATGGGCTTGAGGCAAGCTGCCGGCTTCCTTGAAGGTGGGCCCTGCGTAGCCAGATGTGCCTGTAAACCTAGCCCCCAAATGGTTGGGGGCTCTGACTGGGACTTACTAATCTTAGCCGTAGAGGGGCACCAAAGGCTTTGGGGGGAAAAGGACTCAAGGAGTGAGGGAATCACCTTGGATTCCCAGTGTCTGCAGGCTGATTCTTCTCCACCCCAGGACTGCCCTCCCACTGTGATGGAGCACTTCACTAAGTCTCGCCCCTCTCCCTCTCACCTCTAGCTGATGAGGTTGCTCTCTCTTTTACTTGAAATTCTGCTCTTTAGGTGGCCCCAGGGGAGCAGGTGGGGGGGTGACAGAGAGAGGGAGAAAAGCCAAAAAAAAAAAAAAAAGTGAATCTGGAGCAGACCAGGAACTTCTGCACATTCATATGAATAAGCAGAACCTCACTGCAAAAATGGGCAAATAATATAGAAATCAATGTGGACTAATATACAGAGTGTATTAGTTTGCAAGAGCTGCCATAATAAAATTTCACAAATGAGGTGGCTTAGGACAAGAGACTTGCATTGTCTCATAGGTCAGGAGGCTAAGAGTCTGGAATCAAGGTATTAGCAGGGCCCTTCCTGCCCTGGCCAGCTTCTGGCAGCCCCAGACACCCCTTGTTTTGTCACGGTGTCACTCATTGACAATATGGCATGATCCCTGCAGCTCTTCAGAGAGTCCCCCTGCTTGCATTTCTGTTTTTGTTTGCAAATTTCCCCTTTTTCTAAGGACACCAGTCCCATTGAATTAAAGCCCATTCCAAGGACCTCATTGAACTTGTTGACATTGACACAGGCCACATTTCCCAAAGACCACGTTCTGGGGGTTAGAGCAGCTACATATCTTTTTTTTTTGGTGTGTGTGGGGGGCTCTATTCAACACATTACAAGGAGGAAGAATTTCACAAAAAAGTTTCATTTTGTGAAGATATGATCCAAAAAGCCATTAGTTATTATTAGAGATATGCAAATTAAAGCAACAGTTCCTCCTATTAGACTTGCAAATATTAGAAAGTTGGTTATGCCAAATGTCACTGGAATGGGAGTCCATAGAAATACTTCTCTCTGCTGGTAGGAGGGAGAACAGTGTAGAGCTGCTGTTCTGGAGAGCAAGCTGGCAGCAATTGGTTCAGTTTAAAATGTCCCAGGAATTTGTCCTCTAAAGGCACATCTCAAGGTCATTCTCACACATCAGCATCACAGGTCTGAAGATGTGTATGGTAAACTTATTTTTGGTATCAGGGAAGTGGAGGCAATTTCAATTGTCCTCAGGGAGAATTGGGAGTAAATGTGATGACATACAGAGGCAGGGAGCAAATGTCCCCATCTCTCTGGATTCTTCTAGGGCTGGCCCAGAAGTCAAATCAACAGCAGACAGATTAATAGGAGAAAAAGAACAAATTTAATTGCATGTGTCTGGAGAATCTACAAGGCTGTAAATTCTGCAGTCAATAAGACAAACTGAGTTTTGTCCTGAGCTAAGCAATGGACAGGGACCTAGGGCTTTCAAGGAGGAGGACTCATGTGACAAAAATGAGACATTCGGTAAGTAAATATTTGCCCTGCCCTCTGATAGGTTTCTCCCATGAAAAGGTTATTTCTGGAGATAACCCTAAATCAGAGTCATACCAACAGTCTTCATTCCTTTAGGTAGTTCAGGGAATTATAGTAGTTTTTCTGGAAGCCTGCTGGGTCTTCATTGACCTTAGCTTGAAATAACCCACCTGCCATGAGATACAGCTCAGAAGGGCTGGCCTGAGCACCTTGGGCAAGTCTAGATGAGCATTATGGGGAGAGAGACCCTTGATAGATGGCGTTACGCAAGTTACATATGTGACAAATGGGGTTATGCAAGTTAGAAACAAGGAATTAGGTCCTCCCTGGTGGCGCAGTGGTTGAGCTCTGGGTTGCGAAGCTGCCCGCAGCCTCTGCAGCACCAGTTCAATCCCCGGCTGCTCCCTGGCCGCTGGAGGAGGGTCCCACATGGCGCGCAGACCTCTCCTGCCGCCCGCTGCTCTCCTCAGCAGTGTACTTCGGTCCTTCTGCCTGCTCTGCTCCCCGCTCTGGCTCTGGTGGATTCTCTCACCCTCCTGCGCTTCTGACTGTACCCAGTGCATATATAAATAAATAAATAAATAAATCTTAAAAAAAAAAAAAAAAGAAAAAGAAACAAGGAATTAAATACATGCCTGAGACCCAAGAACGTACAGACCTTAAAAGTGTAGTATGGTGTTAGCATAAGTGAAAATCAACCCCAAAGAGTAAGAAACATAGTGAAATCTTTAACAGCATAATTTTAGATCCGTTAAAGATATATACTTGGTTCTGACTGTGCAATTACACAACTCTATATATGTGATGAAATTTCATAGACCTATACCTTCAGACACAAAAAATGAATGGTATGTTCAGGAACTAGCAAAATTTGCCTAAAGTCTCTTGTCCTGTTCGTTGTTTTGGGTCAGTTTCTTGGTTTTGCTAATAATTCATAATTATACATGATGTCACCATTTCAGGGGAACTTTCTGCTGTTTTTTAGATGGCTTTTGTATGTGATAAAATACTCATAGCTAATATTTATCATTTTAACCATTTTTTAGAGTACAGTTTAGTGATACTAAGCACGTTCACGTCGCTGTTTAACCATCATCACCCCCATCTCTAGAACTTTTCCTCATCCCAAGCCGATACTGTGTACAAATTGTGAGATTGGTGCCCCCAAAGGGGTCAGACAGGCTTTTCTCACTGTTTCCAGAGGAGACCTCATGTTACTTTGTTATGGGAACTAGAGGTCAGTCAAGGCCCTGTGAGCCTCAGGAGATCTGTGACCACTATTTAAAGAATGCAGATTGTTTTGGGTTGAAAGCAGTGAGTGTCACATAAAAAAAGCTATAGAAGCTTCTGTCCTTGCCTGAGTCCTTCTACCCTAGTCTAGGAAGAGATCATCAAATCCTAAGGGCTGCATTTTTCCTAATCAGAAAAAACAATCACTAAACTCCCTTTTCTGACCTAGAAGAATGTAGTTTAAAGGGTTTCCTCCAGATGTAGGTTTATCAGTAACCTTGTCTTCTCTGAGAATCTTACCTTTACGTTCAGAGTCAGGATGATCTAAGCTCCCTACCTGCCTTGTCTGTCATGTGAAGTCTCTTCTCTCTCAAGCCTCCCTGGGCAGAACAACCTTGTCCTTGAGCATAGCTTCCTCAGTCAGTAACACGAGCTGTGGTAGGAACCACCCTCACTTGCAGGTGGAAATTCTGGACAGGCTCCTCTTCAAAAGGTGACCTCAGTTGGTCAAAAACCCAGAGAGGAAACCAAGGGAGGTCAATTTTTCTCAGGAAACTGCCACTTAGCCTCAACCCTGTCTTTGGCCTTGTGCATGTCCAATGCCGGTTAAGACAAGTTGGTACAGAAGGAGGGAACTTATTAAAGGGTGTTGTCAGTGGTTAAAATCCAAATCAAACTCCCAAAATTTTGAGGCAAAGGTTGTAGGTTGCAGAGAGGAGAGAAATGCCTATTTGTTTAAGCTCCATTTAAATACTTGGCTTCTTTTAAATAAATAGAATTAACAGTACCAGCCAGAAATCAACCTTAGTAACACATACCTATAAATCTCAGCCCAAAGCTCTGCAGTAGAGAGACTGACGAGCTTCTAAGAGCATTTCCCTGGCCAGGATGTGTAAGACTGCTCTCCATTATTTACCTTCTAGCTGCCACACTTACCATTCTGTTTTGTTTCATAAATGGGGAGCTGGAAATTAAATAAGTTGGTCTGGTTTTTTGGTGCTTGTTGCCTTTGCACTGAGGATGGGGGTTTCCAAGAAGCCTGTCCCCTTTGGGAGTCGAGGGTGAGTGCATCCCCACCAGTGGGCTCAGTCCTGTGTCTTGCAGAGTTTACTGCTATGAGCCTGCAGAAGAACTTGGCTGAGATCACCTCACTGTGTGTCCTGGAGGACAAACTGAGACTGAAGGCCCAACTTCTCATGGAAATTACAGGTGATAAATGCCCTGCATGGAGTACCCCTTTTTCTTTTTCCAGCATCAGCATTCAGATTCAGATTCAGAATAACAAACAAGCAATATTAGCTTGGGGGGAAATAAATAAATTAAAGAATTCAAATTCCATTTCCCAGTTTACTCCAAAGAGCCTGTTTTCAGTATATAAATCAGTTCTTGTTGGTTTTTTGGCCTTTTGAAAAATTGCAAAAACAAACTGTAGGAAAAAAAATGTCATTGGAAAAAAAATTATTTTGTGTGTTGCTTCTAACTAATCTCAGTTCAACAGTCTTCCAGCTACTGAAAAAACATAAAATCCTCATTTATAATAGCACATTTAAGTAAGGATATAACCAAATTACCATACTGTTTACAGTATCCTGATGTGCCTACCACATCTGCTGGCACAGACAGGGATGATCCATGCACTGTATTGGCTGGAATTTGCACCAACTGGACACCACAATTTCTAGGATATATAAAAAGTCATGTGGACACAGTGGCCTTTAGAAAGACTTAAATTTTAGAATCATGAATGATGTTTTGCTTAATTATCTATCTCTCTCTGCGGTGGTTTGGAAGGTGGGTAACAGCTTTATCACCCCAAGCTGGAGTTTGTAAGATACTTTCCACGCTTGCATAGCTAACCCCTGCAAAATTCGTTATTCTTTGAATTGCAAAATTTGCTCTGCTTTTCCCTCCTGAATTGATTGCCCCCTTTCTGGAGACTAAGTAACTTCACAGGAGTGAGCAGATGAGGGATTTCATTATTCTATTTGTGGGCCTCCACATACACCTGGTTAAAAGTGTACTTTTCCTCTTGCTAATCTCTCATGTCAATTTTATTATTTTCCAGCCTACATACCTAGAAGGATAGAGGCTGATTATCTTCTTCCCTCTCCTGGGTTGAGATGTACATAAGTGAATAAGGGCAGATTGCCCACACACACTGTCTTTCTCTCTCTTTCCCTCTCTCTCTCTCTCTCTCTCTCTCTGCATGGCATGGCTGTGCTGGCGTTTGGTCCACCTCTGAAATTCTGCCAGCATTCAGTGTGGTTTCTGCATGAAAATCCCGCTGGATACCCCTAAGAGAAGGCTCATGCCTGCTAAGAAGCAGGATGGCTTCCAGGTCATTTGCGTTTCAGAACACAGTTTCCCACCATTACAACTTGCTGAGTAAAAGGGAGGGAAGCCTGTAGCTTGATTGTTGGGGAGAGGCTGCGTCCTTTGTTTCGCTCTAGCAAATATAGGGTGTTCCTTAGCACATAACCTTGTTGTTCATCCTCCAGCAAGGAATATGGTTGCACTTGGAGATGGTTTGTAAAATAATCTCCAGGAAATAGCAGTTTGCAAATGCTGTTGCGGCCTCAAAGATAGGAGAGGTTTTTGGATTTGAGAAAGTAACCACCTCCTAGAAAAACAGCCAGGTGAGCACCCTGCCCACTTCCCGTCCAGGTGAGGTAGCTGCCCCGAGGTGGAGCCCCATGGGGCCGTGGAGTTACAGGGCAACCTGGATGTGAAATGGGGTGGCCTGAGTGTGGGTCCTCACCCGCATGCTTTAAAGGGACTTATAATGAGACTCAACCGCAGGCACACACAAAAAGGGTAATAAAAGGTTTATTTACAAAAAGGGGAAATGAAGAAATGAATAACTCAGGGAGAAAGAGAGAGATAAATTGGGGAATGTATCCTACCAGTTTCACTGAGCTGGGACCCCAATAGCACGCTGAAAACCAGCAAAAAAACCAAGCACCCCAAGGCCCACATGTCTGGTTATATCCCAAGCCTGGCTGCTTAACTCCACCCTCAGTTCCCAGCATTCTCCCTTCGGTGGTGATGACATATGGGGTTTGTAGCCCTTGGTGTCTTGCATCTCTCTGTTCTGGGGTGGGGGTGGAGTCCATAAAACCTGTTAGTGGAGTTTGTTCAGGACATCCTCTCCCCCCAGCAGTAGGAGAATCATCTCCCCAGTCTGCCCTCAGCAGTGGTCTGGAGAAATGTAAACTGCTGGTAAAAGGCACGTAGGCATTTGAACGACGAGAGCCTTAGTCTTCATGTTAGTAAGGAAGTTAGTCAGGAAGCTTTATGGAAAGCAGGGAGGGAGCTTGTTGAATCCCCTGTAGGGTGACCATTTCCCCCACGCCCAGGACTCTCCCACTCTTAGCGCTGAAGGTCTCCTACATCGGGAAGTTGAGGGGACCATGGCGAGGAGCATTGCCTCCCCTCCCCCATCTGCATGCAGCCCGTGTTACAACTCCTGGAGTGCCACGACCTGGACTTCCTGAGGGGTGGGAGTCTGTAAGAACTCGGGACAGAGCAGAGAGACCATGTTGGACTTAAAACACTGCATACGTGCATGTCTACTCCTCTTTGGCCTGGGCGCTTTGGCCTGAGCGATGGTGACTCTCTCCCGAGACTGACAGCTGCCGTGGTGACCATGTGTGCAGTCAGCTTGGGCAATACATTCTGAACTTTGGTTCTCCCCTTCCTTCCCAGCCCCCTGGGCCCTGCCCAACCTCCTGCTTGTGTTTCCTGCAGGGAGGTGCCTTGGCTTCATTCTCCCGGAAGCTCTGCTCTCGGGCCTTGCCTGTTTTGCTGAACTTTGACCCATGAGGGGATGGGTGATTTTGGAGTTTGACAAGGAGTCCATCTTTTGAAATCCTTCTCTCTTCTACTCTTCTCCCTCTCTTTATTCCCTCTGCACACGACTCTGATTTTGTTTTGATTATTCAGCTGGCCCAAGAACTCATTTCCATACTTTGCCTGATGTTGACAAGGAAACAAGAACCTGAACAAAAACTATTTTTCTTCTAATATTTTTACACAGCGCTGCTTTTCCTTCCTTCTCTCCTTCCCTCCCTCTCTCTCCTTGCCTTCTAAAGAGGTTCAGAACAAGCCATTGTGGGGGCCAGGGGGCCAGAGTGGAATCTCCCCTACCCCTCTGAGTTCTTGGGCCGGTGGAGCAATCAAATTAACACCAGAGAGTTTAGGGGAAAAAGAACAAATGTAACTATACAGATGGAGAATCTACATGGCTGTAAATTCTAGAATAAATAGAATAAACCAAGAATTTTCACTGAGTTAAGGAATGGGATAAGGGCCTGAAATTTCAAGGCGATAGAAGGACTCATGTGATAGAAATCAGACAAATCTACATTTGTCCTGTAGATAGGTTTTTCCCACAGAAAGTTATTTCTGAAGCTAGCCCCACACCTGGATCACACCTCCAATCTTCCATCTTCTGGGAAGTTAAGGGAGGTTGTGGTTTCTCTGGAAGCCTGCAGGGCCTTGATTGACCTTGCTTGAGATAACACGCCAGGTGACGTGTCTTGGAAAGCCTGTCTGGCCATCTTGGGGCGGGCTATTGTAACATTTTGGAGAAGCCTGACCTTTACTCCCTGAAATATGTCACTCTAGAATGCGGATTACTTTGAGTTGAAGGGGATTAAAACCCAGCCAAACTCAAGGAACACTTAGGTCTCCCCTTACCTATCTAAAAATATTTAGCCAGAGCCCACAAAGAGAGTTATGGCCTGACACACTTTTCATCTAACTGCCCTCTCTGCATGGCAGGACGAACATCTAATTCCCAAATACTTGCTTTTCTTATGGGAGGGTTTGTCTCCCCAAAGGGGTCAGGTAGGCTTTTCTCAGTGTGCCCAGGGTCAACTCTTGTCACCTTGGTATGGAGGCTAGAGGCGAGTGGAGCCCCTGAGAGCCTTACACTGCTCAAAGAAGCAGATTATTCTGAATTGAGAGCAATAAGGGTCCCAAGGGCTAGGTCAAGCTTTTGTCCTTGCCAAATCCTTCCATTTTTCCTAATCTCAGACGTATCTTCACTGCCTAAATCCTCTGTGCTCCCCTAATCTAAAAAGAGATCCTCATGCCTTAATCTTCAGCCATTTTACTGATTGGAAAGGCATCACTGCTGCCTCTGTGAATGACCTAGGAGAAGGTCCTTGAGGGATTTCATTCTCTTGTGGGTTTATCAGCCAACATTTTTTTCTCTGACAATCTCATCGCTACTTTCAGAGTAAGGCTGAAGTAACATCCTCCTAGTCAGGTGAAGTGTCCTTCTCTCTCGCTATTATGCCCCAATTCCCGAAACACAGGACCGATAGCCCTGGTCTCCATTATTCTTTAAAATATACGGCCATGTCAATTATCCATTCATATGTCATTAAATTGATTTTTCCCTTGCTGCTCATCTGATGCTGTGTTGGTTACTCATTCAGTCTGAAAAGAACCCAGAGGGGTAAGGGATGATTTCCATTGTGCCCTGACATAGTTCTGTGAATCACTGTCCTCCCCTTGGAGTCTTAGGCTCTATCCCACTCCTTAGCTCAGGATGGCATACAAGCTCCAATTGTCCTTTTTCCTTGGGTCTGGTTACTGGTAACTTTGAGGCACTAGTACATATATAATTGTGTTTTTCCTCCTGTTACTCTGTCCTTTATTATAGAGGGTATTTCAATCAAGAACCTGGAAGGGTAGAGAAAATTTAATGTTTTCCCCCTTTATCTTCTTTGTTCTCTCTCTCTCTCTTTCTCTCCTCCCTTCTTTTTTTTTTTTTTAAGATTTATTTATTTATTTATACAAGAGCTGGGGTACAGGCCGGAGGCGCAGGAGGGTGAGAGAATTCACCAGAGCCAGCGCAGGGAGCAGAGCAGGCAGACTGACGAAGTACACTGCCGAGGGGAGCAGCGGGCGGCAGGAGAGGTCTGCACGTCGTGTGGGACCCTCCTCCGGTGGCCAGGGAGCAGCCGGGAATTGAACTGGCGCTGCAGAGGCTGCGGGCAGCTTCGCAACCCAGCGCTCAACCGCTGCGCCACCGGGGAGGCCCTCCTTCCTTTCTTTATTTCCCTCTCCTTCCATTCTTTTAACCTGCCTTGAATTTTATCATTTTCATTTTCCTTTCTTTGAGGCTCAATTTTAAGAGCCCCATTACTTGAAAGCTTAAGTACTACTACTGCCCCCTTGTGTTCGCTGATGGAAGAACTTGGGCTCGGGCTATCCACATACCTGGAGAGAACAAAGACCTTGGGACACAGACAACTATGACGGAAGCTGATAGTCCATTGAATAACAAGTGACAATTCAGATGGGGGGGGGGGTGCTGAATGACTCTGAGAGCCACACAACTGTGGTTGACTGAGTTATTCCCTGAAAGAACGAACAGCTTAATCTCTCCTCCCTGCCCCCTTGATGCCTCAGGTCCCTAAATGCAGAATAGTCCGTTGGCTCCATTATTCTTTAGAATTTACAACCATGTTAATTCTCCAGACATCTGCTCTATTGCTGGTTCTCCCTTTGCTAACCCATCTGATACTGTTTGATTACTTGTTCAGCCCAAGACAACCGTGTGTGTGAGTGTGTGTGTGTGTGTTTCTTTTATGCCCTGACACAGTATACGAAGTTTTCTAATTTGCCACATCTTTTTGATGACAGTCATCATGATGGTGTGGCTTTATCTCGTTTTGTCAGATAATGTTTGAAGGCTTTTCATAATGAAGTTTTTGGGTAGTTTGCAGAAATTTCTGTAAGTTTCTCATAAACTTGGCATTGCTTCATGATTCTTTCTTTCAGTTTTGCAGTTTACTACCATAGTCCCTTTCATGACTTTACAGTAAACGCTTCCTTTTAGACGTCTTAGGCCAGCGCCTCATAATATGGCTGTATATGGAGAACTTGTATTTGCTTTATCTATAGAGAGTTGTTTATCTTTGAAAGCTCCCAAATAAAGTTCTTTTGGGTCCTTAGTGTTTGTCTTGTGGTATGGAGTAATTTTGTGTTTTGTTGCACTCTGGATGACAGAGGTGTGACCAAACCTGATACTGTTAATAATTACTTTGTAAATGAACTTGTACCCATCATGGACTGAGGGGCAGGTTATATGCTGGTTCTGAGTTAATTATGGCTGCCATTATTTTTTATTTGCAGTGCCTGAGCAAGCAGTAAAACAGCAAGTTAAGTCACATTTGCAATGGGACCATGACTCAATTAGTATTTTTGAATAATAGACAATAGTAATTAAGGTCATGACAATTGCAGAAGCAGCATTATGTGGTAGCCTGACTTCAGCAAAGGCTATATATTGCATCACGCCTCCAGAGAGGGGTCAGGGAAAACAATAAATAGGGTGGAGGTTCTCTCCTTTATGTCTCTTGCAATCTGGGAGTGGAAATTCTTGAGAATCTCTTAAGTAATCGTTCAATAACAGTTTACCAGCTCCCATCTCAGAAGCTCAAAACTCAACATAAAATTCTTAGATCTTACAAAGTCATATTTCTCGTTCAACTAACAATGTTACTGAAAGGCTGAGACTCAAATTTATGCAAGCATTGACATGTACCTGGGTAACAGGATATACAGGGAAATTAATAGGTCTTTGAATATTGGTATTGCAAATCAAAGCCTATACGATTCCTTTCAGCTCAAGACTGAATGTGCTCTTCTTCAGAGAAGTAGTTTGAGGATATGTGATCATGTGACTTGGGTGTGATCCCTTCCAGGAGGGATCTGAGTGGGGCAACTAGTTCTTATTTTAGATATTCACTGCCTATATCATTCCAGGGAGAAATGGCATGACCTGAGGTGTTAGTCCTCACCAGTATACTTAAGAACTGGGGATAACCCAACAGTAGACACACAGAGGGAAATTTTTAAAAGGCTAATTTACAAGGGGAATGAGTAGAGGGAGAAGAGAGACTGAGAGAGAATATTAACTGGCCAGCACTTCCTGTTAGCCATGCCATCTGAGCTGAGATGCCTGGGTGCAAGTCAGAGCTGGAAAAGGAGAGTCAGTACACAAATGGCTCAGTAATAAAGCAAGGCAGGCCAATTAACTCTGCCCATAGTTCCCAGCAGCCCCTGTTCAGGAAGTCAGGTGTATGGCATGCTGGGGATTATAGTTACTGGCTCCTGAGAGCTCATCGTCATGGATATGGCGGTGGAGACCTAAAACATCATGGGGTGGAGTTTGTTCAGGATGTCACTTACTGGCTCAGAATTTGCTCCTTAATACTCCTCTAACAATGAAAGCATTTAATTTGGAGCCACTAATATTATTAATAAGTCTTGGTTCTCCACTTATCCATTGTATCATCTCATGCGAGTTGCTGAGTTTCAGCAAAATAAAAGACCCAGGGAGTTGAAACAGCTTAACATTCCTGACCAAACATTGATCTGTTGTGGTGCCAAATATATTTGATGAATACACAAAAACTATCTCGCCTTCCAATAGCAGAAGAACAAACAGGAGAAAAAGAATTGGGGAGTTATGTTGCATGGGAAGAGGGTTTTGAGTTTTACTTAACATTCAAAGCCACAGCTTGCCCTTTAGGTATGAAAATTTTGAAGTGGCTCCTTGCTGTCATGGACGTTGAGGACTGTTAGAATGAGAAAGTTAAATTTTATTTACTTGCAAATGAATCCAGCCTCCAGTGAATTGACGCTTGTGGTCCAGTCACTTAGTTGTGAAGTAGTGTCCACCATAGGGTAATGGTATTTCACCGTTGAGGATCCCAGGGGAGGAACTGGCAAGCCAGGCAAGCCCAGCAAGCCTGCACCTCAGGAATAAGCATCCATTGTTATGCTAATGGTGCACTTTTTTTTTTTTTTCCCCCCTATTCTTATCCTCCATCACTAATGTGCTCTGAGTGGGCGTTAGCATTTACTGTTCAGCTGTGGCTTACCTTCTATCAAGTTTTTTTTTCTTTTAAGATTTGTTTAATTTATTTATGCACACGAGAACTGGGTGCAGGCCAGAGGTGCAGGGAGTGAGAGGATCACCAGAGACCCAGTGGGGAACATAACAGGCGAATCTACTGAAATACACTGCTGAGGGGAGCAGTGGGTGAGTCGAATTCGATCCCTGGCCAGGGAGCTGACCCACATGGCAGAGCAGACCTCTCTTGTCTTGCCTGCTGTTCCCCTCAGCAGTGTATTTCAGTGGATCTGCCTGTTCTGTTCCCTACTCTGTCTCTGGTGAATCCTCTCACCCCCTTCACCTCTGGGTCAGCAACCTGGCCAGGGATCGAATTCATGCTGTAGTGGCTACCAATAGCTTCATAGAGCTGAGACTTAACCCCTTGCACCACCAGGGAGGCCCTCTATCAAGTTTTGAGTGCTTGTGGCTACTGCATCACAGGGAAGGACCCAAGTAGGCTCTTCCTCTGGGATTTTAAAGCTTAATTTTTTTTTTTTTTAAATAGGGTAAAAATCCCAGAACTCATGCAGATAATAAAATGAACACATGTGGATGATTTTATTTAACTTAAATAGGTGAGGTGTTCAAAAGAGAAGCTTAAAAAAGCATCAACCTATGGAGTACATGAATGTTGAAATGAATGTGCAAAAGCACCTCCAACCTAACTTTTATACTAGGAGAGAGAAGTCCATGGAACCTCCAGGGAGAGGACAGAATTTGCATGTCTGTAGCCAAGAATTATCTTGCCTTGCTCTCACTCAGATGCTGTTCATGGAGTTGGTAAGTAGCTCCCAGGGAATCATGTACAGTAGTCCCTTCTAGCCCTTACCCGGGTCTCACTTCCCAGTTTCACTTACTGTTAGGGGCTGTACCATGCATTTCACTCCCACTTAATTAGGGGGGGAGCTGAGCAGCCAGGTGAAGGTATATAGCACAGAAGGAAGAACAGAAGGAAGAACCTCTTGCTTCTGTGCTTACACCGGGTTCTTCTGGGAGGGAGACACGTGGAAAGAGAGATGCAGAGATACTGGAAAGAGATACAAAGAGAGGTAAGAGACAAGTAAGGTAGGTGACAACAGCAGCTGTTATTTTGATGTGTTTTCTCCCTCTCCCAGCTTTCTGGGACCTGCTTTAGAACCCCCTTCTTATGGTTCCCCACCAGAAGGTGCCTTAGATTTGTGGCAAGATTCAAGCCTCAATGGCCCACTTCAGGTCAACTCCATTTGGCTGGGCATTTGCCCATGAGGGAATGAATCATTTTTTATTAGTCGTGGAGTGCAGGCCTCCTGGAGGCCTGCACTCCAGGACTAATATAGTATTGCAACAGGGTGGTCCCCAGGAAAGGGGGAGGTTCCCTGCCCCACCCAAGGGAGGGTGGAGCTGAGCAGGAAGAGAAGAAGCTGGAGAAGGGACTGAGGAAGGAGGCAGGATGGAGCCAGGAGACCTGGAGGAGGCACATGGAGCCTAGAGACACGTGAAGAAGCTGCGCTTGTCTTTTGGTCGTGGACTGGGTGACACAGATGTGGGTGAGACCCGTGGGGAGGTGACCATGGCAGCTTTTATCTTGATGTTGATTTTGCTCTTTTCCTTCCGGGCTTGTCCGGTTGTTTGTGACCCTTTTCTGTGGGTCCCCACTGGAAGATGCTTTAGACTTGTAGCAGGCTTTGGGGCCTTGCTCTGGGCCAATCCCATTTGGATGGACTTTTACCCACGAGGGGACGGGTAACTTTGGGTGCTTCATTTAGAAACTGGACTCTGCCTTACCTGTATTGTTTCCTAGTTTTATTAAAGTTCCTTCCCCTTAAAGTCTCCTATGTTTTCTGTTGATGTGGCGGATGGCAGAACCCATTTAGAATAGGCAGGTTTGCGGGGTTTGGGCCGCCCCTCTCCCTGTCCCATAACAGTATCAGCTTGATCACATTTAGTGATGAAAAAATAAACACAAGTTCTGCCTACTGCATGGGAGCACCAGCAATGCCATATTACAAAGTGGCATGTCTAGTGGGAGGGAAAGAATTTGTGGCCACTAAACAATGGTATATTGAGCAGAGGGACTTCTGTTGCAATATGATTGTCTCTCCCAGTTGTTCTTTGATCCTCATCCACATCCTCTCTCATCAACTCTTATGTGTGCTCAGTCTGACCTATGAGAAAGACATTCTTCTAAGTATGTCCCAATCAATTCACTTGAGCATAACAAAAACTTTCATATGGGCAATGCTATTCTCATTGTAAATACATTGTAGCATATGTGTTAGGAAAATGGTTTTATTTTGATAATTAATTTTCATTGCAACTTCTACCATAAACTGGAGACATGACTGAGGGCGATTGAATCATTCTGAGTTTTGGTGTTTTAAACTGATCAGATGAGATGGTGCCAATAAAAATTTCAAAGTCACCTTCAGTTCTGAATATTTATGAAGGCATTCCCCTTGATGAAGTATCATGACTCTTATATGCAAATATACTTACAGCAATTTGTGCCCCTTGATGTTCTTATTATTGAAAAACATTTATTTCATGAAATATTGCATAGGGGTGAGTTGCACAGTGGGAGAAAATGAGCTAAAAATGAAAAGTGTTCATGTCTACCATTTCTACTTTTAAAAAGAGTTGCCAAATCAAATAATCTTATGGAAAGCTGGAAGGATGTTAGTCTTTTCAGAAGAATCCTGATCATTTCAAAACCATTGTCTTCTTCATCCAGACCCCTCAGTATTTTAAATTAATCCCAATGTATTATTCTGAATAACATCTCTTACGATACTTACATAATAAATGGACTATTGTTTAATTCATCTTAATTAACTCAAATAGTAACTCAATTAAATTTCAGAATAGATGTTTTGTTGTTTTTCAGCTTTATTGAAGTTTAATTGACAAAAATATGAGCTGTTTAAGGTATATGATGTGATGATTTGATATAAGGGAAATTCTTATTGGAAAAGCTGAGTTTTGCACTATCAATGACCCATTTTAAAAGTCATCCTTTCAAATTCTATTAGAAGATTTTAAATACATCTCTGAGTTTGGATTTAAGAGATAATGTGGTAAGAGGCAGTAAAGAGGTCCTGTTTCAGAAATAGCAGACACAGGAGAAGCTATGGAAATAAAGAAATTACCCCTTTGTAAGGGAAATTTACATTTTGAAAGGATAACTTTAAATCACAAGAGAATCTTACTAATGGGGAAGGCACTTATTTAAAACTGAATGACAAATTTTACCCTTGTTTATTATATTTTTCCTGGTGTCCTCATAGCTAACCTCCCTGCCCCCCACACACAAATTTTTCTTCATTTGTTTTGCTGATTATGATTTTTAAACTTGAGTTCTAAGCTACCTCTTTCAATTACTCACAGTTCTCTGAGTATCTGCTGTGTATGCATGAGGAGGTATGTATGTTATCAAATTCTATTTGTTTTTCTCTTGTTAATCTGTCTTGTGTTGTGGAGGCCTCCACTGAGAACTAGGAAAGACAGAAGGAAAATTATGCCCCCCCCACCCCCATGAACAACTTTGCTAGGATTTATGTATTCTCCTAAAAAGTCCAGATTTGGGATGGGACATTTTTCATTGACAATGTGTTATGTTGACTGGTTGACTGGACTGGGCAAAAGACTCAAGGACACCAGAGAAGAGATAGCCACTTGTCCTGGCCCCTGTCCTCCTAATGGGTGGCATTTTCTTTATCTTCCTGATGATTCATATTCAAATACTAGATCTCTTTGGTGTTCATTAGAATTTTCTTTCTCTGGGCATCACCTACTCAATATTTTTATCTACGTTCAAAATTTCAGCTTATAAGGAATTCTCTAAATTGCACAAGACACAATGGAGTTTCATGCTTTAAATAGTTTTATCTTGCTGACTTCATGTCTGGCCAAGAAGAAAGAAGGCAGCTAGATTCCTTAGTTTCCATGGAATTGAAAGGGAACTGCTAAGAAAAAGAAATCTTTCCCTGTTAAAGAGTCATAGACCTAGAAATATAAAGTAAATAATAAGTTTGCTTCCTTAATAAGCATATCTAAACAAGGTCTGGCAGCCTGCTAGGCTGATTGATCTCCCAGGCCATCCTGGAAGATCTGTATCCTTCCCCTTTTCCTGTGTCAAGAGTTTGTATGCTAACTAACCAACTTTATCAGTGTAAAGTGGTTGTGTATAAAAGAAAATCTTTGTCTCTAGATCAGTGCCCAGACCTTATAGGACTACCTAGGTCTGATACCTCATGCATGAGTAATAAAGTTTTCCTGAACTTACCATTCCTAAAGTACAGCTTGTTCTTCCCCTGCTTGGGTAAAAGGCTAGAATTTATTTCTGCAACATCATAAATGAAAAATGGGTGTTAGAGCAAACTAGAAGCAATATTGCAATGAGAACAAATAATCAAGAAACTCGTAAGAACTTTAAAAAAAAAAAAAAACTCCATAGAAAGAGATTCTAATCAGCACCAGTTGATTTTCTAGGAAAAATTGTTAATGTTTTCCTTCTCCTTTATTTTGGCATTATTATTTTAACTATGGATTCTGTTAGCACATGACTGAGGGGCACCAGAGGCCCCCAAACTTGCATATTCTAAAGGGATCTGGCCATCTGTGTGTACAAAGGTAAATGAAACTCTTAGTATGATGGATCTTTAATACAATTAGCATCGATAGAGTGAGAGAAGAGAAGAAAAGAATTTTTCTCCCCAAAACACCCCAAATTACCCATCCTCTCATGGGCAGGTGACCAGCCAAATGGGTTCAGCCCGATACGGGGGCACTGAGGCCTGAAAGCTTATCACAAGCCCAAGGAGCTTTGTGTTAGAGAAACACAAAGTGCAAGAGGGACCTGGGATAAAAGGAGCAAAATCAATGTACTAATCAAGATGATGGTTGATATTGCCTCTCCACATGTCTCTCATCCACCTTCTCTTTCCAGTATCTTTACGTGTGTCTCCTTCAAGTCTCCTTTCAACAGTGCTGGGGTCCAAGTCAAAGTGGGAGAAGCAAGAGTTCTCTGTTTTTAGCCCAACTGCCTTCTTTTATAAAGTGCCACCGGGCCACTCAGCTCTACCCATAGTTCCCAGCAGCAAGTTCAAGGTGGCTGAATATAAGTGGGGAAACATGATACCTCCTCTAGCAACTCAACTCATTCACTTTATAAGGGTCGGCACTTTCTTTGATTCTGTTTAATGCAAGTCTTGTTGGGATGGAAAAAAAAATTGGATACTAAAAAGGTGTCAATTCCTTAATGGATGAGAAATGAATAAGTTTCTCTGGTGCAGGTACCATGTCATATTCATCTTTATGTCCCTGAAGTGACAAGCCCAGTACTTTTACATGTTGGATGATTGATAAAGATTTTCTGAGCTGAATTATTGAAGACAGGTGAGTCTTAGAATTTCATGTGGTCTCTTAATCTTTCAAGATGATTTTCAAGGACAACCACATGTCTTTTTGGGGGATGTGTATTCATTCTTACTTTTAACCATATTCCTAGAGGTTTAAGCATGGTTATTTATTCAACATGGCATAAAATCCAAGGACATAGGTCATTTATCTCCTGTTTTATTTAAACTTAAGAAAAGCTTACTCAGCTTACTCCATTATTAATAAATAACTAATATATTCAGAGAAGAGACTTAGATTCTGGGACAAGGGAGAGCTAGTTGAAACCAGGAAGACTTCTAACATTTTAGTGAGTCCCAAAGACTGAAAACACCACATTAGCAAATTATAGAGTAAGTTTTAAATATAGCCTTGTCTGGAAGTAATTAAATGGTCAGATTAGTTCTTGTTTCTGTGCCTCATATCCAGAATCTGTTTTTTCCCCCATTTAAGTTGTGGCAATAATCAACTGTACTTCCCACAAAACTAGAAACAGGGCTTGTGATGGCCTTTCCTGAGTGGAAATATGTAGCCATATAAAGTGGGTAACAGACTGAAAGATAGTGATCAATTCTCAGGATTATTTTCATTGTTTTAGGTGAGAAAATAAACATGAAGTTTCTCAGACAAATATGGCTTCTTAAAGATAAAGATGATGAGCTAACATTACTTTTCCAGACTGCAGTGTTTGTCTTTCTCAGAGCCTTAGAGGAAAAGAGACTGAGATAGAATAAGGCCAAATAAGAGCTGACTCCTGAGATCAGCACCTTTGCATACAAATTTTAGGTCCTTTCAAAGCATAAAATGGTCTGTGTACATAAAATTCCACATTGGACATTTGCTGGCTATTAGACATCCAGGGGAATGAGAACAAAGGGATGAAAAATACAGGTTAATTTTTCATATTTCATAATTTGATTTGAGCCATAGGATATGCTGCAATTTACTCTAAAGATCATGCTTTATGATTCTATTCCTTGTCTTGATTTTACATGCACAAAAACATGTACAGTTTTCCAAAATGAATCCCAGGTTTGTGGCTCTATTTAGTTTACCTTTTTCCTAAGAGTCTTCTTGTTCAGGGAAAATTGGGCAAGGCATGGAGAACCCTACAGGAGAGGTGGAGGTAGGAAAGTCAGCAGTCCTGTGGAAGGGTGTATGCAGAGAGGGAAAAAATTCTAAAGTTGAGATGGACTTTAAAAGAATGGGAAGCCATGACCATGATCACATGTGAGGTCAAGGCTTTGGTTTTCATATATTCCCATGAATCTTGATCCTGGAGGCAGCAATATGAGTTTATTATTCTTTGAAAATTCCATCTAGAATTTGTGGGCAAATTTGAATCTCCATTATATTTGTCACTGCATTTGGAATTCATTTTTTGGATATGTCTGTGAGCAAGGTAGATCACTTGAAGAGTCTGGATAACTGAGGTCAATTTAAGTAATTCTAGCAGGGTGACAGATTTATTTCCCTTGTTCTCCGATGAGAGGGGGAAAGAAAATCCCCTTTTATTTATTTATTTATTTATTCATTCATTCAACCACTGGGTACAGTCAGAAGCGTGGGAGGGTGAGAGAATTCACCAGAGCCAGAGTGGGGAACAGAACAGGCAGACTGAAGGACACTGCTGAGGGGAGCAGCGGGCGCGGCAGGAGAGGTCTATCGCGCCATGTGAGACCCTTGTCAGCGGCCGGGGGATCGAACCGGAGCTGCAGAGGCTGTGGGCAGCTTCGCAGCCCAGTGCTCAACCACTGCGCCACCAGGGGAGGCCCGACAATCCCCTTTTACTGAAGGATATGTGTGACAAGTTGTAGTGGAAGCTGGAGGCAAATATTGAGAGCAGAAAAGCCCAGTTAGGTCCTTGTGCCCTTTTAAATTTTCTAATATTCCTGAAGGCTTTTTTAGAAATGAGGAAGTAATTAGCTAATTCAGAAATCATCAGAGATGATGATAATGATGATAATAACAACAGCAATATCTAGACAGTGTTAATGTGGGTCAGGCACTGATCTAAGATGTTAACTCTTGATTCCTCTACACAAATATAAGAAAATAGGTGTGAATTGAGATCAGTACATCAGGTGACTAGGCAGCTGTTTTCTTCTTCACTTTGTTTTTGCTTATATATTTGGGAGAATGCATCTCCAAAAATTGGGAAACCACAGCTTTCTCAAAAGAGGTCTTGGCAAGGTCTAAAGGACACATCTCTTTATAAACATTATATAACATGGCATTTAAGATATTAACCAACATGATGTGAACCTTCCAAAGTTCCAGTAATGTGCAAGAGCTTTTGCCGTCAAGTCCTTAATTATGAATAATATTCCCTCTGAGTTCTTAGCATCCTAAAGGCAGCCCCCTTGCTGCCTCTTTCTAGTCCTTGTTCTGCTCGCCTGATTCTCTTCTTGGAGGGAACACAGATTTTCCTTCCTCTTGCATAGGAAAGAATGAAGGCTGGGTGGGGGGGGTGGGACCAGGAGGGGGCAGGGAACACTCCACTGGAGCAGAAATGGGGACACCAGAAAATTTTGGCATTTACCCTAAGAGTCAAGAGATCACATTCAAGGCGAAACTGACTTTGGAGCCTCCAAGTATGAGCTTGATTTGTGTATTTCCTATTGTGGCTACAAAAAAAATTATCACAAACTTAGTTTCTTAAACCAATACAATGAGTGCTTTTACCAGAATCTGGAGGTCAGGGATCTGAAATGAGTCTTACAGGACTAAAATCAAGGTGTTGGCAGGATGGATTTCTTCTAGAAGCTCCAGGGGAGAATTAGCTCCTTGCCTCTCCTAACTTTCAGATGCTACAAACATAATTTAGCTTGTGGCCACATCACTTCAGGCTCTGCTGCCATCCTCACCTCACATTTTACTTTCTGTAATTAAATCTCCCTTTTATAAGGACACATGCATTCATTGCCCATGTGGGTATCCGGGATAACCTACTTATTTTAAGGTCCTCAGTCTAATCACATCTGCAAATACACTTTTGCTATATAAAGTAACATTTATAGGCTCCAAGGATTAAGACTTGCATCTCTCTGGTGATCATTATTCAGCCTACTATTGTTTGATTAAATGTGTGTGTGTGTGTGTGTGTGTGTGTGTGTGTGTGTGTGTGTGTGTATATATATATATATATATATATATATATATATAGCTGCTTTAAGAGTGAAAGGTCTGGAGATTATGGAAAAGGGTGGTAACAATATGTCCTTTTCTTCTAGGGGAAATCTCAAGCCATGAGGATCAGCTCCTGAGCTTTTCCCTGAATTGACTTACCTCTATCTCTGTAGTTATCTGGCCCAAATAGTAACTTTTTATTAAGGTCTGACATGCAAATAATTTCCCAAAGCACTGTCAGTGAGAAAAATATTTTCTTCTACCTTAGGTTTGGTGTTTGAGAACCTGCAAATTAATCTGACTAAAGAGATTAGCAAGGGAAAAAAATGTATTTAATTACATATGAATTACATAAATATACACAGGAGTTCATAGAGAAAATGTAACTTGAGGAGTTACATTTGGGATTTCTACGCCATCTCAATAAGGAGAATAAGTGATTTCTTGGAGGGGGGGTAAAAAGCGCTTATAGAAAAACAAATAACTGTGGAAAGATGAATAGGCAATTGGGAGAATATGTGGAAGACATGATAGTTTTGTGACAATGTCTGCTTTGGTGTGGGATCAACTTCTCTAAGAAAAGAAGATTAGAGTTACTCTGGGGAGGGGATTTGTGACAATTGAGGTCTTTTGGGAGTCTGCTTTTAGGCAGATTAAGGATTTCAGCAGTTCACAGGCCTTCAGTTCAAAATTCATTTTATGCCACTGTGGCTTATTCTGGCCACCTTCAATACCTGTAGGTCTGCAAGGTTTGATCCAGCTCAAAGCTCTTTGCTTCTGAGCCTTCTGCATATGCCAGATGTGTTCCTTGTTGGCACACATTTATACTATGTGGAGAGACTGGCACACATTTATACTATGTGGAGAGACTAAGAACACTTTCTGGGTTAGTGTACCAGTAGGGTGTCCTTTGAGAATAAGGAGGATGCATAACAAATTAGGTCATAGAGGAGGAAACCAGGACAGAGGACACTGCCCTGACACCGAGTCTGTAATCCGTTCTCTAATGTTAGAGGGACCCTGGTAGAGGGAATCTGTCCCAAGCGCGTGGGCCCTGGTCCTTGTTCCTTGCCTGGGTTCTGTTGAGTCTAAGTTCTCAGTTTGAGCAATCACCAGTGTGTTCTATTTTACTTTTTTCTACTCTGAGTTTTGAATCATCTCCTGAACCTCTCTGCTCAGGCTTGTATATCTGATCAGCTCTCCTTGTATCCTCTTCAGGTATTTTTGTGTTAAACTGTTGTACTGTTTGAAAGTGTGCACCGTTAGGTGCTGTGTTCTCATGTATAAACCTCAGGAATATAATTTAATAATCTTGGGAAAATCTTCCCACTTTCTTTGGAAATACCAGGGCAGTGAGTCACCAGAAAGCCTTCCAGGAAAGGAGAGGGGGCCTGGTCTTTGGGCTCACCACTCACCGCCTATCAGTTATCTCTGCCCTGCAGATGAGCCCGGGCATCCTCCAGGCAGGAAATAGGATGTTAGTGGGTGGGCCCCAGAGTGCACAGACTTGGAAGCAGGAAAATGAGAACGCATGTGGAAGGGATCCAGGTAGGAGAGTGTCGGGCACAGAGGAAAGCATCCCGTATCCCTGTGGGTTCATTTTAGGTTGGACAAGAAATCCAGACAGCATCAGATGAGTTAGCAAGGGAAAAATCCATTTAATAACATTCATATGGAGAATTTGCATGGTTATAAATTCTAAAGAACAATGGAGCAGACAAGGGACATTTATCCTGTATTTAGGGACCTGGGGTATGAAAGAGAGGGGGCAGAGGGAGGGAGATCACATGACAGTAAAAAGGGGGTGACCTCATCCTTATCTGAGAGTAAAGATGAAGTTCTTATGTTGAGAGGACATGAACCCACAACTGGATGAGAACCCCCAACCCATATTCTGTGGGTATCTCCTCTCTCGGGAAGGGGCTTCTCGGTTTCCCACTGCTTTCAGCCCCAAATAGTCTGCATTCGCTGAGTGATGATAATAGACTTTCCAGGGCTCCCAGGCCTTGACTGATCTCTTCTTCCCATACCAAAGTGTGAGGAGACCTACTCTGGGATGACTAATTGTTATGGGTTGACTTATGTCCCCACCCACCCCCCAAATGTGTGAAATCTTAACCCTAGTACTTGTGAATGTTCTTTTATTTAGAAACAGGGTCACTGGGCCTTCTTGTGGTGCAACGGGTTAAGCACCGCACTATGAAGCGATCTGCAGCCTTTGCAGCATGAGTTCGATTCCTGGCTGGCCAGGGAGCAGCCCACATGGTGTAGCAGACCTCTCTTGACTCGCCCGCTGCTCCCCTCAGCAGTATACTTCAGTCAATCTGCCTGTTCTGTTCCCCCCTCTGTCTCTGGAGAATCCTCTCACCGCCCCCCCCCCCATCTCTGGCCTGTACCCCAGCTCTTGTATTCATAAATAAATAAATCTTTTTTTTAAAAAAAAAAGAAAAAAGAAAGAAACAGGGTCATTGCAGATGTAATCTGATTAAAAGGAGATCATCTGGTCAGGACATTAACTCACTGTGACCAGTGTCCTTATAAGAAAAGACAAAGACACACCAGGAGAAGGTGACCAAAGCTAGAGGGAGGCAGTGACTGGTGACTATCCCCAGAGAGAAGGAAGGTCATCTCCTATGGGTTTCAAGTGAACATGGCCTTGGTAACACCTTGATTCTGGCCTTCTGACCCCCAGACCTGGGAAACAATACACTGCTATTATGTTAAGTCTCTAACTCCTTTTCTGGTTCTTCTTCCTCCTCCTTATCCCTAGTTTTAAGTACTGACCAGGATATTTTTTGTTTAAGAGTTTAAGATCTCTATTTGCATATTTCACTTTCTCACTCATTTCCAGACTCTAACCCTCACAAATGGAATGAATTTCCAAATTTAACATATGAACCTGTCCACATTTTTACCTTCTGCTGCATATATTCAGTCTGGATGTCCATTCACTATCTTCATAAGGTCTGAAATGAAACTAATTTCTGATGACCTCTGCCCCGGTTTTAGTCACCCAACTTCCTCCTCTGTCCAAAGTTCAGTGTCCTTCCTGGTCTAGTCACCCATCTCTGAAATCTTGGAGTCTTGCTTTGAGCACATTTCTCCTCATCCTTAACCATTGCCAAGTCCTATTGACTCTACCTGTTGTCTCAAACCCTTCTAATTTCTTTTGTTGTTTGACCACAGCCCCAATTTTCTGCCTGGTGTTATCACTTTATACTCTTCCTCTTGCATCAGCTAAATTGGACTTCAGCAAATGCTACAACCTTGTTTCAAGAGCACCAAGATTTCCAGCCTCTCAGCCAGGGAGCCACCTATTTCCAGAGATCAGGGACAAGATAGACGCTGTAGCCTGCCAAGTATCAAAGGATGTGGGGGTTCAAAGGAGCAAATGAAAGTCAAGGATAGGAGGGCACCTTGGGCCCTGGTCACGAACCTTTTCTTCTCTCTCTCTCTCTCTTTTAAGATTTATTTATTTATACATATAAGAACTGGGGTACAGGCCATAGGTGCAGGAGGTGAGAGGATTCACCAAAGACAGAGTAGGGAGCAGAACTGGCAGATCTGCTGAAATACACTGCTGAGGGGAGCAGTGGGTGAGTCAGAAGAGGTCTGTTGCACCATGTGGGTCAGCTCCCCGGCCTGGGATCAAACTTGTGCTGCAGTGACTGCATATAGCTTCATAGTGCTGATGCTTAAGTCCTTGTGCCACCAGGGAGGCCCCTGTCAGGACCATTTCTAACTAGGCCTGTGGCCTTGGATTTAATCTAATGCAAGGACATCTGATTCTCGTTTTATCCTTTGCTTAATGATATCCTACCTCCTTCTGTATTTTGTCCTGCAACTCCCATTTTGAGTATTGGGGAAACTTAAAGAATCCTGTCATGAAAAGATCCCTTTGGACCAATATAGAGAATAGAGAGATAACACAATTTATTCTTGAGTGTTCATATCAGAGGATATGCATGCAAGCAACCTGCAGGAGACAAGTGTCTGCAGAGAACTTCACACAAATGTATATAGTAAAACAGAAGAAAGAACAATTAAAATGTCTCATTTCCTCCAGAAACAAATGAATGGACCTTGTGTTAGTCTATTATACTCCTGAGGACAGACTCCTGAGTTAATTTCAGATGAATGTGCTTATAGTTCCAAGGGTCAAATGACCTGCATGCCTTTGCTTTGGAATATCAAAAGGTCAGATCTATTATCGGAGCTATTATGTTTGCAAGGAGATACACTAAATGGGGTTTTGGGGGGTAGTCACCTTCCTCCACTTCCTGAACAAAATGAATTTTTATCATCATACCCTGAAGGGTAGGCCTCACCAGGATTTCAGAGCAGGCTGTCCCAAGCAAGTCACTTTGACATGTGGATTATTTGGAGTTGAGGTCAATTTAGCCCTACAGGCACATGAGGGAAATTTTACCACTCTCTTAACTGCCTAGAAGAATGAACATTGGGTGTCAGGCTCAAAATTAGGGTTATTGCCAGAAATATCCTTTCTATCAGAGAAAGCTATCTATAGATAGAGCGAACATCTAATCACAGAGCATCTGAATTCTGTCATGTGAGCCACTCTCCTTGTCACGTGAATCCCCCCTTCTCTCCTTGAAGTCCCTTGTTCCTGTCCTTTTCCTTAGCTCAAGATCCGTGCCCCCATTTTTCTTCATTGACCTTGAGGTCCTTGTTTCTATGGGGAATCTACATAGAAATGGGGAATTCCCCATATCATGTAATTAAATTTGGGTTTTATTCTTACTAATCTGTCTGATGTTAATTTAATTACTCAGCCAGCCTGAAAAGAACCCAGGATGTTCAGGAAAAATTTCCCTTCTCTTCTGACACTCTTAGGGCAATGAATTCTTGTCTCTTCAATACTCTATACTTCATCTTCTCTCAGTACACTGTTCTACAGCCTCAGCTCAGCCCACATTAGAGAAGATGCTTAAAACTCAATTGAGGACATACCATCCCTGTCCTAGGGGTAGCCTAGATACCACAGAACTGTTGTAGAACTGGATGTATTTTGGAATTACTTGGAAAGTTGAAAAGATGGAATACGTGAGTCCCTCTACCAGATTTATTCAGAGTGCTTCATCTTGGGTAGATTATGACATTAAAAAAAAAATTCCTTAGAGGGTCCTGATGCTTAGTCAGGTTGGCATCTGCCTCTGTTGAAAAGTTTGATGTTAGAATGTGATAAATGCTTCTTCGTCTCTGTGTTGGATAAACCTCTTTCCTTAAACCTAAAAAAAAAAAAAAAAAAAAACCCCAAAAAAACAAAAAAACAAACAAACAAAAAAACCCAAACAGAATATTCAACTATATATATATATATTTTAAAGATTTATTTATTTATGCATACAAGAGTGGAGTATAGGCCAGAGATGTTGGGGGTGAGAGGATCCCCCAGAGACAGAGTGGGGAACAGAACAGGCTGACTGAAATACACTGCTGAGGGGAGCAGTGGGCGAGACAGGAGTGGTCTGCTTTGCCATATGTGTTGCTTCCTGGCCAGCCGGGGATCGAACTCATGCTGCAGAGGCTGTGGATTGCATCATAGTACAGTGCTTAACCCCTTGCACCACCAGGGAGGCCCTCAACTAAATATATTTTAAAGATTGCATTGGCTTTATTTAATGATTCAGGAAGCATCCCATCCAGTAAGTAGAAAAGAACTCTGAAGAACTATACAAAATAAAAGACTTTTATACACAGAAGGGCAGGATAGTGACGAGGCTGAAGAGGTTGAAGAGGTTATACAAGAAAGAAGAGATAAGGAAGAATAGATATGAAAGTTCACCTTTCTGTAGAGGATATCAGTGGTCTGTCAGTAGAGCTGACGAGGTCATTCCAGATTGACTCAATTTAAGTTTCCTTTTCTGGGAGAGTTTGAGACTGTAATTAAATTAGGCATTAAGTCTAAACTTTGTGGTGTGGGGCTTAGCACAAATGACTACAGTTTGTGCCTGTTGTCTTTTTAACAGCTCAAATGAAAAATCTTCTTCTAGTTAAGTCCATCAGAGGACTCTGTTAAAATAAAAATCTGTAGTTGATTTGAGGGTTTCTATGGTCTCCTTCCAATTTGCACAGCCTCTTCAGGGCTGTTATCAGGGAGTTACTGTCCTGATCACATTTTTAATGCATTGAATTCTTTTGGGAGGAATTTCCTCCCTAATGACAGTAGTAAGCCTGAGGCTGTAGGGCCATCACACCACAAAAATGCATTTTATTTCCTTTGGCTCCATAAAAGGAGGAAAATTGTTTTCCCTTCTATCCTTCTAGGTTCTCAACTGTGATTCTATAATAAAAGTCAGATTAACATGAGAAAAACAAATAAAAGTTTATTAACATGTGCATTATAACTTGTAAAACACAGCAGTGCCCAGCAATAAGTAACTCAAAGAGATAGTCCCAGCTAAGGAAAAGGGATTTTGAGGCTTCTGGGGGTAGATGCAAGTTATGGAAGGTGACCTGAAAAAGTATGGTAAACAGCATCATCTTAGTCACACAAATTTAAGTTAGAGCTATCTTCATTGGTGAGTTTTTCATGATTAAGGGTTATTTTGTTCTACCTGATACAAAGAGGGAGACACCCTTACACATGATTTCCTTTATAAATGTAAATTTCCCTTACAAAAAGGAAACATGTTCTATCTTCAAAGTTCCTCTTGTCTGCTGAGTCTTAAATAATCAGCTCAAAATAGTCTGTATGTCAGAGAGACATATTATGGTATGATGTAAGGAAGCAAAATCTGCCACCCCAAAATAAGTCTTTGGCAAAAGGTTGATTTCATGGGAGGGGCTCTGATGACTGAGTTAAGTTGCCTTTGTAAAAGACATTTACATATAAACTTCTCTTTATTAATACAAGTACCAGGAAGACCTAATCTGCTTGTTTTGTTTAAAGAAGAAGGCAAAATATAAACATGCATACCTTTGTTTATTGTGCCTTCCTTGGTAAACTCCCTACCTGACCTTTCTCTTTCCTTCCCTGTAACTCGCCTTGTCTTAGGTAAGCTATTAAGGTGGTATCTGAAGTTGGTGGCAAGTTACTCCATCATCTTGGGTCCCTCCAATGTATACAGGGGGTATGCATGGTATTATCAAGTTTCTTTTTTTCCCTCTCCCTTAGCAATCAGTCTGTTGCTTATTTGACTATGTGCCAGTCTGGAAGAACCAAGAGAGATAAAGGATGACTGTCTTTGTGCCCCATGGTGACATATTCTGGTTTATAGTAGTCTTTGTGCATCCAAACATATTGATCTTGATCGGTTCTACTGGAGACACCATGTTCTTGGATGTTCAGATTATAAGGGTATCAATAGGCATTTAGACACAAAGGAAAATGACTCTTTGAAGTGAGTTTGAGTAACAGGCGGGTCAAATTTGCCTCAATTCACCAATTTTTCTGTTCTTTATGTAGTTTTGATATGGGAAAAAAACAGAAATGAGGGGAAATCATTCGGTTTGTGAGTCCTTACATGTGCACTTAAGAACAAAGGGCAGGACTCTAAAACAGAGAGATAAAAAAGAATTTCATCAAAGGGTTTGTTTACATAGAGAGTGCAAGGGGTGGGGGGAGAGTTAATTGTCAAGGATCAAGCCTTATGGCAGTGAGCTCTAAAGCATGGACTGAGCTCTAATCTCAGTCAACCAGGTTCTGCCCCTTCCCAGAAGCTGTGACACCAGCAAAATGGCTGACATGCAGGAAAATACTGTCTATCCTACCACTGCTGAGCAGAGAGCAGAGTGTACTTGGAAGCCAGAAGGAAAAAAGAAAGACCAGGAGAATATCTGCCAGCATGGCTTCAATCCTCCACACCCTTTAACTTGGTTGTTGTGCAGGTGCCTGAGATATTGACTGCTCAGAGATAGGGGTGAGGGAGAGAATGTTGGGCTGGATAAAAGTTTCCCCTACCCCTTTGGGTTTTACTGGAACTGGTCAAGCAATCAAATTAACATCAGACAGATTAGCAGGAGAATAAACAAGTTTAAATAAATATATATAGGGCCTCCCCGGTGGCGCAGCGGTTGAGCGCTGGGTTGTGAAGCTGCCCGCAGCCTCTGCAGCGCCGGTTCGATCCCCGGCTGCTCCCCGGCCACCAGAGGAGGGTCCCACATGGCGCGCAGACCTCTCCTGCTGCCCACTGCTCCCCTCAGCAGTGTCCTTCGGTCCTTCTGCCTGCTCTGCTCCCCGCTCTGGCTCTGGTGAATTCTCTCACCCTCCTGCGCTTCTGACTGTACCCAGTGCTTGTATAAATAAATAAATAAATACATCTTTAAAAAAAAAATTAAAGAAAATTAAAAATAAATAAATAAATAAATAAAGAAAGAAAGAAAGAAAGAAAGACATGAAGGCCTCCCTGGTGGCGCAGGTAGTTGAGTGTAGTGCTGTGAAGCTGTCCACAGCCTCTGCAGCGTGGGTTCAATTCCTGGCCGGCCAGAGAGAGTCCCACATGGTGTGGCAGACCTCCTCTGTCTTGCCTGCTGTTCCCCTCAGCAGTGTATTTCAGTGGATCTGCCTGATCTGTTTCCTACTCTCTCTGGTGAATCTTCTTACCCTCCTGCACTCTGGCCTGTACCCCTGTTCTTGTATGCATGAATAAATAAATCTGTAAAAAAATAACAAATAAATATAAATAGACATGAATTCTAAGGTCAGTGAGAAAAAATGGCAGTATGTATCCTGAGAGAAGGAAACGGATAAGATCCTGGGCTTCAAGGAGAGAAGCTATAGGGCCGCTGACCTTCCTCTCTTCCTTTCCTACCCAAATCTTTCTTTTTTTCATTAGCTGAAATGATACCTAAGGTGATGGTTTGGGCCCTTTCAGGGAGCTACTGAACTTGCCTATTCTTTGATGTGTACAGGAGTTATACATGTTATTAAAGATATGTTAGTTTTTCTCCTGCTAATCTGTCTTTTATTACAGGGGTAGCTCTCAGTCAAGATACTAGCAAGGTAAAGGGAATTTTTTTTTCCCTCCCCTACAGTATTTTCTGCCACTTATTTTTTTACTTTTGTAATTGAAATGCTTACTTTTTTTGTTTGTGGGAGCTAATTGCTTAATTTCTGGGGCTTAAGCTTTTAAAACATCACTTTCCCCTTCATGTACTTGTTTTCAGGCAAAAGCAAGTTGGAAGTGTACCAGAATATGCCAGCTAAAAACATCTCTCTATGGCATATGATCTTTTTTTGCACCAAAGGCTACTAAGAACCAACTAGATGCAAGGAAAGCTCTAAGAGAAGGACACAAGTTATCCTTTTGTAAAGGAAATGTACACTTATAAAGGAAATTTCCAGTTGTAAAGGTGTCTCCCTCTCCTGTACCAGGAGGGGAAGGCTCTTAATCAAGCTCCTTAATGGATAAGGCTGGGACTTACATCTTCATGAGAAATCTTACTAAACAACATTTGTTTACTATACTTTTCTTGTTGGTTTCCCATATCTTGCCACCTCACCCCTTTTCCTTTGCTTAACCTGCAATGGTGTACAATCCTCAGCCATCTGACCGAAATCCCATATCTTTGTGAAACTCCTGAGTACACGTGTAATGAAATCTTTTTGCTTCTGTTAATCATTTTCTCAGTTTGATTTGAAGGCCCCAACCAATGAACCTAAAATGGGTGGGTGGAAAAATAATTTTTTTCCTGCTCTGCAAAACCTCTAGAAGCCGCCTGGTTCTTCCCCCCTTCCATCTCTGCCCTTCTGCCTTGCACACCAGGCTGCCAGCAAGTGAACCAGGAGGTGAAGAGCAGCTGTGATTCTCCAGTTAAAAAGTCGCTCAGCGTGAGAAGGGGACATGAATCGGCCGGGAACTGCGCCCAACAGGAGGCACGGAGCTCTCTCACCCAGACTTCCTGAGAAATGAAGGAGAAATAATAGGCAGTTCACATTTGCAGCCAGCCAGCTGGGTGGTATTCCTTGAAGTGAAGTGCTCACAAATCCCTCCTGGGGCTGAGCCGGTTTGACAAGCTGAGGATTTGGGTGGCCTATCTACTGTTTGAGGGGAGTCTTGGGAAGCTAAAGGAAGCAAAGCAAGGCCCTTTGCTGAGTTGCTTTTTTGAAAGTCAAGTAATAGACCCTCAATGGCTGATTTAAAAGCCTGATTACATGACATGAAAAATGTCACAATTATCTTTCTTTGATAGTGGCTTCCACTGAGGTGACTCAACCTGTAACAGAATTGGCAGGAAGGCTCTTTGTCCTTGTGATTGAGATAAAAATGAGTATCATCTAAACGTACAAACTACTTATTTCTTACAGGAGTCTAATACATTATTTTTCAATGTAAACTGCCTGTGTTTGTAATAAAGCACACCCATTTAGCTATGCATTTTGCAAAGGCAAATCAAAGCAGCATCGTTGTTCCTCTCTTTGTTTTTGTCAGAAATTTCAGATTTTGATTTGTCACCCCAGGGGAACAGGGATGTGTGTGCAGGTACATTTGGAAAAATGGTTTTGCAAATTTAGATGGGCGTGCTTATGAACACGGGGAGGCACCCCAGCTTTTCCCTTTGTGATGCATTGGAAAGACTTGGTTTTTGAGCCTGGGAAAAACCCCCAATTGTGAATGAAAACACATACAGACAAACAAATAAACACTTAAAAAAAAAACTGAAAACAAAACAACAGGAAGGCCAGAAGCAATTTAATTTCAGTAATATTTTCAATAAATTAATGGCCTGTGTTTGCGGCAGCAGACACTTGGAAAAGATTGAGCTGACAGATGGGCACAAATAAAGCCACAGGAAAACTGGGAAGGATGATAAATATTATCTGCAGGCCATTTTTATCCCTCTTGTTAATTAACCATCCTGCTTTTCTCACCACAGCTAAGCTTATTTTTCTTTTTGCTCTGGAGTTCTTTTATAGTGGTTTCTTCCAAACTTTCTCATATTTCCCTCCTGTGTTGTTTTCCACCCCAAATCTGCTTTGGTTTTCAATCCTGAGCTCTCTTCCACATTTCCTCCAATGAGGATTTTGCAGGGGAGAAAGCAAGGACATTGCCTTTACCTCTTGTCAGCTTCCTAACAATTTTCTTGCTATTAATGTCTAACAACTTTCCAGCCCCAGGGAATACAAATACCTTTCCTTTTCTATAAATTGTTGTGTGCTGTTCTTACTGCCCATCACTAAAAATACAACACAGCTTTATTGATCTCCCTCTCCTGTTTTCCCCTTAGAAGAATGTTACAAATGGATTGCTTCTGCCCTGTATCTTTTAATGGTTTATATTTTCTGATGCCCAGTTTGGCAGCCTGGCAGGGTCATTTAGTTGAAAGAACATGGGCTTTGGAAACAGCCAGTTCTTGGTTCATGTTTTGGTTTTGTTTCTTATTAACTGGATGACCTTTGGGTGAGTTCCTTACCCCTCTGAGCCAGTGTCTTCATTGCAGTAATGATTGCTACCGTCTGAGTTTGCTGTCGGGTCTCAGGGTACATGTATTACCCTCTATCTCCTTTCATTAATAGCAGAATGCCAGGAGGATATGGCCAGTCAAGGAGACATTGGGTTAGTTGCAACTTTTCCTTCTGCAAAGTTTAATAATGTCTTCTTTCCCTGCCACAAAGAAAGCACACAGTTATTGCATTAAACAAGACTTTTCTGTTTTTTCCTTTAAAGTTTTAACCGGGCCCATTGTCCAAAAGATTCTTCTTTGGTCAAAGGAGACTGGGTTTGTGGTCATACGATCCAGCAGGTATCTGGTATAACTCCTGAGGTATCCGTGACCTTTCCTTTAATTTATTTCTCTCAGGGGCCAGTGGGAGAGCAAAAGGAAAAATAGGACTGCCTCTGGGAGACCCCCTTCTGTGCAGCAGCCCAAGAGTGGCAGAAGGCCAATGAGTTAATGAAACTCACAGAGCATTTGTCTAATTTGAATAATCGAGCTCTTAGCCAACATTCACCTCCTCAGAGAAGCCTCCCCTGACCATCGAATCAAAAATAATTCCCCCAGTGACTCTCTAGTCATCATTCTGCTTTATCATCATCACAACTGTCTGAAATTATTTGCTAATTTACATGTTCGCTCTGTTATGTTTTTGTTTCCTTTACTGAAAGGAAGGAAGATCTATGACAGCTGGAAACCACCTTATCTTATTTTCTGTTATATTCTCATTGCTAACAGCAACGTATAACAGATCTAAGCCCCCAATAAGTGCTTGTTACAGAAGTAATAAGGATAGAGGTCTCTTTAGTATTGGAAATTCCCCCCAACATTTATCCATGAATGAATGCAGCGAAAGGTCTAGCGTAGCCTGGCTCAGCTGATCTTAGCTGATTCATGTATGTGTCTGCCGGTAGAGTGGAGGAGTGGCAGGGCAGGCTTCTCTGTGGATTGTAACTGCATCCTAGGTTAGTACAAGGGGTACACCCGACAGTTACATGATCACTCAAAAAGAATGCAGGCAACATTCAAAAACAATTTTATTTAATTCATGGAGCAGTGATTGATACAAAGGATCATTCCTTCTTTTAAAAAACTCTCTTGGGCCTCCCCGGTGGTGCAGCAGTTGAGCGCTGGGTTGTGAAGCTGCCCGCAGCCTCTGCAGCACCAGTTCGATCCCCAGCTGCTCCCCGGCCACCGGAGGAGGGTCCCACATGGCGCGCAGACCTCTCCTGCCGCCTGTTGCTCCCCTCAGCAGTGTACTTCGTCAGTCTGCCTGCTCTGCTCCTTGCTCTGGCTCTGGTGAATTCTCTCACCCTCCCGCGCTTCTGACTGTGCCCAGTGTTTGTATAAATAAATAGATAAATCTTAAAAAAAAAAAAAAAAAAAAAAACCTCTCTTAATTTGTCTTCTAGAACACTGTTCTTTCCTGACTCTTCAGGTCCTTACCGGGACCCAGGGTCATACTTCATCTCCGTGACCTTGACTCTTCTCTCATCTCTGCCAGCATTCATTCTCTAGGTGATTCATCTAGTCACACGGCTTCAAATATCTTCCTATTTTGACAACCCTAAATTTATATCTTTGTTGCTGAGAAAACAAGGGCCCATCTATTGAATGCACGTAAATGCCAAAAAAAATATGCCACTGGGGTTTAGGAAAGGAAAGGACTTTGATGCAAAGCCAGCTGAGCAGGAGACAGGAACCCTAAGACTCAGATCTGCCTCCCTGATTGGCCAGGGAGGGGCAGAGAGACTTATATTTTGGGAAGCAGGGCTTGGCAAAACAAAAGAGTTGAATTTCATTGATTGGGGAGTAGGCTGGGGGCACAGAAATTTGGGTTTGGCAGTAGAAGGTCTTTGGATGACGCAGACAGGATGACTGGAATGCAGAGTTGGCTGAAGATCATTGGAGGTGGGGAGCTCTTGTTTGTCTATGGGATGCTGGGCAAACCCTTCAGATGCTTCATGGACGATGGCTGGACCTGCTTTGCTAAGTTTTCTGCTCGGTTTCATCTGTAACCCAAATCTTTGAATTCTATACATATATTTCCAACTACTCTTGTGATGTCTCTACTTGGATGCTGAGGTTGATTTCATTAATATCCACACCCTTTGCCACTTTACATTGTTCTCACTGAAGAGGCAAAGTCTACGCTTCCTGGCAGCCCAGCTCAATCTGGGCTTAGTTGCCTCTCTTGCTTTGCCAATAAGATAAAGCAGAATTCGTGGTGTGCAAATTCCAAGCCTACTCCTCAAGAGTGAGTGAGTGAATGTGTGTGTCTATTTACAGTCTTGTGCTTCTGTCACGGCTGTGAGAAGTACAAGGTCAAGTTAGGACTCTGGTCTCATGAAGAGGGCAAGGCTTAGAGCAGAACTTCCCAGTTAAGGAAAGTCATTTGACTCAAATCAAATGAGTGCACGGGCCTTCCTGGTGGTGCAAGGGTTTAAGTTGCAGCACCATGAAGCAATCCGCAGCCACTGCAGCACGAGTTCGATTCCCGGCCAGGGAACTAACCCACATGATGCAGCAGACCTCTCCTGTCTCACCTGCTGCTCTCCTCAGCCTATGTGTTTCAGTAAATCTGCTTGTTCTGCTCCCCACTTTCTCTGGTGAATCCTCTCACCCCCCCATACCTTTAGCCTGTACCCCAGTTCTTGTGTGCACAAATAACTAAATCTTTAAAAAATAACAAATCAAATGAGAGCAGAACCCCAGGTTACCTGTAGACAGATAACACACAGACTGTAATGAATGAACCCAGCAGAGATCCATTGAGTCAAACTAAAGTAGCTGAGCCTCACTAACCCGCAGCACTATAATAATAATTATGGCTTTAAGTTATTGAGTTTTCTTGAAAGATTCATCTTAGATTTTATTTGTGTAGTATAAATTGCCTGTCTTTAGAGGGTACATTCAGTGAGTTTTGAGTGTATATATATATTGGTGATCTAAAACATTCAGCGTAGTCAGTTTTTTAAAATTTTAGCCATTCTTATAGGTAGGTAGGGATATCTCATTATGGTTTTAATTTCATTTACTGATGAATAATGATGTTGAATATCTTTTTCAAGTGCTAATTGGTCATTCATTTCTTTTGAGTCTACTCACATTCTTTTTCCTTTAAAACATTGTGATTTGTTTTCCTGTATTTGAGTTGCCAAGAGTTCTCTTAGATATAAGGTCTTTGTTAGATGTATGTGTTATGAATAGTCTCTCCTATTCTATGGCTTAAAATTTTGATTTTGAACAGGTAAATGTTTTAAGTTTTGAAAAATCACAATTTATCATTTTTTTTTTGCAATTCATTCTTAGAATATTCACCTCTGCAGGCAAAAATAATTGATTCTTTTCCTGTATTTTGCAAACATCAGCAAACATCAGCAAATCCTACTAGAATCACTTTCAAAATCTATCCAGAATCTGCCCACCTCTCACTGTCTCTACCTCTGGCACCCTGGTCCAAGCTGCTTTGGTTTATGTCCTGGGGTTTTTGTTGTTTTTTGCAATAGCCTCCCACTTGGCATCCCTGCTCCTGCCCTTGTACCCCTTGTCCCATTATGTCTCAACACAGAAATCAGAGTGATATTTAAAAAAATTTAACTTTGATTAAGTTTGATCATCTGCTCAGAATCTGTCCAAGACTTCCCTCCTGATCACTCAGAGCAAAACTCATAATCTTATAAATCAAAACATCCTACAGAATCTCCCCTGCTCATAACCTCTCTCTAGCTGCAATGCTGCTCCTGCTGCCCTGGTCTTTTTGCTGTTCCTTCAACATTCAGGAGGAAAGCTTTATTAATCAATATCTGACGGCCACCCAAAGTCCAGTTTCTGTCCAACATCGTACAGTTGACACTTTTTACCCAAAATCCCTGCCCCTTCCCCTTCCGGTAACCACTATTTTGTCCTTAGAATCTGAAAGTTTGTTTTGTTTTGTTTGTTCACTTTGAACATGGATTTTGAGTGATCTTTATTCCCTGGAGAGCAGGAGTCCTGCATTTCCCCCACCGTGCAGATGTAGTAGGAGATGAAATCCTTCTTAGAGCACAGTGGATCTCTTCCCTCTTCTGGACTGGTCATTGACCACAGTGGTCTTTAATGCAGCTCCCTTTCCAGTTTCCTCTACTACCCCCCAGGGAAACATCCCTATGTAGTGTGGCAACTTCAAAACGCCAATGTAAAATTATCAATAAAATCTTAATTCACATACAAAGATAAAAATATATTAATCCTACTAAATTAAAAAAAAAAAAAGTCGAAGCCAATAGGCAAAATGGATACTGAATACTTTCTCACATAGTTAAAACACACCTGGCCCCCATTAGCTGGTGAACAGAAATATCAGGTTTCCTTTGCAGCATCCGCTAAGCCATGTTTTTGTTTACATATGATAGGGGCTTTTTTGCTCTTATGATGTTATTTGGGCATTCATTGTTTTTATTAGGTAAAATATTTTTATGACCCATAGCACTATTATTCAAGTATTCTTAAAACAGCCATGCAAGTGCTTTTGTTGAACGATGCTCCCCCAAATCAATAGCTCTTGACGGGGAGTCATATGTATTAAGGTGCCAAGAAGAGCAAGGCAATGGGACATGGAGCAGTTAATATGGGAGACGACACCCTGAGAAATATTAGATGTAACGCCAGGAACAGGAAAAGCAGCTTTAAAGTCAAAATATGTTAGAACTTGTGGATGAGCTCTGCAAATACATCTGTTTTATTTTTATATTTATTCCCTTGAAGAAATCATTCTTGAATTATGCAAGCTTGAATTATACAAGGTTTTCTGAGATGCATCTTTTTATGAAATAAGACCTCCCCACATTTTTATAACCAGGAATAATCCAACTTAAAAAAAAAAATCTCAGTGCTGCTTGGCACTTAAATAAACAAGTTCCAGGTTGTCTTTTTAATAGGAAAACTGCATTTTAGATTATATAATCCATCAGTTTGAATTGCTTAAAAAGTGCTTAGCAAAGCCCCATGTGCAAATAGGTGTAAAGGAAATGTTTTTTAGTGATAAGAATCAGGTAGTTAATATTTTCAAAGCGTTTTGCTCAGACATGAGAAGAACTAAATTAATTTCCTTGAAAGGCTTAGGAGAATGCATAGTTATTAATCTAATTCAGCTTCTTATTAGTGCAAAACTCACTGGAATGTTACAGGGTAATGGTCAGCTGTCGAGATGATTTATGCCATTTATTATTTTTAAAAGGAGGGATGTTTTGCATTTTTTTATTTCATGTGATAACCTCGGCAGAATGAAATCCCATTTGTAGTTTCCACAGTGCAATAAAAACAGGTTTGGCTTTTCAAGTTCAGCGGTGTGATTTGTGTGTGTAGTTTCAATTTGTGATGTGTCAGCCAATGAACAGCTGATTTAATAACAGTTAAGAACCTCTACTACACTGGAATGACTGAAGTGATGTTTCTTTAGATCAATAGTATTGCCTGATTTTACTGCGGAAATAAATCATTTTGCCACACGGGTGCCAAAATGTGAGGGTTACTTGGATCAATGACACAAACCTATGTTATCTTTGGAGAGACTATGAGATCTTAGTCCATCAATCAAATCAACTTTAATTAAATCTAATTTAATGGACTATTGCCTAATAAAAAGAACACTTAAAAGGAAGTCATAGTTGAAGCACACAGGGCTTAGACACAAATGTCTAATCGACTAAAAAGAAGGCAACATCTGGAGATTCTGGCCTGCAGGTTCTCCCTGCCTGTGAAATTTCTCAGTAACTTCTTTTCTGATCTTCTTGCTCAAATCTTCTCCTTTTCCTACAGGAAAAGAAGGCTTCAGGTTTATGAAAATCTTTACTATAAGGGGGATCATTTGGAAACTTCTTCCCTTTTCCTATACTGTCACATAATCATATATAAAAATAACATAAGACTTGGTATTTTAGTCATTTAAAGTGTACATTTTAGGAGGCCTCCCTGGTGGCTCAGCGGTTGAGCGCTGGGTTGCGAAGCTGCCCACAGCCTCTGCAGCGCCAGTTCAATCCCCGTCCCACATGGTGCACAGACCTCTCCTGCAGCCCGCTGCTCCCCTCAGCAGTGTACTTTGTCAGTCTGCCTGTTCTGCTCCCCACTCTGGCTCTGGTGAATTCTCTCACCCTCCTGACTTCTGACTGTACCCAGTGCTTGTATAAATAAATAAATAAATCTTTTAAAAAATAAATAAATAAAGTGTACAGTTTAGTGACATTAATTATATTCACATGATTTCTAATTTCAAAACTTTTTCATCCTCTCCATGAGAAACTCATGAAATGATAACATTTTGTATCCTTCTTTCAGTCCCTGATAACTCTGAACCTGCTTTCTGTCTCTATTCATTTGCTTATTCTAGATATTTCCTAGAAGTAAATTCATATAATATTTGTCCTCTGGTGTCTGGCTTATGACACTTAGTGTAATGTTTCCAAGGTTTATTCATGCTGTGACATGTCGGAATTTCCTTCCTTTTTAGGCTGAATACTCTTCAATTGTAAGTACATCTGACCTTTGGCTACCCAGTCCTCTGTTGATGAGCACTTGGGTTCTATGCAGCTTTTGTCTATTCACACAATGATATCCGGGCAGACCCTTTACACTTGGCTCTTCCCCTTTCTTCTGTTCGACTTCAGCTTGACCATTGCCTCCTAGGAAGAGCCTTGCACTCCTCTGGGCTTGAACTTGTGTAATTTCTGTTGGCATGAAGAGAAGTGAATAGATTCAGAAGGTGTTACAGAGATGAAATCACCAGATTTATTGAACTGTACACTGAAAAAGGTTAAGATGGCACATATGATGTTATGTATATTTTACTAGACTTACAAAAATATTGCCAGGTTGCAGTAGTTGGTTATGGACAACAAGGAGTAGTGGCAAGGATGCTTAAGTGTTAGGTTGGACAAGTAACTAATGGATCCCTAGAGGAGTACTAGGCTGGTATAGGGAAGAACTTGAGTTCAGTTGTGGAAAGTTTGAGGTGCAGATGTTTTTATGGGCATAGAGGAGAGGCATGCCCACCAAGCACAGAAACTGTAGCAAAATCAGTGGGCTGACATTCAGCTACAGGTCTTGATTCTTGCAGGAAAATGGTATGGGCATTGGAAGATTCTGCTTATTAAAAAATCATGTTAGACAGAGAAGTCTCAGCAAACAGAACTGAATTTTTAAATAATAAACCTGCTATCAAGATTGCTATACCTACTCAAGGGCAGATTAGCAATAAACATGACTTCATGTTGAGTTTCAAAGGAATGGCTTAAAAATTGGACTGACTGAGCTTGTAAGTGGAGCTGAATTTCTGCAGCTAGGAGGAAGCAGATGGGAGAACACAAAAAGTTTCAGAAGCTTGACAGACTTAATATTGACCCTCCCCAAGGAGATTGTTCTCCAATTGTTACTGACCTAACTAGGTCGTATCACTTGGGCAACAAAAGTCAGACTCTGAACCACAAGATTGTTTCCATAAAGGAGGCTTTTTATTAGCAATTAGTACCATGTCAGGAAGACAGTAGAGTCAGTACTGAGAAAAGTCTGCTTAAGTGGTGAGAGAAGGAAGGTTATATAGGGAAGAAAGGAATGTGGAAACAAAAAAGTAGTGTGGAGGAGTTTCTTCATTTTCAGGTCTGGGGCAGGGGGTGCTGCTGGACAGCTGGGCTGTCTAGGAATAGCTGATGACAAGACTGCATTTCTGGAACAGGGCACCAGGCAGCCTATGGGTAGTCAGTCAGAAGACTAGGGATAGTGTTTCCAGAATAGTTGCTTTCTTCTGCATTATCAATTAAAACAACCTGTGGGTGTTTATCAGGCGCTGATATTATCAGCATCCTCACGAAGAACAGAAATATCTCATTAAGCATTAGGAAACCCATCTGCGTAGCCCTGAGGAATGTAATATAGTGACTTCTAAGGCAGGAGTCATGTCATTATTCCTGATTCTGACCCAACTGCACAACCATGGCTTGACATGGCAGAAAAAAATGGCATGTTTGCCAAATCTACATTTTACTTTCCTCCTAGGAAAACTACATTTCCCGGTTTCCCTTGCAGTTAGGTTGTGACTGTAGGGCTGGGTTCTGAGCAGCCCGATGTAGTTAGAAATGATGTTCTCTATTTCCAGGTCTGGCCTCTAAAAGGTCCCATGATATTCTCATCTTGTTTTTTCCTGCTTTAAACTGATGATTCTAAATGGTTACTAGATAGAGGGTCTTTAAATGATGGAGCCTGTGATCGAAGGAACCCAGATTCCTAAGTCACCCTGTGGCAGAGACACACTGCGGAGATAACACCGGGACCATAATAGACTTTGGATGAGTGAGAAACAGACATTAATTACACCCAACTACTGAGATTTCAGGGTAATAGGGTGTGGTAGGTAGAAAAATCTCTTCCTATCCCCAATTGTATAAATCCATATTCATGTCTGGAACCTGTGAACATGTCAGGTTACGTGATAAAGAGAAATTAAAGTAGCAGGTGAGGTGATAGTTGCTCATCAGCTGACCTTAAAATAAAGTGCTCCTGGATTGTCTGAATGGGCCAAATCTAGTCACAAGAGTCTTTAAAAGAAGAGAACTTTTCCAAACTGTTGTCAGGGAGATGTGATCAAGGAAGAGAGGAAGGATCAGAGAGATGTGACAATGTTGGCTTTGAAGATGAGCCAGGGAATGGGGCTACCTCTGGAAGTTGGAAAAGTCAAGGAAACAGATTCTCCCCTGGAGCCTCCAAAAGGGCTGTGGCCAGGTTGGCATTTTGATTTTAACCTAGTAAGCCCCATGTCCAGTGTCTGTCTTCCAGAACTGCAAGGCAATACAATTTGTACTTTTGTAAGTCTTCTAAGTTTATGATAATCTGTTATAGTGGCAATACATAGCTACTAGATACAGCCTAGTTGATCCTGAGTAAGCATAAATAATTCATAACTGTACTTTGTCATGGTGTCAGAAAGCTGCAGTTTAGAGATTCGTTTAGGTAAACCAGCCTCTGCTCATAACAACGTAAATATTTCTGTGAGAATTAAGGTTTAGTATGAATAGTTCAGAGACACGGTCTTCTCCTCTCCTGATGACTTGGAGAATTTGGCAGCATTGCCATGTGCTGGATAGGGTTGTTTTACCCACGGAGTCAGGAAAGATGAAGGACTGAGTCAGCTGAAGTGTGAATGCACAGGGGAGAGTGATGGAAGGTCCAGTGGGCAAGCGCAGACTGTAAAGACCTGCTAGGCCATGCTATGGACTTATCCTATACATGGCGCTAATGATCGGTATTCCTTTATTCCAGTTTACCCAAGTAGATAAGTTTGCCAGTACTGCTGTAACAAAATACCACATACTGGGTGAATTCAACAATAGAAATTTAGCTTATCATAGTTTTGGGGGCTGAAAGTCTGAGATCAAGGTATCAGGAGGGTTGGCCTTTCTGAGACTGCTCTCCTTGACTTGTAGAGGGTGTCTGTCTTCTCCCTGTGTCTTTGTGGTTAGGCCTGAATGAGGAATATAACCCCTACCTTAGAAGCCCCTGTACAACATTCCTCAGGTCCATGAGGATGGGTTGTCTAATGCTTAGTGAGATATTTCTGTTCTTTCCGAAGATGCTAACATCAGTGCCTGATGAACAGTTGAGGGTCATTTTATACTAGCAGTAATCTTGTGATTGGCTATCCCTAGACTGACTGGCATCCCCAGACGTGAGAATGAAGAAACTCCCCACTCCTGCACCTTCCCACATTCCTTTCTTCCCTATGTAATCTTCCTTCCTTTGTAACTTGAGGAGACAGCCTTTTCTGAGTACTGACACTATTGTCCTCTCAATGTGGCATCACTTGCTAATAAAACACTTCCTTTGTGGAAAGAACCTCATGGTTCCTGAAGATATTATTATTATTATTATTATTTTTAAAGATTTATTTATTGATTTATACAAGAACCAGGGTACAGGCCAGATGTGTGGGAGGGTGAGAGGATTCACAGAGACAGAGCGAGGAACAGAACAGGCAGACTGACGAAATACACTGCTGAGGGGAGCAGCGGGCAAGACAGGAGAGGTCTGCAGCGCCATGTGGGACACTCGCCTGCCAGCGGGGATCAAACCTACACTGCAGAGGCTGTGGACAGCTTCACAGCACTGTGCTCAACTGCCTGCGCCACCAGGGGAGGCCCCTGAGGATACTATTTTTTAATTAATTACCATTTTAAAGGTGCTGTCCCAAACACAGTCACATTCTGAGGTACTGGGGTGTTGTCACTTGAATTTCAGTATCATAAGACTTTAACGTAAATTTTGGGGCATACACTTTTAGATTATTGCAACCATGAAAGTGCAACATGATTTTATTTTATGATTTTGATATATACTTGAGGATAATTTCCATCCTCAACTCACATATATCATCAACTTACTCTAAAGCGACAGCATGACCTGAGCAGAGAACGGCGTTCATAGAGAATTGTCAAAGGCAGGCGTTACATAATGAATGAGGAATATTGGGGAAAAGAACTATTATGAAATCCTCCTTTTCAATCAGCTTTGCTGTAAACTATTAATTCAGGTGAGTAATGGAGCGTCAGGTATATTCTCTACTTGCCTTTTCTCCCTGTACATGTTTGTTACAAAATTTTCCCATATTGGCCAAATACAAATGTCTATCATCGCTCTAAAACATTAATGGAACATGTTATTTTTAAAAATGTGAACTTTGGAAAGCCTCCATAGAAGTGTACATTTTTTTAATGATATCGATTCAAGGAAAACCTGGTGGAAAGCCTATTTTATTATGATAATAAATCAAATTTTATACAAAAGTATCTACCACAAATGAGTAGGTCTCAGTTTTTGTTATATTATTGCATAAGGCAAGGTCTGCCTTAAATGCTATGGAGGTTAGATTCTTGTTTCAAAGAAATTACAAACCAGACTAAGAATATATAATACATGTAAAACTATAACATCCATAAACCTTAAGAATCACATATGCAGTAAAATTGTGCTCATAAAATAGACATAAATATACTGTGGGTATTGAGTATAAAATGTGTGCTAATATATTATAGAAAATGCCCATGTTATATTAAAAATATAACTTATGACTCAATAAATGGGCAGCAGATCTGCGCAGACAGTTCATCAAACGGGATATCCAGAAAGCCAAGAGCTTTTAGTAGGGAGACGCAGGCCAGAACCACAGGATGTCTCACACCTGTGAGAATGACATATATTAAAAAGATCCCCAACAAACAGCGCTGGAGAGGATGAGAGGCAAGCAGAACTCTGTTATGCTGCTAGGGGGAATGTAAACTGCTGTATTCATTTTGGAAAATGATCTGAATTTACCTTAAAAAACTATGGCCCAGCAATCTCACTCTTGGGCATCTATCCAAAGAACATGAAGTCAACAACTCAAAAAACAATATGCTCTACAATGTTTATTGCAGAATTATTTACAATAGCCAGAGCATGGAAACAATGTGCCCACTGATAGAGGCAGGGCACTGAGAGAGGACTGGATAATGAGGCTGTGGTATAGCCACGCAATGGAAAATTATTTCGCCATAAGGAAAGAAAAATTGCTTCCATTTATGGAAGGTGTGCAAGGGAATTGTGTGTACTAAAGCAAGTCAGAATGACAAAGACAAATATTGGACAGAGCAGATGACTCGACAAAGCAAACTAGTGGACACAAATGAAGTGAGATTTCTGAAATTAAGAGGGAGGGAGGGAGGCAGGAAGGATCAAAGGAAGATAAGGGAGAAAAACACACAAAAGGAACACTAACATACCCCAACCAAGAAAAGTGAGGATCAGGAGCAAAGAAGGGAAGTAAGGACACAGTTTCTAGAACCTCGCAAGTTGTGCCTTTAGCAGTTGGTACCGGAGAGGCTGATGGCCTGGAGAATGGCAGCCTGTAAGAGACAGAGAAACCAGTTCTATCATGCAACGCAGCAGGGAGAGAGCTGGGGGAATCAGCTTCCATCCGCTCTCTCCTCTCTTCAGCCCTCCTGCTGGAAACTCTTATTGAGTCCGACTGATGGAGTGTAAGAGAGCTCAGTGCACACAGGCCCTAAAAGTCATAGGAGGAGAAATAAATTATACTTGTTGACTCAGTTCTATAGTTCTGCTGTCCCCAGCTCGTGGATGCTATTAGCAACAGAGCCCTCCACTATATGGAGGAAAGTAGGCAGTCGTGGCAGTTGCGTGCCCAAACATAGCCAGCCGCCTTGCCTTGTCCACACACATGCCCTTCACACTCAGCAGTTTGTAAACAGAGACAAAGTTATCTGGAAAAGGAGAGAAGGCAAGGGGTGGAGAAGTGTGTGTTCAGGCCCTTTCTTCCTGGGATGTGATCCTGTATTTTAAGGCAGCAAGACCTGGGCAATTACAAACTTTAGTCATTGACCAGCTTGTTAATGGAGCAAACACCACGACCTTTTGTGAGTTGCCTGTTTTTTATTATAGGTTTGTTTTTCTAATTATAACTTATGTTTATTGAGTACTTACTATGTGCCAGGCAATAAATAATCTATGTTTTCCCTTAATTCTCAGCAGGACCATATGAGGTACAATTAAGACCCAGCTTCAAAATAAAAATCACGGATGCCCCCCCACCAAAGGTTAGCTGTTCAAAAGTACTAAGTAAATGAGCTAACATTGCTGCTTACTATTTAACGTACTTCCTTATTTATGTATTATGTTGAAGAAACAGACTGCAAAAAGTTTAATTTTAGTCTGTTATGATTTTTTTACCTTTACTAAATTTAAGATTATAACTTGTTTTAGATGTTCCTGAAAATGAGCATCATAAAAATCCGTGTGTACCCTTTCCTGAGAACATTCCCCTCCTGTCTCCATGGAGACAATCACAATCATTATTTCAAACTATTTAATAATTAAGATTATAGACATTTGATTTTCAATACCCGTATTATACTTCTGTCCTTTCGGTGGTTGTCCTGATTATCATGAATTTGACTCATTTCTAATATACTAGCTATAGTGATATTTAACGAAGATTAAATTTGCTTCAATTATTACTCTAAAGTGCCTTTGAGGAATCAGTTTCTCTCAATCTCTCAATAACACTATTTGGGGCAGGTGGAACTGCCATTTTGTTTCTTTCTTCTGTAGAGACATTTCTTTTAGTTAAGCAAGGAGGAGTTATTTCTCAGCGTTACTCTCCAAGTTGGAATCATTCTTGTCTCCTCAGCATCTTAACCTCTTCAAAGACGGGCTCTGTATGAGTTGGGTGGCTGAGAATAGCATCTGTTGTTGAGTCTATTTTTCATGTTCCTCTGACCTCTCTATCTTGCAGCATCAGCTCATCCCAGTGTCACATTTTGAATGCCTGGACCCATACCCACTTCCTGTTTCCAGCGCCACCTCCCACCCTGTGTGACTTGGTGGGGGAAGGAGGCAGCATCCTCCTACTACAGAGCCAGGATGGGCACAGCCTCCTTCCTACCCCCTGTCTGCCAGCCTGAGTAATAGGACTCAGGCTCTGCCCCCAGCCTGGGCCCTGGAGTCTCCAGGGAGTAGTGCCAAGCAGAGAAACAGGTGCCTTCTGGTGCTGGAGTGCATATCACCTTGGCCTCGAGTGTCCATTGGAGGTAGAGCTGGTGTGCCTGTCATGTAGCCATTTTTCCTATGACACAGCCTGGCTGGGTGTCTAACCATGGTCCAAGCCCAGTTCTCCCATCATCCCGTGGAGTCTGCATGCCACCTGGCATTCTTCCAGCAACTCTCCTTATGCTTGGGTTAGCCTAAGAGGCGTCTATGGCTTGCAGCTACCTGTCCTCTAGGAGGACGGAGTCTGGTGCAGGCAGGGGCACACACTTGCATGGGGAGTGCAGTGTGTGAAAGGTCCAAGACCCAGACATGCGACTCAGTCCTTCTGCACACGGCTGCCATTCTTGCAGTGCTAACTCAAGGCATTTTTGTGGGAGCAATTTTGTTCTGTGTTGTCAGGGGAACTGGAGTCCCAAGATCCTTAGTGAGGAGCACTTCAGTCTTTTCTGTTCCCCCCAACCCCGCACACCCTCCTCCATTCACTCATTGGTCACTAACTCACGCTGTATTGTCACATCAGCTGGCTCCATGTGGGCATCGGCACCCACCAGACACATTTAGATGCTGCTTTCTGACATCAACAGAGTCCACCCCACTTAACTGCTGGCCCTGGGCAGCCTGGCCTGGGAAGAAGCTGGTCCCACTTTTCCTTATAAGTCCTGCACTTCCTTAGAGTATGTGCTTACCCACGTCTTTGTGAAATGAATGGATTCTTTCCTCTATTATCTGCAGCCAGGAAGGGAGTCCCCTTAGTAATCGAATCTGTAAAGGTCTAATCATGGGGCTCACAGACTTGAAGTCCAGGACATTTCCATCTACCTATGAGGTTGTTGGGGGAGGGGTCTTTGGTTTTTTTCACACTTGCAAAATTCTCCAGAGTTGGAATTATATAAGACAGAATGCTTTTATTCCACCACAATTCACAATGTCTTACAGCTGTCTGCAAATGGTTCTCCCCCTCCCTGGGTATTTCCCAGGTAGCTAAATTCAGATCAGAACACCCCTGGGCGAATATATAATTGGACTCCAAAGGGAGTTGTATGTCCCTATGGGATATTTCTAACAAGCCGTGGAAGCTTAACAGAAATACTTTTTCTCTCTCTAGGGAGAAAGATTATTTCTGTTCAGTGATTGTCTGAGAGAAAATAGCACAGCAGCCGAAGCTTGATTCGGGAATTTATGGCTTTTCTATGTGTTTAATATTTTGAATGTCCTGACCTCCCTTGAATTCAGAAAGCCTAGAATGCTCACTACAGTGTCAGATAATGGCTATTTTTTTACCTTGGTAAAAATTCAAATTGACGCATTAACTCTCCAAGGCATTTTACATCCTGAAGTTTACCTCAAAATGGAACCCAAGTGCTGCTTCCTATGGAAAAAAAAACAAAACAAAACAAAAAACAAGGATCAGTGAGTGTGGGATGAGTATTTCTTGGTCGGTGGGCAATTCCTAAGTGTCACTGACTCCACTCTGACTCCAGCCCTGTCTGTAACTGAGATTCTGTCTGTGGGGAGTTAGATGACTATTGGGTGTGTTTTCTGGAAAAAACACTGACATTGTCCCTCAGCTGTGCTTTTCTAAATGCCATGAGAACATTCACTCACCATTGCCTCTTGATTCTTCAACTTCCTAAATATGCTTCCTTGCCCAGGCTCCTTCCTCTGCCTGGAAGCCTATTTTCCTAAATGCGCATCTGACTTCCAATCTCTGCTCACATAGGGTCTTTTTAGACATCTTTCCCTGCCACCCACCTAAAATGGCAGCCCCACATCTGAAGCCCCACAGCTCTGAATCATGCACAGTGTTGTAAACGAATGTTACCTCAATTTAAAAAGAAGGACATACATGCAAAAAGGAATATACACAAACAAATAAAGTAAAATGGCTACCCTGTCCTTTATCTTCCTACTCTGCTTGAATTTATTCTCGAACTTATTACCACCTGTCAGTACATTAGACATTTAGTGATTTACTCTTTTTTTGCATGTTGGCTTCATAAGGGTAGGACCGTTTTAATCATCTCTAACTCTTAGGTCAGAGCCTGGCACATACTAAGCACTGAACAAACATTTGCTATCCAAGAGGATGAGTTAATGAATGTATTGATTCTAATTCAGAGGTTATTTCTATGGATTATTTTGTCATTTGACTCCATTTTGTGTGTTTATTTCTTCCTCCCTTCTTTTTTTATATCCAAAACTAGCATTGATGGGGTCCCTGGAATATAAGAGCTTTGGAAAATGTTCACTCTAGAGTGGTTTTCTTTGGCTTTCTTGTATTATCCATGAATTCTCACCATTACCTTTCCCAGATGGTAGATTTTTCTGCTTCTGTATTCTCCATATTTTAGGACTTGCAGTTCTCAGTTTATTGATTACACAATGGCCCTTTCCATTCGACTTGAAGGATGACAATGGTAACAAGACTGAGCTCATGAAGAGACCAGTGGTCTTGGTCTCATTTTCTATTTGGGCCCTAATTTCTGGCACACCAAAGGCATTTAGCAAACAATTCTCAAGTGAGTGTCTCTAAGTGAATGATCAGACTTTGTACTGGAACACATCTAAGGAGACACTTGCAGGGTGGAAGGCACGGAAAAGTCAAAAAAGCTAACTGGTTTTTAAAATGTTATAGATTAGATTCATTTCCTCTCCTTAATTCAAGATCTTTTTTTCTACCGCCCTTATTTAGACAGAAAGGGAAATGAGAACAAATGTGCAAAATCATTGTTTCATAAGTGATCATTAATTATCATTAATCCAAAACATAAGCTGTAATTTAGCTTCAGAATTACTGTCATTATAGCAAATCAGGAAATGCATTTATAATAACTTTACTTCCCCCTCAAGTTATTAATTTCTCTTCAAGATAACTGATATGCATTCATAGGTTAAAAAAAATTAAAAGACATCCAGTGAAAAGTTAACCCCTCTATCATCCCGGTGGTCTATAATTATAATGTTATGATTCCTAGGTATAATCACAATTCCTGGTGTCTTATGCAGTCTTCTAGTCTATCCCTACACAGACATATTTCCCTATTATTTTTTTCAAAATAATGTATGGCATCATCCAATACTCATTGTTCTTCATCTTAAATGAAATGTTTTTGTTTAACATACAATTTTGAGATTATTCCATTTTACTGCATGGGGAGCTGCTTCATTTCTTTAACAGCTGGAAATTATTCCATTGTATGCTTCTATGATAACATAATCCTTTCTCTACTGATGGTTTTTTTTTTCCATTACTGTAATTACGAATAATGCCATTTTATGTATGGACAAGTATAACTGTGGGATAAAGTTCTAGAAGGGGAGTGGTTGGGTATTTGTAATTTTGATACAAATGCCTTCCTTGAAAGTTGCACTATTTCCACCATTACCTGTAATTTTTGGTTTTCAGTGACAGTTCTCATTGTTGGTATGAAAGTTGTTGTTTTCTTATATCTTCACCACCAGTGTGTTACTCAAATTTTTGATAACTTGTCAGTCCCAGGCTGATGTCCCGCTCATCTGATGGTGATGGTGGTGGAGGTGGTGATGCTGGTGGTGGTGGTGGTGGTGGTGGTGGTGGTGATGGTGGTGGTGATGGTGGTGGTGGTGTTGATGGCGAGGATCCATTCACCTGGATTTACAGCTGGTATGAATATCTACAGTATGAATATTGCTTGACAAAAATTCAGGAACAAGATATGAAGGGATTTGAGCTCAAATATCTGTCAGATAATTTAAGACCAGTTTTGAATGTTAGTATATAGTTATTAGATTATTTAAAAACATTTTTTTTTAAAATCTGAGATTCCTCTTCTTTTATGAAAAGGATTTTTACCCCCAAAGGGCACTCCCACCCAATGGCTAAACCAAAATCAGTTACTCTCAGGGGGAGAACAAATAAACAAAACAGCCCCCAACATATTAGGAGCAGAGCAGGTGGTGAGGCAAAGACTCAGTGGGGCAGGCAGTGCCTTATCTTAAAACCTTTCTGATTCTTTGGGACAACTCCAGGGCGGTAGTGGGCGGGTTTGTTTACAGAAGGGTGTGGAGGGAACAAAGGGACTCTGGGGAGCAGCCAAATCAGTGCAATTTAGGAATTCCTGCCTTACGCAGAGCCAGGCGGGAAGGTTTCCTGCCTCCAGGTGTTTTAACAATTAATTTTTAAAACAAAAATAAATAAAAGGTGACCGCTTTCCCTCTGTAGTCCTGTCTCAGATCTGAAAGTCCCCTTTCTCTCTTGAGCTCCCTTAGCACCCAGGAAGGTCCCTGGGGAGGGACTGTGTTGGTTATGCCCCAGTTTTAAGGCTGGGGCCTGGGGATCCCTGGCAGCCAGGGGCAGAGAAACCATCTCCACTGCCTGATGAATCTGCTGCTTTCTCCTGGATAGACAAGAGGGCCCAGGAAATCTCCTAGAGCTTGTTGAGCTCACTGTGTTAAGGCCAGGTTTTGGGAGGAGAGCAATTGATTTCTGAATAGCTGTCCTGGCTCGTGTTTACTCACAGCAAGAATTTAGAAAACCTAAAGAAGAGACCAGGAAAAAGACTAATTATAATAAAGTAAAAGTCAAAATCAACAAGCAACTATAAACCAGAGACACACTAGTGAGGGGTGGGGGGTGAAGAAGAGGCGGGATTAGGGTCACAATAAGAGGGGGTGGGAATTGTATGGGGACCATAACCAAGATGAAAATGCATACATTGTGCAAAAATGAAAAACGGTGGAAAAATATATATAAAATAAAAAGACAGAACGTTGCATGCTGGGCGTGCCGACGACCCAGGCTTCCAGGCGCCCCAGCTGTGGGCTGGGTTTTCCAGGCCGCAGGTGCCCCGTGGCCGGGAGGCTGGGAGGCCGCGCGGGGAGCAGCCGAGAAGGCGCAGCGCCCTCCTGTGGCCGCCAGCAAGACCGCCCGCGCGACAGGTGCGCAGGCCACGCTTTCGGGGCGCACGTCCCTGCCCGCCCCAGCGAGCAAAGGCACCCCAAACTTCAGTCTCTGCTGCTCCACCACCTGGTCTCCCCCATTCCCTGATGGAGCATGAGGCGCGCTGGGGAAGGGAGGGCAGAGCTCAGGGCTCTTCCCGTCCGGGCTCCTGTGCCCCCCCAACTTCCCACGCGCCCCCCACCCCTGCAGTCCCCTGGCTTTTGTCTGCAGAAGCTGCTCTCCGCTCTCCCGGGGGTCCCGGGGCTGCGGTGCGCGGAGCAGGGTCGCCCCCTCTCTCAGGTCTGCAGTGCTCCCCGCTGGCGGCTGCTGCTTGGTGTGAAATTCCACAAGGCCCTTCGGCCGGGTGGTTCCCGCGCCTGAGCAGCCCGCTTCAGCGAACCCGAACCCAAACCCAAGCCTGACAGTGGCTCAGGCGAAAGAAATCCCATCCCGCGTCCAGCCGGTCACGGCCAGCGCACGGGGCTCTCCTGAGCAAGGCCGCGGTTGGCGTCTGGGCTGCAGCACCGGTTCCCCTGCTTTGCTTTGCATCCTCCTGGCCAGGTCCTGCCCTGGCTCTTGTCCGGGGCGTCGAGCGCTGCTGGCCAGGTGTTCTCCCGCCGGAATAGGTGCTCGCGCGCATAGAGCTTCATTTTTGAAACATGACTCTGTTAATATTTTGACATCAGCGTGGGCTTTCGTCACATTGCCCCACCTGACCTTGGCTCTTGAGTCTCAGCATTGTGCGTGCCAGAGGCGATGTTGGCTCCCTCTCCCCATGCCAAGAGAGTGTCCCCGGGAGAGAGCAAGACCCTTGAGGATGAACCCGGCTCCTATTTTTAAAGGTTTTTTAGAACAGTCTCATGTCAGCCCTTTCATTTTCAAAATTGTATTTCAGGCTCTATTCAGAACATCTTTCCTCTCATGGTAAGGTGAAGGAGGCATGGACCAGGTTCCTACCCCCCACTTTGTGTGTGTGTGTGTGTGTGTGTGTGTGTGTGTGTAGGGAGTGTTTTCAGTCTGGCTCTGAGAGTCCTTCCCATGTTGCCCTCTGCCAGTTTTCTTTCAAGTTACAAGTCCCAAGCCATGAATGGATTTATAAAATGATTTTAGAAAGTTGCAAGCTGCATTAAAAAAATGAAATAGAATGGAATTAAAAATAATGAATATGTTGCATGTAAATAGACTCTGATTCCCTAAAGAGCTTTGTTTCAGGTGTATGTGTATGAAAATAAAACTGGTAATGGGAGCTGTCTGCCTCCAGTGGGGTGCTTGTGCCGCCATGTAATACTGATCCCTGTGGCTCATGTCCAAGAACAATGAACGTTCTAGATAGATCCTCCAGTTTGGGGGTGGGGCAGAGACTAGGTAGAGAGTGAGAGCAAAGGGAGGAGGTAAGGAAGACTATCTAAGACTTGCAGACATGTGCCTGTCCTCAGCCTTGCCTGGTTTGCTCTGGTCTGTCTGAACTGGTGGCCTCTGTTGTGATGCTGTTTCTGCCCCGCTGGTGCATGAGGTCCTTTGGGGGCTGTGGCAGCCTACCTGAGGTGCTGCTGTGTTTCCATTTGGCCTCCCCAGCTGTGCATGACCCAGCCTCTTGTCCTTGGTTGACCCCCATTACCTGGCCGGTGGCTCCTGGGCACCCACACAACTCCTGCCCCTCCACCAACCTCTCTGTTCACATCGGGCCAAAGCAATCACTGGAGTTCTCTTCCAGATCCTCTGCGACGCCCCATTTTCTTGTCGTGTGTATGGAACTTCTGTCCTTTCTAGCCCAGAGCCACAGCTGGGTCACCTTGACATTTCTCCTGCCTACCAAACTGCTAATCCTGGAATGGGCTTGCATCCTTCTGAAATACACCCTCGAAGTCAGTGATACATTTTAAGTGGCTTCACATAAAAAGGATGACACGCTTTATTTCCAGACTTCCAGAACATTCTCAAAGTCCTCTTAGTCGACTGTATTCTGTTGATGAATGCCCCAGAGTTCTGCAGTACAGCAAACATCCAGCTGGGAGGCAACATGGAATTACAGTTTTTTCTTCTTGTGGGCCTCTCCCTTAACACATTCAGGTGTGAGAGAGGTTATCTTCCACTTTCTTCCTCCAGGGGAGCAAAAATCTACGACCCCAAAATATATCATTTTGATGAATGGTTGATTTCATGAGAGGGACTCTGAAGGCTGGGTGGAGGTTGCTTCAGAAATAGACATTTACATAAAAACTTCCCTCTGTAAGGGCATCTCCCTCACTGTCCCAGGAAGATCTCATTTCTATTCAACGGAGAAGGCAGAACTTATTTCTGCACATCTTTGTTTACTCTGCCTTCCTGGTAAACTCCCTGACTAACCTTCTCTATCTCTTGCTCCCCTTTCAAGCTTCTGTCTCAGCTCAGCTATTTGAGATGGCGTCTGGAGTGACACGGTGAGTGACTTAGTCATGCTGGGTCCCATGAATACCCAGGAAGTAGCCAGGCTGTTATTAAAACTTCTTTGTGGGTTTTTTTTTTTCCTTGTCAATCTGTCGGATGCTTGTTTGATCATTTGATCTCTAGAAGAACCCAGAGGGGTGTTGGATGATTTTCTTTGTTGGATGATTTTCTTAACAATTCATAAAGAGAGGGGCCTTCTCCACCTGCCTTTCTTTCCCAGTATCTTCCTCAGTTCTCCAGAAGCAGGAGAAGGGGGTTAAAGAACTGGCTTCAAAAAACCCTGCAGGTCTAGCCTCTGCTGCTGTCTCCTTGAACTTGGACCAGGAGATAATTAGGGCTTTCTGACCTCAACTATGGGTCTTAACTGCAAATCAGGGACCACAGGGGAACTAAAGAACCACTTACTATTCTGCTGCACAGTTTTTTTCAATCAAATATTTCCAGTTTTTTCCACATGCCTTTTTCTCCAGCCATATTAATCCCACCTGCTCTTGGATCCCATGTCTCTGGTTTTGATATTCCTGCCACCTGCCATGTCTTCCTGTCACCCTGTCCCCTGTAGCTTCCTGAGAGCCTCGTTGGAGTAGCTGGGCGGGACTGACCTAAATGCTCTGGCCCTCCAGGTCGGCGTCCCTGTTGATCACATGTGTCCTTACATCATCATGCCTCACAGTGAATCAGGTGGTTCATTTGTCTGCCCTCTCAGCCAGACTGCATTTCCTAGACGTAGGACACAAGTCACATCTAGTTATACCTGCATCCCACGTAGCAAACTCCTGACAGCCTGGGCTGAAAATTGCCTCTCGCACTTTGACTGGCAGAAAGGAGTTGATTTCTCATCTAGGAGAAGTCCTGGATAATTTCCTAGTTGCAATTTAGGGTTTTCCTTTTCCTTGTAAGTCAAGAGCAGCAGACTGATTTTAAGGGTTGGTTTGACAATTCCCCAATTGACTTAGATTCTGCAAAATGGTTTCATTTGAAACATTCCATTTATCTTTGAAACAGCTGAGTGAACTAAATTTTTTTTAAAGATTTATTTATTTATGCATACAAGAGCTGAGGTACAGGCCAGAGATACAGGGGTTGAGAGGATCCACCAGAGACAGAGTGGGGAACAGAAAAGGCAGATTGACTGAAATACACTGCGGAGGGGAGCAGCGGGCATGACAAGAGAGGTCTACCTTGCCATGTGGGTTGCTCCCTGGCCGGGGGTGGGGGGGGGGATTGAACTCATGCTGCAGAGGCTGCAAATTGCTTCATAGTGTGGTGCTTAACCCTTTGTGCCACCAGGGAGGCCCTGAACTAAATTTTTAAAGAAGGAGCGTATAGAAGAAAGTGTAAGTGACTTGTCCAAGGTTGCCTATGTGGTGAATGGTAGCAGGACCCTGTTCCTGTTGCCTCTTTGCCCAGAGCTCCAATATTCTTCCCTCAAGTCACTTTTCAGGGCTCACAATGTGGGGAAGTAAATGACCTGCCCCTCCTTGCCCAGGGTTTCAGTGAGTGAGGGTAGCTAACTCGGTTTGGTCCCCTCCCCATCTGGCTGGTGACTCTCTGGATATATGGCATCAGGCAAATCATTAACCTGTACCTCCACCTCAGGTTCTTCATTCTGAAAATAAAGATGCCAGTAGATGCCAGTTGCCTCAAGTGGTGTGAAGATGAATGAGACGATGCAGGAAAGTGTCCTGGGCTCATGGGATGGAACGCCGAGCAGAAGCACAAAGTCTAATTACAATTTCTTAACAATTTCGAAGGCGCCTCTGGGAAGGTTGCTCTTGCGCCTAAATTTGGAGAGGATGCCTGTCTGGGACAGAAACTTTTCTCTCTACCAGTAGTTCCAGGGACCGCCTGCTTATGTTGGTCTCTGTGGCTCTGCTCTGATCCAGAGACCCCCTCATGTGGATTCCCCAAATTCCCTTGTTCTTGGAATATTGTCTTGGTGCCCACTGGTCAAGCTACCACACAGAGTCAGGCAGGAGGCCTCTCGCCAGGGTAAAAGTCTAGGTCTGAGGAACATACTAGGAATCTAGTATCTGCTGAAAACAGCAGGCAGATTTTATGGTGAGATTAACATAACCAGCTAGACCACCTTAACAGAAAGGTAAGAGAGAACAGGAACTAGGGATAGACAGGATGCTTTGATCAGCAGGGAACAAGAGGGCTCCCCAGGCAACAGCCCCTATTCACTCCCCCCAGCTTGTGCCAGACAAGTATGCATCCCCAATACACATCCCCCCCACATACAATTATGCATCCCCAATACACAACCCCACCACATGAGGTTATGCATCCCCCATACACATCCCCCCCACATACAATTATGCATCCCCAATACACAACCCCACCACATGAGGTTATGCATCCCCCATACACATCCCCCCCACATACAATTATGCAGCCCTAATATACATCCCCATCATGTCCATTTCTCCATGGACTTGCCCACCTTCCTTGAACCTGATCCCCAAAAAATGTGAGACTGCCCTTGGAAAGGTGCTGCACTCCTGAGGTGTGAGCCCTTCTAGGTCTCTCTCTCTCTACTTGGGTTTGAGTTGCCTTTCCTCCATCCCGTGCTGCCCTCAATCCTGCCGCCCTGCGAGGTGACACCCTCAGGTGTCCTCAACCCAGAAGTCAGAGCTTCTGGAGGACTGCCCCATCTTCATGCCCATGGGATGGGCAGGGGCACCCATTTAGGACACGTATCAGATGGAGATCTATTCATTTTAGGAGATTTGGGTGCAATCCCTCATCAAAGAACTCCGTGTGGTGCAAAGCAATGAGGATGGAAGAAGCCCTCTGAGGCCCTCCAGGAAAGGAGGGTCTTCAAACCTTCGAACCTTCAGACCTTCTCCTTGGCCTCCCGCCTTTGAAGGCAGTGTGAGATCTGCTTCTTGGAGTCACTGCTATCATCTTGAGACCTGGCATCCCCGAGTCCCCATAGTCACACTGGAGTTCTTATTTGTGAGAAATAGAAACTTTAGCTTAGGTCACCCTTCATGCCCCCTGGGGCTGAGGAGCAGGTACTCCCATCTGATCCATGGCCGCATCCACCACGATGTGGGGCAGGACCAGGAGGGCAGCTGCAGATCTCTGACCTGGTATGTTACTGTCGAGATTTTGGAACACTGAATTCTGTAGGGAAAATCTTGGGCTTTGCTCATTTTCTATCTTGCTGGACTTCCTTCTGGTCACTCTGCCCCAGCTACCCATCAAACAGTTGCTCCTGAATTCGGGAATAAAACCAGAACTGGCTGCAGTTTCCATGCAGGAAAGAGGTGAGCCTGGTCTTTGCTCTTTCCTGTTTTTCAGCTTCCTCATCCAGATTTCCAGAGCCCTCCATGTCCCTGACTGTCTGCTCTCCCTTCCCCCATCACTGCCTCCCGGACCAGACACTCCTTATTCATTCAACCTCCTGTCTTTTCAGTCCTGGTTCTTCAGAAACCTAGTTGGTGGTGGCTTCATGTGCTACCTCCACAGGTGGCCCTGACATTTTCACAAACTGGAGACAGTTCTGGGCAGAATTGCTAGAAACCAGCTAGGCTTTTGACATCCTCCTACTGACCTTTCCTGTTCATTTCTACCATCCACTTCTAAAGTGCTTCAGGCACCTGTGCCTCCTTTGCTGTTCAGTGGGGTATCATTTTTAATCCCAAGGCACTCAGTTGTTGTTTTTCTGCAATGGAGATAGCAATGCTTTGTCTGATCAGAAATCGAGGATTCTACCCTCTAATCTTTTTGGATCCTTCTGGCTGTAGATTCTGTTCCTCGCCATGCACTACTGAAGCCCTTTTCTTTCTTGCTCTACAAAATATACCATCATTTCAGCTCCCTGAGCAATGCTGTAAAGGGTAATAATGTCAATTTAGGTTGTTAGTTCCCTCAGATTATTTGCACTTTCAGAGAGGATTTGTGGGGGAAATGCTGAGAAGTTTGAGACCCTTTGCTGGAACCCAACGTGGGCAGTTAGCTATTTGACCTTTGTGACCCATCTCTTCCTGTGATGTGCAGATTAGGGTACCCAGAATTAGACAAGGCTTTCAACATTTAATGATTAGCAGTGGAAGGGAAATGAGAGATGAAATAGTTGTCTCATAAAAACAATAGAACTTTAAGAGCAAATGTAGTCCGCCTCTAGGGAAGCAGGACATCTTCCTGAGATCTGTAAGAGGCCAGCAGATCCCTGGAGATACTGAAAGGAGTGTTAAAGCAGCTGGACTAATTAAAATGTCCCCCAAATAACCACAAATTGGGAAGATCCATGGCAAAAGGGATGCTTCAAGGACCATTGGTTTGCCTGTAAGGGTTATGATTTCAAGTGATAAAGTTGATTGGAGAACCTCCTAGGCATTACGCAGTCTGGAGAAGACCTAAAGTTGGCTTTCTCTGTATGTGAGACAGAAACCTGCATGTTGGTCGCTTTTCAATACAGAGAAACTCAGTCCTCATGAGACTGAAATGTGCTGGTGCTTGGGTAATTAGGACTCCTTCCCAGCCAAATGAGAAAGTTGGCTTTTCCTTCTGCTTGGAAAGAAAGTCAAATGGACATAGAAACTTACCTATGAGCCAACTCATTAAGAGAAATAACAAATGAATTAACAGAAATTCTTTTAATTCACAGTATGTGTCCACAATCACTGATGACATGGCTATATGTACATCAAGTCTCACTTTATCAGATTAACTTTTACTTTTGCCTCTTAAGTCTTTGTTTTCTGGTTCTTCCCTCAGTGATTAATGATGTGCTGTTACTTCAAAGCCCCCAAGCCTAACTCTGGTGAATAACCATTGCTTTGCTTCCCGATGTAATCATTGATGGTGATGGCATTAATGGACCATGGAGTAGTTGGCACCCACATGTGGATGGCCTGATTTAGATTAGCCCCCAGAGTGATCCAGATTATTGTTTGGTGATTTGTCCTGACAGGAGCTGACATGCCTGGACTTTGTAAACCAGTTGTTCTAAATCACTGTTTAGTATGAGGTGAGAAGTACAGAAAGAATAGGGATAGTAGTCAATATTTGTTCTGTAATTTTCCTTTTTTCAATTTTTCTTTTCTTTTAAAGATCTGTTTTATTTATTTATGCATACAAGAACTGAGATGCAGGCCAGAGGTGGGGGAAGTGTGTGTGTGTGAGAGGATTCACCAGAAACACAGTAAGGAGCAGAACAGGTGGATCTACTGAAATCCTCTGCTGAGGGGAGCAGCGGGTGAGACAGGAGAGGTCTGCTGTGCCATGTGGGTCAGCTCCCTGGCAGGGGATTGAACCCATGCAGCAGTGGCTGCCGACAGCTTGACAGCGCTGAGACCTTAACATCTGCACCACCAGGGAGGCCCTTGTTCTGTAATCTTTCTTTCTTTCTTTCTTTCTTTCTTTCTTTCTTTCTTTCTTTCTTTCTTTCTTTCTTTCTTTCTTTCTTTCTTTCTTTCTTTCTTTCTTTCTTTCTTTCTTTCTTTCTTTCTTTCTTTCTTTCTCTCTCTCTCTCTCTCTCTCTCTCTCTCTCTTTCTTTCTTTCTTTCTTTCTTTTTTTTTTTTAAGATTTATTTATTTATACAAGAACCGGGGTACAGGCCAGATTCATGGGAGGGTGAGAGAATTCACCAGAGACAGAGCGGGGAACAGAACAGGCAGACTGACAAAATACACTGCTGAGGGGAGCAGCAGGTGAGACAGGAGAGGTCTGCTTCACCATGTGGGACCCTCACCCGGCAGGCTGGGATGGAACTGGCGCTGCAGAGGCTGTGGGCAGCTTATCAGTACTGCACTCAACTGCCTGCACCACCAGGGGAGGCCCTTGTTCTGTAATTTTCTTAACAAGTATCTTGGAGGTGCTGCTGCTGCATGCCAGGTGCTTACCAGGTTCTGAGAAATTGTAGGAGGAGGGATTAGAAGATGAACAAGACACTAATTCTGCTCTGACAGGGTTTACTTGACAAAAGAAGAACCCAGGTCCCATATCCTATTTTATTCAACTCAGGAAAAGGCCTGGAAAGCACCAAGGTTTAAAATGCTGGGACAGTTCGGACCACAGTGTATAGACTCATAGTAAAGATGGCCAGCCAGTGACGAAGGGTGGAAAAAGTAGGAAAAGTCACTCTGTTCACGTCCTAGTTCCTCTGTGACAAAGGGCCCCAAACGGAGGGGCACAAAATGTTAGGAATTCATTCTTTCACATCTGGCAGCCAGAAATAAAAAATTCAAGGTGCCAGCAGGGTGAGTGCCTTCCTGGGGGTTCAGAGGGAGTATCTGTTCAAGCTTCTCTCAGCTGGTGAGCCTTGCCTTGCTGTGCATAACTCCGATCTCTGCACCCATGGTCACTGGGTCCTGATCTCTGCACCTGCCTCTGGTTATTTAGGTCTCTAATCCCAAAAATGTCTTCTATTCATTTGGAGGAGGAAGGCTAGAAAGCAAATTGACCAAAGAACTCCATTCTTACTCAGAGGAAGAAACAAACAACTGAGGAGGATGTATTTTTGATGAGTCTTCAGAAATTGTGATTCTATTCAAATCAGCCATACCAATGGCTTAGTTTCTTTCCTTAGGAGAAGTGAACAACTGCTGCTGTGTTAGTCAGAAGAGTCTAACTCATATCGCAGTCATCAGTAACCCCAAGTCTCAGTGGCTCCAGGCTCCACTCATGATGTCTCAGCTCCCATTTTTCTCTCAGGCTGCAGGCCAGCAGGGGCCACCGCTCAACACGGTCAGTCAGCAACCCCAGCAGGCCGGGGCCTCCACGTTGGCCTAGACTTTAAAGATCCCTGCGGCAGGGGCCGGGAACATGAGGTCCCACGGTGGCTGTCAAGGCTCCTGCTCATGTGTCATGATCTCAGCAGAATCCATGGTCAGGCCCAACTCTAAAGGGTGGAGTAGGGTGGAGAAGAACACCTGGAGGGAGGAGAATTGAGCTCAGATCCCTTCAGCTCTGGTCACCACACACCCTCTCCATTTTCTCTTCAGTTCAGGGGGAGAGAGGCTTCTCCAGTGCAGGATGGAATTTTTTTTTTTGTTTGTTTTGTTTTGTTTTGTTTTTGTTTTTTTTAAAGTTTTTCTTTTTAAAGTTTTATTTTTTATTTTTATTTTTTTTAAAGATTTATTTATTTATTTATACAAACCCTGGGCACAGTCAGAAGCGCGGGAGGGTGAGAGGATTCACCAGAGCCAGAGTGGGAAGCAGAACAGGCAGACTGACGAAGTACACTGCTGAGGGGAGCAGCGGGCGCGGCAGGAAAGGTCTGTGCGCCATGTGGGACCCTCCTCCGGTGGCCGGGGAGCAGCCGGGGATCGAACCGGCACTGCAGAGGCTGCGGGCAGCTTCGCCACCCAGCGCTCAACCGCTGCGCCACCGGGGAGGCCCCAGGATGGAATGTTGACCAATAAAACTGAACCCCATGCTAAGCAAACCGATTGAACACGGCCGTGTGTGATACACCACGGTTAAGCAAAGACAGGGTGGAAGGACAAAGGCTACAGGCGATCCCTGCAATAGTCTTATGCTTAGTATTCAATACTCTAGGCTCCCAAGCGTGCTAGTTAATATCGAGGATGTAAAATAACCTTTCTCCTTAAGCTGGCTATTTATCTCGTTTATCCTTTTAGACCTTATTAGAAAACGTGGCCCAGGCCGGGCAAGTAATGCAATTCACGAGAAACCCCTGAGGTGGTCACGTTTCCCCTGCTGGCGCATTTTGAGTCTGATCTCTCTCCGGGAAACAGTGCATGGAAACTTCTGAACTATTACTTCCTTATTTTTGTGACTGCAGGTTTCTTTTTGGCTTTTTTTTTTTTTAAATAAGGTGGAAAGGGCACCATTATTTTCTTTATCCTCATGGGAAAGTGTTTAGTCGGGAGGGAAACAATCTGATTTAGGTGATGCTGAAGGATAATCCTGAATCAAGTTTTACTTACATAGACGTGTGCGCGTTTTGTTACAGAAATGGATCCATTTGCGACAGGCTGGCACGGCCTGCAGTGGGAAAGCTTCTTTAACTCCTTTCCGGCTTCGGATGGAGATGTTTCTGAGATGGCACAGGTGGTGTGGTAGGGGCAGGAACCTCCGACCACTGTTTCCACGCAGCAACCACAGTGCCAGCCGCACCGCTCTCTTCTTCACATGGGTTTTGCCGCAGAAGAAGCCCGTGGACTTGGCACACTGGCTGTTTGCAATTTTCTCCGGCCTTTTCCTGAAGGAGGCACCATCACCAGCATCCATGTATCCACAGTTCCGACCCTCTTGGCGCACTTAACCATGCCACTTTCTGCAAACGAGGCCCTTATCAGGCCACATTTTAGTGGTGCCTCAAGATTCCCCAGCGGACGCTAACGGTGAGGATGCACTGAAATGAACAGAGAAGAAAGCACTGGCTTCCATTCTAAAAAGCAAACATACAATAAAAGCTAAACCAGAAAACCACACCTTGTCTTTTTTCTGCAGAACAAAGGGCTTGCAGGAGAGCAGCTCCCAGCTGAGCTGCAGTGCATCTGCCACACAAGGACGACTCTGAATAATGATCAGTTGCCTTCACAGAAGGAACTCCACGAGCCTCACAAGAATGGTGCACTTAATAATTAGACGTAGGAGCAGGAGCTGGCCTTCCAGGTTGCTTTGTCATTACTCATTCAACCACGGGTGCCGTCTGCGGGCCTGTGACTTAACAGCCTGAGAAGGATTCTCTGCCAAGCCCCATAAATAATGTTTGCCCAACGAGCCTGAGATGTACATGGCATATATTTAGGTCCACGTGGGAGGCTGGATGTGGCAAGTGCCTTCAGTTTACAGAGAATTTGTACCCAGTTGTAGGTGAGGGATGCACTGTCCATGTGGCAGCAAGCCCATGCCCTCTGGAAACAGCTTCTTGTTCTTCATAGGAGGCTAACTCGGGTAATGGAAGGCGTGTGACAGTTAAGTCTTATCCACTGACATCTATTTTGTTTCAGTCTTTACTTGTCATGAAATCATGCTTTCAGAAATGACTCCAGGTCTGGAGTCTCAAACACACGGCCAGCCAGGTGGCTTGTGTCTACTGTCCTCGCCTCGTTTCACTGCCCACGGTGGAGGCCAGCCTTCGGTGCAGAAGGTTTGGCAACAGCGTGCAGTGAAGAATGTGTGCAGAGTTCATCCTGTGTTATAATTCCTGAGGAGCCAGTGGCATCGATGTCATTGCCCATGTTTGTTTTATGTCTGTGCCTTGTGTATGTTTCATTGTGCTAATTTGTGTGAAAGCACCTAGCACAGTGCCTGCATACAGTAGGTGCTCAATAGTTGGCAGTTTCCTTCTCTCTTCCCTTTCCTAAACTCTGCTGCCCAGCAGCTGTGATGTCAGTCTGGAGCATCCTAACAACGTCCCGAGACTCTCTTGGGAGGAGTTAATATTCATTCCCAGGTAATGCTCCTTACTTGAGTGTGTCGTCTTGCACCGGCCATCATAGCGCACCGACCGTCATATAGTCCCAAGGAGTCAGAGGCAAACAGAAAAACCTGAGGTTGATGAGGCTAATTCTGAAGGATTAGCAGACTAACAGGCCCGGCAGTTAGCGTCCCTGGGTAGGCTACCGAAGAATAGCAATTAGGATGAGTGAATTTCACCGCATATGGGCCTGGCAGGGAAACACAGAGGATTGCATCAGACTCCTGGGGCAGCCAGGGAATGTCAAGTGCAAGAGACAGAAGGAAACCACACAGCTTGCTCTTTGAAGGTTAATTCTTTCACTTTGTGGTGCAGCTCTTCACCTCCAGAGTCAGGCCAAGGGGGGATTCTCTGGCACTGTACATATGCTCCGTATTGTAGCGGGGAGTGGGGCGCCTCTCCAGTGCTGTCCTTTTGCTGTGCTGCCTGCGGACTGACGGGCACTTAGTGCTGTTTCCAGCAAGCATGCACTGGTCTCCATTCTCTGCGCCTCTCTGCATGGCCCACATTAGCAAGGTCACATGAGTGGACGTGTCTTTTCTCTGCCATCTGGTGATTCATTCTTCCTTCCCCCCTGCCTGAGCCGTGAGAGCTGCTTGCGAGCTGCCAAGTCAGATGGAGAAGACACTGCCTGTGACCTGCAGACCCAGGGCGTCTTCAGGGCCTCCTCATCTGCTCAAACCATGGGCGAGGGCTGAGTTGAGATTTTTAAAAATCCCACAAAATGAACACTCTAATTAGTCAAAGAATTGGTAAGTAAAGTGGCAGGTGCCCATGCGGTAGATCCAGCCACAGTGATGGGGAAAGGTAAAGGATTCATACTTACTTATTTTTATGTTAAAATGGACTTAAAAATGCTTGTATTGGTTTCCTAGGGAGTTATCACAAATGACCACAGACAGAGTGTTTTAAAACAACAGGAATGCATTCTCCCACAATTTTGGAGACGAGCAGTCTAAAATCAAGATGTTGGCAGGGCTGGTTCCTTCTGGAGGCATGATGGAAAATTTGCCTCCTATCTCTTTCGACTTGTGATGTTGCCAGTAATCCTTGGCCTTCCTTGGCTTTCAGTTAACCTCCCTCCAATCTTTGCCTCTGTAGCCACATGGCATTCTCCTCTGTGGCTCTGTTCCTGTGTCTAAATTTCCCTCGTTATAAAGACACTAGTCATTGGGTTAGGGTCTAACCTAATCCAGTATGAACTCACCTTAACTTGATTATATGTGAAAATGAAACCCTGTTTCCAAATAAGGTCACATTCCTAAGTACTGGGGATTAGGACTTAAACATATCTTTTTTGACAGACACAATTCAACCTAAAGTCCAACAGCAAGATAGTAAAAATAGACTTTTTCAATAAATGGTGCTAGAACAATTGGATATCCATTTGCGAAATAATAATAATAATAAATAGAAAAGAAAAAAGGAATCTCAACTCATATCTAAAATTCTAAAAAAAATTTAAATGTATTATAAGCCTAACTATAAAACCTAAAACTATAAAGGCTTTAGACAAAAATATGAATAAAAATCTTTGTGATGACCTTGGACAGAAATTGCTTAGCATTGACACCAAAAGCACAATCTATCAGAGAACAAATTGATAAATTGGATTTTACCAAAATAAAAAAACTCTTGCCCTTCAAAGGTCATTTTTAAGAGAATGAAAAGGCATACTGCAAAGTGGGCTTTGCAAAGCATATACCTGCTAGAGGACTTGTATCCAGAATATAAAAAGAAATCTCAAAGCTCAAGAATAAGAAAACAACCCAATTAAAAATGGGCAAAACACCTAGCAAAAATCTCCACCAGAGAAGATATATGGTGGCAAATAAGCATATGAAAACATGTTCAATATTATCAGTCATTGGGGTATTATAAATAAAATCACAATGAGATACTACAACGTTCCTAAATTAATTTATAAAATGAAAAAACAAAACAAAAGTGATTATACCAAGGGTTGGTGAAGATGTGGAGGAAATGAAATTCTCAGTCACTGCTGGTGGGAATATGAAATGATAAAGGCTTTGGAAAACAGTTTGGCAGTTTAAAGAAAAGAAAAAGGAAAGTATATACCTACAACATGATTGTAGCCATTCTATTCCTAAATACCTACTGCCTAAAAGAAAAGAAAATATGGGTCCTTGAAAAGAACAAATGTTCATAACAGCTTAATTTGTAAATACCAAATGCTTCAAACAACCAGATATGCATCAACATATGAATTGCTATGGATTGTGGAAAGTTATACAACAAATTCCAACATTGACTGCGACTATATTTGGTCAATAAGTAATTAAGGTTAAATGAGGTCATAAGGGTAGGGCTCTGAACTGATAGGATTAGTGTCCCTATAAGAAGAGACACCTGTGTTCCTTCATTGTCTCCAACATGTGAGGATATAATGAATCTGTGGCCAACTGCAAACCAGAAAGAGTCCACACTGGCATTCTTATGGATGTCCAGCCCCCAGAACAAAGAGAAAATAAATTTCTATTAAGTCATCCAGACTGTGACATTTGTTGTGGCAGAGTAAGTGGACTAATACATGAGAGAATACAGTGTGATATATCTACACAATGGAATACTACTCAGCAACAAAAAACAATGAACTATTGCCATACACATGACATGGATGAATCTCAAAATAATTCTGAGTAAAAGAAGCCAGACTCTCATTCACAAAAAAGGCACACACTGCCAGATACCATTTATATGAAACTCTAGAAAATGAAAACTAACCTGCAGTGATAGAAAGTACTTAAGTGGTCACGTGGGAATGGCGGTATAAGCAAGGATGCGAGGGAGGTATTACAGTGCATACCAGAAAATGTGGGGGTGATGGGTATATTCACTACCTTGCTGGTGCTGATGATTTCATTGGGGTATTCCTATGTCAAAATATTTTATTTTTAAAGATTTATTTATATAAGCCACTGGGTACAGTCAGAAGCGCAGGAGGGTGAGAGAATTCACCAGAGCCAGAGGGGAGAGCAGAGCAGGCAGACTGATGAAATACACTGCTGAGGGGAGCAGCGGGCGGCAGGAGAGGTCTGCGCACCATGTGGGACCCTCGCCCGGTGGCTGAGGATCAAACCGGCACTGCAGAGGCTGCAGGCAGCTTCGCAACCCAGCGTTCAACCGCTGCACCACTGGGGAGGCCCTGTCAAAATATTTTAAATTGTATATTTTAAGTATGTGTGGTTAATTGTGTACTAATTATACCTCAGTGAAAAATGTATTGTATGCCTCTTTTATGTCAGATGTGTTGCTACCTGTTTTCATGGACTATTCAGTTACTTTTGAAAGTACTACGTGGTAGGAATAAAAGTGAATTTCTGGGAAGAGTAATATACCTATAGAGTAGGAAGTATTTTGGGGAGAGGGGGAGCAGCGGAAGAGTGAAAGGAAATGCTGAGTGGACGTAGTGATGAAGGAGGCAGGATAAAAGGAAGAGATGATGTGGCAGATTGTATTTTCCAGCAATGGGCATGTTATTTTTCTTAAAATGTGGCTTTTACAATTTTCCTATTGAGAGGCAGAGTTTATGTTCTCTCTTCTCTAATGTAGGGGCTTGTAACTGCTGTGACTACATGTTCTGTGACTTCTAAACCCAGATACAGTGACTCAGCTTTTGCCTTTCTGTGATGTTCTCTTGGCACTAGCCCCCATGATGTGAGGAAGACCAAGGAGCCACACAAGTGAGGCTTGTTGATCGCACCATCCACGTCTTAGTTGATGGTCATTACCAATCACCGCACACATTGGTGAATAAGGCTTTGGATAAGTTGAAACCGCCCCCACCCCCCCCCCCCCCCCGCCTTTGAGTCTTCCCAGCTAAGGTCCTGACATTGTGGAACAGAGAGGAGGTGTCACTGATATATCCTTCCTGAATTCCTGACCCACGAAATATCTGAACACAATAAAACGATTATTCTTGTTGGTTTTGTTTTTTATTATAATTAGTCTTTTTCCTGGTCCCTTATTTAGGTTTTCTAAATTCCTGCTATGAGTGAGACCATCCGGTATTTTCCTTTTTTTTTTTTTCTGGCTTATTTTGCTGAGCATGATGCCTTCCAACTCCATCCATGTTGCTGTGAATTGCGTGGGTTTATCTTTTTTGATTGCTGAGTAATATTCCATAGTGTATATGTACCACATCTTCTCGATCCAGTCATCTATTTTTGGGCATTTGGGTTGTTTCCATAGCTTTGCTCTTGTAAATTGTGCTGCTTTAAACATAGCATAGGTGCCCTTTTGAATTAATGTTACCTTTGGGTAAATACCTAGGAGTGGAATTGCTATAAACCAGAGACACACTATGGGGGGGCAGGGAGGAGGGATTAGGGTCAAAATGAGGGGTTGGGAATTGTATGGGGACTATAACCAAGATGAAAATGCAAACATTGTGCAAAAATGAAAAATCATGTAAAAATATATAAAATAAAATAAATGATTATGCTTTTGCACTGCTACACTTGATGTATCTTTTTATGCAACAAGTGAAATGCATAATAGGGAAGAAGGAAGAAATAGAAATGATAAAAGCTAGGCTGCAGGCTTCCTGAACAATAAGAAAAGATCCATATTCAGTATACTGTTTATTGGGAGTGGTTACTCTCAGAGAAGTGGTTAAATGCTTTCTGAGATAGGAAGTAGCCCTTGTCATCAAGGGTACTAGGAAAGTGACCCTCAAGGCTAGGGCATTGGAGTGGTAGAAACTCCCTCGTCATCATTGTCGGACAATGCTTACAAATCTAATAGTGTAGCAAAACAAATGAGGCTGAATTTGCTAGCTTCCTGTCTCAAGAAGAATGAATTAAGAAAAATTGTATGTGGGGTGGATATTGTAGTTTGTTGTGTCGGGCAACACCACACTGACAAAGAAACGGGAGTCGTGGAGCAGGCTACATAATGCAGGATGCTACTGATCCTGGCCCTTTTATTGACACATGGTATTGGTTGTAAGGAGGGGAAGCAAAAGGAGATTATAGAAAGGGGAAGGGTGTAGAAGATTAGGGATTGTGAGTCTGCCCTCCAGACACTTCTTACCTACTTGAGGACACACTCTAATCCCCAGCCATGGTTTTAATCTTATCAACAAGGTGTTCCACTGATCAGCTTCTGGGGTCCCTTGCCATACAATGGTCCTCGGCCCCCTGCGCATTCCCGGTCATACCTCGTGATGTATAAGGGTCCTCAGCGGCACCCCTCCACCCCCCCGCGCTCAGGACATACCTCGTAATGCATAACTTCCCAGCATGATCCATAACTTCCCAGCATGATCCAGCTTGGTGCTCTTGTTTGATTTGAAGGGCTGAAGGTTTGGGCTCCTGTACCTAACTGGCTGGGCCATTTTGACCTTGTTTAGGTGCCAAAATGGCGGCCGAATAGGCTGCCTAGGAGTAGCAGACCCACAGTAGTTAATTACACATACTATAAACTAGTACTTACATTTTTTGCACAAAGTGAATCACAGGAGAGCTATGTCTTATTAGATCATTTGAAGAAAGGGAATTCCTTGATCGAATTTTGTCTTCTACTTCTATCAGCGCTTCAGCCTTAGAACCAAACAGAAGTATTCCAAATCCAGATATTTATAGAAAAAATGATCTTGAAAGTTCTTAAACTTTATTATGAAGTTGACAAATGGATTTGAGGATGAGTTCATCTGTAGTAAGAACTACTTATATAAAGTGTATCCTATTGTTCATGTAGTCCTGACATGGAGGTCAAGTTCTGCATCACTGGTGTAACAGTAACAGCCCTTAGTTAATATGCCTGCACTGATTTTGACTCATGTGAACTTTGTTTTCAGGACATGTAAATTCTTTCTTGGTGAGCCACTTTGTCTTTGCTATATGTCATGTTGGGATAGTATACTTATTTGATTCCGAAGATTCATTGCTAATCTTTGCTTATGTTCTCATTCAGAATACAGTTTCAGAAAGTCTTATCAATTGGTTTCTACAGAGGACCTATTTCTCTCCAACATGTAAGGGGCTACTTGCTTTGCCCTTTACAAAAGAAATGGCTGAATAGTTTTAAAGCCTTCTCGTCTAACATGGCTAAACACTGCATTCATTTTGGAGGTGATGAGGTGTTCTTTCCAGAGGCACCTGCATTTGTGGTAAACTGTGGCAGTGGAAAGGGAATTTTCAAACTCATTTGGAGGGAAGAGTCTGCTTTATCTTAGAGTGTGAGCTGAAATGGATCTCCTGTTCTGTGTTTCTCTCATACTTCCTGTATCACACCATTAAACACCCTCCCAGGGACCACGAGCTCCAGGAGATGGTTTGATCGCTTCATGCCCAGTATCCTGGGGACCACATTTGCAGCATGTGGGGCATGATAACCTCCTAGGGTTAGGATAACAGCTGTTCCCAGTTTTAACACACAATAGAAAGTGAAATAGCCACTAATTATCCTCAGGGCTAGTGATGGAAAGGAATAACGATGTAAGGGTTGGTTTGTCCACATTCACATAACCGGTATGTGGGGGAGCCTTGTTTGGACTCAAGTAAATGAGTTGTTTCTGTTGTTAGGTTTATTTACCTTCACATATCACATTCTACTCTTAAAGAGGGTGTGTGAGGCTGCCTTTCATGGGAGGTAAGAGTTTGCTGAAGGTTGAAGATGAGACTAGCCTGGTGATTAGTGTATGACATAATAAATTACCGAGTACGTTCTTCTGGCTCCCAGATTATGATCAGCCTTTTCACACATTTCCACCAAAGTGCCCTTGGCACAGGAAAAGAGTCACAGGACTGCTCTACTGAGAGAGCAACACCAGCCTGAGTAGGCTGGTAGCCTAATCTTCCTATGTTTGAGAGAGAGAGAAAGAGAGAGAGAGAGATAGAGAGAGAGAGGTTCTCAGTGTGGTCCTGGGGCCAGCAGTATACTCAGCAAACTATCTTGTTCATATTTTTTTTTCTCCATTGCCAAGTTTTACAAGATAAAGTATCCTGTTGTAACAGGAGTTCAAAGAAAGTGGCCCCTTCCATATGAACACACTGAGCACTTATTAAGCCATGCACAAAGGACTATGTTAGTTACCATGGGAGAGGAATGATGAGTAAACTATGGTCCCAGCCTTCTGTGTGCTCATCCAGTATTGCGCTATGCACACCGGGGTGTGTGTGTGTGTGTCCATATTTTTATGTACATATTTCTTTTGCCAGTAGGAAGAGATGAAAGAACAGTGGCTTACCTCCTTGGTGGTTCTGTGCAATACTTTTTCACAAAGTGGAAAACGGGTTAAATCCACCGGTGTATCATTGATGTTACCAAACAATCCTTTGTTCATTTCAAAATGGGGGAATGAAGAGTTTTCCTAAAAAGCTTACGTTTCAACCATTTGGATCTTGGGGACAGTAGATGAAACAGAATGCACAGCCTCACACCTAACTTATTGTTTTTGCTTTAAGCATCAGCCCCAGCCCCAAGAACCTAAGGGTAAATCAAGTCACAAAGCTACCTCAGACCTGCCCACCAATTATAAAAATATGCAATAGCCTTTCCCTTCTATTTAACTTTTATTAAAAGAAGTGCTAAGGTACTGAGATGCAGTACATCATATTTATTACCAAAATTATTAACAAATATACAAAACTTATACATGTAATTTTCTTACATCCATTTATTCTCTATAATACTGATTTTTGTTCAAGTAGATTATCTACAGTATGTAAACATCCCTTGGATTGACCTCACACAGATTAGGAAAGCCTCTAACCCATGCTTTTATCAGATACTTCTTTTTTTTTTTTTTTTTTTTGGCTTTCATTTGTAGCATCTAATCTTCACATTTGGCACATGGAAGAGACACCTACAGTGCAAAAGAGGCAGATTTTCTAGTTTCCTTCGGTTATTTTGCAGGGGCACAGTTAAAGAGCTGAGAGAACAAGAGCACTCCAATGTGAGAGCACTGGATTCACTGCAATGCCAAGAACTCTTGGTTCAGCCATTAAACTTGACCGAAAAGTCAATGCCTCTTCCTTCTCCCACCCCCCACCCTCCCTCATGCAAGGTCGGTTCAGCCTTAACCTTGTCTCAAAAAGGTTAAACGAAATTCCATCCACCCCAGGACCAGCAGGTTAATTTCATGGAGGAAAAATGTTGCAGAGTCCTTTGTGCGGTGACGAGCCAGCAAGACTTTGCAATGGAGATGAAAATAAGATGGAAAAGAAAAAACGGCTATGAGAGTAGAGCTTTCTATCCACTTTGAAGGACCCCAAGGTTGGCCTCTTGGGGTGCAACAGGACCAGGGCCTGGGCGATGGACGCCACAGCCAGGCCGGCTGCCCCACCTCGGCCTCCAAGCCTTCGACTAGTTCACCACGTTCAAAAGACAAAAAGGTATTTGGAGATTCTGCCCCCCTCTTCCTGTGTTTCCTTTCGCTCATTTAACTTAATCTACCCAAGTAAAGCTGATCCAGAGAGAGCTCTGTCCGCCCGCTCGCCCCACCCCCACTCTCCAGCGCGGTATTGCTCACGTGGTGGGCTGCGCCTCTTCCGCGAAGCCGCCGCCGCGCAGAACGGCGGCTTTTTGGCCGCGCAGCTGCCTCCCGGCCTCCGTCACCACAGGGGTGCCGGCCCCTCCGAGCCCCCGTAGAGCTCGGCCAGCTTCCGGAAGCGGGGCCCCCAGTCCGTGAGGAAGTCGAAGCTCTGCTCCGAGTCCGACGTGGCCGACTGCAGGGAGCTCAGCGAGCCCGCCACGGAGCCGTCCCCCTCGAACATGTAGGTCTGCAGGGAGTCGAAGGGGGGGGCCCACAGGTCCATGTCGGCCTCGTAGAGCTTGGCCAGCACGTAGCTGTGGACCGTGCTGCTGACGGCGCACGCCTGAGGCACGTAGCGGGAGAGGCTCTCGATCTCGGGCAGCATGTCCTGCCGCGTCTTGGGGGCGCCCCCCGCCTGCGCCTCCCGGGGGTTCCACATGGCCGCGATGTCGAAGGCCTCCGTGTCCTCCTCGCCGCCGCCCTCGTCGTCGTAGCGCACGATGTTCTCGTGGATGTTCTCCTCGTCGTCGATGATGTAGGGCTGCTTGCGGTGCCGCCGCATGGACAGGATGAGCAGCACCAGCACTGCGGGCACAGAGGGCAGGGGTTACCCGGGCGGCCGGCCCCGCACCCCCCGCTGGAGGTGTTCCTGGGGGCCCCGAGAGGGGAGAGTTTGCGGAATGGGTTGCTCAGAGACAGCGCTTGGCTATTGTTGCAAACCGCCAAGTCGCCCTCGTGGTCGCCTGAGCTGCCCTGTCGAATCTGTGCAGAAGGAGCACTGTGTTTTTTTTTTTTTTCAGATGGTCCTTTTGGAAGTTGCATGTAAAATCCAGTTGCAGGGCCTCCCCGGGGGCGCAGCGGTTGAGCGCTGGGTTGCGAAGCTGCTGCAGCCTCTGCAGCGCCGGTTGGATTCCTGGCCGCTAGGGAGAGCCCCACATGGCGCGCAGACCTCTCCTGCTGCGCCCTCTGCTCCCCTCAGCAGTGTACTTCGTCAGGCTGCCTGTTCTGTTTCCCGCTCTGGCGAATTCTCTCACCCTCCCGCGCTTTTGACTGTACCCAGTGCGTGTATAAATAAATAAATAAATCTTAAAAAAAAAAAAATCCAGTTGCATTTTTGAAATTGTGCACACACACCCAACCACCCGATATGCATCCTGTTGACAAAATGCTTAGCACTATGGCCATGAAGCCAGTCGTGACCTCGGACTTTATAAAGACTTTATCAGACTATATAAAGACTATTAAAGATTTTTATCATGTCAAAATCATCTTTTTTAAAAAAAGATTTATTTATATATACAAGAATTGGTATACAGGGCAGAGGTGGGGTGGTGGTGAGAGGATTCATCAGAGACAGAGTGGGGAACAGAACAGGCAGACTGACTGAAATACACTGGGGAGGGGAGCAGCGGGTGAGGCAGGAGAGGTCTGCTGCACCATGTGGGCAGCTCCCTGGTCAGCTGGGGATCGAACTTGTGCTGCAGAGACTCTGGATTGCTTCATAGTGCTGTGCTTAATCCTTTGCCCCACCTTGGAGGCCCATCATGTGGAAATCTTACCATGCAGGTGGAATCCTGCTTTCTTATGTTAGCATCTTAATAGGATTCTGTTTTGTAAATATAATCATCCGCATGTGCAAATGCATGCAGACATGTATACTAAATATGAGCCAAAGTAAATAAGAGCACAAATGATCACTGTTGTCCAGTAAAGTCAGAGTCTTCAATTATGACTTTTTGGATTCATTACTGTTCATGGAAGAGAGGGAATGAGCAGTGACATTTCACATAGTTCATCATGTTATCAAAGAAGCACCATACTGTTAGATGTGCCCTTGCAGGTTTGGATAAAATTTTATCCCAACAAATGCATTTTTCCCCCAGGATGTGTTCACTGGGGTTTAAAGGAGTGATAGAGATAATCCCATTGAACTATTTATCTCAGTGACTGAAAACATTTTCTAGGAAGTGTGTTGAGGTTTCAGCTGTAGAACTGCTATTGATTTTTTTTTTTTCTGGTGTTCTTTGTTACAGTTGGTGAACAGTGACAGCTTGACAGCAGGGCAAAATAGAATCCCAGTTTATCCAAGGAGAAAAAAAATGGAATACAGCTGTATACCCAGTAAGATTAGGGGCTGCAAAAACTCATAATAATAATTAAAAAAAATTGAATATAGAATGTACTTTTTTTGTAAATTGCAATTAGTGATGTTAACATCTAGTATTTTCCCTAATAGCTTGAGTAACCAAAAGCACACACAGGGAATAATTGTATATTTTTCTCTGTTTTCTCCATGTACAAAAATTTGACTTAAGGACAGAGGATTGTGAGATTTTCGAGAAATGAAGTAATAGGGCCCTAAGGAAGAGGGTGGTTGAATCGGACATTAGAGTTGGGCTATGATTTGGCTGGAAGCAGGTTAGAGAAATGGAATTCTAGGTGAACGTGCTCTGTTTGTGGGATTCAGTAGACAGTTACTAACCTCATCTGTTTTTTAGACATTTTGCTATGTGATGGAGAAACAGTTTTGCAGTGATGTGATTTTTTTTTACATCCAAAGAGATTATAGATACTTGTGATTAATGCAAGTCAGGCAGTGATATGGGCTATCATAGAGTTACAAGTGTTGAGTAGAGGAACTGTTCATCCTTCCTTGGGAACTGGGCAGGCGTGGTGTTTTAGAAAATGCTAGGAGGTAAGATTAGAAAAGTTTTCCAGTATCTGCTGGAAAGAATTCTGATGGTGATGGAGAACTGGGTAGTTTGTACAACCGGTCCATCTCTTGAAAAATAAAGGTTACCACACGTCTTAAAAACAAGTATTATATGGTGCCCCGAAAATCAGATTTTGGGAATAATGGTCCTGTTTAGCTGGAAGACTTCCCTGACAGAAGGGATCAGGATGATTATTCTTCAGCTACTGTAGACACTGTGCATGGGGCCTAGAAAATTTTCTAGGAACTTGAACATCACTTGATGTCAAAATATACTGTGAAATCAAAATTGGTATGTTTAGTTAATTGTCCCCAAACTTGATGAATCAACTGCAATTCGTATCACAGAGTTTCATGAATTATATTTAATGTGAGTTGTGTGCTCTTAGAAATAAGAGTGCCTAAAAATGTGAGGTTTTTATGATAGCTCTGCTCAATTTAGTTCCTGAAAACTGTTCTATACAATTCAAAATATAAGACATAGGGGTTTTGGAGGCACAAAATAAATTGTGCTTTGCACACCTCTTCTAACTTGAGATTCTTGTTGTGCAGTCTTAATATCAGTCTTTCTGAAATGACGACTCCTACTTCTTTGTGGGCCAGGGTGATCTTACAGTCATTTTGCCAGTATGGAATTTTTCCTAGCAGCATTTCTTCAGAGGCCTATTACAGGTTATCCGGATGTGTACTCAAGGATTCCCATTGCCACCTTATGGACACTCAGGGAATTGCAGGAAGGTTTTACCTCTTTTTTTTTTTTTTTTTTCCCCTTCAGTGACCAGAAACCTTAACTCTTTTTGATCCAGGAATCCTAGGACTTAGAGAGTTTACTTATTCCTACTGCTTTTCTCTTCATGTAGCACTGAACTAAAATAAAAATAAGCCACATGTTGTTTAAATGCTTTTTGGAAAGCAAATTCCATGGACTTAGAAATTCAAGTCAAGTGCTGACATTTTGTTAGTAAGTTAGGATCTTCTTTCTTTGGTCGGCCTCAGGCTCATCGTGTAGAACCTGGTATCAGGCGGGTATGTGGTAATCTGTGCATCTGTCTCCTGTAAATCTCTAGTGCTGTGCTTTTTTTCCTTCATAGAATGTTGGGATTTCTTTTGTATTGAATAACATTGCTGTCTACTAAGTCTGTTTTTCTTTACATCTATCTGTCTGTTTGTCTGTCTGTCTGTCGATCTATCTTTACCGTAGAATCATCAGCAGAGTTGGGATGTATGTACAGATACTTTCTTAGTTTTAGGTGTTAAAGTCTTGAGTGTGGAGTTTGCAAACAATTGCATAAGTAGTCTTAAATACAAGGGGGCAGGGTGGCTGCCTTGCAGTAGGACTTGAGAGGAGGCAGTGACGGCCCCTACCCTCACAGCGCTTTCTTGCTAGCTTGTCATTACATCTTTTTTATTTCACCAGGCATTGCTCCTTGTTCGATGACCACAGTGCCTGGGTGGGTGCTCGTGCCCCAAATAGCTTCTCTCTGATATCTAATGATTCACTCCCTCCCTTCTCGCAGAAATGTGTTCACAGGTCCCCTTATCACTGAGACATCCCTGATCACTCTATTAAAATGGCACCTACTCTTCAAGGTGGGGTCTGCCTCTGAGGTTTGACTGTGGGCCCGTCACTACCTCTATGTGATTTAACTACTACTTATCTGAAATGGGGGATTATAAGTAATCATATCTTGTCCAAAATTGCCATTCTGTTTCTAGGATGTGAAAAGGCACTTGCTTTGCTGTGACTGAGCTCTGTGAAGGCCGGGACAAGACTGCCCTATCAATCCCAGCACCACCAGTGGTGTTCCAGCCCACAGTAGCTGCTTGAAAGATGTCTGTGCTCTGGCCTGACCTGAAGGAACTGTCTTAAGTTTCTTCATTTTTTTCACAGCTTTACTCTCCTGGCTTTTTAATAAGCACAGTGTAGAAACCATGATGGCCAAGTGCTGAATAAGCTCTTGCAGGGCCCCGCGGAACGGAAAGGTACCACTTACCTAAGAGGACAAAGATGCAGGCCAGGATGGCGATGAGGGCGCCCCGGCTTAGGCTGACTGGAAGCATGTAGGCCTCGGGGCTGCAGGACAGGACATGACCGTCGTCGTCACAGCTGCACACCTGGATGGTCAGTGTGCCCGTGCTGCTCAGCACTGGCTGCCCGTTATCAGAGATCAGGATAGGCAGGTAAAAGACACTCTGCTCCTGCTGCCGGAAGCCAGACCTCCTGGTTAGAACCCGGGCAGTGTTATCTGGAGAAGAGAGGGGTTCCACTATTGAAAAGGGAAGAGGAAAAATGAGCGGGAAGAAGAAAGTGCAAGAACCAACAAGTGAATTATTTTCTTGGGTTGAGGTAAGCCGTGGGGCCCAAATAGTTTGTGTGAAGGAGCGAGAAGCAGAATACAACATTGCCCGGGGGCCTTCAGCCACAGCCACAGCGGGTTTGTCTGGATCAGCATTTGGATTCAAGAGCAAGATTTTTCCTTGCTTCTAGGCAATACTGGGAGGCCTCGGAGAGAAAGCCTTTTTGAGAGTCTCTCTTACCCTTTGTGACATAAAGTGCCCAGGGCGAACTGTCAGACTTCAGATCTAACTGAAATGTCCCTGGGAAAGCCTGACAGAAATGAACAATCACTGGTGACTTGTGGTCCCTGTTTGATCCTGCTCAGCAGCTTTCCAAGGCCCCACGCTACTTTGTGCCTCCAGGAAAAGAACAGTGACGAGCCCACGTGGCCGTGGCAGATTGCTTATTTTTGCCACTTTGGCTGGAATTCACATCTTTTTCTGTTTTCTTTTATGCCTGCGAGATACACTACCGACTCCTCCAGTGCTTTCTCAACAACCTGCTCAGCTAGCAGAAGCTTACTGGAAATCTCCTCATAGGACACACCTGTGTGTGTGGTCTAAGTTTATCCAGTTAATATGAACTTGATGAAAACTCATTTCTGATCTGCAAATAACTTTTTCTCTAATTTTAAAGGGGATGAGCAAAATTCTTAGATGTGTTTCTACAAAGCTGGCGTTTGTGTTTATGTTCATATTTGCCTAAGGTCATGTTTTGGAGCTTCGTTTTCTCAAGGGGATTTGAGTTATAATTACATCTATTTTTTGCAAAGCTTAGATCATTTTCCTTAGAGGAAAAGTTTGAGAGATGTTTGGATATACAACCACGGACTGTTCTCCACATGTGTGTCATTTCACAGGGAAGGGTCTAGAAAGTCACAAAAATATTCTGAGAGCCCAATCATAGTAAACATTATTAATCCCCATAACAATACTTCTGGCTCTCCTTCCCTTCATGCTGATAATAAAGGAATATACTTTTCTACCTTCTTGAGTTTGGGCCTGTTTTTTGATGATGCAAAAAGAGCAGAAGTGATTTGCGTCACTTCCAGATAGGTGTATGAAAGAGCAGGTGTGTGGCTCTCCCAGCTCTGTTGCCGTATGTAGCACTAGTAATGGTGACCCAAGCTGCCTTGGACAGGTGGATAACTGTCCTCAGTCACTCAGGCCATAGTCGGCTTTGTGTCAACAAGAAATTGACTTTACACTGTTTAACCACTGAGATTTTGGTGGTGGTTTCTGTAGCATAACCTAGCCTAATCTGACGACATTATCATTAATTTTCAGATCCTTCTTCCCCTGCTTTTGCTTATTGAGCGCTTAGTATACGCAACATATCATTTAATCTTCAAGGTAACTTGATGAGATAGTGGAAATTTCACCCTTTCATAGCGAGCGAGTTAAGGCCTGAAGAATTTATATAATTTGTTCAAAGTCACTAGTTTAATTAGTAGCAGAGCAATGATTTGAACTCTGGCCTCTCTGACTTCAGACATGTACCCTTCCGTTGTGTCATGTAACCACTTATCTTAGTGCCAGTGACTGTCCAGCTAATTAGAATCGTTTTATTTCAGGCTTCTGTCCTCTTTTCCTTTTTCAGTGGAGAAAGCCAAGCTGAAGATTATATTCCTATTTCTACTTCCCACATAACCCACCTGCTTTTTAGTTTTCTAGACTTACAGCTAAGTACTGTTAATTCTGTCATAGCTTTTTTTCAGAAACTTTTTCCTTTGGTTTTTAAATTTTTAAAAATTTTTCAGTTTAATCAGACCAGTCTAACCAGAGCTGAATTTAAAAGAAAAAACATTCTTCTTGCCCACGACATAGTCTATGCTTCTGGATCTCATAATTATTTAGGATTAATCAGAGTATATAATTGTTGAATCTAGGCCTAGAAGGGGCCTGCCATATAGTCGTCACTTGGGCAATTTTTGTTGCATATGATGGCTCAGGCTCGAGGAGCCCATTTGAAAGCAGAATTTGTTTCCAAGGTGACAACTAAATTTTTTTTTCTCTGTGTGTGGCTAAAACAGGCCCTGGTTCCAGTCCCAGGCTTCATGCTTACTCATTGAGCTTGGGCCATTTGCTTTCTTTTCCTTATCTATCAAATAAGATAATGAGAATCTGAGGGATTAGTAACTTCTTCAAACTTCACAAGATTATTGAAACTATCAAAGCAAAGTGTGGAAAAATACATTTGAAACCATTGAGTATGCTATACACAATCTTTTCCTATTGCTTTGGAGATAAAAAGAAAGTCTTTACTTGAGATAGTGTCCTGTTTTGTTCATAAAAGGGTCACACGTTTTGGGCTTGGGAGTTGGGGGGCTTGACAGTAAACTCATGTATCATGTTGGTCAGTTTTTAAATGAGCCTCGTGGGATGAGCTGTCATGACGAGGTGGAGCTCATTCTTGATGTTGAAGATTTGCTGACTTCTGTTTTGGGAAACTTTCCAAGAGAGGAGTCCTTTCTTTTTATACTCCTCATGTTTCACGGCTCATCTTTTTAAGGTATTGGTGCCATGATTGGTGCCCAAAGTCATCTTCAAGAAATTTGTAGCATTTTATTCCATGTTGTTTCTGTATTGATTCTGGCAAATACCAGAGTAGAAGGAACATGGTAACTCTTAAGCTAAAAATTTGAGAAAACTGCCTGGTGTGCTAGTTTCCCCCCTTCATTTCCATTTCAAAGCCATTTCTGTAGGGGCTAACACCATGTTTTGTAGGAAGGGTTTTCCTGTGAAGCAGGTGGATGAGCAGTTCAAAATTTGATCTGATAATAGTCCCGGGACATTTGATTTCAGTACTTCTGTCTTTATAATTTATATTGCCCTTCCAGAATTATCAGAGCAATTTTATGATTACATGTAGGAGAGTGAAGGGATGGCTGAAAAGAATGCTTTCAATTGAGAAGAAAACAGGTTTGAGATTCACAAGTTTAATAGCAGAAGAGTATCATGGGGTGGAATTAATACTTTACATCTCAAATAATTGACATTTGAGACTAAGACCAGGCTTCCCTGACCATAACTTTTTGTGACTCTTTGTTTAAGTGGTAAACTATAGAATTGGAATGAAACTGAGACTACTGCGGTCCAGAGAAGAGCCTCCCCAAGGTCAGATCACTCGTTTGTGGCCGAGTTAGCAACAGAAAGGATTCGCTGGACAGAATTAAACTATTTATGCGCTTGCTCTGACCTTTCTTTGAAAATCATCTGGCTAGAGAACAAAATTCCCCCCTTTCTGTGCCCAGTGAAGAGTATGGTAGGTCTGTAGCCCCTTAGCTGATCCCCTAAAGAGGGCTCTAGGATTCCATTCCAGCAAAGCTATAGTGGGAAGCATATTGTGGAATAGGGAGCCCCACAGGGTGCATCTTTCTAAATCATTCTAAAATAATTAATTGTTTCTGTGCTGAAATTACTCTGTGATCCCATATTTATCCTTTGCAATTACTTAGCCTTTGTCTGCCTTTTGTTCTGGGAGCTCTTCACCCCTTTGTCCTTGGTTAGAAATATCCCCTCAGATTTTTCTCTTCATCTAGTTCATGTTCTGTCAGCTCAGATTCTTCTCATGGAAACATGGCTGCTGTCTGGGAATGAAGGAAGGTCTCTTCCACCTGCCTTAGGCAGTGGTGCAGAGCACGCACGCAAAACATTTGTGAGCTGACTGACTGAATAAAAGTTTCAGAATCAGCAGAGGATATTCTTTTTCTTTGATGTTGTCAAACAGAACTTTAAAAAATACCACAGATTTGCAATGCTGCCTTCCCTGCTGTGAAAGAGCAGGTGACCTTTGACACTGCTTGCAATTGGGTATAGCACCCGAAGCATCTAACCCAAGTCATACAGAAGCACCCACAGCCAGCTATCCACCTGATTACCTTGGTTGTCCCTGACTGTGAAGTTGGGGTTGTTCGCAGCCTCGGGAGCCAAGCTGTAGTAGAAGTGTTGACCGTTGCGAGGGTCATCTTGGTCCACTGCACTCACCGTCTGGATCAGCTGAGGGAAGGGCATGACATCAGGAGTTGGAGCCAAAAGAGAAGGTTTCAGGGCCCAGTGAAATCCACTAACAGATTGTTTTCCGTAATAAGAAGGCCATGGTGAAACTTACCTGGAAGGTCTTCATGCCGTCATACAACTCAGGGTCCAGTTTGAGTTTTTGTTGGGCCTGAGCACATTAACAGGCTCAGGGTAGATGTTACCTAAATACCTCAGATGGCAGACATCAACATGACATTCTCACACCCAGCCCAGCCACTTGGGGGCAGTGTAAATAGAAGACTGAGGAAAAAGAATTCAGGGATGTCATAAAATCCTACTTGTCTCCCAATTTTTTGTCCTCCCCTACTTGACCTCACTTTTGGGTTAACATTTCAAGATCAAATTGCTGTCTTTGAGAAGCCCCTATTTAAAAATGACCAATATCTAGAGGAGAAGTAAGCAGACACGTCATCATTGACCATGGCAGGATAAGGGGATGGGTTGGCGGGCAGTCGCTTGTTGGCAGGAAGGGGCACTGGATGTGGTGTAGAGCATAAGACCCCCTAAGATGGGATATACTGAGCAGCATAGAGTCAAGAAAGGTTTGGGCTGATGAGAGCAAGAGGGAGGAAGCTGCTGATTGAGCTCTTTTGGCTGAAGAGGCTTCCTGCCTCTTTCCTGGTGCTTTTCGATGTAGCAAGTTGCCATGAAGGCTGTGAAGAGCACAGTGAGCAGCTGCTGAAGGGAGTAGGGCAAAGAACACAACGGAAAAGCCCCAGGCTGGCTCTGGGGAAGGGGAGATAGAAAAGAGTCAAGAGGGTGATCTTCCTATGTGTTTGTGCCCCTAACCACCCAATAACCCAGGCTTCTCCCACCTCCCTTGGGCCTCACCCTGAAGGTGCCACACTCTGCTGTTAAGAGCCACTTACGATGCTGCCAGGATGGCCCCGGCACATCAAGGGTCAGGTTGAGGGCCCAGGTGGGCTGCTTAGTTTGTACATCTTCATCTGTGAATTAAGGAAGTAATGCTGCCCTCCCAATATGCTGCCAATTAAATAATGGAGGGGGACACTCCCAGCCACGGGCCATCTGGGGGGCACTGTTGCTCAGATTCACCTACGATGAAGGACTTGATGCCCCAGCCCTCTCTTCTCAGCCCCTGGGATTGCATCAGTTGCTGAGAGCCACCTGCTCATAGTCACCCCATCTTTCCAAGGGCAACCGACACCCAGTGGCTGAGGTGACAGTATAAAGGCCTGGCCGTCCCATCTCAGCTTGGGGAAACTGGTTCTAAAAGCTGCGCAGTCATCCAAGGTTGTTAGTGGGTCTGCATCGCAGCTGCACTTGTCTTGCACAGTCCTGCAAAGGTCCTTTCCTTCCACAGACCTACTCTCCAAGATTATTCCTTAATATCTTACACCAAAACTCTCTGAGGGTGTGCCTCTTGGAGAACCCATCTGGCAGCTGGCCACTGTTGACTGTAATGATCGGAGCAACAGACTTGCAATAAAGGAGGAGGGCCAGGGAGCACTGAAGATGAACTTGTCCCTCAGTCGGGCTTAGGATTAGTGTTTATACACGAGGGCCAGCCTGCCGCCCCAGCCCCACCCATATTTCCTGTTGGATCCTATAAGTAGGCGACTATGTATTGAAAACATAGCTGGACAAGTCATTTTGGAACACTTGACCTGTGAAATCATTCATGTATATTGGTGAGCTGGGCCCTTGCTGTGTAGCACTGGCCAGTTAACCAGAGCCCTGAAGGCCGGGTGAGTGGGCACACTGCCTCTCCGGGTCTGCGGTGGGAGTGTGGCCTGCTCTCCTGCTCTCCAGTCTCCTGGTAGGTCAGATTTCTTCCTCAGCCCTGCTGCCATGCAACACTCTGGTTGGAAGGCTTCATTCTGCACCCGAGTATGTGGTCTGAGTTCTCTGCAGGCTTTACAGGTTTCCTCCTGACTTGGCGATGGCAAAGAGGACTACAATGCCCAGCAAGTCTTGTGCAAGGAGACCTGCTTCTTTAGAAACCAGACATGCCCACTGAGCTGTGTGCTTTTGAACATCTTTAAAATATGCCCCAGAGATAAAATCGAAGGGTAGGCTTTTCAGTACCTTGGGCTAAAGATGACAGATAAGACAGATTTGTGGTGCCTGATCTGAACTTTAAATCACACTTTAACTGTTCTTCGAAGGACTGTATAACAGACCATTAAAAGATGTATTTAGAAATGGGGATGCGAGTGTTTGCTCCAAAAATAAGAGAGGTGGTTAAAGTGCTGTCATTTGTCAAAATGCAACTCCTTCTATTCTATTTAAGAAAGGAAACACTTTGTATTTTTGGGTGGGGAGGTTGAGTTACTGTGCTACTTATTTAGCACCCTCTTTATTATAGATTAAAAATGAGCCTCTTGTCACATGCTATATATTTGTCACATTATAATCCTACATGGACAGAATCTTATGTATCACATACAATATATATCAATTGTATAATAGGAAAAATTATCACAATAAAGACTCAAACGGCCTCACTCTAAACTCACCTAAGCACAGAAACTATTGCTATTTGTGCATCCTGCCTCCCAAGCTGCATTTTGCAGAACCACAAGCACACACATCAAGTTTTCATACTCCGTCTTAACTTAATATGACACAGATCATTTCTTACACTGTGAAGTCTTATTTATAACTTTTATTGGCTGCATAGTATTCAGGTCTTTCTAGACTGGAAATTCAATAGATATGAAAGTAGAATTATCCTAGGCTTGTTGAAAAAAATTTTTAGGAGTGCTACCATTGCAAAAAGTTTCCAGAGTTAATGGATGCTGAGTGTAGGTGAGAATCACTACAGGATACATCTTTCTTCTGGGGATGGGAATCCTTTTTCACTTTGGCAGAGTAGGGTGGTAGAGATGTGTTGGGTCAATCTTTGGTGAGTTTAGGAAGCAACTAGAAGCTTTGGTTGTGCAGCTAGATGCTGGGGTTAAGTTCCAGGTGAGGGAGGAATGAAAGCAAAAGCTTCTTACAGCCAGAGGCCCGCGTTACCGTGGCATGAATCCTTGCCTTAAAAATATGCACTTCCCACACTCAGCATGCATATTTAAACTATCCTGACCTATTTTCCCTGCACCAGAATCACAGGATCACAGGACATACACCAGGGGAAATTAGTTAGGGCTGCTGGGGAATCTGGCAAGTCATAAGTAGAGAGCAGAAGCAGGAGAAGGTGTGTGACCCGAGGCATGGAGGGGACTTCCTGGGGGTGGGGTGGGCAGCAGGCCGACATACTCCTGAAGGGCCATACTAAGCAGCATTCTGGATATTCCTCAGTTATAGCACTTTGGAATCTGATCAGCCAAATACTTATTTAGGTTTAAAAACATACTTCAAAAATGTGCAGACATGTGTGAAGAGTGTGGAACTATAGTTATTTCAAATTTGTTCCTTCAGCTTCTTGTCCTCTCAAAACTTGCCTGACATGAACAATTCCAAGAAAATGGGTATTTTCATAGAGGGGGGACAGAATAGGTGATTTCTAGGTAACAAAGCATTCTGAGAATAAGGCAGCCGTCCCTAAACAGGGAACCTGATGCCAGAAGTTAAGAACTAGAGATGGGAAGACATGAAAAATAAGCTTTCCCTACTGCCAGTATTTCCAGGGGTTAGTGTTACACTCAGGCAAAGAGAGGGCTGTCTCCCTGATCTTTGTCGCCCCTCACTTTCAGGACCCGGAATGTGCTATCACAACTGATTCTGTACACATCAGTGACGAGGTGGGTAGCTCCCTGTCACGGGGGCCTGTGCATCGCATTGGCCTTCCCTGATCACACTACTGTCAAGAGGCCATGAACAAATGGCTCCAAACCATTGTCAGAACAAATAAAAGATTGTAACATGATACACAGAAGTTGGGGTTGGGGACTCTTTCGTAAACTTAGTTTAAATGTCTTTGATGGCAAAATTGGTTCTCTGTAACAGTTGTTTCCTGATGTTGGGGGTCACCAAGGTGCGAGCCTCATAGGCTGCCTTACCTGCCCGGCTTTGGCATTCTCGCAGACAAAAGCTTCATAGAATCTGGGGAACTCGGGAGCATTGTCATTCACATCTAAGACTTTGATTGTGACAGAAACACTTCCAACCTGGGAAGGGTTGTCTAAAGAGAGCACAAAGAAGGTAAAGTTGAGGAGGGTCCAAGTAATGACAGACACCAGCTCTGCGCTGGCACATGTGTTTACCTGGTGGTCTGGTTTTTAAAGGAAAAGGCAAAATGCATGGAAGTGGGCACATGAGCACAGGATGTATGTGTGGCCAGAACAGAGGTGGTGCGGGCAGAGTGAGGTGTGTGTCGGAGGGTGTGTGATAGCATGATGATGAGGGGGAGGAGGAGACTCAATTTGGGGAGCCGGTATCACAAAATGAATCTTAAAAAGAGGTTTTGAACCTCTCACTTGGCTCATACTTCAGGTTCTGGAATTAAAGGCAGGTCAATTCTGTATTCCAGGCTTGAAAACAGCCCGTTTCTAATCGAATGCATACTGTGTGGCATTGCTTGGCTTTATTCCTGTAGAATAATCAGTTCTTTGAATTCTGTTTCAAAAGGTTTCAAGTTATTCACTGGAATACAGATAACATTGCACGTTTATTTCTGCTTAGGGACTAAGGGGATATTACGGGGATCAAATAGACCCCAAATCCATATCTTTGGCTGGGGCAGAAGTTACTCATAGTTACTCATGGGGAAATGTGGCTTTTTGGTCTGTCTTTTACTTGGCACTGTCACCCAAAGACAATTTCACAGCACCAGTCGTGTCCCTTCTGTTTTTCTCTGTTTTGGTCATCATCCCAAGAAGACAAAATAGAAATTATAAGACACAGGAATTACTCTTAGTAAATATTTTTTATAAAATCCTGGAATGGCCTTATTCTTCTGCTCCATTTCTTCTTTCTTAAAAATAGCTATGGTCTACCATGTTTTCCTCCTGTTTCTATTGTTTGATTACCGAAAGTGCCAACATATTTAAATTATTTTCTGTTATGACAGTGATACTTGTTTATAAAATGAATAATGAAAATTCCAGAAAAATATGAGGCTAAATATGATCCACACCACCACCAGAGATATCCATTATATGATCTATATAATATTACATGTCTTCAAAATACAGAGTTACACATATAGACACACACACAAATTGCAGTTAAGCAAAATTTAAAAAAAAAATGGATTTAGAACTTAATTTTTAGGGCCAGATTATCCCGTGTCACCAAAATATACATTGAAAGCATGGGTAATAATATTTATATGACAATCTCCTTTACCTGATGGTTGTACTATACTTTCTTCAGTCCATCTATTATTAGACATTTAGATAATTCCTGTCACTCGATATTTTAAAATAACATTGTAGTGGACTTTCTGATATACAAATCTTTGTTGAGATCTATGGTTATTTTCTTAAGATAATTTTTAGAAGTAGAATTTTTGAGAGAAAACGTTTGAATAATTTGGAGAATCTTAAAACAAGAGATTAATTGTTAGATGGTCCTCCTGAATGGCTGTATATACTTCTGTTACCACATTAGGGTCTGCCATTTCTTTAGACCTTTACCGTCATTATTATAAAAAAAAGTTTGAGCCTAGCATTATATATTATTTTTTTGTTAAATTTATAATAAATATGTTAGTTTAATTTTTACTTTCCATTCCATATATAAGTATGGTATTAATAAATCTGCCTTTTATTGTAAGATGCATTGACTTCTCATCTGTCTATGTATTTGTGTGTACAATAAGGGTGATATATTCTAAAAATAAATTTTTTTTTTTAATTTTTTTTTTTTTTAATAGAGGCATGCTTTATTTATTTGTTTGCTGGTTTGTTTGTTTGTTTTTTGTTTATACATGCACTGGGTACAGCCAGAAGTGCGGGAGGGTGAGAGAACTCACCAGAGCCAGAGCGGGGAACAGAGCAGGCAGAAGGACCGAAGCACACTGCTGAGGGGAGCAGCGGGCGGCAGGAGAGGTCTGCGCGCCATGTGGGACCCTCCTCCGGTGGCCGGGGAGCAGCCGGGGATCGAACCGGCGCCGCAGAGGCCGCGGGCAGCTTCGCAACCCAGCGCTCAACCGTTGCGCCACCGGGGAGGCCCAAGGGTGATATATTCTAAATGCTTCCTTTCATCCCGTAATGATAATTTATACTAGTTGTGCATTCCCAACCTTATTAAAGATTGGAACCTCTTAGACTTTCAGGAATCACCCCTTCCCTCATATAAAAAAGTCTAGCTCCTTAAGGATGCTATTTTTTTTTTAACGGCTTTGGCTTATTTTCATTTCTTAGTATAGGCCTAGGTATACAGGAGCATTCACTTACAAGCTTAAGCCATGTTTTCTGCTACCTTCTATAAAGAATTTAATTTTTCTCCAATAAGCTTCACCTTCTACAATGTTTATTACATTTGTTAGTCGCTACGCGGAGACTAGCTTATTGTGTCACTTACTCATTTCCATAGCAAGGACTGTGATATTATGCCAGGAAAACTCTTCCCGATCAAGAGGTCTTGCCGTCATCAGGGCACCTGTTGTGATGTCAACATAGAAGAATCTTCCAGGGTCGCTGCTTCTGTCAATGGAATATCTGCCAGAATCACAAATTAAAAATACCTTATTTTATTTGGATAAACATAGCTCAGAGTGTCATATGAAAGAATTCAGTGCTCACTGTGTGAAGTAGGTCTAGTTCTCAGTTATGGTACTTAGAAGACTGCCTTTGCTCTTTTTTTTTTTTTTTGAAGATTTATTTATTTATTTATACAAGCACTGGGTACAGTCAGAAGCAGGGGGTGGGGAGGGGGGTGAGAGAATTCACCAGAGCCAGAGTGGGGAACAGAATAGGCAGACTGACGAAGAAATACACTGCTGGTGGGAGCAGCGGGCGCAGCAGGAGAGGTTTGTTGTGCCATGTGGGACTCTCGCTGGCAGCCAGGGATTGAACCGGCGCTGCAGAGGCTGCGGGCAGCTTCGCAGCCCAGTGTTCAACCACCTGCCCCACCAGGGGAGGCCCAGACTGGCTTTGCTCTTTTAGCAAAATCAAGCCTTTTCCCCTAGCCCCCAATGCCCAACAAAACTAGAAAAAATGATTATTGCTTCAATTTCCTTATTCATAAATTGAAATCAGGGTGTCAAAGCATCAGGGAAGTTTTATGCGATTTAAAGATCGATTGTAGCTATTTAAAACCTTAAACTATCCTGAAGTTTTTAGGATACTGAATATCAACCCTACATATCTTTGTTCAAAACAAATTCTATTAAAATAAGGTCTGACATGCTAAATTGGAACTGGAAAGGATAAGCTCTGTGGTTCTAGTCTCTGTAGTTAGTTAGTATTCCTATGAGAAGGAAAGATTTGCATGTGGCCCTTTGTAAAGATGCTGATGACCAATCCTCTGGCAAATACAATAATAGTATTAACTAACTAGCTGGAGAGTTCTTTCCTATTGAATACAAATAGCAGGGTGAACCAGGTCTGTCTAGGTTGCTTATTGTAAATAAATCTAATTTTACGAATTTATAGGGCACAGCTTGCAGGAAAATATCATGTGATTTATGCAATTAATGGGGTATAAAGGCAGATGTCCATAACCCAAATGTCTCCTCCTGTTCAGACAATGTGCTTTATCCATTGCTTACACCACTCATGTCCGGTGTTGGCCAATGTATGTCCTTATAGGAAAATAAGTCTATTTATAGGCCCTTGCACTTGATGGCTTCATACCCTGCAAGGAAAGAATGCTTGGCCCATATTTTGTTGCTGTCTTTATCCTCTGAGGCGTTAATTAACTTGGTTCTGGGTAAATTCTGCAATTCCCTTTTATAATTCCTGTTCTGAATCTGATTTGGCAATCTGACTCTCTGTGTGAACTCAGATTCACGCGTGGGGGCAAGGCATCTGCATATTTAAAACCCTCTCTAGGGATTTTGATATGTAGCCATGATTAAAAGCATTTTGAGAAACTTGTGTAGCCCTTGGTAGAGATCAGTAATTATACTAGCTACCATATATTGAATACCAGGGATTTTACTATGTACTTAATTCATAGTTTCTTTTTTAATTCTTATGACCTCTTTGGCAGTTTGTATGATCTCAATTAACAGATAAAGAAACTAAGGCTTAGAGAAGTTAAGTCATCTTCATACAGTTCCACAGCTAACAGTTTGCTAGTAAGTTAAGATTTGAAACACAAATATATGTATGTGTGTGTGTCTATATATATAGACACACACACATATATATAGACATATATATATAGACACACACACACTATTGTGATATATTTGATTCAAAATCCTATTTAAAGTTGCCAGCTATTGCAGTTTATATCTTCAATTTGTTAAAACTGGGGCACTGCTTTCTTGATGGGTCTAGGAGGTTTCTTTAGTGCATTGTTTTTCAAACTGCAGGTTAAAGAAATTAGTATAGTGGGTTATAATCAGAGTTGAAAAATAATGGAATAGAATAGGATATATGCATGTCAGACTATCATGTGTACTGAGGGTAAATATTGATGGCATGTATTTGAAACTTGTGCATCACATCATATATATATATACACATACACACATACATACCTATGTATATATGTTTGATAAAATGTTTTGTTTCAAATGTTCTTTTCTGTGGAGATTCAGGATGGCTGTTCAGGGGTTGAGGAATTAAAACGAAAGGTGACCACTAGGGTTAGGGAAGTTGGAATCATTTCAGTTACGAATATATTGATGCATTTAAGCCTCACAATAACCCTATGGAAGGTACTGTTATCATCCCCATTTTACAGGTAAGGACACTGAGGTGTGGAGAGGTTGAGTTGTTTGCCCAAGGTCACACAGCTGGAGTCAGGTCCAGGCAGCCCCATTCAGCTTCCTGTGCCTAACCAGCAGGCCGTGCTGCCATACTGCACCAGAAGGAATGAGATTATTTAAAGAAACAAACTTGAACTCCTCTTAAAGCTAGATTAAGCTGTGATAGAAAACAGTTGACATTTTAATAACAAGCAAACACATACCTACAAAGTTCACTTAAAATTAACTGGAGCATTATTTTTTTCCCTGGGTGCGATGGGTGCTTTAGTTTTGAAGTTTACTGGCCATTTTAAAAGTTGAATTTTATCATAGAAAAAAGAATGCTGGTTGGCTCATGACGGTCTCTTCTTTCAGCACCCACCCAGGAGAGACGCCAGTCATTTACTCCAGAGAGCGCTCACCCTGGGCAGCTCTCCAAGTCATGGGCATTATGCTGAGGGGAGAGATGGCCTGTGACGAGCCAGCTCTCTGCACTCAAACCTACACCACCATAGTAAATGTGGCAGCTGCTACGGAGCTGGAGTGATAGAAATAACTTGCTGGCAGGGCCCTCGACAGTACTAGTGTCTGGTGACACACCTTCCGGTAACACCGAGACCCTGCCTGGGAGAAGCCGCCTCCCCAAGGGGTGAAATCCCTTTTCTGCTTCCCACCCGAGGCCTGGATTAAGGCTTGAATTGCGGCAATCGTAGCATTCAATTCTTGGACTGAGAGGCCGTGCCAGTTTTCGGAAGGCAGCAGAACAAATGGAACGTGTAGCTACAGATAGGAAATGGGAGCGTTGGGGCAACTGAAATACCGATAGTCTCACCTCGCAGGGGCAGAATTGGCCTAATGTTGACACACAAAACTAGTGTTAATCAGGCACCCTGCTCTTCTGCTTGGTGGGGGGGTCTCGGAATTTGGGAGCAGGGCAAGCTCGCAGAAGCCACCCATGCGAAAGTCACCTTAGGGTGGCACAGGAGGGCAGGCTGTTTCCACACCAGCAGAAACCTATTTCAGCTGCCAAATGCTTCTGAGGCTGGCTTGCCAGAAATTTCTTGAGCATTTATTAAAAATTTAGGAGATCCAAGCGTGTATTTTTCACATACAAGTAGCTAAATCTGGAGACTTAGTTTTGGGGTTTACTAGTAAGTGATGACCAGTTTTCTAGAAAGATTATAAAAGCTCTAAAAGTGTTTAAAAAAATTAAATGGCCCTTTATCCATAACATTTTTTTTTAAGTTTTTTTTTTTTTAAAGATTTTTATTTATACAAGAACTGGGGTACAGTTAGAGGCACGGGAGGGCAAGAGAATTCACCAGAGACAGAGTGGGGAACAGAACAGGCAGATGGGCCAAAGACACTGCTGAGGGGAGCAGCAGGAAAGGTCTGCTGCGCCATGTGGGTTTCTCCCTGGCCAGCCAGGAATCGAGAGGCTGCGGACAGCTTCACCGCGCAGCACTCAACCTGCTGCGCCACCGGGGAGGCTCTATCCGTAACATTTTATCTTCAGGAGATAGGTTGGTTTTTTTGGGGGGTGATTTAATATGTATTTTCTTTCTAGGAATATAAATCTCATTTTATTTTTTGTTGTAAAAATGCAGAAATGAATTAGTCAAGCTAACATGCAAATTCTTTAAAAAGAAAATAACTTTCATGGAAAAATTAAGGATAATATAAGCAATTTTTGGGGAAAGATAGCATAGGGCAGTAATTCCCAAATCAATTTATGAAATGATAGAGATTTAACTTTTAGATGCTTTTCCCTCTGAGAGTCCAGGACCCCTGATGTTGTGGTTCAGGATGCATCTGTGTCCCTGAGGGATTCTGCCAACCATGCCAACCTTGTAGATGGCAATATCAGTGTTGTTCCCTCTTTGCATCGAAATATGTAGAGTTTTACCCCCATTTGTGGTAAGTGGGATTCTGCTTTGCCCCTGTGCCTGAATATTCAGGACTGTAGCTGTTTCCTTGTTCTTTCAGTTTCTCCCTCAGGACTCACAGCCCTGCCCCAGAGTAATTTCTGTGTCTCTAGCCTGTTCACTCTTGGATTCCTCCTGACTGGGATCTGTCAGAACAGACGGGGACTTCATTATGGATGTGCTGCACCACGTCGCCCAACAGAGTTTTCAACTGACCCGTCATCTGAAGCAGCATTTTCTGTTAGACAGGCAGGACTCCTTCATTTTCTATACCTCATTTTGCCCTTGCTGGTGGATCTGGGCCTGCTGGTGTTTTTCCTTCATTTTAGATGTCTTGAGATACTGGCTTTAGTTCTCAATACTGCAGATAGACTCTTGGGATGTGTGTGTGTGTGTGTGTGTGTGTGTGTGTGTGTTGCTACCTGGGTTCATTCTCTTTGGCTTGTCACATAGTCATGTGACTCCTCATAGGACTCTGTTTCTAGTGCTTACCAGAGTCCAGAGTCAGAACTGGACAGAAGGTGTGGAAGTTTTCATTGGGTATTTGGATTGACTGTTTTGGAAATAGAATCTGTTTTTTCAAGGTTGTGCTTGTTTTATTTCAAACATTTTGCCTTCATAAAGTTTTATTCTAAAGCTTTTCCTCACAATATCTTCTCCAATATGACTAGACAGATTGATCAGGAGAGATCTATATCTTGGCTTCTGAATATATAAGTTTAAATAGAATCTGTTTCATTTATGTTGTGGTTGTTTTGGGGATAAGATGGTTTCATTAAATTCTTCCCCTCCTGTTACACATTTAAAAAGTTTAAGGTTGTACACTGATTTATTCAGATTGAATAAATCTTTGCCTTTTACTAAAAAGCTTATGGTTGAGGTAGCATTCCAATAAAGTCGTTATAACTCATAACAGAAAGCTTAGTTACCTTCTGAAAATCAAATATCAGAATTCAAACAAAATCATTTTAGCTATCTTAGTGCCTGAAAATGTGAAATGTTTTCTACTGGGTAGAGGAAGCAAATTTTCTCCAGTATGGATATTCTCAGGAGAGAAGTATGCTAGTTAACTGCAAAAGCACATTTTCATTAGATGCAAAATAGCACCAGGTGAGGGAAGTAGCCTGTTGACAGAACAGGCATTTGATAAATTGGAGTGTGTTTAAAGTGTGTTATCCGCACTAAAGCCCCAGACCCATTTGACTGTGGCTTTCAACAATTAATGCGACAGATGGCCTCAGACAGCCTCGGAATCCTGATCCTTTGTGTTGAGCTTCAGAGGCTTGGCGATTGCTCTGCCAGGTTGAGGTGTCAACCTGCTGCCAGCTGTTTGCATGTTGGCTCCAGAGTTGATAGCAAATGTAAGAGCAGCTCTCCTTCCCACCTTGAGAGGGAAACAGCTTGGTTGGAATCTTTTAGTTCAAAACATGTTTTAGAGTGACCATGCGTGGATTTGCAATAGGTAGAAAGTCCTTTTTGGCCAGTTGACAGGGCCTGGAAGCCATTGAGCACAGCAGTAGTTTCTATGCCTTTCTATAGTATATGGATAACATATGGGAAATATGTATCTATGTTCTTTGTACAATACATGGAGATAGGTATTGTATGTCATTTTCAAAACAACCGTCAGTTTCAAAAAAATTGAAAGAATGTGCAGCGATTAACTTTATATTCACCGCTAAGATTCAACAATTTTTATGCTATCAGTGCTTTGATATCTATGTGTCTGTGTTTTATCTGAATTGGTGGTTTTCAACTAGGGGTGATTTTGCAGACTCTCTGGCATTTGGCAATATCTGGGGACATTTTAGGTTGTTACAGCTCAGGGGTGCTACTAGCATTTAATGGGTAGAGGTCAGAGATGTTGCTAAACGTTGTACAACATATATAACATAGCCCCTGCAACAAAGGATGATCCAACTTGAAATGTCAGTAGGATCATGATTGAGAAGTTGGGGGGGGGGCGTGTATGGAACGTATACAAAGTGAGCTATAGACATGATGATACTTCGAAGTAACATGAAAAGGCCATGCTATTTAAACAGAAAGAACTTAAAGAGATAGACTCTCCAGGGATGGAAGAAGCAAAGGGAAAAAGTTATATTAAATTATATTCAAGGGAAGGGAAGAGTCCAGAAAACAAGGAAAAGGTGAAATTTGTGAAAAAACCTGATCGAGTTGTTGGTCACATCTGGGTCCTTGGCAGAAATGATCTGTATCGTTGTTCCAATCGCCACGTCCTCAGGTACCTCCACAAAGTAAAAGCCAGGCTCAAATACAGGCGGCTCATCCACATCTTCCACACTGATGTGCACCGTGGTGGTGTCCTGAAATGGGCCGAGGCTCAGAAAACGCATCTCTAGGTGAGGATTGGCTCCCTCCACTTTCAAAGTGTAGCTTTTCTTGCTTTCAAAACTCAGGGGCTGAAAAGTAATCCAGGAAAACTGGTTAGACATGAGCAGATACATCAGGGTCCAAAAGGGTGGCCAGTATGGTGGCTGGCAGGAAGACCCCATAGTCATTAGAATGGTGAAAAGAGTCCTAGGAAAAAAGGCGTAGTTCTTCAGTCTTAGTGTCCTTTGGGCAAAGAATTGCAAGTTGGGCAAAGAAGGCAGGAGGATGCTAGATGCTTTAGAGATAGTGAAGGATGCCTGTTTGATGATGAAGAAGGTCACCATCCTCTAGGCAGGCTGGCTTTAATGCATCATTTCTTTAACCAGCACCGTCGCCTTGCAGTTCATTTGAAAAGATGTCATGATAATTGAGAATTCATTCCTGTTTCAGAGTAGCCATACAACTTTGGCCTTGGCATTTCTATTTTCTTCCTTACATGTTTTTTTCCTTGAGTAAAAAGGCAATAATGAATTTTTCCAAGAAACCATCATAAGTACATGATAAGGTTTTTCTGGGTATTATATCAGGTCAATATTTGTATATTTAATTTGCCATAAGCCACCTCTTTTAAAAACTTAATCCAGTGCCCCATTTTACACTTGAAGGAACTGAGAGCCAGAGAGCTCAGAGGTTGGACCAAGCTGACATATTTCTTGGTCTAACAGTAGAAATGCTGGTCTAGATTTTCAAATTTCTCATTCAGGCTCATCTACAAAATTTTAACTTTGTCAGTGACCATATCATAACATGATTTTTGGTTGTTCCTTTTTTGTTTTTGGATCTATCTCTACCTTCAAAATGTTTTTTGTCTAAATATTTTAGGGCAGAAAGTGAACTTGAATACTATCTCTTAAGAAGGGACAGGGGCCTCCCTGCTGGTGCAAGGGGTTAAGCGCCGCACTATGAAACAATCCACAGCCTCTGCAGCATGAGTTCGATCCCCAGCCAGGGAGCTACCCACATGGCACAGCAGACCTCTACTGTCTCACCCACTGCTCCCCTCAGCAGTGTATTTCAGTCACTCTGCCTGAAATACAGTGTTCCCCATTTTGTCTCTGGTGAATCCTCTCACCCCCCCTGCATCTCTGGCTGTACCCCAGCTCTTGTATGCGTAAATAAATAAATCTTAAAAAAAAAAAGAAGGGACTATGGTGATGGTGCACAGGTGAATTGGTGGTGGGGATTTTATGGGGACTACACTTGAGAAAAAATGAAGAATGATGTAAAATATATATAAATAGAATAAATTATTAAAAAAAGAATAGCCCACTTCTGTTTTTTTAAATGACTGAAATGTTTACGTGTTTTAAGCAACAATTATCTCAAAACATCATCAAGAATGAAAAAAATATCATGGAAAGTCAGTCCTGTGAAATAATTACAGTGGATGGCAAAGCAGTTACTAAAGCTTAAAAGTCACATGTATCTTGACAGTGATTTACATTTTTCTAGCTAAACATTTATTCCTTCTTTCATTTCATAAAAATGTCAGCACATTTCATGTTTAAAAATAAACATGGAGAAACCAACAGTGGTAGGAATGATTTTAACTCAATTTGTTATTTCAAACAAAGCTTTCAAACGTAAGCTTTGGTTTGTTTAGTGGCTGTGGTTGGGTCACTCCCTGTTCTGCCACTTACTTGGTGCTGTAGCTTGTAGGCCCTGTTTTATGGAGTCAGCATTTCCCATGTAAACTGGCAACCTTTTCTCAGAAATGGTTAGAAGGTAAACTTTTCATAAACAGGCAAATCTGCCATTCAGATTACAATATATTTGAAGGAATTACATTACCAGTTTATTTTATTTGTACTTACTCTGGGTATGGTCTTTCCTCAAAAATTATATTATAGACTCTTAAAATTCTTGTATAAGGGTAACCCCAAGTGGATGCTGTTGTTTATGTTAGGTTTGAGCTCAGCAAAATATGTTTTCCTTTTAATTTGAAGTCATTTTTTTTTCTAATTTGTTATGATGTATTAAAAATGTGTAATTTATATACATTAAAATTCATCTTTTAGTGTAAAGTTTTATGGGTTTTGACAAATGCATAGTCACATTTCTACCATGATAAGAGAGAGAACAGTTCCCATCACCTGTTACTTCCTGCCTTGTACTCCTTTGTAACCAAATCCTCCCTTGAAAAACCACTGATTTATGTTCTATCCCTGTTGCAAGCATGTCATGTAAATGCAGTCCTTCTGTGTGTAGTGCTTCAAGTAGGGTCTCTTTCACTTGGCATGATGCCTATGAGATCCATCCATCTGCTGTATGAAGTAATAATTTGTCCCTTTTTGTTGCTAAGTAGTATTCCCCTTTATTAAAGGGACAGAGTTTCAGTAGAGGTGCTTTTCAGTTACTTCTAATTTCTGACAGTTATGAATGAAGTCGCTGTGAGTATTTGCATACAGTTGTGTGTGTGTGTGTGTGTATGTGTGTGTGAGAGAGAGAGAGAGAGAGAGAGAGAGAGAGAGAACATAGGTTTTCATTTCACTTCACATAGGGTAAATACCTAGATGGGATTGCAAGATTGCATAGTAAGTGTATTTTTGACTTTATAGGAAACTTCCCACCAGTTTTCAAAACGGCTGTACTGTCTTGCATTCCCACCAGGAATGTGTGAGTTTTCTGGTAGCTTCGCTGCCTTGTCATTGGAGTTTGTCAGTTTGGTGATGTTAGTGTCCTAATGGGTGTGAAGTAGTATCTCATTGTGCTTTTTTGATTTGCGGTTCCCTGACACCTAATGATGTTGGGCCTCTTTGTATATCTTCTTGAAGAATTCTTTATATTTTTTATATTCAAGTCTTTAATCAAAAATGTGATTTGCAGATATTTCCTCCCTATATGTGATTTGCTTTTCCATTCTTTCATCTTATGACTTTTGAAGACAAGAAACTCAATTTTGTTGCTGTCTTATCACTTTTGATTTTGAAATCTGTCTAATTAAGGTCATAGAGATTTTAACTAATAGTTTTTTTATATTTAGGATCCATTTTGGGTTCATTTTTTGTGAGATTTGATTCCAGGTTTTTTTTTTTGAAGCACCATTTATTGAAAAGGCTAGAATGATTAAAATTTCTCTCAAAAAGTTTCTGTACTTTTTTTTTTTTTACGTCAAAGAGTTGCTTTTGTTTATTTATTTTTATTTGTCAAAAAAAAGAAAAAGGCCCCTTCCACCCTTGTCCCTATCCTCCATCTTCTTCCCCTCTGGTAACCTTAGTTCTGTTATCAAAGTTTATTTTTATTTTGTATTGTAAGCCAAACTTTGACAAATCCATTCAGGTTGTTTTCAGTTCAGTTCTGCGCAATGTTGGCACTACATGTTTTGAACTTTATTGCCTTGTAAATTGTTTTCAGAGAGGCTGTGCTATGATTTGACATTGAAACAAAAGTTTTTGTGTAGGCAGAGTGGTGCAGAAATAGCAGCAGGGAGTAAATTTGATATTAGTGAAGCAGATATGTCTGCATCTCCAAGAGCTTTTTCAATAACTATAAACTAAGGAATAGGAAAGCACTGTATCATTTAAATTGGCTAGAGTGTTTTTTAAAGTGGTATATAAAACAATGATGCACATTACAATTCATGCATCTCAGAGTCAATGAAATACAAAAGTTTTGCTTTTTGTGGCCTGTCTAAGCAGAGAATGGACTTAGAACAATTACTTATTGCATGCTGGAAGAGGAAAGGCATGCTGGAGTCTGGAGAATTGCGTATGTCATGTTTATATAAAGAATATTCTAAAAATTATACATTTCAAGTTATCTTTCAAGCATTTAAAGTTAAGAGACTGAAAATCAATTGATTGATTACTTAAAAGCCAAAAAGACCCAAGATACTGGGTAGTAATCAGTGTGGTTTTGTGAAGACCCAATCTATCAATTCAACTTAATTTCTCTTTTTGAAAAAGTATGTGCCTTTAGACAAAGAATAAGCCTTAGGGAAATAAATCAAAAGCAGAGCTTTTGTTTCAATTTTATGTGACATTATTAATGACAAAGTAGAAGGATGGGTGTGGAGGCATCTGAATGAATACCCTTCCCAAGGTATAGATTGAGCAGTGTCCTCGAAAGTATTCATTATATTTGACTTGTCCATCTCCCCAACTTATTGACCTTTTTTGAATTCCATTTTCTGGTACCTCATAAGTTCAGAAGAAGAAATCCAAAAGGCCTTGGAGGAACTGATAAATGTTTTGATTAAACATGGATATAGTTTTAGTAATGACAATGAAAGAGTATTCTGTCTTAGGAGGTTTAATCTTTTCTCCAAATAAAGGAGTTGGAGAAATAACATTTTGGGGTTCTTTTCAGGTACAACATTATAATAGTTAATATATTTTTTAAAAATTCATTCATTTTTAAATGAAACATTTGTAATAAGGTCTAGCTACATTCTAATAATTTGACATGAATTAACATTAAGTTATTATTTAGAATTATTTTTATATATTATTTTAAGGTATAAAAAGATCAAATATAAAGTATATTGAGACCCTCAAAAATTCTTTTTGATTGCTTATTTTTTTTCTTTTTTAAAAAAGATTTATTTATGCATACAAGAACTGGGGTACAAGCCAGACAGAGGTGTGGGGGGTGGGAGGATTCACCAGAGACAAAGTGGGGAACAAAACAGGCAGATTGACTGAAATACACTGCTGAGGGGAGCAGCGGGCAAGCCAGGAGAGGTCTGCTGCACCATGTGGGTAGCTCCCTGGCTGGGGATCCAACTTGTGCTGCAGTGGCTGCAAATAGTTTCATAGGCTGTGTCTTAGCCCCTTGTGCCACCAGGGAGGCCCTGATTATTTATTTTTTTAGAGAGTTTTTACCTTAAAGAAATAATAATGCTTTGAGCTTATTCAGTTACCAGCTGTGGTAAGTAATATACTTTTAGTAGTTAACTTGGGTTAGGGCACATAATAGGTAAATGTTCTTTATCCTATGTCATATATCAAATTGGTGTTATTACAGGCCACCTTTTATAACTCTGCATGTGCTATTCTCAAAGGATAAGAATAAAATAATATTGTAATGGTTAAATTACATCCAGGTTTAAGTGATGATTCCAGAGTTAATCTCTGCATTCTGCACTATTTTGAGGTCATTGTGTGCCAGTTATTAAGATTTCTGGTAGATGGAATACCTGATAAAGCTGTAATTTTGCTTTATTTGATAGCATCTTAAATAAATACAAGACAAACATGTGAACTGTATCCTTTGCTTCAAAGTCAGTGTTCACTCTGTGGAATGGCATAGATTGGTCCTTACTAAACATGTTCACTTTTGAAACACAACTTCAAATGCCACATTTGAAGTTGTGAGGTTCACCCTATGACCTTCATGTGCTTAATTTCTGTGGTTAATTTTCAGTGTTCTTATATGATCTTCATCAGTATTTGTCACAGGCGATCATTTCCTTCTCTTGGACACAGTTTCTTTAGTCCTTCCAGGACACCCCACACTCTTGATTTTCTTTCTGTGCTGTGTCTCGTCAATCTCCTTGCTTGTCCTTGCTCTTCTGATTTCTTCATGTTGGGATGCACAGGACTCATTTCACTCTTTTCCTCTCCATCTATGCTGAGTCCCTTGGAATATCATCCTGTATTTTGATGCTTATGACTCCTAACTTTGTATTTTCAGCCTCAAACTCTTCTGAAAGCCGCAGATACCTAAAGTCAGCAACTACTACACATTTTTACTTGGATGCCTAACAGACTTTGCAAACATAATAGGTCTAGAACTGAACCCCAGTATTTGCCACCTGTTCTACTTGCAGATTTCCCCCATCTCAGTTAATGGCAACTCTATTCTTTTTTTTTTTTTACTTTTTTAAATTTTTATATTCCCCATACAATTGCAACCCCAATTTTGACCCCATCCCCCCCCCCAAAAGAGTGTCTCTGGTTCATAGTTGTTTGTTGATTTTGATTTTTTTCTTTCTTACAGTCTTTTCCCTGGTCCCTTATTTACGTTTTCTAGATTCCTGCTGTGAGTGAGTCCATCCAGTATTTTTCTTTTTCTTTCTAGCTTATTTCGCTGAGCATGATCCCTTCCAGCTCCATCCATGGGCAACTCTATTCTTGCTTCTAAATTGAGCCTCTCTGTCTTTCCTGTCCCCATCTACTCTAGGAAGTGCTGTTAGCCCTACTTTCAAAATATGTCCAGATTCTGACCACTTCTTAGTGCCCCAGTTCCACTCCCCTAGACCAGCCACCGTCATCTCTCACCGGGATTACTGCCCTAACCTTTCCGTGGGCCTTGTCCCTTTAGGGTCTTTTCTCAACGCAGCCTACACAGCAGTTCTTTTGTAATGAAAGTCTGGTCATGTCATGCATCTGTTGAAGTCTTGTAGTTATTTCCCACTTTACTCAGAGTAAAACCCCAAATCCTTCCATCAGCCATATGATCCTGCACAATTTGGCCCCTTTGTTACTTTTCTCTCCTTTCCTATCACCTTTTAGTGTCTCCCTCCCTCAGCCTTGACAACCCCTATTGCTGATCTGGAGACAAACCAGATGGAGTCCCAGTTTGCACTGCCCACCATGTGCTGGGCACACTCTCCTCAGTATGTCCACGCCCATTCCCTTGTCTCCGGGGCGCCACATGTGGGTGTCACTGAAAGTCATTCCAGGGCATCCCTCCGTGTTTGCCCAATGCTGGCTGCGACTCTGCCCACTTTAAGTTTTTGCATAAATGACATTTTTTTCTGTGTGAGGCTGCTTTATTTACTCTACCTTAAATGCCTGGAGCAGTACCTGACACTCTACAAATATTTGTTGAATGAATAATTTACATGTATCTTGGATTTTTAAATATACTTAAAATAGAGAAGGGAGATTGGAACAATGAGTTTTTGAATTAATGTATTTCATCAGATATGTATTTATTAGTATGCTAAAATTTGAATTTAAAAAAGTATTTTACTTTCCAGCTGAGTATATCCATATGTGCTTTAAGCCATAACACATTCAGAGGATACATTCTGGAAATTTGGTGACTTATGAAGCGAAGGAGTTTCAGGTGATTACATCACTTGGCAGCTAAGTTTGATAAAGCTTTTCCAAGTCTAATTAGCATCTATGAATCTTCAAGCAGCAATTAAAATATCTCTGCATGTTATTTATTGATTCATAAATAATATTATGGTTTGTTTTATTGTTATTTATGGTGTATTGTAGTTAAAAAAGGTGTTATTCAAGTGCAAATATTGATCAAGTCATTAACACCATTATAGAATTAAGCTGTAACAGTTTTTTAAGTGGCTAAGTAAGAGCTAGTTAGAGAAATTGTATGTGTTATATTTTTATTATGACCTTGCACCTTTTCTCTAAAACAATTATAGTGTCTACATATAAGTAAAAGGAGTAAGAGCTTTTCTTTTTCCAAATAATAGAAAAGAGCATTTATTAGAGTATCTGAAACAATTTGTATCAGCAGTGCAATAGCCCTTACATCCAGTATGCATTCAAGTAGCCATTAAAATGATTCGGGCAAGGGAGTTGGATTACCTTCTTCACAGTTATGATGCCAACTTGGAAATTGGGGTCCGTGTTAATGGCGAAGGCATCTGCACCATCCCCATCCACAATAGTGTACTTCATCTCCGCGTTGATGCCTTCGTCCAAGTCCTTGGCAAACACTCTGCCCACAGTGGAGCTGACTGGAGCTGATTCCAGCACACTCATCTGATAATGTTCTGTGAAGAAAGATCAGAACATGCGTTCTTGGTAATCTGTCACTGAGAAAAGTGCCTTGTCAGTATTACATCACATCAGGCATGCTGTGCAAAACATCTTTCTCCTGGTTCAACGTGAAAATTTGAGTTTCACAGACAAAAAAAACAGATTAAAGAAACTGAGCGAATGCTGTTAGGTGGGTCAAGGGCCTGTGTGGATGTTTGATGAGGAGGCCAAAAGAGCTTGATCACAACCCCATGGGAGGACAGGACAAAAGCAAAACTATTTCTTATCTCAGTTAATCTCCCTGCAGAGTGGGAGGAAGTGTTTCGCTTTCCAATCTTTCAGTCCTTCCTAAAGAACTATCTCCCCAATGTTAATTTCTTGTAAGAAACAGAAAACAGTGTTGTGGTCACAAAATATTCTGCTCACATTTCAAGTGCCTGCATTTTCCTTCATGGCCTGGCCTGTGTGCTGAGTGTCCATCTTCACAACCACCTGCCCACATTTAATAATGACCAGTGATCTGTGAAGGAACAAGAGCAAACCACACCAGCGCCTGGTGGTGTCTGTCCATGCGACCTTTTACCTGGGACTGCCCCCGGCAGCCTCTTCATGGACAGACATGTGATGCTTTTTATTCTCTGGCTCCAGAATAGAATCCCCAAAACATACATGTAAGTTAGAATCTCAGAGCGAGCAATATTCTCCTTTTCAACTCGATATCCTGGATTCACAATTAAATTTAGTTTATTTTCATTGCCATCGAGTTGTGTCTTTGCTCACTTGCCTTCTCTGGGGATGCCTTTTTGAAGTTCTTCATTATTTTGTCAGTCATAATGTGACTGACTAAATAACAAATCACATAACCACGTCTAATATGTACGTGGTCTCTTCTATTCTAATATGCATTGTGAGCTACAGGGCGGCTTGAGTTTCACAAAGGTTTGGGGAGGCTGACTGCCCCTAGCTAGCTCACTGCACCCTACCTGGGACAGAAGTCCTGTTCCTTGCCGCTTAGACAGAAGCATCATTGTCATCTTTGACTCCATTCTCTGCCTTGGTTCCCTTAGTCAAGAACAAGGGCAGAAGTCCACATGTTCTCATTTGTCCCACTCTAACCCTTCTGCCATTCCCTTAAGTCCCATCACTTCAAATCTGGACAGTGCTAAAAGCTTCCTCATGGACTCGCCTTCTGTCCCGACCCTGGTCCATCCATCCTGCACGTGGCTGTCAAATTAGCTTTTTTTCCGATCTCTCTCTTTCTCAAAAACTTTAGTGATGCCCATTAGACTCATACATTTGAGACACTAAAGAGCAGGTCTTCGTTTAGGAAACTGTGACCATAAATGTGCCACCTTATCAAGCGCACATACACATACTGTACACACATACAAATATACAGATATATTTCTAGATGAACTAAATTATTAATTAGATAATAGAAGACAAAGTTATTTACATCCAGGGAGCTCAAGGGAGCTCTAGGAGAGCAGAAATTTCATTTGTTTTCAACCTGCTCCGTGTCCCACACCGAGGCTGTGCCTGGACACAATGTATTTTGAATGAATGAATGTCCTCCCCTTTTAGGAATATTTTCCTTTTTGCCTATTTCACTCCTTTATATTCTGCAGTTCCCTGTTGAAGTTTCATTCTTCTTTGAGACCTTCATCTTAGTTTATCATGAAGGCTTCATTATGCACTATCCAAGCAGCACAACAAATGCTGCTTCTTGGCTAACCAGTGATGAACATAGCATACTCCGTGATGATGCTCATCAAATCCAAACCATGAGACGCTTCCAGGGCAGGGGCGTCGACCTTGTTTCCCTGTGTGGCAATATTATCGCCAGGGGGCAAACACTGGTTCATGTGTGGGTAAAAGGTGAAAAAAAATCTTAGATGTTATGATTGTTTGTGACTCTCTAAAGTTCAATCCTACCCAACAAGATTTTATTCCACACTATTAAATTTTATGGGCTGGGGCAGGGAATGATGATCCAAAGGAAAAAAGTAGAGGACGCCTCTTTAGACAGGTCCTAATAAAAAGAAAGAGAAACACTTTGGGAAATTTGCTCCCAGAAGGCAAATGGTTATGGGCGAATTGCATGTAACTCTAGGACAGGGATCCATGAATAGTAGAGGTTAAAGAGGACTCAGGCTGGCCTTATTCCTTGGCTTCTGTCACAGGCCTGCCTGCCGGGCCTGAGCTCTGGTCTCTCACTGGGGGATACTCACTCTGGGGAAAGCGGGGCGGGTTGTCATTGACGTCGGAGAGGGTGATGTTGACCGTGGTGGTCCCGGCTAGGCCTCCCAGCTGCCCTCCCATGTCCTTGGCTTGGATAATCACTTCGTAGTATTCTTTGGCTTCCCTGTCCATATTCATGAGCGCTGTCCTGATCACACCTGCAGGACAGAAGCGACGTGGTGTTTGAAAATAAAACCACAAGTGCAGTTTTTAAGATTGGTTACTAGGTTTCTCCCTTGCACATTTTTTAGTTCTAGGGTTGAGCTGTGTTTCATTAAACTGGAGGTCAGAATCTAGCTTCAAAAAGACCTTGTGCCCCCTATGTTTATAGCAGCACAACTTACAATAGCTAAGCAATGGAAACAACCCAAATGCCCAAAAATAGATGACTGGTTCAAGAAGATGTGGTACATATACACCATGGAATATTACTCAGCAATCAAAAAAGATAAACTCATGTAATTTCCAGCAACATGGATGGCGCTGGAAGGGATTATGCTCAGCGAAATAAGCCAGAAAGAAAAAGAAAAATACTGGATGGTCTCACTCATAGCAGGAATCTAGAAAACCTAAATAAGGGACCGGGAAAAAGACTGATTATAATAAAGTAAAAATGAACAAGCAACTATAAACCAGAGACACACTGGGGGGCGGATGGGAGGAGGGAGCAGGATCAAAATAAGGGGGGTTGGGAATTGTATGAGGACTATAACCAAGATGAAAATGCATACATTGTGCAAAAATGAAAAATGATGTAAAAATATATAAAAAAAGACCTTGTGCCTAAATAAATGGAGAATCAACAGCGTCGGTGGAAAGAGCTCGCAGGCCCCAACTGCTCCGGCTGCATCACCGAGAGCGAACGGCAGGTGGCGCCATGGCTCTCCCGCAGACCTGGAGGGAGGCTCGCGTGCTGCCCGGCGGCTCCCGCGCACTCAAGAAAACCGGGGCGTCGGGCCCAGAAAACAAAACCTCACAGGTCTACAAATCTGTGCTTTTAGATAACTCTTCAACTCTTTCTTTCTGCAGCCCCTAGAGCCCTCGTAGTGTGAATGATTCTTCTTTAAGCAACTTACGCCTGATTTCCCCGCTTCCTCACCACCTGTAAGCAGCCTTGGGATTCTGATTTGATTTTCTTTTGTTCTGTATTCATTCTGTTTTTTATGTTCTGCTTACCTCTGTGCTTCACAGAATTCGGTGAGCGAGGATATGAAAGATGCCCTGTGCGTTGCTTATTTTTATTTTATTTTATTTTATATATTTTTTTACATAATTTTTCATTTTTGCACAATGTATGCAATTTTCATCTTGGTTATAGTCCCCATGCAATTCCCACCCCCCTTATTGTGACCCTAATCCCACCTCCTCTCCCCCCCGCCATGTTTCTAGTTTCTAGTTGCTTGTTGATTTTGATTTTTACTTTATTATAATTAGTCTTTTTCCTGGTCTCTTATTTGGGTTTTCTAAATTCCTGCTATGAGTGAGACCAACCGGTATTTTTCTTTTTCTTTCTGTCTTATTTCGCTGAGCATGATCCCTTCCATAAGGGGTGACCTTCCCCAGACAGTAAACAGTAGCATCGCGGTGTCATACGGTTTCATTTAAGAAGAGGGTGGAAATCAAAATCCACTGAAATGTGTTGGTTTCTCCTGCCAAGGATGTGTGGTAATGTTTTATCTCACTTTTAACCCTTCAACTTAGAAAAGTTTGGTTGTTTAATTCTAGGCAAAGATTACAGGCCTGTTTACTGCAAGTTTACAGCAGGACCCCTGGCTGAACAGACCTCTTTGCATAAAAAAAGGGAAGGGGTGAAAACAACAGGCCTGTCCTCAGTTTACTCCTATAATATGTATATTGCCTTAGAGGGATGATCAAGTGAAATATGCAGAATTTTCTTTTTTAAAATGCCCTGTGGAGAGAGCAATAGCTGTCTTCTCATGTATTTTTGACCTTAACACTGAAGATGCCCCCTGGGAGCTGTCAAAATAAAGTAAGGTTCCTTTTAGGATATAAAGTACACATTACCCTCTTCTTGTCTGTGCATTTCCTCCCCGTGGGCACCCCCTAGCCTCTCTCTCCCCATCTGCAGAGTGGTTAAAGTTACTGTTTTATAGGACAACTGCAATCTCCTTTCTTTCCTCCTGCCAATTTATACTCCCTTGCTTTCGATTTTTATGATACAATTTTCTGAAAGTCTGGTTTCCCTTAGGACTTCTGGACAAAATTTTCTCCAGTTGCTAATAGAAATGTATTTTTTCGCTTTCAAATAAAGAGGTGACTTTGATCCTTCACTGTTGACTTCACCACTTGTAAGTTTCTTTATTCAGGATCCTCGTTCATTAATTGTTAATTCCCAGTTTTCCTCTATGTAAATGGAATTCCAATACTTCCATATAGCTTATGAGTTCATGAGATTTTGGAACACTCTTCTGTGGTACTGTTTAGGAAGTATCTTACAAGGGAGAGGGCTTGGCACGGTGCAAGATAATGATATAATAGTTACTCTGTCCAAGTCAAACTATGAAAGGGAAGTCTTCACAGATAAAACATGTTAATGCTGGAATCAGAGTTCTTGGGTGAAACTGAAAATAAAAACAAGAAAATGCCAAAACCACGTTTCCTGGTTTGTCTCTTCCTGCCAAACACTCCTTTCCCCTGCAGTTGTCTGTGCTGTCCTCCAGGTAGAGCGCCCCACGAAGCACCCTTAATACTGGAGGCCACATCCCATTTTCTATACTCTTTTGCCCCTCATCAACATCTGTTGCCCCAGCACCCACTCATTCTGGCCTCGTTCTCTGCTCCGCGGGGGAGGTTCAGTGGAAGGACACAGCCCGCACGTCGGGAGGCACAGCTACGACTAGATGCCCTTTGTCGCCTTTCAGTTCCCAGTTTCCTTCTGCGTTAACTGAGTGGTGACGGCTGGAGGAGTCCCCTAAGTCTCTTTCTAGTTTCCAAATCAATAATTTTGCTTCCACGGTGAGCCCAACTTAACGTGTCAATCTTCTCCGGCCTCTGGAGTGATAAAAGACCTTAGTCCCTGGAAATAAATACAACCACAGAGATATCGGAGGACTAGTGAGGAGGCACTTTCACGCAGGTAGCCCTGTTGGCCCCTCCAGCCGGACCCTGCAGACCTTCTAAACAGCACCCTCTTACCCTCTAGAGACTTGGGGGACTCTCTCCATCGCTTATAGCAATCTCCTTTGGTTAGTCCACTCCCTGGAGTGAAAAGGAGATTTAGGTCTATCCTAAGTAGCAATTATAATGAGTAGGGAATAAAGCAGGTACCTCTAACTTGACTGCTGCATCAAATACCTGTTTTGGAGTCCACAGAAAAGTAGGGCTGGCCCTGGAGGATGCTGTACACCACCCGTGCGCTGTTGCCGTAGGTTGGGTCATCAGCATCCGTGGCTGTCACCTGGATAACAGAGGTCCCTGAGGAAGAGAGATGGCAGAAACCTGTTCAGGCTGAAGTGTTCAAGGCCGGCCCCAATCCTGAATGGCCAGCTGTTCCGCATTTGCAAATGTGATGTTTGCTTCCCTGGGAAGGTGCTGTTCTAGGTCCAGTTTCCACAACTCCTATGTTGTGTCTCTTTGGTGGGGATGGGAGTTTATTTGTGTTTTAGGTTCTTAATAACTAGCAAAGACAGCATAGCCTTTGAGTTCCTCATTGCTCTTTTGATAAGACCAAAATACTTGTCTTTATGAATCCAGCATCATCCATCCATCCCTCCATCCATCCATCCATCCATCCAGCCAGCCAGCCAGCCAGCCAGCCATCTGGATATCATCTATCTTTTATATTTTAAGAACCATTACTGAAGAACAATACCAGGCTTACTGCTACTACTATTACCATTACCATTATAGTCCAGTGTCTACGTCGGTCCCTGCCTAAGGACTTGGTTATCATTTTTGGTTCAGTTTTGTAATTCGTGAGCTCGGCTGCACATCCCCTCCTCTGCGTATGTGTGGGCAGACCTTCTCTGGAAGGAACTGTCTGTGGGACTCAGGAGAGCTCCACCTTACCCACTGGTGACATTTCTGGCACAGTGGCGACATAAGGGCCGTCCAGGAACTTGGGCTCATTGTCGTTGATGTCTTGGATTTTGATGATGAACTCGGACTCCGGCTCCATCGGCCTGCCCGTCCGCCTGTCTAGGGCTTGAGCCCGTAGAGTGTACTGAGCCCTTTCCTCCCGGTCGAGCCTCTGAATGGCGTGGATGTCTCCAGTGGTGTCATCGATGGTAAACACGACCCCCGCACCTTCTCCCGAGAGGATGTACTTGATGGATCCATCCCCTCTGTCCATGTCTGAATGGAGCTGGGGAGAAACAGCACTGAAATGTCATTACGGCTACGGACAGATGTCAGAAATAAATGGATCTATGTTTTGACCCAAACTTAGGATCCCCTTTCAAACAGGAAGAGTTTTTTTTTTTTTTAACACTTAAATGTTTACCACATCTGTCTACAGAGACTAACATGCGTTGAACGTGATCATGACAAAGCAGTGGAAGCCGTCTCCTATGGAGGAAGCCAGCCTTTCCATTTACAATAAAATGAACAGGCCTAAACATTTTGCCATGAAAGTGTTTGATATAAACTAGGATTTTGAGTTTCAAAACTTTATGACACTTCAAGTCGTGGAAAAGATGATGAAGTGATTAATAAATAGACTCTGGCTGCTGTGCTGGGAAGTCTCCAGGACCGCCAGAGCTCAGGCCCCTGTCTGGTTCAGCACTTTCATTCAGCAGGACTGTGCTGGCTTATGTTTCAGGTGTCAAGATGGAGTTTCACTGCTGGTTATTATTCTTTGCATCAGTGTCTCTCTCCTTTTGGTGGAACCAGCTCTTGGGCTTGTAATGGAATCACTGAAATCTATTTATGGATGGTTGAGTTTGGGGAGAGCTTTTATCTGCCCATCCAACTGCATGTCCTTCCCTATTACTTTGTGATGATCTCAGAAGCAGTCCAGGGGCGCTCTTTTCATATTGAGCCTAGAAATACATTTCTGCATCTTTAATTGTAGACAAGGTGTGTGGGTGGTAATTTTGTGCTATCCTGTAAGTAACAGTCTCTCTAAAGGAGGCAAATAACACTTGATGACATTTGCTCAACCACCAGTAACTCTGTTGCTGCCTGGGTTGTTAGCACTTTGGATCACTCAGCAATGATGTTCATGAAATTTAACTTACAAAACAGAGAACCAGTTTAGGCCTGGACTGGGCCAAACCCTATCTATGTCAATTACCACTTGGGTGCCTTTGACTAATTACTAAAGGTTTATAACGCTCAAGTTCCTCATTTTATAAATATGGAGAACAATATTAATACTTACTTTGAAGAGCTGTAGGATCATTAGAAATTAATGTATGCAAAGCACCTAGCACAGTGTCTTTCTCATAACAGGAGCTCTATAAATGGGGCCGATTATGATGATGATGTACGTGCATAGAGAGGAGGGTATTAACATGCCGGCTCTTCTTTCTCCCTCAGACTTCTGGGAGTGCAGCAGACACAGTGCAAACGACCTGTTGGTTTTTTGTTTTGCACAGTCTGATGGTAACAGCTGCAGAATGCTGCCTGCAGCATGGCCGGGACAGTGTTACTTTGAGGATTAAATGGCATGGACACCAACAAGACACCTGAAAATATATTCATATCATCCTCAGACCACGATGGGTTGGGAGGTTGTGGCTGGCTTTGAGCTGATCTCAAATTGACTCACAGCCAAATATTGCAGGCAGTGATTTTGCTGCCTAGAGGAATTCAGCTGTGTCTTATCTAGAGAAAGAAAATAAGAGAATAAAATTGACCGGAAAAATAGCTGTGGGTTTTTTTCACTTAAAGAATTCTATTTAGAATATGAAGTTCTCATATTTCCCCATTCTGTATACAGTGTTTTTTTTTTTTTTCACAATCCAAATCTGCTATTTATGCAGTTAAAAAAGCCGAGGTGCCCAGCTCTTGTTGTGTAGAATAGAAAAGCATTTTTATTTACATCTGGCCACAAAGAAATGAAAATCCTTTCCATCTGGAACTGGGTCCCCAGGCAGAGGAATGGAGTTGGGAGGAGCACGGTGAGGACAGGGATCTCAGGATTTAAAAAAATTAAACATGCACACACACACCGGCACACATAGGCCATATAAAGGCACGTGGAACAGACTTTTATTTAGGATGATGTAGGGTAAGGTAAAAAATCAGGCTTTTCTGCCCTCCCGCCATCAGGATAGATGAGGGAGCCCTGTGATCCTGAATGCATGCCTGATGGCGGGCACCTGCAGTGGGTCCACCTGCGCTAAGACTGTGCTTTAAGGGCGGCGTCACAGGGACGCCAGTAGAAGCTGAGAAAGAAGCCGATGAGAAGCCGATGATAAAAGCAGAAGCAGAGAACGCCAGAGAGCCCAGAGAGAGTGCGGATTTGCTGGGGGCTGGGAGGCCTGCCAGCCTCCCGGCCCCCCAGCACCCCTGCCTGCCATATGCCTGGTGAACCCCAATAAAAGACCTGCAAAAGCCACTGAGGACTCTGACTCCTCCTTTACCCGGTCTGCTGGATCAGAAAACCTGCCCTGTGTCCTGTCCTGCTCTTACAGATGAACTGGATTCACTTAAGGCATGGGAGTTTATCTAGGGGGAAAAGAGTAGAAGCTGACAAGGAATGCGGGACTGAGATGTTCTGTTTATCATCTACAACGTTTTGTCTTACGAGCCTTCAGAAAACTAAGCGTCCTCGTGATTGTCACAGACCAGGTTTAAGAGCTCTGCCTTTGGGGTGTGCTTAATAAGAAGCAGAAGGCTAACCCAAGCGTTGCTGCTGCTCAAGACGCGGTTCTGGTTCCTCAAGTTCCATCTGGCTGAATGACGTCAAGTAGGATCTGGACTGAATCTCAGATCTGTTCTCTTGTTTTTGTCTGCACGGAGAGAGACTTGGAGGAACACTCTAGATGGAGAGTTTCTTGAGGGCAGGAAGTGTGTGTTCCTCTTAGTGTGAGGCTACACAGGGAGGAAAGGAGCAGTAAGATGTTCTTGAAAGGAGGGCGCAGGGTGGGGGATTAGGGTTAAAACTTCTTATGAGTCGCGTGACCTGTGTTTGTAAAGGGCCAGCGGGCATCTCTCCCGCAGGTTCTTCCTGCTTGTGCATAAAAGAGGGAGAAGGCAGGATCGGGAGGAGGCCGGGGGGGGGGGGGATAGGAAAAAGGGAGCAAAAGGACACTGATAGAGAAGGAGGGCGCCTTGTGATGAACAGAACGAGACCAAAGACGAAGGGGCCTGAATCTGCTTGCACAGAACTGATTTCTGAGGAGTGATTGTGTCGGTTCAGAATCTAGTCAGGGAAAAACCTACACCAGTTCCTTTAGCAGAGAGAATTTAATATGGAGGCCCCAAAAAGTCAAAAGTGACCTCTGAGGTGTTGCAGGTACTAACTCCTGTCTGCGTGGGGAAGTAGTGGCAGGAGTGGGAGCTCTAAAGCTCTGGAGGGGGGTGTGCCTGAGCTGACTGGGAAGGGAGCACGTGGATTCAGGAGCTTAGAGCAGGTTCCCCAGCACCAAGGTCCTGAGAAGGGAGACTCAGGCCTCCGAGAGGGGGCCGCCATCCCAGGGTGCTGACATCCTGAGGGGCCTGACAAGGCTGGTGTTGGCGAAGTGTGGGAAAAACCCGAAAACTGGAACCCACTGCTGACTGGGCCAAAGGAGCAAGTCCCTTCCCCTTCCTCCAGTACTTTCTACTGTCAGAACCCAGTGGGGAGCTGGTTGGAAAAGGAGACATTGTGGCTTAGGGTCTCAGCCCCAGAGTCACAACGTGGAGCGAGCACGGTAAGCAGAGGGCCGAGAGACGCGAGCTTAGACGCGAGCTTAGTCACCAGCCCAGTAACGCACATTTAATATAGTCGGCTCACCAGCTCTGGAGCACACATTTGGTTGTGAGAATTGCAAAGCAGAGACATTAACAGCTTTTCTCTATGTCACTCAGCAAATTGGCAGTGTCATAAAAATGTGTTTTATATTTATCCATATTTAATTCAGCTAGCACTGACTGAACACCAGCTATTCAGAAAATAAAGACTGAGTTCGCAGCACATGATTTTTGTACCTGTTGGGACACATTTCCTCCCAAATGTCCTAGACAGAGTAAGACAGGTCTAGTCTGTTTAACCTAAAGATGCCTTAGTCTATAACACCTTCAGCCAGAGGAGCGAATCATGGGAAGTGCATGCACGGTGTGAAAAACCTTAGCTGGTTTAAGATCTTCAGAACAAGAGTGATTTTCACTCCTGTTGTCATGTTCCCTAGTTGCCTCACGTAGTTCTGGGAGGCAGCAAGTGCTTGCAGTTGTGGCTAGACAGCTCCTGGGTAGTGAACCTCAGCAGGACTTGGAGCCACAGATTCGTGCACAAGCACGAGCTCTCTGCACCCCCCTCTTTGCATATGTCAATATAATCTAGCTTTAACTCCACACCGCCCTGTCCCTGGAAAGCCCAGTGTGGATTTTATGAGGCCATTCCAATTACAGCTGATAATTGTTGCCATACTCCTTTCTGAAATAAGCAAACACTCAGGCAGGCTCTCTAAACAGACATGTTCCAGAACTCAAGGTGACAAGCCGAGTGCCCCTGCAGGAAAGGGAACGAAGGGCTGATGAATTCTCTTGCAAAAGAAAGTGAAGGGGAAGTGCCTGGATGAGTGTGGACATAACTGTCTTCACGTGGAGACAACACACCCAACTCAGGGTAAAGACTCACTGGTGCTGGAGTGCGGGTTGGGTAAGATGACTAGAAATGCACAGGTTTTCTGTGTCCTGGGCTGGGGGAGTTAGGACTGGGTGGGCACCCTTCAGGGCGCAGAGGTGGTCAGAAACAAGCACTCCCAAGGCCAGGAGGCTGCCCCCTGGATTTGGTTCTTGGTTCCACGGTAACAGTGCCAATTTGTCTGTGTATCTCTTGGGGCTAAGTCTACAGTCATGGCCACAGACAGGGCAACCTCACAGAAAGCCATGGCTTCAGTGTCAGATGTTGGTGTCTGTTTCCTTCTGGGCTTTTCCTGCTACTTTCTGTGTGACTTTGGGCATAGAATGTAACCCTGTGAGCTATTACCCATTGTAGGGTAAAGAAAATATCAGGCTTTTCTGCCCTTCCGCCATCAGGATAGATGATGGATCCTTGTCCTGAATGCATGCCTGATGGCGGGCACCTGGAATAGGGTGTGGGCAGAGGTAGATGGGATTCAGCTGAGCTAAGACTGTGCTTTTTAAGGGCGGCGTCACGGGGACGCCAGCAGCAGCAGCAGCAGCAGCACCACCACCACCACCACCACCAGTAGCAGCACTAGAAGCAGTAGAAGCCGAAGCAGAAGCCGAAAGAGAAGCCGAGAAGCAGCAGAACAAACGCTAGGGAGCCCAGATAGAGTGAAGACTTGCTGGGGGCTGGGAGGCATGCCAGCCTCCCAGCCCCCCAGCCAGCACCCCTGCCTGCCATATGCCTGGTGAACCCCCAATAAAAAACCTGCAAAACTACTGAGGACTCTGACTCCTCCTTTACCCGGTCTGCATGGGATCAGAAAACCTGCACCGTGTCCATTCCGGCCCCTTACACCCATCCATGGTGAATTATACTTCCTCCCAGCAGCTTCTGATGAGATGATCTGCTCTCTGTGAATGCAGCTGACACACGTATGGTGGTAGCCTGGGGACAAGAGTCCCTTGTCTTTGGCATTGCTGTATGCCCAGGTCTGTGCTGGGCACTCAGTGTTGGGAGGGGTGGGAAGGCCAGGACCAGGCATCCCTGTCTTTGGGAGAAGGGCGCAGGGCTCTAAGTGGAACATGCCCACAGAGGAGTTTCTGCTGCAGATGTGTTTGCTTAAACTTATTTTAGCAGTAGCCCGGTATGTCTGGTTGAAAGAGACATTTATAAATATTGAGTTGCCAGAAAGTATGAACAGAGAGGAGATGTGCTCGTGATGGAAGTGGCTTTTAAGTTGGGGCCCTGAGGAATCTGCATGGGACTTAATAGAGAGAGGGTGGCATCAGGTCCTGGGGAGGGCGGTCGGCTGGGGACAGGCCTGGGGAAGCACAGATGTGGCATGTGTGTGAGTGCAGTAAGGAGGCCCAGCTGAGCTGGGGTCAGGACTAGATGGGAGAATATGTAGAAGAGGCTGGTTGTAGGGTAAGTGAAAATTGTCAGGATTTCCCCCGCTCTCGCCATGGCGGACACCTGGAGTAGGGTATGGGCGTGCGTAAGTGGGCGCTCCTGGGCTGAGAGACTGGGCATATAAGGGCGGCGTCTTGGGGACACCAGCAGTGGAAGAAGCAGCAGCACGGTAGGGGAATCGCAGAACCATAAGAGAACCAGAAGCAGCGAGGAAGCAGAGCCCAGAAAGAGTGAAGATTTACCAGGGGCTGGGAGTCCTGCCAGCCTCCTGGCCCCCCGGCACCCTTGCCTGCCATGTATGTGGGTGCCTCACTAAAAATGATGTAAAGGCTCAATAAAACCCGAAAAAGCCACTGAGGGCTCCAGGACTCTCCTTTACTCATCTGCCCGGATCACAGAGAACCTGTTCCATGTCTTGCTGGCGCTACACTGGGTAAGGGAGGAGGATTGTAGGCTTAGGGCTCTGATGAGCCTTTGTAGTCAGGGGGTCACCTGAGGAAAGGGTGTGAATGCCCTAAGTCTTGGGAGGACCTGCAGGCTCTCTCTGTGGGAGCCGGGCTTCCTGCTTAGTTAATCCAACGTGCAGAATAGAGGAACCGCAGAAATGACAGAGCATGGACAGGAGAGAAGACTCTGAGAGAAACTGCAAGAAAATACTGACAAGATGTGGTGACTGGTCGTGCATCAAGGAAGGAGAGATGGAAAGAGAGAAGTCAAAGCAAATTCACAGCTTTTGAGGCTAAGAGATTTGCAGCTGCTTTAAGTATACATTACTGAGCTGGTAAATCCCCCTAACGAACTCCCTGCACTACTGTTGCTGCTATGACTACTACTACTACTACTACTACTACTACTACTACTACTACTACTACTGCAACAGCTGCTATTCCTAATTGCTACAGGATAACAATTATTAAGACCTAACTCTGGACCAGGTACTGTGTCCAGCACTGAACGTGTGTTAGAGTTTTAATCCTCATTATACCATGAGGTCCTCATTCATTAAATCTCTTTCTGAGCATCTTCTATGTGCTGTGTAGCCCTTGAGGGAAAATGGAAGCAATGTTTTTGCCCTTATTGAGCTTGTAGTCTAGTACATATTTACACATGTAAATGAGCAAGTAAATATTGCAGGCTGTGATTACAGCTGTGAAAAATACAATGATAGGAGAGATGCCAACAGAAGGGCTTAATTTAGAGAATGGTCAAGGACAACTAGATTCAAAAACTAGATTCATCTAAAGGATGAGGAAGAGTCAGCCACGAGTGAAGCCAGGTGAAGGGCATTTCATTACGGGGCAACAATAGGCAGAGCTTGGTAAGTTGCAGTAAGTGGCCACAGACTGTTCCTGGAACATGGAGACAAGAACAGTTGTTGATGGAGGGGTGAGGAGGCAGGCAGGCAGGCCCGAGAGGAGAGTCCTTGAGAGCTGTGGGGAGAATTCACAAGGCTCAGTGTGGTGAAGACACCGAAGGATGTAATCCAAGCGATATGATCTGACTGACATTTAAGAAGATTCTGCGGAGAACAGATCCGAAAGAGGTGTCATTAGAAGCAAGAAAACCGACTGGGAGTCTGGGTACTTGCACAGGTAAACGATGATGGCAGAAAGTAAAAATGGAAGATTTGGGAATGATTTTGACATGGAACTAACAGAACTTGCAGGAGGAGAGAATGTGGGGACCAAGAGAAAGGGAAGAGTGATCACTGGGTCTCTGGCTTTAGGAATTAGATACGGAGATGCTAATGCAGAGAAGATGAGGGCAGACAGCGTTTGGGAGGAAAAACAAGAGCCCCTCCCCAGATGTGCCACATTTGGGGGTTCTCTGAGTCATAAACATGGAGTGCTCACCTGCATAGTTGGTTTATGCATCTGAAGCTCAGATGAGTGTCTGAGCCAGAGACGGAGGTCTTGGTCTCACTGGTTTAGCGGTGTTGTTTAAAACCACATGGAATGGGCATGGGTAGAGAATTGGCCCAGGGAAAAGCTTTCAAGACCACCCATGACTGGGCCAAGTGGCAGGAGAGGACCAGTAGAGAGGCTGAGCAGGAAGGAGGAAGGATGGGATTGTAAGGCCATAATGCTGAGGGAGCACAGTACGTCAAGAAGGACCGGTCAGCCTGTCCAAGGCCAGTGGGGGGCACCATTGAAGGAGAGCGCTGGATCATCCCAAGGGAGGGTCTTGGGAGCACTGACGTTGCGTTAGTGCAGTTGTGTGGACAAGAGTCAGATGACCAGGCTCAGATGTGGGTGTCGTCATTTTCCTTAGCCCAATTCCACACCTGAAGATGCAGAGGCCAATGGGACTCCATGACCCCTCCCAGGCCAGCCTGGAAGTGGTGGGGAAAGCTGGGTTTTGAGCCCACATGTGTTTGACTCTGAAGCCCATCCTCTTAGCCTTTGTGCTAAACAACTGTTTAAGTTACCATTTGAATGAATTATTTATTTTCTAATTAGTTCCTTGTTTCCCATTTTCTCTCACTTGGTTGCTTTCACAAAATGGTCTCTGATTACATCCAAATAAAGTAAACACAGGAGAAAGCCAGGATTAAAAATGAAATGATGATAGATAAATCAAGGGAATTCGAGTATAAAGTTTATAAATATATTCATTGATTGTCTCCAGCTATCCTAAAGCACATGCTAGGATTTTCTGAAATGAAGGATGTTTTATTCTTTTTTTTTTCCTATTAAATTTAGGCCTCAGGCTATACCTGTAGAAATGCTTTGAAAAAAATACAAAGTAAGAAAAACCCGCTGCTGCCCCTGTTGTGTCTCCCAGTTTCTTTCTCCCCCATCCTGTCATCCCCGAAGGCTGCACCTGCCTCTTTGGGGACGGGAAACCCAGTTCCTCAGTTTTCCCACTGAGAACAGAGGCAAGAATAGAGCGAGAAATCGCCCCTTGCTGGCTGGTATCTTGACGAAGCAAAATTAGATCCACCTAGCTGGCAGGTAACATACTGCTAGTTAAAATTGTTCTCAGGCCTCAGACACAGGCTGCTGAGCTTTCCTAGTCAATATCCGATCCCTGAACATTTATCTGTCTGTTTGGCAGTTCTTACCTTGCCGACATACAAAGGGTCGGTTCCAGTGTACTCTTCCAGAACAAAAAACTGGTTCCAAACCCAGCTTCTCTTTGTTCGAGAGTGTGACTGTGACTTGTCTGACAGGAAGACTTCTAAATCCTCTCGCGGTGTTGCTGTGCCCAAGAGAACGCTGGTGGTGAGATCCATCAATCCCCAGAAGTATAAGGACACGCCAAGTCCAAGCCAGCTCTTTGCATTGCTCATTCTACCAGAAGTCCACATGGGCTCGCCAGGTTTCCGGAAAGTAGGGTATAGGATGATAAGTCGCTGGAATTTGAGTATTTTCCAAAAAAAACCAAAACCAAACCAAACAAAAAACCTCAGTGTTTTGGACACTTGGACTTCTCAAATGAGGTCCCGATTCAAGTCAATCTGCTTGACGTTGTCTTCCTGTCAAGTTAAGGAAAACACAGTGTGATGATGTCAGATTCTTTCCTGTGGACTTGTAGCAAGTTTTCAAGAAATGTCAGTAAGTGCTCAGCTTTCCACTCAATGAATTAAAGAATTATAACATGCTATTTGCTTTAGAAATGCTTGAGTAATAAATAATATTTTGAAAAAAAGAAGACAGCTTATCTTGCTATAATCAATCCCAAACCTTTGGATATGGATTTCAGAGGGAATAAAACGAGTGAATACATTTTCTTCTCATTGGTAATGTAGCTGGAGGGTTATGCTGTATTATTGATTGGCTTGAATTAATAGTGTATGCTCTGAAAGATTTATGATCAGACAGTCTCCTAAGCTCTTAAAAATAGCATTCATTTCCAAAATTTATAGCTAATAACTAATATTTTCATTAGCCCAACTGTTTTTCTTGGCTCCCTTAAAAAACAAAGAGCAAAATTAACTATCTTTTTTGCCACCCACAATTATCTTGTGCCGTACCCCACATTATTGATAGTATTAGGGATCTTGGATTTCATTTATAAGCATCCATGGATCACCTCCGCTTTAATCATTCTCCGAGCTCATGGTGGAATTTGAGTTGCACACGGTACTGCCTCAGCTCTGAAGCACTGTGAGAGGCTGCTAATGTGACCTTTCTGGGATTGGAATAGTCAGTTAATCATTGTATCATTCACAGCAGATTTGTAAGTGCTATTAGTCATCTGCTTCTGTGACCAAACCTTTTATTTTGGGTCTGAAAGACTCAGGCACAGGCATGTTGACTTCTACCCCAGGGGCACCCTCTCCTCGGTCAAACTTCTTTTGTGGCAGAGAAGGATGACTAGCTGGTGACCTCACTCCTGGGCTATGACCTCATCAACCTTTTCCTGCTTTGCCTTGGCTGGCTTTAATGAAGTGGCAGAGCCGATAAGCCACTCTGTCTAAACAACCAAAATATCTTCTGTGGAATTAATATGGTCCCCGTTAACGTGGAGAATGGCTGTCCTCTTCTCAGAACAAATGTGTGTATTTGGGATCCATGCAACTAAACAATGCTTCATTTCTGTTAAGTTGTTCAAAGCGAATACACTGACGCCAACTCAGTTACCGCCTTCCGCCTGTCATCGTCAGAACTTGTTTTCACTTTTTTTCCCCAAATATTCACTATTGAAATGAACAGAAGAATTAAACAATTATAATCATTTCATATAATTAATGATGAAGGCATTTATATGTAAGAAATCACTAATCACTTCCATAAGGACTGATAAAGAGGAAAAAACTGGGGGAGACCAGAATTTCTGTAACAGAATGGGAGACAGCCTTTTGAGAGTTTAGTTCCAAAGGAAAAATTGTTAAGCGAATGCAAGCCAGGTGTGATTTTTTTAGGGTGACTTTTTTGTTAATAAATAACTGGGGTGCCGGAAGGTGGGCTATCAAGTGGCAGCCATTCCCTCTCTCTCTGCCCTGAGAAGCCAGTGAGCCAGCTCAGGTATTCTCTGATCCCGATTTTATGGGAGCTATTCTGGAAGAAGGAACCTTAATCCAGGACATGAACTGGGGACTAAATTTGGTGAGAAACAGCTCTGAAACAGTCCTAGAAGAAGGACTAAAGGGCATAACCAAAAAAGGTGATTGCCAGCTTACCACCAAGAGACTATCCCATGTGTTGTAAGATGCAGACCTATCTGCGATTTCCCGAAGTGCACTAGAGAGGAGGGACATGGCTAGACTTCTGGTTCTGCCTTCCTTACCTCTGACCTGTTCTCTGTAAACATTCGTTCCTCATCTGCTGAGCCAGGAGGCACAGTCCCTACACATACCTCACAGAACCTCCAAGAGGAGCAGTAAACGACAGTGTTTTGTAAATAACTAAGATGCCAGCTGACATTTGAACAGCCACGTAGAGAAATTAGCTGGGACACGTGTAAAAATGATGGCACTGAGTCTGAAACATATTTCATGGGCACACTTGGGTTGAAATTCTGAAAGGGTTTGATGTATAGATGTTATTTTGCAGATTTGTGATGAGTGCTGTTGTGGAGTAGATTCTGGCCAAGCCTAATTCTGTAATAAGCTAATGTGTTTCTGAGTGAGGAAACTTCATGAGTGAAGAATTAGTTATTAGAAAACTCTTTTTTGGGTTGTATTTTGGGGTTGTATTTATTTATCAAAGATGGAACATTCTTGTAGAAAAAAAATATATATACACACACACACACAGACTGTATTTAATATATTTCCTTTACTGTCTGTTTTTTATGTGTATCATTTGCCTAGCTATTATTTTTAAAACTTATTTTTTATTTCTCCTCTGGTGAGTTTTAGCTTCTTGCTTTTGGATTCTAGGTGAGCAGGTGCATAGTGCATGTGTGTGTGTGTATGTGTGCATGCACACACATGCACTGATGTCGCCTAGCCTATTTTCACTGGCTAAATTTCCTGGACAGAATGAGATTTGAGAAAAAATTGGAGGGGTTTAGGTAGGGTCCTCCATATTCTCATTTTGTTTACAAACCAGACACATATTCTTGCCAGTGAAAGCCCCCATCTTTAGCTATCCCTGTGATTGGTAGCACTCAGGACAAAAAAAAAAAAAAAAATAGGGCCTTCTTTGGAATCTTTGTGATGAACATTTTGTAGGTGGCTCGGTTGCCACGGTTTCCAGCTAGCTCCTGCCCACTGTGGGCTCCTACACACCAGAGCAAAGCCCACATGGGCTTCCCTTTCATTGAGCACACACAGAAGTGGCTTTTGGATCTTTAGAACCTGTGGAGCCTTTGGTGATCCTGTGAAAGCTCTGGAGACCCATATGTCCCCCGAGTGTCCCTCCTCATAAGTGTCAAAGCCTGCCGCGCTGTGAACTCTGTAAAATAACTTGTTGGCTACAGTTGATGGACAGCACTTTATCCCTGCTTCCTCAGAGAAGAATGCATGAAAAATACTCCCTACCTAATAGAAAGTAAAAGCTGGGTATTATCATCATTGTTTTCTTCACAATTAGAAGTATTTCATACAGCGAAGGAAAATAACTTCTATCAGAAATACTAACCCATCGCAATGATTATAAATGAGATGATTCTCATATTCAAGTTTTTTCCCCCACTGGCTAAGTATAGCAATGCTGTGTTTGAAGGTGGCTAATTTTTATTGTTCTTGTAAAGGAAGAGACTAATTTCTGTATATTTGTATCTATAGATCTGTTTTGGAAGCCCACGTGTGCCACACGAAGACTACATTAGTGGAAATAGACTTCTGTGTTAAATGAGTCTTTTAAAAGTTTTTTCCCCCATCCTGCCTGAAGAAAGCAAATGGCTTGGTAATGAACACAGTAGGAAGAAATTAAAGTTGTACATAATGTGTGCTCCCAGTGAATTGTTTATTCTGTTACTTAAATTCATTGTGATATTTAAAATGTAGGGGAAGGGGTGGTTACTGCTCTCTCCTTAAAATGAACTGGGCTTTAATGGCCTCACTCTGATTTCTTTCTTCATTATTCCAGTTTCCCTGAGCTCTTCATGGATAATGGAAGTACTCAGGAAAGCTCAAATGACATTTCTGTAGAAGCAGAAAGCCAGTCGACTCTGCTAGTGACTCCTCCTCTGAAGAGGGGGATGTTTTAATTTTCTAATGTGGCCTTAAGCCTTTGCAATGGTAAATATAGACAATGGTGTATGGTTTAAGACTGCTAAACCTTTCATACTATCACCTTTACTTAAAGATGGAGCCACAGAAATGCACTGCAAAGATACTTTGTGACCATCCTCAATACTACAGTGAAATATGACATGTACCAAGAGGTGCATTGACAGCAAGTTGGAGCCCAACAGTGTCACAGCATAATTCCATCTTCCAATCTGGGGTCTCTCTTGAGAAATAGAGCAAATGCATTCTTCTCAGCAATGAGAATCCTTCAGTGTAGGGTAGCAAGCCCTCAGAGAATTACACAGGTGGTCGGGAATATAGATATTTCATTTGACGATGACCTCTTTGAATGCTTGTTCACAAGCAAAAGAGTCCCATTGTAGAATCCCATAAAGAAAGTATTTCTAGTGCTTGTGTAAAGAAGATTTCCACATCCCTGGATCTAGATATCTGTGTGTGCTACTGACCAAGACTCACTTCTGGGATCTGTTGTAGAAAGCATGTGCGGCTTGGCTTTGCATGCTCGAAGATGAGACAGTCTCTGACCCAAAGTCTTTTTTATTTACTACAGTGCTCCACCCATCTCAATTTCTTCCTGGGAAGTCATTAAATCAGTAGAAACTCCATCTCTACTTTGCAGCCATTAACTCACCAACTACCCCAAAGGACCCATCTATGGAACAGCCAACTCCACAAGCCAGAAGAGGCTGTCCAGGTACTGGGTTTCTCAGCTCTGGGTTGTGCTCTGATTTCCATTCCCCTGCTCCCCCATCTAAGTCTTATCTGCATCATGAACCAGTCCTCCTACCCCCACCTCCAAAGTTAACATTTCTGCAATGGAATATATTTTACAGTTAGTGTATACCTTGTTATATTTCCTTTCTTCCTACTTCAAAGAATTTGTTAATAAATGGATGGTTATCTGGGACCAAGGAATATAGTATTTACCTTTGGAAATTTTGACCAGATGAAGAAAACCAAAGAATACTTCAGAGAGATTTCCTAGGAAAGGTTGTCTTATTCAGATTTTCTGTTAAATGCTTTCTTTTATTCTGATTTTGATTGTTTTTCTATGAATTCCCTCTTCTCTACATTTCTGGAAAATTGTAAAAGCCAGGGCCTAAGGTTCAGTCTCTGAAATCTCCCCTTTCTTGCAATTTCTTCTTTTCTCTCTTCTTTCCCTTCACACAGCCAAACTAGTTTATGAGAGGGAGTGCTGTTCTAAGAGGTTCAAAAATAGAACTTGTGGTGGATGTGAGTGAGGGGGAGCTTCAGGGTGGCTTAGTTGAAGAATTTAGGAATAATATCTGGCTTTATATAAGGGTAGAGGTGTGTGTGTGTGTATGTGTGTGTGTGTATGTGTCCATGTGTGAGTGAAAAGAGTAGAACAAAAATAATGGTAGGAAGCTTGAATTATGTAATTAACAACTGGCTTGGGAAACCCTGATCAGTCACATAATAAAACCTGCTTTGTGTATCCTGTAGATAGGCTGATCCTTTGGCTATAAATTCCCCAGTGCGGGTCATGAATAAAGGAATTTCCACTTTGGAAATCCTTTCGCTAGAGTTCATGCCCAGTTCCTCTTTGCTTTTCATTCTCATTATTATCAATTTTTCCAGTTGAGGGTGCCCTGTCTTTCTTTCCATAGCCTCTAAGAATGACAAATAGATCCTTACCGATCTGTTCACACACTCTGACTATCAGTGAATGTTTTAATCCTAAAGGACTCAGGAAGTTTTTGACCTACTTTGCCCTTCCTCTAGTTTTCACTTTTAATCAAGCTGATGAAACTACAGTTCGGTCCGTGGGCAATTTCATTGACTACAGCTAGACAAGAATGATCAATTTTGACTTTTCAGAGTTGTCTCACAGGTTCATTAATTTTTAGTCATCAGTGACATTTATAATTGTGTTAAACTTGTGTTTGATCATTTTTTAAATAGCATGTATTTTAAATGTATTTCTTTGGCTAAAATTCTTGGATAAGAAGTTGTAAATAGTCGCCATTCAGTGTTTTCTCTTACAACTTCGCCTTTGTGCAGAACTACAGGCAGGTAGGACAAGTCTGTAGTCCTGCCTGGACCGTGAAAGTTAATCTGCAGGAAGAAGAATAATTTTTGCAAAAGTAAGTTTGCTTTCTAAAGTTAAGACTTAGTTTATTCAAAGAGAAACCCCACTGACTGGGAGAACATTTTTGCACCCAACACTAATGATAAAGGACTGATCACAAAAATCTGCAAAGAGCTGATGAGACTCAACAACAACAAAGAAAATAACCCAGTCAAAAAATGGGCAGAAGAGCTAAAAAGAAACTTCTCTGAAGAGGAAATGCAAATGGCCAACAAGCATATGAAAAAATGTTCAACATCACTTGTAATCAGGGAAATGCAAATCAAAACTACCATGAGATACCATCTCACACCAGTGAGAATGGCACATAATAAAAAAACTACCAACAACAAATGTTGGTGAGGTTGTGGAGAAAAAGGAACTCTCCTGCACTGTTGGTGGGAGTGCAAACTGGTCCAACCACTATGGAGAGCTGTGTGGAGATTTCTGGACCTACTAAACATAGAGCTTCCATAGGATCCAGCAATTCCACTCCTACTTATTTACCCAAAGGACACAGAAACATCAATTCCAAAGAACACCTGCACCCCTATGTTTATAGCAGCACTGTTTACAATAGCTAAGCTTTGGAAACAGCCCAAATGCCCAAAAATAGATGACTGGATCAAGACGATGTGGTACATATACACCATGGAATATTACTCAGCATTCAAAAAAGATAAACACATGCAATTTGCAGCAACATGGATGGCGCTGGAAGGGATCATGCTCAGCGAAATAAGCCAGAAAGAAAAAGAAAAATACCGGATGGTCTCACTCATAGCAGGAATCTAGAAAACTTAAATAAGGGACCAGGAAAATGAATAACTATAAGAAAGTGAAAATCAAAATCAACAAAAAACTATGAACCAGAGACACTTTTTCGGGGGTGGGGGGTGGGAGGGGAGGGATTGGGTTCAGAATGGGGGGGTTGCAATTGTATGGGGAATATAAAAATAAAATTTATTATAAAAAAGACTTAGTTTATTAAATTGATAAATATTTAAGTATCACATATGTTTAATCAAAGAGTGGTCTGGGAAGACAAAAAATTAAGTTTCAGTTCTACAACTACCTCTTCTTATTTGTGCAGTTGTGAGCAAATGAGTTAAACTCTTTCAGTTTCAGTTTGTCATCTACAAAGTGGAGATAGTCATAGACTCTCAAAGGGTGACTGTCAGCATTAAGTGAGAAAATGTGTAGGGAGCTCTCAGCACAATGTTTGGCAGGTCGTTAAAGCCTGTGTTTGGAAAATAGCAGGTGCTTAATAAATGTTAATTCCTTCTCCTTCCTTCAAGGAGTTTACATTGGTGGAGATGATATTACTGTTAATACTAATAGTACAAATAGTAGTAGGAGTAGGCGGAGGCATAATCCCACTCCTAGCAGTGGTGAGGACAGCGGAGCAATAGCAGGAGTAACCAAGCAGGAGCAGAAGACAGGATAGCTTGCATTGTTTACTCTGGGCCAGGCTGCATTTAGTAATTTAGACTTATTTTGTCATTTAATCTTTACAAGAATTCCATGAAAAGCTTTTGTTTTCTGATTTTACAAGAAAACAACGCAATAAGATGTTGAAGTGTTAGGGTGGGTTCCTATCAGCTCCCCGAGGTGTTAATTTGACCATCTCTTGTTCCTGAAATTGGCCTTGGCATGAGGACACACAGCACAGCTATTGGAAATGCCAGGTAGCCAGTAAATGATGAACTGGGCCTCTTCCTCAGGAGTGACTGCAGCGTGAGCTTCTTCCACGCTGGGAAGGGCCACAAGACCCCTAAAACCAGATTGCTAGGCCAGGTTAGCAGAGGGGGGAAAGCATATGGACTAGACTTTGAAGGAAAACACAGATGCAAAGGTGCAGATGCAGGACGCAAAGGGCCTGCCTGGGACAATAATAATTTAATTTGTTTGGAGACTAGGATCAATTTAGGGGAATAGTGAGACATGAGATGAGAAATAGAGGCAAATAACAGTAACAGGGAACTTTGAATATTGAACTGAAGAGTTGGAATATACTTAGCAGTTCATAGTGAGTGATTAAAGGTTTTACAGCATGCAAACATAACCAATCAAATCTCTGCTTAGTGTGTTGCTGGAGAGGTTTGGAGAGGAGATGGAAGAATCACTTGGGAGTCCAGGGAATATTGGGAAGGGGAACTTGAACTCAGGATCTGGGGGAGGAACAGATTGGTGAGATGTGTGGCATCTTGAGGAGGCAGAGTCTCTAGCACCTGCAAACTGACTAGGTATGCAGGAATTGGGTGCAGGAAAAGATAAAATAACAAGGTAACTTCTGTGCTTAGGTTACAGCAGGAAGTTGGGAGGAGGCACTGGTTAGAGGGAAGGTAGTACATTTGGTTTTAGACTTAGGGATAAAAAATTCATCCTTCTATGCCTGATTATTTAAAGAGGCAAGAACTTTGCTTCTCTTTTTAGTCTAAAACTTCAAAGCCGCTTTGGGCATAAAGAATGCGAGCTTCTTTTTCTCCCTTACAGCAATTCCTGCCACCCCCCTGCACACACGCTGAATGTGGGCTCACTGCGGCTGGCTGACCTGGGGACTGCACCTGCTGTAAAGGGTTTCCTGTGGTTGACTGGGTGAAATTGATTTGAACTTCAACTCAGCTAGGGATTTTTTGACCTGTCAGTTCTCAGATTTTGTTCTTTTACACCTCCCCACCCCACTGTCACATTGGAATTGTGGGTATTTTATCTTTCATTCTTTTAATGTATAAGGAATATACATAAAGAAGACTGTATAATCTATTTAAGGGGGAAAATCTTGCTAAAACAAAACAAAAATCTCATTCATGTTTATTGTTTATCTTGTTGAAGGAAAAGAAAAATCTGTCTTGTAATATATTCTTAAAAAAGATCTCTTTTGGAGAATGGCACATAATAGAATCAGGACATCTTGGTATAACACTATTTTCAGCTCTGCCTCTCGAAGGGTGACACTGGGTATTTACTTAGCCTGAGAGAGACTTAACTATGAGAATTATAATCTTCTTCGAAGGATTATCATCACAGGTTATCATGATCTAATACTATAGATTAAGTTCTGCTTTTCCATTAAAAAATTTTTAGTTTACTCCCTGTGTGTTCCTCTTTTCCTCTGTCTTCTCAAAGCACCCTGTGCATTTACTGTCCTGGCTTTTCACTATTCAGAGTTGTAATTGTTTACCTGTCTCTACCGCACACTATAAATTGCCAAATTTTGACCGCATCTCTTGATGCCTGGAAGACTAGTACTGTGTGTCACTTCCTGGGTCCTTAGTAATTAGTAACTGGGTGCCAGCCTATTTTTAAACTGAAAAAAAAAGTGTCTAAAAGTTTCATAGTGTTATTTTTTCTGCCTTTAAGCTTTTAATTGAATTTAATTAATATTTTTCCATAATGATTTTAACAGTAACATATTAGTGCGTGGACATGGTAAGAGGGCTGGGGAGCAATGAAACTTATATAATATTATAGTGCAATGTTACTTCAATAAAAAGAAATAAAATAATTTAAATATTTTAAAATGAAAAATAAAAAAGGAACAGATAATCAATCATGTAAAGCCAAGAAAAACAGTGAGGTTTCACAAACAATATTCTTGTTGTTGGACACCAGATATAATTAACCCTGACTTGTCAGAAGTTCTCAGACCTTGGTATTACTTGTGATCTTACAAACTAAGAAGAGGGCATGGGGTTGAAGAGAAAGGGGGTGCAATATAGGATACTGGCGGGAGAAGCCTGAGGAAAGCACCTGTACCTTGGCGAGACTAAAGAAGCCAGAGAGAGGACCCCAGGAAAACAGTGAAACAATATTAGGGTGTTTGAGAAGTTTGTGTAGTACTGGGAAAGTTTATTGATAGACATGAGACAGATCTTTTGAACATCTGAATAAAATTAGGGACATATAGATGAGAAAAGAAAGTAACTTGGCAGCTACTAATCCAGAACACCAAAAATGTTCTAGACTAAAGGAATTAAAATCTTAATGTGTAATGTTGCTCAATAATAAACAACAGTCACTCATAATTAGGTAAATATTGACTATTCTTTTCATGAAGATGGAATGTAGTTATGTTGAAAGGCTGAGGGAGAGGACCATGGGAGGTTGTATGTTTAAAGAGAACTAAATCCTCCACCATCCTACTGGGAAGTCAACCATAATTATTTAGAGTAGAAATTTTGAGAAATATCTTTATAAGCATATTAGAAATATATTGGCACAATGTTCTGGGGTTACCTTTATGGATTGTGTTTTGAGATTGTGCAAGGGACTGCTTTTATTTTTTTAATAAATCTAGTGCCATTTTGTTTTATTTTTCACCTATATATTTTACTTTTAATAAAATTAGTTGATTAACAGGGAAATGCAAATCAAAGCTACAATGAGATACCATCTTACACCAGTGAGAATGGCACATTAAAAAAACTACCAACAACAAATGTTGGTGAGGTTGTGGAGGAAAAGGAACTCTACTACACTGCTGGTGGGAGTGCAAACTGGTCCAACCACTATGGAGAGCTGTGTGGAGATTTCTTGACCTACTAAACATAGAGCTTCCATAGGATCCAGCAATTCCACTCCTAGGTATTTACCCAAAGGACACAGAAACATCAATTCCAAAGAGCACCTGCACCCCTATGTTTATAGCAGCACTGTTTACAATAGCTAAGCTTTGGAAACAGCCCAAATGCCCAAAAATAGATGACTGGATCAAGAAGATGTGGTACATATACACCATGGAATATTACTTAGCATTCAAAAAAGATAAACACATGCAATTTGCAGCAACATGGATGGCGCTGGAAGGGATCATGCTCAGCAAAATAAGCCAGAAAGGAAAAGAAAAAATACCGGATGGTCTCACTCATAGCAGGAATCTAGAAAACTTAAATAAGGGACCAGGAAAAAGAATAACTATAAGAAAGAAAATATCAAAATCAACAAACAACTATGAACCAGAGATACTCTATGGGGGTTGAGGGGCAGGGAAAGGAGGGATTGGGGTCAAAATAAGGGGGTTGTAATTGTGTGGGGAATAAAAAAATAAAATTTAAATAAAAAAATAGAAAAAAATTAGTTGATTTAATTTTATTATTTTTTTAAAGATTTGTTTTTATTTATACAAGAACTGGGGTACAGGCCAGGTGCGCGGGAGGGTGAGAGGATTCACTAGAGACAGAGTGGGGAACAGAACAGGCAGACTGATGAAATAACTGCTGAGGGGAGCAGCGGGTGAGACAGGAGAGGTCTGCCTCGCCATGTGGGACCCTTGCCAGCCAGCTGGGATCAAACCGGCGCTGCAGAGGCTGCAGACAGCTTCACAGCGCTGCACTCAACTGCCTGCGCCACCAGGGGAGGCCCTGATTAAAAAATTTTAAAGAACATATTAAACAAAAAATACTGAATAATTGAATAGAAAGAAAACTTCCAAAATGACCTAGTGAATATATTTTCTATGTTTTGCTATTTCTTTTTATTACATTTAAATGCTTCTGAGATCACAATGAAACTTATTAGATCAGTGTCATTAGTCCTTAAGTTATTAGTGTTTCTCTCCCCCCTCCCCCACCAAAACCGGCTGCTGTTTTATGGTAACTTTTTATTGTGGTTTCATAGGTTTAACAAGTGGAACATAATTTGGTACAGGGTTTTTCAGAACTCTGCTCTACTAAGATCTAGATGGTCTGAATCCTTCTCAAGGTGGATGCTAGAATTGACTCCTTCTCATTCCCCCTTTTTCTGTTTACTACTTGCCCCTTATTAAACTGCACCTTGATCTGTATAATATATTTTGTAAGGCAGGTATCTCCACTGAGTTGAGAACTGTGGGTAAAAAAAGGCTATATCCCTGGCCTTCATCATCCACTATCTACTCTTCATTCATTGAAAAGTCAAATAAGAAAAAATTAAACTATGCAAGATAAACAAAACAAAGAATACTAAGATGCAGGTGAATATTACTTTTATAATACTGGGTTGAAGAAGGTTTCCCAAAGTATCACCAGAGGTAGTGAAAGAAAATGTTGACAGATTAAACTAAATAAGTATTAGAAATTGTTATATTTTTATGTATAAAATTTAGGCAACATGCAGGAGAAAATAAAGGGTTATTTTCCTTAGCATGTGAAGGAAGGCCCAATGTTAAAAATGATGTTCCTTTAAATAGAAAATGATCAAATGACGATAAGATAAATTCATAAAAGAGAAAATAAAATTATCTTAAATGTGATACGTCAAACATTTTACTTTCACAGATAGCTGAAGAAAACAAGTCATCTCAATCTATTAAACTGGAAAACATTAAAAAGTAAACCAACCAATGTTGCTGAGATAGTGGGGAACTGTACATTATTATATACTTCAGATGGGAAGTAGGTTGACAAAAAAAAATTTGAAAGCAGTTTTGCAATGTGTCATGTCTTCACCATGAATAGGTAATTGATTTGAAGGAAATAATTATGATGCATGTTTTATTTGAATTTGAATGTATTTATAGTTTTATAGCAAAAACTAGAATAATCCAGTTTTCCAACAATAGATGATTTTACAAATGATGATATACCCATGCAAGGGATACCATGCAACTGTGTCTTTGAAGGAAGGCTGATAATTGATTTTAAAACTATTCTTCAAGCATCATTTATTATCAGCTTTTAAACACACTGTTGCCACACAGCCTTCAACTGGAAAAACAGAGAATTTAACCATTTCATGGTTTTATCAGAAAACTGTGAGAAATTTTCTAGTGAGAATTCTATTCTAGAAATACCTCAAAATGAACTAATATAGTAAGTCATTATGTTAGATTTAGCTGATTGTAGATTGATATTGTCTATTATCTACTGATCCCAATTAACTTGTAATTGTAGAAGACTGTCCATAAGTGTGAGATTCAATATTATCTTCTCCTCTGTCTCTTGGAACATCACACCAGACTATGCCCAGCCAGACATGAAAGGTGACAAGAATGGTTATTTGAGCTGTAGGCTGCAGCTGCAACCTGCCTCTAATGATATCATAGTAACACAGTCATGAGACTGAGATTTGTTAAGTATTTGTACTTTTATGGGTTATTTTTTATTTCTCATGGCTCTTCAGTAGTGTTCTTTAACTCAGGTGGCATTAACTTTGGACTCTGAACCATGTCCCTCTACCCCCACAAAGTCTAGTTGTGTTATCCTCTGTAGGAAACTTGGAAATATATGTAAGTTTCTATTTCTTCTTTGGGTAGTTCTACAACGTTAATAAGGAATATATATATATATATATATATATATATATATATATATATGTCACAAATTATCCGAAACAAATTGGCTGAAAACTAGTTCTCTCTGAGCAAAATGACCATGAGGAATGAAGACTGTTATGAATCCAGAATCTTCTCCAGTCATTTTAGCCTTTTCGTAATCCAGTGCAGTTTTGGCAGCAGGGTCACTCACTAATCTCAGGTTTGGATCAAGAGGGACAATGGAAGTTTCCCACAGTAAGGAATGGGGATCCAATCCACTAAACCTCTATCATTTAACTATTTAATGGATCATTTTGGTATTAGTTCTTGTTTTCTGGTTAATATTAGTATAAAACAAATCACTTGTCAACGTGGTAGCTTAAAACAGCATCATTTTGTTTCTCTGATTTCTAGGGATCAGGAATTTGAATATATTTTAACTAAGTGGTTCTGGCTTAGGGTTTCTCAGGCATTGGCGGTCAGATTTTGGTCTGGTGCAGGTGGGGACTGCTGGGGCATCCCTCTCTCTTCACACAGTCTTAGTTCCTTTACATGTGATCTCTACACAGAATAATTTGGGCTTCCTCACATGGTAGCTTCTATGAGGGCAGTTGGACTGGTCTGTGATGAGGGTTCCTGTGGGAATAGGGACTGGTGGTGTAGGGAGTTTAGGATTAACTTGATTTCAACTTAAGTTAGTTATAGGTATAGAATCCTATGTATGAACCATATGGTAACCTCAAAACAAATATGTAGGAGAAATGAAGAAGATAAAAATGGAATCTATGCACTGCACAAGAGATAGCTTTCTAAATATAAGGGGAAAGGATAAAAGAAGAACAAAGTAACAGAGACAAAGTGAGAAAACACCTAGAAAAAAATATCAAAATGGCAATAAAGACATATCTCAATAATTTCCCTTAACACCAGTGCTTTGAACTCACTAATCAAATGGCACAGAGTGAGCCATACTGCCTTCCAAGATTGAATCAGGAAGAAATAGAAAAGTTGGGCAAATTATAAGCAAAGAAATTGTAACAGTAATCAAGTCTCCTAAAAAATAAAAAAACAGGATCAGGTGGTTTCACTAGTGAGTTCTACCAAACCTTCAAAGACAAAGTAATGCCAATCCTTCTCAAACTTTCGCAGAGAATTTAAGAAGAATGCATGCTTCCCAATGTGTTTTATGAGACCCACATTACCCTGATACCCAAAAGCAGACAAGGATAGCACAAAAAAAGTAAACCACAGATCAATATCCCTGATAAACATAGATGCAAATATCCCCAATGAAATCTTAGCAAAGCAAATTCAGTAATACATTCAAAGAATCATACACCATGATGAAGTGGGATTTATTCCAGTAATAAAGATACTCCAACATCCACAAATCAATTAATGTAATTTACCACATCATCAAAATGAAAGATAAAAAACCACATGATCATATCCTTAGATGCAGAGAAAAAAATCTGTCAAGGTTCCATATCTATTTCTGATAAAAGTGTCAATAAGATAATGCTAGAAGAAATATAACTCAACTTAATAAAGATAATACACAACACATCCACAGATACCACCATACTCTGGTGAAAAACTGAAAGCTTTTCCTCTCAGATCAGGTATAAGATAAGGAAGCTCACTGTCATCACTACTATTCAACATAATATTGGAAGGTTTAGAGTAATCAGACAAGAATTGGGAATAAAAGGGACCCAAATCAACAAAGAGGAATTAAAACATCATTTGCATGCATAGAAAACTCTAAAATCTCTACTATAAGGTGGTTAGAAACAATAAATCAATACAGTAAAGTGGTAGGCTACAAAATCAATATATAGAAGTCTGTTGTCTTCCTCTATGCAAACAATAAACTAGAAGAGAAAGAAATCAAGAAAACAACCCCATTTACAATCACATCAAAGAGAACTATATACCTAGGAATTCACAAAGGTGGTAAAAAATCTATACAAAGAAAACTGTAAGATATTAAAAGAAAAGAAGACACAGGCAATGGAAAGACATTCCATGCTCATGTATTGGAAGAATTAACATTGTTAAAATGGCTATCTTACCCATATACGGATTCTATGCAATCTCTATCAAAATTTTCATAGCTTTCTTCATGGAAACAGGGCAAACATTATTGAAATTTGTGTGGAAACACTTAAGACCCTACATAGCTAAAGTAATTTTCCTAAAACGAGGAACAAAGTTATACACTCCAAGATTTCAAATCTATAGTAACCAAAACAGTATGGTATTGGAATAAAAATAGATATACACATCATTGGAAGAGAATTGAGAGCCCAGAAATAAAGCCACTCTTATATGGACAGTTAACTTATGACAAAAGAACTTAGAATGGAGAAAGTAAAGGCTATTCAGCAAATGGTGTTGGGAAAATTGGATAGCCACATGTAAAAAAATAAAAGTAGGCTACTATTTCATACACAAAATTAACTCAAAATGGATTAAAGACTTGGATGTAAGTCTGAAACCATATAATACACAGAAGAAAACATAGGCAAAAACTGTATAGAACATTGATTTCAGCAATATCTCTGGAGACTGGCCTTCAGCAGTAAGGGAAATAAAAGCAAAAATAATCAAATGGAGCCATCCCAATTTAAAAGGGTTCTTCAGAGGGAAAAGATTGTCATTAAAACAAAAGTACACATTACCAAATGGGAGAAAATATTTGCATGTCATACACCTAACAAGAGGCAGATATCCAGAATCTACAAACAACTCATAGAACTCAACAAAATGAGAATAACCCAATCAAAAAATGGCAGAAGTGCTAGCCATTTTTCAAATAAGACATAGGATGGCCATAAAAAGACATTCCACATCACTTATCAGGGAAATGCAAATCAAAGCCACAACGAAATACCGGCAGCTCACACCTGTGTGAATGGCCCATATCAAAATGACCAGATAGAACACATGTTGGTGAGAGTGTGAGAAAAGTAACCCATGTGCGCTCTTGGTGGGAATATAAACTGGACCTTGTGGAAAACAGTAGGAAGCCTTCTCAAAATATTAAAATTAGATCTACCATATGCCCAGCAAATTATAAATTTGAAGGGTTATATGCCTCCTCTGTTCATTGCAGCATTATTTGCAGTATCCACGTATGGAAGCAATTTAGGTACCCAATGACAGCTGGGTAGATGAGGAAGATGAGGTATAAATACATGATGGAATACTACTCTGCTATAAAAAGATGAAACCTTGCCATCTGTGACAACATGGATGGAATTGGAGGGGATTATGCTAAGCAAAATAAATCAGAAGGAGAAAAACAAATAGAGTGATTTCACTTATATGTGGAATAAAACCACTGAAGCAAAGGAACAGACAAAAACAAACTAAAACCCTTGAAATCTGACTGCAGAATTGAGGCTACCAGAGGGGAGGGTTGGAGAGTGGGAACAGGGTGGGGGGCACCCTTTGGTCTATGGTAGAAGATTGTGGGACTTTGGTGTTGGGTGTGTTGTGACAACATTTGTAGAGGTGTGAACCTATACCTCTCAAAGATACAGTGTTGTAAATCAGTGTTACCTCAATATGTATAATTAAAAAGCAAAGATGGTAGGTCATTAGTGGACACCATTTTCCCCAGGTTTGACTCCTCATTTTTCTCTTGTTGGGTCTCTTGCTCTAGCATGAAGAACAAAAAGTGCTTCTCAGCATCCAGTTAGAAATCCAGAAGTCAGTGTACGATTCTTTCCATTCCCAACAACTCCCCGCCCCCAAGACCACCATAAGGGTTATTTTGACCTGTCAAATTCCACCATTCTATCGTTTTTTAAAAATCTCCCTTCTCCATTCTGGCTGCTCTTGTCATAGTTCTGGTGTTTGAAATCTCACACCTTCATCACTGCAGCAGCCTCCTGCTTGGTGTCTCTGTCCTAGTGGGTTCTGTTACCAGCCAAAGGGATCTTATCTCCTCCGGCCACTCACCTGCTAAATGGTCTCTAAGGGAGGCCTCATTTTTAAACTGATAAAATCTAATCAACTAGACAGGCTTTAAGGATGTACATGATTTGGCTCCTACTTACCATTCTAGAATCATCTATCCTTTCTCCCTTCATGTATTTTGATTCATCACATTAAACTACAGACCCCATATATTTTTTGATAAATTCATGCTGTTGTGTAAACACAGATGCCTTTTTCTGGGCCCTTTGCTTGGCAATCTCTCTCCTAGGAAGCCTTTATTAGTTTCCTGGCCTGTCTAATGCACTTCCGTGGCATCCTGCCCCTTAGACCAGCACAGCCCATGTGGCCTGCTTTCCCCACTAGCCTGTGACTTCTCTGAGGGCAGCAGCAGTCACCTCTGTAGCCTCAGAATTAGCACAGTGTGGGCACCAAGCAGGAATTTAATAAAACTTGGACTCAAATATAAAGTGAACAATTCAACAATGTAACATTCTCATCTCAGAGAATCTTGGCACTCGTGTGGTAAGACTGACTGTATAGTCACAGCAGAATTCTGAGGTGATACCAGCCGACTGGGATCCTCGCTAGAACTTAGTTGCTGAGAGATGTGATCCTAAGGTGGCTGGGGTTGAGGATGGAAGTTTGGAGTAAGTTCAGTGAGTCCAAAGGCGCTAAAGATGAAACCTATAGAATCTGAGGATGGAGATCCTAAGCCTACGGAGGAAGTCAAGGCACAGCTCAACAACGACTCCACATTTAAAAAAAAAAAAAATCCATCTTCACTCAGATGAATTCTGTTCCTAAGAACCAGGAATATGGCTGTCATCAGTAGCAGAGTGTTAAACCAGGACTAACTTTCTGAGAGTGAAACTTACAAATTCAGACAGGTTGCTCATGGAGATTAAGAAATGCCTTGCTCTTTTTGGGGAGCCAGGGAATGAAGATAGAAACAGGAGACTGCAAGGGAGGAAGAGAGTTAAGAGAGGGTCTGCCAAAGCAACTGGGGATGGAACCAAAGGGCCATAATATTATTTACAAATCCTGTAAATAATTCATATTCTCCAGTGTGACTTTGCAACACTTCACTCATTTTTGCCTAGGAGAAATGTTGAATTTTACAAGCATGTGAAAAGAATTAGGGGCTCCTTTCTAAAGTGTAATCAGTTGATGATGTTTGATTCTAGCCACTTTTACTTTCTCTTGCTGTAAAGTATCAGTAAAAAAAAAGGATTTTATGACCTGCTGACTGATCACAGGTAATACTCATGACAAGATAGGGTTGTTAGCCCTGCTTTCTGGAAAAATGTTGTGCTTCCCTTGTTTTTATGCTGGTACTTGCCCCACTTCTGATATTTAAATACCATAGACAGCAGCGCCACAAAGATGTTCCTGTGTTACCAGTGGATGCTGCATTAGCAGTTAAAATTCCTGTATATTTCTTTCCTATGTCAATAAAGGCATTGGGTTTCTTTGGAATAGAAAATGCACTTATGTATCTCTTGCAAAAAATTCATTATTTCTTTCTATGTAGTAAAGAATCAGTAAAAGAAATCCATATAAACTCCACAGGTTTTTGTTCTTACTATGGGCTGAGAATAATTTAACAGGAACCAGTGCATATGCTTTAATCCATATTAGGGGAAAAGGTTTTGCAAATGTTTTTCTTCAAAGTACTAAAAATAAATGAAGGTCAAAGAAGGAGGCTAGAAAGTAAAGCCTTATTAATGGGAAATGCATTCTGATAAATCAAACCGATTCTAATCTTAATAGTCAATTTAAATAATGGAATTGGTTAATAGCATCAAATTAGGATGAAAGAACAGGATAAAAATCTATTTCCACAAGTTGTTTCAAAACAAGACATTCACTGGCTGATGCCGTATTATATCAGGCTGATTATACTGTACATAATAAAGCATGCTATACGATAAAATCCTGCTGGGAGATGTGTTTAAGCAGATGCCTTTGATATTATTCAAGCAAAAGCTACTTTGGATTCAAAAGAATCAAAGAGAAAAATCTTTAGTTCCTGCAATCAGTCTTACTCCACTGTGGATGCTAGTGCCCTGGACATACCCAACTTCTCCTCTACTCCCAAGCATGAATGTGAGCTAACTGGTTGGGATTTCCAATCTGTCTTTTCATAAGCCATGTACAGAAATTAGTTTTGCTTAATAACCATGTTCCACACTGACTGTTCATTTCTGAGCTAATCACAAATCAAGTCAAGATGAAGATTTTCTGTTGGCAGGAATTTTAATGGACACTGGTGACTACAATTAAGAGCCACCCAATACTAATTTAAAATGACTATCTTAGATAGTATTGTTTGGCTCCCAGAGGAACTAAACTGACACATTCACTTCCCAAGACAATCTTTCTATGTCATTGACCAATTGTAACTCAAATTTTGGGGCGATATGGCTTGGAAATAACAGACAACATAAAAAGTTCTATAACTTACTTTTCTCCTTCTTCCTTCTTCCATGTTTTGCATTTTCCTGAGCTTGTCACTTTAGCTGTGGCCTTCACCGCATGCTGCCATCTCCCTCTGCATGTCAGGAAAACTTAAAGAGGTCTTCCTTTGCCAGTTTGAAATTGCTCTTTAAATTATAACCAGTCCTAGTGGAAGCCTTTTGGATGTAGGGCATTGAGTCCCAGTAACTTGAAGGGGCAAAGGCTGCTCCTGCCAAAGCTGAAGACTTTCCTTACTCCTCTGCCAGTACCCTGGGTCAGATGGTGTCTCTGGGGGGAGGTAAGACCCAGGCAGCCACCAAGTTGCTGATGCAACCTAAAGCTCTTTGAGGAGGGAGTGAGAACAAAAGGCATCACTTATGTTTGGTGATCAGAGGCAAATGATGTATGGGGGTGGGAGGGAGCTTGGCGTATACAAAGAAGGGGGGCTGGCAGTTGCCCTTGTCTAAAAGGGGAAGGACAAAGAAGCTGTCCCTGAACATTTGAGGCCCTGGGGGATTTCTTAACAGAAGCAAACAGCAAAAGACCATTAGCAGCCTGTACAGTAAGAGCTGAAGTTCTTTGGACATGTCGGCCTCACAGATAGCTGAAAATATCTAGTGGCAAATACCTATCAGCTACTTAGATATTTCAGAAACAAAAGATAATGGGAAGGCTAACAAATTGCATGTCTTTTCCACTTACCAGTGCTTAGTGTTTCCAGTAAGTAAAAGCAGTATCTCAGCTGAGCTGCTCTTTCAAATTATTGTTAATTAAATAATACTCCCTAAGAAATCTGTCATTACTGGCAGCCTGGAATGGGTTTGTTGAGTTTGCCTCAGGCTGTTAATGCTCCAACAAACGGGCTCTTAATTGCCATAAGAGGTAATTTCATGGGGGATTGTAGTTCACTTTCCCTCACAATTTTATAGTATATTTTATATCTGAAACTTTTCCTTTTTGTTTCTATGTCTAGAATTCCATAGGGCCAGAGGGACTACTGCCTAATGATCCATCTATGGAATCAGACATTCTCCATAATGGAAAAAATGCACATTGCTATTAAATCTGTAATTCACCCCAACTTTCCATTATAACTCAAGAGAAGCAACTAATAACAGATTATAAAATTAACTTCCTTTCCCCCAGTTCATTTCATTACTTAGCCTTTGAGATAAGTGACTTTTGCTGGAAGAAATGATTTCTGGGATGGCATGCATGTAACTTGGACAGTTCTTCTTGTCAACTGTTTTCCTAGCAGACAGGCATGTTGGATGAGGAGGACAATTATCGTTAGCACAGTTGAAAGAGGGAATGATGAGGGCATTTGGCTGCAGAAGGAATATGTCCCAGGGCCTAGAATTTAAAGTGACCTTGTCTTCAAACATTTTCCTTCAGTTCGTGAGCCACGAATAAAGACAAATATTAAGAAAATGTCATCCTTTTTTTCAGTGTTAGAAAAGTCTCCTCATGCCATTTCAAGAAGTGCTATTTCAGCCTTTTCTTAAATGACCTCTTTTTCATCATAATGTAATATATTTTTTTCACCTTTTGACTGGTACTTTGGTTTTTTAATAAAGTTATATACTTGTTTCAGAGGAATTATACTTTAGAATGCATCTCAGTGGTATTTCATCCTAACAGTTTCATTAGGTTGAAATAATGTGAGGCTGCACCTTATTGTAGGGGGAGCGAGAGAGAGAGACAGAGAGAGAGAGAGAGAGAGAGAGAGAGAGAGAGAGAGAGAGAAGAGGGAGGCTCATATAACCAACCTATAAGCATAACTTTCTCTAGTTTCATATTTCAGTATCATTATAGTAACCTTAATCTGTCGTAAAAGCATATTTTAGCTGGATAGTATTAAAACATATATTTCTCATTTTATTAGTGATTTACTGTCCTGTGGTCAGAATAGTTTCCTTCCCTCCTCTTCACCAAGTTCACGTTTTTGTTGTCTGGTGTTACTTGATAATCTTTCATTCTTTTTTTTACTTTCTCCAAGTTCTTGTCTCTCTTTTTCCTATTAAGATGTGAGTGGGCAGGCATCTCAGCCAATATGTCTCTACATGGCTGAATACACTTGGAGAAAAGCAGGGTCTCCTTTTGTCTGGACCCTGGATGACTGTATGTCATTTCACACCAACAGGCAGGGCCTCCCTCACAGTAGGAATGTTGCAATAATTGCCAGAACAAATTGAGCTCAGGCCTATTGGCTTCTTTCTTTCTTTCTTTTTTTTTTTTTTTTCCAGTTGGAAATGGAATAGGAGAACAAGGCCATTTTTGACCAATGACAATACAGCGTAGAAATAGATTGGATACAGCCAGTGCCTGTCACGTTGCAGACAATAGTCACGGGAAATATTGTGTATGGAGATGACCCCACAATCACTAGGCTAATGCAGCCTTGTTCTCCCCACACGCCTTGGCATCTCACGACCACGATCCGCATATATAGCAGGTGGCAGGGAATTAGTGGGACTTACACACAACCCCCAGCAGAGGTGAACATGCATCATTGTGATGGGGAGGGGTGTTTGTGTATTTGTCTTTTTGTATCTGGTGGAGACTTGCAGTGGTAACTTTATTAGGGAGCAATGAGAAGAATGGTCTTTGGTAAGAAAGCTGAGTACAGGAGGAAACTAATTTACAAGTCTGTTGCATTTAATTTCCTATCAATTTTTTTTATCATAATCTCTATAAATTGTTGACATATTTCATATATAATATCTGTGGTGTATCTAGATTGCTCTCTGTGTTTGGTATATTCTTATGTGTGACTATATAATTTTATTCATTCATTAATCCCACATGTATCTATAGGCAGCTGGGAACAGATGTAGTAATAGAGGTGACTTCATATATATATATATATATATATATATATATATATATATATATATACTCCAAAGGTGGATTCTAGACCTACAAAGCACCATTGACTTGCTTCCAGAAATCTTTTCACCTCAATGAGCAATAATGTTGGGCTCGAGGGTCAGAGGTACAACCCGGACTGTGTACTGTGTTGTCTTTATAGGTTGGGAAGCAGGGACCCCACAACCTATAGAACTTGAACATCTACACAAACTGGGCAGCCAGCCTGGTATATCAGAACCATTGCTGCAGCCAGGCACCTGTTCATGTGACAGCCCAGCCCGTATGTGTGTGTGTGTGTGTGTGTGTGTGTGTGTGTGTGACTGTGAATTCTCATTCAATTGTGGTTACGCTTTGCTCAGCTGCTTCTGGAGGGAGACATGACAAGGATCTATGGCCAACTGAATGGCTTTCCATCTGCCCTGTGCTTTGCTTGGAAATAATCAGACCAACGGTTTTTGCTTTATTTGCCTTTTTCTTCCCCCTGATCTGAAGCAGAGGCTGACATGAAACAAACATGGCATTTCCTTTTGAAAATTGGATTCTGAAATTGGCTTCATCTTTCTAGAAGCATAGTGCTATTGCAGTTCCTTTCACTTTTGTGAATGTCATAAACAGTTGGCATATAAAGCTCCAAATTTGGAGGCAATTATCTCGCTGGGCTTTTGTGATTTTGGGGGGTTTGTTTGGTTTTTAGTGGTCATGAAGTGTATATGGAGATGGTGGGAATAAGAAAGGTTTCTTCTGCACAAAAAGGGATGAAGAAAATGGGGGAACAAATTAATAATAATGAGCATATTTGCCAGATTTTTTTATTAGCAATTTTAAGGAAGATGCAGCAAAATATCAAGTCATGCAAATGTGGCTTCTTGAAGAAGTTCATCAGCATCACCCACAAGTGATAGTTTACAATAAATGGCCACTGGGGCCTCCAAGGTCATGGTCCATGGCCAGCTGACTGCAATTGAAGTGACACTTAGTGTAAGACAAGTTCCCTGGATATGGCATATAAGGTGTGGATGACAGTACATTATCTAAGCCAGTTGCTCTGCAGCACTTTGAAATTGGAAGACTTTTAATAGAGCAAGCAGGGGAAGAAAAGATACCATAGGGATGTAGTTCATTATAGGTCTCCTAGCAGAGAAAAACCAAATATGCTTATGCTTAAAAGGAGAGAGAAAGAAAAGAATGTTCTTGGAAAAGGGTTACCAATATTCTTGAACTCTGTTCCTTGCCCTTCCCCAAACACACACTCATATACACATATATGCTCACACACACACATTTACACACCTATGCTTGCACACACATATGCACACATACTTCTACACACAGAAATGAGAAGTGATCTCTCTCACTTATAACATCCTTGGCATATCTCAATGTCATGAATCTTTAGGAGATATAAGGAAGAAGAGCTGGATTTGAGGATCTGTGTATCAAGATGGTCATGTCTGTCCTCTATGCATGCAGTCAAAAGGCAAGCTCTGCCCTTTTAATTTGATTTGACTTTGACATTGGGATGGAATCATGGCTGTTCCCATGGACACTGTTTTTTTTTTAAAGATTTATTTGTTCATACAAGAAGTGGGGTACAGTCAGAGGCGCAGGAGGGTGAGAGAATTCACCAGAGACAGAGAGGGGAGCAGAACAGGCAGATGGACCGAAGACACTGCTGAGGGGAGCAGCAGGCGAGAGAGGAGAGGTCTGCCCCACCATGTGGGTATCTCCTTGGCCGGCCATGATTGAACCCATGCTGCAGAGGCTGCAGACAGCTTCACGGCGCGGTGCTCAACCCGCTGCGCCACTGGGGAGGACCCGTCATGGACACCATGGACTTAATAATGCGAGAGCAGCCATTTCAGATACTAAGTCAGTATATGTGACTGCTTGAGTCAGTATATGTGAAGCACTGGGAAGCGGGCCCTGGGGTGCTGAATAAATTCTAGCTACTACAACTAGTGAGGGAACCACCATTAGTCTTGGAGTCAGGCAGGTTTACATCACACTTATATGTTTTGGGGCAGATTATTGAGTCTTTCTGAGGCTCAGAGGGTTTTTCAAATCTAGAGACTTGCAAGGTTATTGTAAGGGTGCAGTCATCTCATGCATGCACATGCAAAACATAGGGTGGGGTATAATGGGTGCTCAATGAAGGCACCATTCTTTCCAAAAGTAGGAAAGACAATGTTCCCATGGTACAAACTGTAATATTGTTTTCTTTTTTTTTTTTTTTGGTAATGGTTTGGATTTCTTCTTTCTTTCTCTCTTTTTTTTTTTTTTTGGTGGGGATGGGTCTTTCCAAGTTGGGATTCTCTTATTGGTCAACAGTGGTGATTTCCCTAAAGCTATTAAAGTTGCAAGCCCTTTGTTTAATGGATAGTGGGAAATGCTAGCTTATTATTAATATGGCGTTCAGTTCTACCTTCTTGTCAAAAGGACATCATATTCTTGACATATTTGGGAGTGCACATGGGTAGTAATGGGTGTCTGTCACAATGATGACTCTGTTTTAAATTTCACTTAGTATCAGACAATGTTCTCAGGAAACCAGACCAACCAGTTTATTCCCAGTGAACTTTGTCATGAGCCCATTTAAAACACTCTTCAGGATTTACTAGGTAGTTGAAGTTGTTGGCTCTTATAAGGTTTTTTTGCAACGATTGATTCCATCTGTAGATGGAATCATTTACTAAAGTTAGTTATGAATCAAGATAATTATTATAGAGGCTGTTGGTAGATACAGCTGAGAATTTTTGAATATATCCATCCATTGGCTTCATAGATTTTTTTTTAATGTGAATAATTCATATTAAAACCATAATGGCAGGTCCAAATGGTGTCACCACAACCTCACCCTCCACTTCACAGAGCTTGCATGTCTGCTTTCCAGCTGGAGAGGTCTGGCCATTTTTCACTTTGATGCTAATGTTTCCTTCTTATTCCAGATATTGATAAATGGAAATGACTGCTTTCAACTCCCTGTGGCATTGAGTCATAGTCCACACTTACTCCCATCCAGTGTTTTGATCAGGGATTCTGTAGTGAGAATAGTTTTGACAGGCAACTGTCAGCTCCCTTATTGCGCTCTGCCCTGGCTGGCGTTCCCAGACTGCTGGGGTTGAGGAGCGTATGAATCAAAGCATCCAGAAAACAGATGGAAGGGGATATTCCTGGAGATTGCCTGGGCTTCATTTTGTTTGTTTGTTTGTTTTTTGGTGTTTGTTATTTTTCATGAAGGCAAAGGGAGGGAGTGTTATGTGGTTGGCAGAGGGGTAGCAGGTTGGTGGGAGGCACCGGGGTGGAGGGCAGGGTTGTGCTAGCACGAGAACAACAATGGGGGCAGTGACATGCTCATCACTTCAGCAGTATGTTAAAGATGTCAAACTTGTTTTGTTTTTACCTTGTTAAACCACTAAACTGTTCTTCCCTCAGATGTTTCCTTAGGTTTTTTTTGAAAGTTAGGAACAGATGACCATGCTGCCTAAGCAGGAAAACTCTGAGCTTACATAAAGACTATAATGATGTTATCAATAAAATTTAAAAAACAAAATTACCATAGTGGTACATATTTAATTACGTGCACACTTCTTACTGTGCTAGCTGGTAATAACAGCAAGAGAATCACATAAACAGTGTCGTTGGTGTTACTTTTAATAGGGAAGGGAACTAATATTTATTGAATCCCTAATATCTGCTGTGCTCCACGCTGGGTGCTTTACATATGTTATCTCATTTAATGTTTAGCTAAAAAAGGCATTTCCTGGGTTCAGTGTGGGTGGTGAAGGGGGATATTACACCAGCATGTAACATCTTTGAAAGACCCAGAATTCTCTTTTCTTTGGCAAGTAAGGGTCCAAGGATCTTTAGCATCTCCCAGGTTTGGAAGTTTGGATTCCTGGACTCTGAAGTCTTGGCCACACGTGGCTACAGTGAGGACAGAGCTTCCCCCCACTCTCCAATCTTACCTTCAAATTTCACTAGGGGCTGGGAGTTGACCTGGCAGCCTGTACTACAGACGCCGGTCAGAATTTGAATTCAAGGAAGCAGAACCCAAGGCAAGTTCTCCTTAGAGTTTGAGAGAATGTGAAAGCCGCAGCACTCCCAGCTCTGCTGTCTACCTCTACTGTGAGCAGGGGCGAGGGAAGGAAAGAAGGGCCTCCATCCCTCCTCTCTCAAGCCCTCAGAACATGTTTATAGACAGTGCCTGATATTTGGCTGTTTAGAATATGACCTTTGGATCTTTTGGATTAGGGATTCCTTGGAAGTCTGATAACAATCTTGTACCCACATTTATACTTCAAGTAAAGACTACTTGATTTAAAGATTCACACAAACTGCCCAGGATAACCTCTGGGAGGAAGGGGAGGTGGGGGTAAGGAAATTCTGTTAGCCATTCATTCTTGAGTAAAATTATTTCATTCACTTGCTTACCTGAGCTCTGCTTAGGCCCACAGGAGAGAATGGGGAGCAGGTATGAGTGATAGGTGATCATTTTCAAGTCTGAGACCTTGTGGGGGACACCTCAACTGGGGAAGGTAGTGGGCTCCTGGGGAAGGCCCTGGAGGGCAGATGTTCAGAAGTGCATACAGCTTGCTGGACACAGTGTGGTCCAGGGACCACAGTGTGGCATCAGCCAGCAGGGCTTGTTAGAAATGCAGGATCTTGGGCCTCCCTGGTGGCGCAGGGGTTAAGATGCAACCTATGAAGCTATCAGCAGCCGCTGCTGCACGAGTACGATCCCCCACCAGGGAGCTACCCACGTGGTGCAGACCTCTCCTGACTCGTCCGCTGCTCCCCTCAGCAGTGTATTTCAGTCAGTCTGCCTGTTCTGTTCCCCGCTCTGTCTCTGGTGAATCCTCTCACCACCCGCACCTCTGGCCTATACCCCAGTCCTTGTATGCAAAAATAAATAAATCTTAAAAAAAAAAAAAAAGAAATGCAGAATCTCATACCCACCCCAGTGCTGAGTCAGAATCTTCACTTCAACAAGCTCCCACAATCAAATTTGAGAAGCACGGTGTGTATGGAGGACACTAGGGTAGGATCAGGGAGCTGGGGGGAGATCCAATGAAGCCAGCAGCCATGAGAGTGATGCTGAGAGGCAGTAAGTGCCTTATGAGGAAGAGAAGAGGAGCTCAGATAGGAGGAGGGAAGGCAATGGAAAGAGCCCTTGACCTGGTAAGAAGAAGGCCGGAAGATTGTCAGCTGGGAAGGAGTGGTCTATTTAAATACAGGCGAAGTATGGTAACAACAAAAAAGAAGCTGTTGACTACAATATGTTGGATCACGGATGGTACCATACATAGCTTGGTGTTAATTATGTTTTTCTGAACATTCAATGGTATCAAAGAATTGTCATGCTAAATGATTTTTTATAGTAAGGAGAAAAGACTTTAGGTATGTTTCTGTCTCTTCCCCTTGATGAATCCTTTGAATTTATCGTTAACTTTGTTTCTTGAACCCAAGCACTTGGGTTACTTGAAAACGTCAAGGATCTTAAGTTGTTAGTTCCTGTTATGGTGAAGTTGACATTGGGTCATAGATGTCCTTTTCTCTTTTCAAGGAGGACCTTTATCAAATACTTGTTGGACGCATTCCACTCGTAATGATTGCTGGATTTTTAACTGCTCCTTGTTTCCTTTTTGGTGAAGGCAAATGAAAAGAAATTTTAATTTTTGGAGTAGACAGAGAACAATACTATCATTATGGTAAAGTTACAAGCCATCACCTGTCACTGAGGAAATGCTAGCCACATGTTCTGAATTGAATTGTTGAAGCCTTAATTCTCGGTATCTATTAATGTGGCCTTACTTGAAAATAGGATCTTGGGCCTCCCCGGTGGCGCAGTGGTTGAGCGCTGGGCTGCGACGCTGCCTGCAGCCTCTGCAGCGCCGGTTCCATCCCTGGCCACCTGGCGAGGGTCCCACATGGCGCACAGACCTCTCCTACCGTGCCCCCTGCTCCCCTCAGCAGTGTATTTCGTCAGTCTGCCTATTCTGTACCCCACTCTGGCTCTGGTGAATTCTCTCACCCTCCCGCGCTTCTGACTATACCCAGTGCTTGTATAAAAATAAATAAATAAATAAATAAATAAATAAATAAATAAATCTTTAAAAAAAAAAAAAAAGAAAATAGGGTCTTTCCAGATATCATCAAGATCAGGCCATTTGGGTGGACCCTTAACCCAGAGTGACTGATGTCTGTAAAAGAGGAAGAAGGATGGGTACAGAGGGAAGGTTTTCATGAAAAGATGAAGGCAGAGGTCAGAGGTCAGAATGATGATGCTACAAAGCCAAGGACCTTTTGGGGCTCCTGACACCCCAAGAGGCAAGGCCTCAATTGTCCTACTTGCTTGGGGCTCACATGGCCCTTCCAACACTTTGGTTTTGGACTTCTAACTTTCAGATTGGGGAGACAATCAAGTTCTTTTTCTGCTTAGCTACCCAGTTTATGCTACTTTATTAGGGGAGCCAGGAAACTAATATAATACACTTAGCTATTTTTCTATAGTTAATAATCTTTCTGATCTCATTTCAAGTGAGTTTATTAGTTTTTTATACTCATTTGAGATGACTAGTCATTATCATCAGTAAAGAAAATATGTTCCTAATCAATTATAAATTAAACCCCCTACTTGTGTAGCCCATGTGTATATTTTTTATATTATCTATATATGTTCTGTGCAAATTTGCTTTTCACAAAATGCCAGAGTTGCTATTTTCCTTTTAAAATTAAAAACTCATTTATTCCCCCAAAGAATAAATGCAAATGGCAAACAAGCATATGAAAAAATGTTCAGCATCACTTATTATCAGGGAAATGTAAATCAACCTATAGTGAGATACCACCTCACACCTGTGAGAGTGGTCCATATTAAAAAAAACTGGAAACAACAAATGCTGGCGAGGATGTGGAGGAAAAGGAAACTACTGTTTTACACTGCTGGTGGGAATGGGCATGCAAACTGGTCCAGCTGTGGGGAAGTTCCTCAAAACACTAAAAATGGATCTACCATGTGATCCAGGGATCCCACTCCTAGGAATCTACCCCAGGGATGAATTCAAAAGGAAAGCTGCACCCCTATGTTTATTGCAGCACTATAACAGCTAAGATATGGAAACAACCCAAATGCCCCAAAATAGATGAATGGATCAGGAAGATGTAGCATAGATACACAATGGAATACTACACAGCATGCAAAAAAGATAAACTCATGCCATTTGCAGCAACATGGATGGAGCTGGAAGGAATTATGCTCAGTGAAATAAGTTAGAAGGAAATAGGGAAATATTGGATGGTTTCACTTAAAGATAGAATATAGGAAAACCAAACAAAGGGTCAGGAAAAAGATAAAACCAGTAAGCTGACCACAGATCTGTGGCAAACAGCAGGAAAAAGGGCCAAGGTGGGTAAGGGAAGAGCACAAGGGACTGTGGTGAGGGATCACGTGTGCTGTGGTGGTGGGAGAAATACAGCAACTACACCTGAGGGGAAAAATAAAATGCTGTACAAAAGCGAACAATCATGGAAGAAAATAAAAATGAATTTTAAAAAATACATAAATAAAAATCATTTGTAGTATCTTAATAGAAAATGTATTCTTAGGTCTTATTACCTGAGGTATTCTAAATAAGAATCTGATTCAAAAATAATGAAAGATATATTTACTCCTATATTGATTTTTTTTTTGAAAATAAATGAAAAAAAAATGAAAGTATTATTTGCCCTTAATAGCTCCTAGTGTCTAGGAGGTCTGCCTGTTGATATAAAGGGCAACGCATAGGCGGAAAACACAAATGCTAAGGAAAAAGGAAACTAAATATGCTTCAAATGATTAAGAGATGCCAAAAATCGAGTTTATTTTGAGACTGGAGTCAGCTTGACCCTGCAAATTACCTTCTGAGAGGGATGGCGGAAGCTGCTCATGTCACTCCCATGGGTGTGTGTCATGAGTGTGAAGTCTGAAGTGTGTTCAGCCGCAAAAGGGGCTGAAAGTCTGAGAAACTTTCAGCTGGTTAAGTGCAGCCTCTGCCTTGATGGTTGCCCATTCATCTTATGTTATTACCTTTCTATGCTGTACGTTGTTTCTCCGACTGGTTCCTCCACTTAAATTCAATGTGTTCTGGGTCCTGTTACAGCTCCTACTTTTTGCCACTTGCCTAAGTGAGATTTAGCATCAGGTCTGTTGTCGTGAACTCCATGCCAGCAGGACTAGTGCAAAAGGAACCCAGAAGAGCTTCTTCCAAGATGCCGCTGAGATGTGGGATCTCTTTGCAGAATTACATCAAGGTCACCTGTATTTATTTTTTCCCTAAATAGTTTCTTGACTTTAAAATGCCTTTGGAATTTCCAACTCAAAATTCTAATCCCTTTCCGTGAGCTCAGTCTCTATGCAAAACTTGCTTCCTGCTTGCCAAATTGAAAGCATCTGGATGGAATACTGAATTTGGGTCATTTTTTTCCCCATGTGTCCTTCTCTAGAAGAAAGGAAATCAAATCCAATAACGTCACACAGGGAAGAGTGCAAAATAGTACCCACAAGAGCTTTTTGCTTCAACAGTTGGTTGGAATTGTCTGTGACACTTTCTCTCTTTCCTGGTTCTTTCCTCCCATGATACCAGATCTCAACGGTTGCTTTGAATTTTTAAAGAGTTACAGCTCTTTACTTTCCATCATCTTGACAACACCATCCCCAGCAAAGGGGAGTTCCTGAGATTAATCAGGGTCAACTTTCCCATCTCCCCAGTGGAGGCTCTGGTGAGATATGACAGAGCTTCTCAGTCCTGAAAGCTCAGAGGAATTCTCTGTACCTCTTGTCATGGTGCAGATTATACTGGGTGGAGCCTCAGCTTTTTGCATTTCAAAAAAGTTCCTGGTTGGTGTATACTGCTGATTGGTGGACCACAAGAGAGTAGCAAGGGGTGACCCCCTTTGGAGGACCCATAGCCTGGCTACTTCTGGGCTTGGTATTTGGAGTGCATTTGGATTTAGCACTGAGCGGTATCTCCCACGTAGGGATGGAATTCCATTATTTCCTCTTTCTTCCTTATTCCAGTTCTCTCCCCACTGAGTGAAAAAATCAATGAGCAAAGAAAGTTGCCATTACAGAGAAGACATTTTTAACTGAATAGAGAGTGGGATAGAAGGGGAGGTTGAGCCCATATTCCATCATGAAAGAATTCAGATATACTTTTACTGGAGGTGACAGAGTTTCATTAGTATTTACTTAGCACTAAGGTAAGTATAAAATTATGGCAGATTGAAGCATATTCAATTTTTGGCTTTCCAAGTGCTCTAAATAAAGGAGATTATAATAATATGACCGAAGCTATTATATCCACAGCAGCACTTAAGACTGATAGATACAACTTTCCACTCAGGAGCCATCATGCTACAATTAACTCGATGGTATTAAAAAGAAGTTTCTTAAAACACTTAAAGTTGTAAAGCTATTCAGAAATAGATCTGTGCTCCTCACGTAAACACAAATAAGGACTGAAGTCATTTTAGCGGATAATAAAAGAAATCAAAAAGCCCAATTCCAGTGCTCTGTGCATGAGGTTTAAAGCAACAAATCTATGCTACTTTATGCAATTAACATACAAAATACTTAAATTCCAAAAATTTACTCTGTTATCACCTTCCCACACAACAAACACAAATGCCAGGGTAATTTGCCATCAAAATTCACATATCATTGCAGGCTGATTTCTGCTCTCCGATGTGCGTGCGTTCAACCTTTGCTGGAGTGACTGTGCATGGGCCCTTTGCTTCTGCTCAGATCCTGAAGGAATCACACTGGTTACACACATTATGAGCTCTTAGCTTATAGCTGATTCTCCAAGCCTGAGGGAGGCTCTGACGATGTATATGCAGGATCAAAGAGGTTTGTGAAAAGCAAATTCTGGCAGAATTCAGCCCCAGCTGCCTGACTCAAAAGGGAGGCAGCTCTGTTGGGCCTCTTGTAGGAAGGGAGCCTTTCCAAGATGGCTCTCCCACAGGCTTCTTTCCTGACCTCCTCTTCCCCAGATATTCAGGAATGGCCTAATAAGTTATGGTTGGGGACTGACTAAATCACTCACAACTTAAGTTTTGGGCTTCTTTTTGGAAATGGGTATTTAGACTATTTCTCTATTCACCTTAGCTAAGGAAGCCTTGTTCTGAGATGGAGTGAATAATACGTAATACATTGGTGCAATGTGATAATCACCATAAACTAAGAGGACAGAGGGCTAAAGGGAGGAGGTAGAAGATAGAGAGACAGTGAGACTGAAGGGAAGGAGAAGCAGATAAGGGGAGCACCACCAGAGGCAGACGACATCGCTGAGGGCAGAGGGCCACCCTGTCCTGTCTGTTTCAACACCTGGTTTGTGCTCTGTGTTTCTTGGAAAGTGTTTGCTTATAATTGTCATTGGATAATAATCTGCCTTTAGAAATGTGATATATCATGTAGAAGGGTAGCAGCTTTGTGAAATGGCTGGAAGGAAAAGGCTGAGGGGGCAGAGAGATGGGAACAATCTTCAGCTTTCTCTGTTGTCAACACTGGCTTGACTCTAGAAAGCACTCTGTCCCCGCCCACGTAGCCAGGAATCTTGCCACATGTTACATATTCCATTTCCTGTGTTTTTTTCTAGCAATCCCAAAGAAGAAAAGAAAACCTAGACATGTTCCTCTGCCATCATATTGGATCCTTCCAACAAATCTGTATAGTAGAGGGGGGCAGACATTAACAGCGATATCATCCAATCAGATGGCAGATGAACACAGATTGGGGATTGAATTGCTTAGAGAAAATGACCCTGCTGGGAAGGCTAGGACTGGCAATATTCAGAGTGGCTCTGCTTCTGTGCTATTTTGTGCAAATAAGTTAATTTTTGTGTGCCTTGGTTTCTTCACCCATACAATGGGAAGGACTTTCACAGTTGCTGTCAGTACTAAACGAGATGATGCAACAAGCACTTAGAACAGTGTCTAGCAAAACTCTTAAGTGCTAAATAAATGCTAACGATAACTATTATTGCCAGGCTAAGCTATTCAGACTAAGCCTTCCAGACTCACAGCCACAGTTTACTACAATAAATGATGGTTATCCACGGAGGCATCAATAAATAATCAGAAGTCTCCACCTCTGTTTAGATTCTGGGAATGCTTCAAAGACAAGACTGATTCTCCACAGAACAGAGTTTCAGGAAGAACAAAGGTTTGGGAGAATTTCTGGTTAAAAGCAGATCTACCAGAAATGGATTTATTAATCAAGGGGTCATTTTTGAAAGATAAACTGCCCCCAATGCAGACTGGCTCCTATCCAAGTCCAGGTTCTTGTGGCTACCAGTGCCTTGCTTTCAAGATGTCTTGCAAATTTTGGTTTTGTTTTTAAAATGATAATGTAATTATATAGTCCTGCTTAACCATGAGTAGTTTTTATTTTTTAGACATAAAAGCAGCTCTATGAAAATAGATTAGAAGTCTTCGATGCATTGGAAGAGATGTGGTTTGCAGGTTTTAACAACCAAACATGAGCAGGGCATCATCTCATGGTGTTACCCATGCACATCAAAAACAATAACTAGTCTGGGAAAACCTCAAAGAGGTGTTTCTCCAATCCTCTGGAGAACACAGAATGACCAGGCCAGGCCATGCTTTGCCTCTGAAAACCTGAAAGTAGGAAATAAAAAATTGAGCTATGACCATCAAATGCACTAACATTATCTGGCAGTCACTTGAATTCCACATTCACCCAGGAGCAAATAAGAAGAAAGGGACCATAGACCCTGTAGGATGAGGACTGAGTCTGGCAACTTACTGTGGAACGAGGTTACCCCAAATCACAAGTTTATTAAATAACAGGGTAATAGGAGTTCATGGTTTAGAAGAACTCTGTGGGGTCCAGAATTTAAACTTATCTGCCTCTGTTTAAATATTTTTCAGGAATTTATTAAAAACTGCTTCTTAAAAAGGATGCTCATCATGGAGATGACATTAACTGTATGATTTATGTAACAAATACTAATTTGAGATAAAATTAAGGGTCATCTTTTTATGTCATTTAGCACATAATTATATCATGGTTGTTCTTTATGGTAAAATATGATTTTTTTGCTTGCATGTCTAACTCAAGTTTTCATAATAGCTTCACATTCCCACATTTGACAAGTATTTGTGTATTTACAGAATCGCTCTGGAGATCATTATGTTGCCAAAAAGATGTTATTAAGAGAATAATAGGACCTTCTGATGGCTTCTTAATTAACCACACTGAATAAATCCAAAATATGGATTAAAAGCTTTGTCATCTTAAGCTTTTTAAAATATGCATATTCATATTTGAAGAGTTTACCTCTTTTCCAAAAAAAAAAAGAAAATTTCAGTAACAGCTCCAATACTTCTTACAAACTGTCCTATTAAAATTTTACTCATCAATCATATATTTTAATTAGTTAAACTAGACTTTATTTAGATTTCCCAAATTTTTCACTAATGTCCATTCTCTCTTCTACGATTCAATCCAGGATCCCTCATTATATTTGATGGTTGTATCTCTTGGTCTCCTACAATCTGTGACAGTTACCTGAGCTTTTCCTTATCATTCATGATATTAACACTTAAACACTGGTTAGGTATTTTGCTGAAAGCTCAGTCAGTTTGAGTTTGTGTAATGTTTTCTCAAAGCATACCTTTAGGGAAAATTTCCATACTTGTTTGATGGATAGAAATGATAGAATCAGGAACTGGTAGCTATCTTAGAAATCATTTTGTTGACTAGTTGAAATCCTGACTTTCTTGGCATGGAAAAAAGCAAGGCCTCTAGGTTTTAAATGACCTCTCCCAGACCAGTTGACTAGTGAGGGCCAGGGCCAGGACTATATTCAGTCCTTTGCCACACACCTGATGTTTTCTCAAGGCACCATGTGAATGATGCCTCTACCTTTGTCCAGTCAACATCTTAAAGGAACAGGGCCCAGCAAACCCTGGTGATTCTACTCTGGGGCACCACACTTAAGGTTTGTGTTCATTGGCCTGTGCGACTCTGTTTGTGCTCACGGGTCTACGGGGATGATTTGCAAGATGACTTATAAAGCAATTTATATAAGATAACAGAATAAAACAAAAGTAGAAGATCCTGCAGTGATGGTTGTTTGAATATAATGTAATGGGCACATGGTCCCAGTCCTCTACATTGTTATTAGAAGGAGGTGACTGGATGGCGGACATCTTCATCCCCTGTGGGGGTAAAGCAGATGTGGCTTCTCCTTTCATTTGGAACTTACTCATTTCAGTGTACAGTACCTGTTTACTTTGTAATACTCTTTCTCTTTTCTACATGTCCAATAAATGAAAACGTGTTTTTCCTGCCATCACCTCCCATTACTCACACAGTACTGAAAGACTGACCAAAAAATACTGTTTTGCTAATCTTGTAATTACAACTACATATTTTATGTAATAGAACTTTTTGGATTTCTATTTACTGTGTTAAGGTGGCCTTTTGCTATGTTTTTAAAAATAAAAGACATAAGTCAACAGAGTTGGAGAAAAAAATTTTGCAAATCTCATGTCTTGACAAAGGATTAGTATCTGGAATACATAAAGAACTCTCAAAATGAAATAGTTACCAAGCAATCAAATTAGGACATGAGTAATTTCACCAAGGAAGATACACAGATGGCAAAATAAGCACATGAAAAAATATTTAGCATTGTTAGCCATTAGACCAATGCAGATTAAAACCAATGCAGTTTGGAACTATACACTAATTAGGTAAAATAAAAAGTACTGGTAACACCATATGCTGACAAAGAATGTGGAAAAACTAGATCACCTGTACATTCCTAGTGGGGATGTAAAGTGGTACAACCAATATGGTAAATAGTTTGATATTTCTTCAAACTACTCAACATTCAAATACCATACTATTTAGAAATTGCATGCCTTGGCTTTTGTACCAGAGGAATTAAGATTTATGTTCTTTCATACAGATTCTATTCATGAATGCTTATAGCAGCTTTATTCATAATAGCCCCCAAATGGAAACAACCCAGATGTCCTTCAGTAGTGAATAGTTAAACAAACTGTGATACATCTACACCATGGAATACTACTCAGCAAGAAAGGAAACCACTAATATAATGCAATAATGTGGATGAGTCTCCAGAGAGTTATACAGAGTGAAATGAGTAAAAGACAGTATCTCTCTCTCTTTCTCCGAACTATGTCTTATAACCCCCTGTGAATCTGCAAATATGTCCAAATAAAAAGTTGTATTTAAAAAATTGACCATAATCCAGACATTAAAGTGGATCTACTGTTTTTTTTTTTAAAGATTTATTTATTTATACACAAGCTGGGGTATAGGCCAGAGGCACAGGAGTGTGAGAGGATTCACCAGAGACAGAGCCGGGAGCAGAACAGGCAGACAGACCAAAAACACTGCTGGGGGGAGCAGCGGGTGAGACAGGAGAGGTCTGCTGTGCCATGTGGGTATCTCCCTGGCTGGCCGGGAATTGAACCTGCACTGCAGAGGCTGCGGACAGTCCGCTGCACCATGGGGGAGACCCAAAGTGGATCTACTTTTGTTTGACTTTTTAAATGAACTGATTATTAGTGCAATAAAAACATTACCAAAAGAGGGAAGGAATGAGAACATAACATATTATGTGTCTCGAGTAAGGACACTAAGACACAAAACTTGGCTCTGTTTTCTTTTAATTCACAGCTAAGAGGGAAATATGAAATAGGAATGTAGCTTAGAAGGAAAAATATAAGTAATTCAAGGACTGGTGCATATTTGTAGCTAATATTTTCATATTCTACAGTATAAAAGGCTGAGTATTAGAGATGCCATATTTATGCCAGGGGGGGATGGCCATTTCTAGCATATGTAAATAAATGCCTTTATTGATTATAGGAAGTTTGGTTGATATTCTAGAACTTACCTATAACAACCCATACTTTTTTCTGTAAGAAAGAATATTTAAAGAAACTAATCATAACCAGTTTCTGGGTGGAAAAAATTGACAATTACTGAAGGATGACAATAAATTAGCAGTAATCCAGTCATCATTTTTGTTGAAATTGGTTTGCAACTGCTCTTTTTAACTCATTTTTTGGTGGAATAGTTTTGTGATAATCCTAACTGGCAGTAAAATATCTGTGTTAAGTAGTAATTAAAAAATGTAAGAAATCCCACATATAAAGTATTTAAAAAACAAAAGTATAAAATATGTAAGGTTATGAGGACTACAAATGCATAGTAGATGGATGGAGAAAATTTCTAACAATGATTCTAACAATGAATATAAAATAAGAACTGAATGAAAGGAGGAGATATCATTGCAATACGATTGCAAAGGAGATTGAAAGAGATTTTTAAAGTTCATTTGGAATTGGAGAGGGTTGGGTAGAATAGTGAGCGGTATTGCCTGCTAGATACTAAATGCATTTTAAAGCTATAATATTTCAATCATTATGGCACTAAGACCATAACACAGAAAGTTCAATGAGACAGAACACAAGTCTTAGAAATAGCCTACTGCATGTAGGAATTTAGAAGATTGCATGTGGTTATTTCAGCTTCTCAAAATATGGCCCCTGCAAATTAGTATGCTATCAAATGTTTAACATCCAGCTCTCTGAAAAAATGTATGCAAATATGTATACATATATGCACATAAATTTGTTATAAATTTTACTGGTGTAAAGGATACATAGTACACAATTTACAAATAAAAATACATGATGTCCTTTATTTTACATAAATGCAGTTTCGTATAGTCAATTGGTTTTCTCAGGATGCTTTCCTTGATTTTTTTTCTAACTTTGAATCTGAGTCAATATTCAGTCATGATTTGACAAATGGAGCTGAATCTCAGTCTGCAAACTCTTCTCCCAATAAATTTATAGTCATTAAATCTGACCTGTAGCTTATTATTAAACTTCTCACCTTTGAATAAATTATTAAACTAATACATTTTTCAGCTTTAGCACTAAATCAAGTTCTGATTGATAGCACTTGCTAATTTCTATGGTGTAAATACTCCCACCTTGACTAATTTCATGCTTCGAATGTAAAGTCACTGAATGTGGGGTTGGGAGGAGAGTTGGGGAGAGTAGCAGTGTGCAGCATTTCCACTCTCTGGGTACAATGTGAGAAGTGACTTCAAAAGCATTATTAATAGTAAAATTTAATAACATAATCAGTCGTACATATTGAGGACTTATGATCTTTTTAAAAATATAATCTAGTTAATTATGAATTTACATAGTTTTAAAATAATGGCTACTTCTTCCAACTGGCTCTGAACATTCCTGAAATTTTGATGAGTGACTCTCATAAGCTATTGGCATCTTATTCCTTTTCCTAAGACAGAGCCACAAAGTAACTTCCTGAAGTATTGTGGACCACAAGCAAAGTAAGTTGTAACAGAAAATTGATTGATTTTCTGGAAGTCAGTTTAGCAGCACATATCAAAACATAAGATTTACCAAATCTTTGACCACCTCATTTCACTTTTTATTCATTCACTTAAATGAATGATTTTAAGTAGTTTTTGAGAACGTATTATGTGCTAGGGACTTCTCAGAATTAATTTTACAAGTATATAAAGATATATAAGCTAGGAGATTGAGCACGTTTTTATGGTAACAAAAATTGAAAAAACATACAGGTTCATTGGTGAGTTCAGTAAATGATGGCTCATTGATATGATGGAATACAGTATAAATGCTAAGAATGAAGTTGCAGATCAATATTTATTGAATGGAAATGTGTCCTTGGTCTGTAAAAGAGCAAAACCAGCAGGTTTTAAGAGTGTGTATAATCTAATCCACTTTGTAAAAAATTAGTGTTTCTCTAAATATGCACATATATGGAAGGATATCACAATGTATTGACAGAGGCATATTCTTTTTTTGAATGCATGGTTTTATAATGAATACATTTTACCTCTAAAATTAAAAACAACGGTGAAGTTCTTTCCATGAAAGCTTGCTGTGATAAAGACTTCTATTTCATTGATGGAACATGTTCTAAAAAAAGAGCTCTTTTAGAGTTGGAACTAAAAGTCCTGTTTTGGGTTCATAATCACATCGTTTGCAGTTGTGTATCTATATGAAAATTCACATAACACAAAGCAAAAAGTTAAAAAGTGGGGGATATTGAATTTCAAACTCATTTCTCTCTAGCTATGTGACCAGGTGAACTTGATCAAGATCTTCATCCTTTCTGAGTCTTGCTTCCCTTATCTGAGAGGCACTTACTTGCTAGTAACTCTGAGTTACTTACATGGTCTGCTGTTTAGTTTTCCCATCTGAAAAATGGGGATGGTGGTAAGAGTAGCACCTACCTCACAGAATTGTATTAAATGAATTAAAACACATGTGTGATATTTAACAAGTTCCCTCTACCTTCTCCCAACATCACGGGTGTCTTGGTGGGGGAAATATTTAATAAGCTTTGATTATTCTTATTATCTGCAAAATAGGAAGATGATGGCGATGATGCTAAAATAAACCTTAAAGTCATATTTTGGGGATTAAATTAAATAAAATCCTGCACTTAGTAAATATTCATCAAATATTAGCTGCATCAGTGTTGGAAGTAATACAACAAAACCACAGCTTGAATATGTTTTCTTCAAGAGAACAACCAATAAAATGTATTTATCTCAGGTCACATCTAGAAAATAGATAACAGGAGGTTGAATACAAGATTCTTGATTTTGATTCATTGAAGAAAATATTCTTTCTCTGTTCAAATATCCAATATGTTTTCCTATTTTAAAATCTGGACTGTCATATTAAGCACCACAAATATTTTTATATAGTTTTATTTCCAGAAATCTCGATTGGATCATCGTAATTCTTTTATTATTCCATTAACTCAAAACAATTTGTACTGCCTCGCTTGATATTCTCTGTAAATGGAGGCGATACAATTCTGCTATTTTAAATAATTTAAACTGCCATGTTCCCTACCACCTATCCACTCGTGTAGTATATTATTCTGCGCGCATGGCTATCGGATGCCAACACACTGTCTGGTCTTTTAATACAGAACCATTAACCATGTGAGGCTCAGAAAGGATGTATATATTAATGATATATTTTAATTTAACACATGACAGCAAGGGAAGACTGAGTGACACATCATATTTAGTTACAAATAAGGGAAGAGCTCATTGCTTAGGAGTGCTCAAGTCACAGGTGAATAGCAAAAGGTTTTTATTCCTTCCCTGACAGAATAAATTTATCTCCTTAAAAGTCACCTTTATGCTTTCTACTTATCATCAGGAAGGCTGCATTCTGTATTTCAATTTTATGTGGACAAGACATTAATTTTAAGTGAAAGACATTGTTCTGTGCTGGAATTAAATGAGGTCATTATTGGTTTGAGTGGTAAAGGTGGGGGTGGGGTGTTCAGACTCATGTTTGGCTTTAATGAGAAAAGTGCTATGTGAATACAGTCCTCTGGACTTTTTTTTGGCACTGAAAGCAAGATATAAATGGGGCAATGGAGTTGAAAGCCATCAGTAGCCTCTCTAAGTACCTGGAGTCAGGGCATATGTCTGATATCATCAGAAAGGAGACGTGGTGTAAGAATCTGTCAGCCCTTTCTCAGGGAGAAGATTGATGTGACTACTTCTAATCTGATTTCAGAGGAACCTGAGGAACACACACTTCTCATATTGAGAAGGGGACTTCAGAGGTCACTTAGTTCACACCTAAGTCAAATCCTTTCGACAAGAATGTCTATCCATCTTTTAAACACCTTCAGAAAGAGACTTAGCAATTCACCCCAAACACAGATGTCATCCAACTGGCAGGATAGGGAGAAAGCTGGTGATTAGAACAGAATGAATATTGACGACAACCTTAAAGTATCCCATATCTGAGTGACAATAAGTGAGGTTTGGTTTAAATAATCCAAGAAGACCGATTCAGCTCAATTCCAGAAAGTTCAGGTGATTGTAGGTAGCACAAGTCAATTCTAATTCAATAATGCCTACTTCTCCCTCCTGTGGGGCCACAGTTCCTGAGGGAGAGGTTCCTATAATTTTCACTATTTCCCTTTCCACTCACCCTGCAACCTAATGACATCTGAACTGGGCCTTCTCTAGGCAATGTGAATGGCTTTTGAAACCTACCCAAGGTGTTCTGGCCCAGTGCAAGGACACTTTCAGGGTTGTCTTATTTGCCCTCTCTGCTGCATCTGAGAAAGGAGGAAGATGCCTGCAATTATTCCTGAATATCCATGGTCCCCCATTATTTCCTCCAGTGCCAGAGTAAGGCGACCGGGGCTTTCTACAGCTTCCCTTCTAAATCATGGGAGGTTGAACTGTCCTGGACACATCTCTGCTCTTTTCCTGTTGTGTTTGGATTTTTAATGAACATTTGGTCAAGCTATGCATTCTGTGCTTTTCATATATTATTTGATTTAATGCTCCACAACATCAATAGGAGGGAAAGTAGAATTTACTTCATTTTACAGGTGAGGAAACTGATGTTCACGGTAGTTAGGTACTTGCCTAGGATTATGTTGCTAGTAAGTGGTGGAGCATGGATGTAAACCGGACTGGATTTAAAACTAACAAGTGCTGAACGCTTGTTAGGTATAGAGTGACAGAGGACGGCTGAGAGAAGCACTCGCGCAGGAGAAACTGGCCGCTCAGCCCATAGGATCCTGTAGCTATGGGTAAATTGGAGGGTGAAAGGTTATGGCAATGACAGGTTGGAAAGGTTATTGGGACAACAGGGAGGAGCAGGCTTCTGCGTGCGTGAGGGTTGGTAAGCTGGCTTCAGACGTGCTGTGTGGAGAGGCAGAGAATGGCCACTAAAGTTATGCTGTGAACTTAGATTTAGCTTCCTTTCCCAAAGAAAACTTATTTTAGCTCATCACACTTATAATAGCTAATTATTTTTTAATTAAACTTTTTATTTTGCTGTAATTACAGAGTTCCATGTACTAATAAGAAATAATACAGAGATGGCACGTGCCCTTTCACCCAGTTTCCCTAATGATATCATCTTGTCAACTACAGTTAATTCTCACAATTTGGATCTTGACATTGATATAGTCAAGGTACAGACATTGCCATCAGCACAGTATCCCTCCTCTTACCCTTTTTTTTTTAAATTTTTATATTCCCCATACAATTGCGACCCCCTTATTTTGACCCCAATCCCTCCCCTCCCCGCCCCCACCCCCCATAAGGTGTCTCTGGTTCATAGTTGTTTGTTGATTTTGACTTTTACTTTCTTATAGTTATTCTTTTTCCTGGTCCCTTATTTAAGTTTTCTAGATTCCTGCTATACAATAGCTAAGCTTTGGAAACCCAAATGCCCAAAAATAGATGACTGGATCAAGGAGATGTGGTACATATACACCATGGAATATTACTCAGCATTCAAAAAAGATAAACACATGCAATTTGCAGCAACATGGATGGCGCTGGAAGGGATCATGCTCTTGCCCTTTTTTTTTTTTTTAAATTATTTATTTATACAAGCACCGGTCATAGTCAGAAGCGCGGGAAGGTGAGAAAATTCACCAGAGCCAGAGCGGGGAGCAGAGCAGGCAGAGGGACCGAAGTACACTGCTGAGGGGAGCAGCAAGTGGCAGGAGAGGTCTGCGCGCCATATGGGACCCTCGCCGATGGCCAGGGATCGAACTGGCACTTGCAGAGGCTGCGGGCAGCTTCGCAGCCCAGCGCTCAACTGCTGCGCCACCGGGGAGGCCCCCTCCTCTTACCCTTTTCTAACTACATCCACTACTCTCCCATTTGCATGCCATCCTTAACTCCTGGCTGCCATTCATTTGTTTTTCATTTCTATAGTTTGTGCTTTTGAAAGAGCCAAAATGTTGAACTTTGAGTGATCTTTGTCTACCTGTGTGACTTGGAAAAGGATACTTAACATTTCTGAGTCTTATTTTTCCTGTCTTTAAAGTAGGAATGATACAGACATTGGGAATGGTACAATTTTTAAATAACTGGTGTAAGGCTGTTATGTCACAGTCATTCAAAGAATGGTAGCTATTCCTTTATTGTTAGGGAAGCTTGGAAGGATTTGGGGCTTTGGCATCCATTATATTTATGTGTATTCTGGTTCCATTGCTAAATAACTGTGACTTTGGGCCAGTTACATATCATCTCTGACTCATGCATTCTTCTTGTGTAACTTGAAGCATGAAACCTACCTTGCAAGGTTGTCACAGATTAGAAGTAGTATAGTGTCTGTATGACACAGCTTGGTGACTAACACATGGTAGGCACTCAATACATAGTAGATGTAACTATTATAAATATGATGATAATTATTATTATAACTGAGCTACCGGCAGGAGTAGAGCAGACTAGAAATTCTGAGCCAAGCATTGAAGTCTTTGATGGGGCTGGAGGAAGGTTCTAGTAGATGGGTTGAAGTTTCAGGAAGGAAGATACTAATAATAGAAGTTTTAAAGGAAGAAACTGTTCCATGATGAAAGTAGAATAAAGACTTAGCAAAAGCATTTAAAGCAACCTCTTTAGTACTGAGAAGAGGAGGAAACGGGCTAAGGAGAGTAGAAAAATAATAAGTTTCTAAGTATTAGAAAAGGCCACAAAACTCCAGCATAAAGCATCTAAACTGATGGGAGAACAAGGGAGGTCAAGAGACTGAAAGGAAAATAATATGGTTGAGTTTCATTTTAGGATAACACGATATGATGAACTTTCATTGTGGTAAAGATGAGGGAGATTAGAGCTCTCCATCATTCCAAGGAGGACTCAGGGTTGTAGTTCTGCTCTGTCCCATAATGTTGTAGCCACACACCGAGGCTTGCACAGGACTGAGCGTCTTCCACCACTGGACTGAATCTCTCTCAACTTTCCTCAGACAAATGCTTCTATTCTTACCTTAAAAGATGTTAATCAATCACCTACTAGCTCAATGTCTGGGGACCCTCATATCCCCGATTTCTTCCCATATCTACCATCTCTAGTCTTTTTTACAAGACTCTTCACCTGCAGATATGGGGTGTACATTACCTGTTTCATATACCTTTGCAATGTATGAATCATGCACCCATCTGATAGTTGCTGAGTACCTATCTGCTATAAACTAGACATGGATCTATATCCCTGTGCTTCTGGGCCTTTCAATCTGTGGTAGGGGCTGGAGTGGGGTGGCCATGAGGAGATAGAAAATCAACAAGTAAACAAATCCCATGGAAATAATTTCCATGACATGCAATACACCTTTCCCAGTTGCAAGCCTAGAACTGTTAGGTGCCTGAGACTGCATTCAAGTCTCTTAGGCATAACCCTGAGGAGGGTTTCTAAAAATTTCTATGGAGAGAAGTCTACCCAGATTGCCACCCATGCTGAGATAAGGCACTTGGGCCAGCATGTAAATCGGTGCCCTGCATCCTCTATAAAGAAAAATCTCACTATGGACACTGAACTGAACAGTGTTCTGAGCAAAGCTCTCGGTTTTCATTCTATGTTGGCTTTCTATCTTATTACAGCTTGGAAACAAATAGTTTGTGGATAGGTGCCAATCTAGGGGCCACACTTTAAGAAGCCCTGCTGTAAAGCAGTGATTGCAAATCGGGGATTCATGTGGCTACAGCTGGCCTGCTGATTTGCTGTCTTTGGCCTGCATGCTGTTGCCAACATTTTAAAATGGAAAGATATCACACAAAATTCCATATTTTCATCACCTCTTAATTGTTCCTTTATTTTGTCCCTTCAGTAGTGCACACCTTGGGGTTCCACTGTCTTATATGACAACAGTCAGATGGGATTGAAAAGTGCTGTCCATTATGAGTAGGACATGCACCTTCAAGGAGCTCAATGCGTCTGTGTGGCCCATTTCATTTATATTTGTCATCTGTTGACTCCCAGATGCAAATTTCACAACCCCTAAGAATCCTGGGGGCGCTGAACAGCATGATCGTAACTCATCTCCAGGAGGGAGAATGGGGCTGGGATGTGAAGGAGAGTGCCTCTCCTCTTCCTTTATTCTTCCATCCATTCATGGGTCTCTCTCATCCCCCCTCCATCATAAAAGCACTGAAAATTATTGTATTGCGCCTGCTCACTGATGAGGTTGGGAGAGGAAAGGCGAATATGGACATGGTCCTTCATGCACAGCAAAGTCACAGTTCCCATCTGTCAAGCACCATTTTTTCCAGGAACCTGGGGAACCATTAGATCTCCAGACCTGAGGGCAAAGCAGCAAGGGATAAGAGGGTGTCTCAGAGGGCCAGCCCTCAGTTAGCCCTTGCTAACTGCTCAGAGATTAATTACTATTAATCTTCCCCAGGGAGGAGATTACATCAAAGCACTGCTTGAGAAAATGTCTTGGTTTTCCAATGGCTCAAAGATCTTGTTACTAAGATTCTCGTTTCACTGCTCCCTCTAATTCTTACAATTTTTGCAAAATGGCATTTGCTCTGACTCCTCTGAAAACACACAATCATCTCTAGTTTTAGGCAGGTTTCTCGATGCTGTTTTTCATTAGTTGAAAGCCTTGATTGTATTTTCTCGTGTCGGACGAAATATACTGATCAAAACTGAAAATGATAAATGAGCACTTGGGATGCCTGCCTTGATTTTTGGTAGCCCTTGTTTAGCCAGACTCCGGTGAATTTCTGGAAAACCACTGTGCTGCTCCGAGGTAGATGCTCTGCCTGGCAAATCCCTGAGTCCAGCACTTGACTTCATGCTTCCTGAGTTTCATTTACATTTTCTTTATTTTTCTTTGTTTACTTGATGTAACATATTTGAAGATTGTACAGCTCCTGAGCAGAGAGGGATGCGAGGAGAACTGGGTGCCGGGTCATTTTTTCTTTAGTCTAAAGTCTAAACTGAAGTTAGAATTTTAAGCAAGGCATGGTGGGCGGCAGAATACAAAAACAATGCAGCTTATGAACAGCACACAAGCAGGGACCCTAATTGGTGGTTGGCAGAGAAATGTGGAATTGTTTGCATGAAAGCCTTAAAAATCATGATAATAAATCTAGAGCTTACTTTTGGGAACAAAAGTTTATAAATGAAAAATAAAGCATCTTCATTAAATGGAAAATATTCCACAGCATAAGCAGAATATAGGAGTGTTGAAGGGATGTCGAAGGAAACACAATATAGGAAGAATCAAAATTGGGTGCTATTAAAGGAAGGTGACTTTGTAAAAGGTGTTAGGTCCCACTGCTATCAGCATGACTGTACTTTATGGGCACAAAACCCAGAGTTTCTCCTTTTGTCTCACCATCTTCAGTGTGATTTATTGAACACCTTCTGTGTGCAAAGTTCACATTTATTGCTTATTTGGTTCATTTAATAAAAAGAACAGATAATACCTGGATAAGCTCCAGCTTTTAATTTGGGGTTTTCTTAAATTCCACCCTTCCCTGTAATGACTGAAGCTCTGCCCATCAGGAGATGGTGTTGGAAACATGGATGGAACTGGAGGGGGTAATGCTAAGTGAAATAGGTCAGAAGGAGAAAGGCAGATACCAGAAAATTTCACTCGTATTTGGAATGTAGAGAAACAAAACAAAGGAACTGACAAAAGCAAACCAAACAAACCCTAGAAATCTGACTGTAGAATTGAGACTTCCATACTAGGGTTGGGGGGTGGGGAGAAAGGAGGGGAACCAGTAGATTATGGTGGAGGACTGTTGCTACTTTGATGGTGGATGTGGTATAGTGACGTGCAACTGAAGAGGTGTGAACCTATACCCCTACATCATAATCACTGTTGTAAACCAAAGTTACCTCAATAAAAAGTAATAAAATTAATAAAGAAAGGGAGATGGGTTGGCTTTCTCTACTTTCAGTCTGGCTTGACCTTGTGACCTCACTGGCAGTAGACTGTAGCAGAAGTGACAATAGTCTCTAGCAGAAGTTCAATGTATAGACCTTAGGATACTATGTGATCTCCCTGTCTCTCCCCATTTCTCTCTTGCTCTTCCTCTCTCCCGTGTGCACAGGCCTCATCTGCTGGAGGATGAGAGACCTTGTGGAGCAGAGCTGAGTGAAGCCCATTTGCTTCGGCTAAGTGTCCAGATGTGCTGAAGAGTCCATCCAAGGTCATAAAATGTTCCTGCCTGACTTGAATCTGATGACAAATTCAAGAAAATGTTTCATGGACTCTGGCTGAGGCTAGAACTGTGCATTTGATTTTAGGCTTCTGAGGAATAATATAGTTGTATTGTAAGCCATACATTTTGTCGTGCTTTGTCACACAGCATTTTTATGGCAACAGATAACTGATACGGAAGCAGCGTATTAGCTTTGGGGGCAGTAAAGTTGTGTTTGAAACAATTCCCAACTCCTCATGGTTTACAATATTTCTTTTTGCTTTTAATTTCTCTGGTTTGAGGATGGCTGCTTCACACAGAGGGCAGGGTTCAGATTTGATCCACCTTTCAATCTGGGATTAGAGACTCCTGAGGGAATGGTTTTCTCAGGAGAGATGGCAGACATAAGAGTCAAGCTAAATTATGCAAGCAAATTTAAAGTCTTTGTTTGCATTATGCTCACTAACATCAGTTAGGTAAAGAAAACACACAGCCAAGCCAAAGTCATGTGACAGCCTTTCTTTGCTAGGACGACTGGAGGTCGTCACACAGCAAAGGGAATGATGTGTGTTCCTATTACAGGAAAGAAATGAAGACTATGGAACAATAATTGACCACAGGGAGATCTCTTCAGAAGGCAAGATGGGGAAACTGTTGCTGAAGTACTTGAAACTTGTTAACGCAATAGACTTTGCTCCAAAAAAAGGCAAAACTGTTGGTTAAAGACCTGTGGCAATTCATATGCTAGTTTGAATGTAGAATTTTTCCCCTTGAATTTGTTAATTAGGAATAATCCAGAAATATTTTTATTTTTCTCAGTCAACTTACCTACCAGTTTTTCTTTCTGTTCACTTCATTTAGGGTATCACACAGTATTTCTCCTTCTTTTGTTTTTAGTACTTTATTTACCCTTTCTCCCCTTTCTGTGAAATTTCCTTGGATTGACAGTTTTGTAAAATTTAAGAAACTATCTTCTTCTGCTCTAAGATAGTATTGCCAGCAAAAGGTCACATATGTGAATGTAAACTAATATGGACTATAATTATAACAGTGTTTTTTTAGTTTGAACTATAAATGAATTGAAACACTACACAAGACAATAAATTCATGTTACTATAGAAATGTAGGACTCTATCTTGTACATAACAGGCTATGCAGAAAAGTACTTTAAACACCCTATTATAATGGACATCACACACTTCTCCGAGAGTTCAGAATCTAGATATTGCTTTCATGGTGGACTATTAATGTTGCTTCTTTCATTGATCGATCTTTCCTTGAACATTGCCAGTTATTATTTAGGAAATATGACAGTCACAGAATCATTTTTCTTTGTTAAAGATGAATATATACCAGCATCTCAGTGTCTACAACCACTTATCAGAAATAATGATATAAAATAACATATTGAAAAAGCATTATAGTTCTATACATAGATTTGTTTGGTTTGCCCTATGGATTTATCCTTGAAAGATGACCTCTGTCTGTTTTCCTGTGTTGAATGTGTTGGGGGCACTTCTGGCAGGAGCACTTGTGCTAGGCAGAGAGTCAGAACCCTCTTCCAGATTTATTCTTCACCTCCCCAATTTTCTCTGAACCAACCCCACTCTTTTTCCTGTCACCATCCACACACCTGAGCACATATAATGCCAGCAAAGAAATTCATTATGTGCCTTGGATGCAATCAATTTCAGAGGAGTAGAGGGAAAAGAAAACAGGAGGTAGAGATAGAAACACAATAAAGGATAGAAAAGTAGTGTGGAGAGCAGTGCATAAGGACTAGGTAAGAAACAGAGACACTGGCAGGTTTAAATGTAACTGAGATGGAAACCTGCCGGTCAAGCTGACATGCACCTGTTGAGATACCACTGATTCCACATTTTACCTTCAAAATATTTGCTCTTGGTCATTCACAGCGCTTCATTCCACTGTCCATGTCCTCGTGCTTGTTGGGGCATCTGTGCCACATAACAGCACTTCAGCCAGCTCTACCTTGAGAGTCTCTGTGTTTAATGTTTAATCCGAAACTAACCGGAAAACACAGCATTGATAAAATGGGGAATTCAGTGAGGGGGAAAGAGGAGAGGTTGAAATAAACTTTACATTGAATGTTTTTATGGAATCAAAGACTGTCAGAGAAAAGAATCTCTACACTATACTCGCCAACCTTGTGCTGGAGATGAAGTCGACATCCAAAGAATTAAAGTGACCTGCTCCCAGAGCCAATATCTGAACCCAGGTTCTGACCCTTGGGCCAGTGCCCTTGACCTAGAACTTCCTTTCTGCATGGCCCCTTTCAGCCACTTAGCAGTAAATTTTGTGCAAAGTAAAACAGGGGTAATGTGGTAGTTACTGTCTATGGCATCAGTGGGGTTAACGAATCCTTTCAACTTGCAGCTATTTTAGTGCCCCCATTCAGCCCTTCATTTCACAATATTTAATAATGTCTATTGTAAGTTCCATATATTACACAATAAGCACACAGGGCCAATAATATTTTATGCATTCTCATCAAGAGTGAAATTGTAAGGGCCATAAATGGCCTGATGGAAGAAGATGATGAGCATGGTGGCTCACAAATCATGTTTACGCGGTTGAAGGAGCTGAGTGACTGTGGACATGAATTCTTCCTGTCTAACGGGCCCACAGGGAGCCACCTGCCAACTGGGCAGGACATATAAAGACATCTACTATTTACATTTTGTTCTGGTCAAAGGGTGGTGGCGGCAATGGAACACTTGCCCTTGTTGCACATTAATCTTTACTGCTCACATGTGTTGAGCATTAATAGTAACTGTTGAACACTTAATAAGGACAGGACACTCTGCTAAGTTCTCTTCATTCATTCAACCATTATTTATTGAGTGCCTACTATGTTTATTTTCTTTTTCTCACAATAACCTTAGAATATCGGCACCCATTTATTCCTCATTTGCAACAAAGGAAACAGCGCTGAAGGGGCTAAGAAAACTGTCCCTAAGTCACACAGCTATGTAGTATATAAGTCAGGATTTAAACTCACAGACTGAGCTTTTATCTCTTAGCTATACAGCCTCCTGTGGCATCAGAAACCCTCCAGAACTAACACAAAACAGGAAAAGCCAGGTCATAATTTGCTTAGTCAAGACAAGGCTCAAGTGTGACTAGACTTAGTAGTTACCCATGTGGTACAATCTGTTATTCTTGTGAGAAGCCCATGTTTCAAATAGAGTCTACTTAATGCCATAATGCCTAAACCCACCAGTGGAAAGGTTCTCTTTAAGTTATTACACTGGTGACTTCCAAGTATAAGTACAGCATCTGTCCCCAGTTTAGATTTTCTACTAAACTCAAAGGTGCATTTCCTGAAGCTTTCTAAGTGTTTCACAGGCATCTCAGAATCAAAGGGGCTCAAACTGAACTTCAGTAGTCAGTGGCAAATGCAAATCAAACCCCATAGTGAGAGCATGTCATGCCTCCCTCCCAGGATGGCTAGGATAGGAAAGACAGACAATAACAAGAGTTGGCGAGGACATGGAGAAGTGGGAACTGTATACCAACATGGAGAAGTGGGGGTAGAAAAGGGTATCACTGCTTTAGAAAAGAGCATGATTGCCTCAGAAAATGAAACATACTGCTTATAACATAGTCATGGGACCCAGAAATGCCCCTCCTTGCATATTCTCAGAAGATTTTCAAACATGATGTCCACAGGAAAACTTGAACCTGAATGTTGATAGCAGTATTCTCCAAAATAGCTAAAAGGTGGAAATGACCCAAAGGTTCAGGAACAGATTGGAAAAACAAAAGGTGGTCCATCCATGGATGAGAAGGAATAAGAAGGAATGAAGTACTGCTATGTGCTCTGACACGGATGACCCATGGAAGCAGTATGCTCAGTGAAAGAAGCCAACTACAAAAGATCACCTATTTTAAGGCCCCATTTATGAAATGCCATGAACAGTCCAATTTATAGACACAGTAGGTAGATGATGGTTGCTCAGGGCTGGTCTGTTGGGTTGTGAGGAAATGAGGATCGTGGGCTAACGTGTCTAGGATTTATTTCCTGGGTGCTTCAAATGTTCTAAAATTGGCTGTGGTGGTGGTTGTACAACTCTGCCGAGGTGCGATAAGCCATGGATCTGTACACTTTAAAAGGGTGAATTGTGTGTATAGAAATTACATCTAAATAAAGCTGTTACAGAAGTCTTTTGAAAACTCTGCTCAGTCCACCTATTTCTTCACCCTAGAGCTAATGGCGTCTTCTGCTTCCCCTAGCTCTACTGTGTGTCCTTTGCAGGCTCAGCCTCCTCTTCATATTTGTCTGCTTTTGCTCAGCATCATGTCTGGCCCATGTTAGGTTCACTTTACTGTATGAATTACCCTGGGGAGGGGACATGTAGTGCTTTTCCTCTGTTCCATACAGAACTTGGGTAGGATGAGACCTCTGAGAAATCTGGGGAACATGGGCGTAATGAAAGAGCAGGGTACTGGGTAACAGGAGGAGCTGTGGGCATCCGTCTGCTTCAGTTGTGTCTGTAGTTGGCCTGTGTGTCATGTGGGGCGCCACAAGAGGCCATAGAATGCAATTGACTAAGAGTCAGCTTTACCCAAGGACTTAGAGATGGTGAGTGTTGATGCCAGACTGTGAACCCAGCTGGGCGATTTGAATAATTACCTATCGTCTGCAAGTCTCTCAGTTTCCTGATCTGTAGACAGAAGGACAGCAATACTTCTAGAACTTGTGAAGATAGAATGAGAATGTGTATAAAATTTCTGTATCATGGTGAGAAGACTTTGCTGTTGTTTTTATATTATGATTTTGACTTTTAGTCCTGTGTCCCAACACTATCACAATAAAGAGGTAAATGTGGGAATCTACTATATTTTGTTTGTCTCTCAACCCCTATCTTGGTCACCTAAGGAAAACTCTTCTGAAAGAAATGGGAAATGGAATAAAAATTGGAATAGATTCAATTACTATTCACTTTATGGGTCAGAAATGTCCACATACATCCCGATTTTCATTTGTGCGATATTAATAGTTTTCATCAGTCTCAGTTCAATGATCAGTGAGTTGCAGGAGGGAAACTGCATGACAAATGAGGGCTAAGGACAGGGTCTGATTCCAGGTGCCTGGGCTGGGTCATGGTGACTTCCCCACAGCTGCGGGGCAAGCAACAAGGGAGGGGAGAGGTAAAAGTGGGCTTTCTGTGGCAGCCTCACTCTGCCATCCATTAGCAGTGTGGCTCCTCAAAGGTGATGTAGTCTCTCCTGGCCTCAGTTTCCCTGTCTGTAGGAGTCATACTGTCACATTAGCTCCCTCACGGGTGCCTGAGGGGATACTCTGAAGTCAGAATGTAAAACACTTATTAGAGTGTCTGCTGCTTAGTAAGCTCTTAATATACAGTTTCTGCTGATGGGTACCCTGAAGACACTTTCTCCACATAACCTGTAGCCCAAATAGAGTTCCATACCACATTATATAGCAATTTACCTTCAGATCAGTTCAACAAGGACATATCATTGTCTATAATGGAAGGTATTATCCTAGGTCTCCTGTCAAGGACTTCTTCCATTAGATGAAATGGACCAGTTAACTGACAGGAAGATTTTATATCATCAAGGGTTAATTGATTTATACACATCATTTTTTTAAAGTACAAAAGGTATATGAAAATATGTTCAGAAACATGCAGGCTGCTTATGAAATATATTGTGCAAAGAGCCGTTGTCACTATTATGCTTAAGTAAGAGAGACATATGTATATGTGTGTCCTAAATAATTATCCCTCCCAGACTATTCTCCAGGGAAATTCTCATCAAATACCTTGGAACTTAATACCCTTTCTTTGTGCTGTATTGATTCTGCCCCGAATTTGTTCCCAAGGTTCTGCTCTCTAAGTGTAAACTGAAATTACATCTTCTATACTGTTTTCTGTGTTCTTATTTCTCAATTATAAAAACCAATACAAGTTGAACCCCCACTTTTGAACAACATGAACAACAAAAATGACATCAAATAAGCAAAACTCCTCTAAGTAGAACAGCAAACTGTCAAGGAGGAAATTGCTCAAATAAAATGACGAAAGCACCACCTTACATTCAGACTTCCATGAACAGCATGTATTTAGCTTAGGTTCTCCTTGGAATTCATTAGACTCCTTAGGCCTTGTACTCAGTCCAGTCCTCGATTATGCCTCCAACTGCGAGGGCTGCTTGCTGCTCATGGGGCCAGTGGACCGCCCTAGACATCACCAACCCCGCCCTTTTACTTTGGAGTGACCCTGTCTTCATGTGTGAGACAAATAAAAGAATACTGATGATTCATGAGGAAATGATAATTCCCAGGCAGTTTTTGAAGTAGTGGTAATAAATGACGCCCATTAATTACTTTTTATTATATATGTTTCCTGATTTTATTTCAAAACAAAAGATACAATGCAAAGAAGGAAATCTCAAAAGTGATGTAGATCTATATTTAATTGCAAAGACTTCTGTATTTTGTTGAACCAAGCACTAGCTGCTAAATTTGGAATGTTGATAACATCTTTGGTTTGACAAAACTCACAATGTTAATAACTCTTGCTATTTAATGAGCACCTATTTAGTTTTTGGCACCATGCTAAGTAATTTATATGTTTGTTTAATTGTGACATAAAAGATAATATGGAGTGTTACAATAATAGTTTGTTATTTATCTCTATTATACAGATGGGAAGCTAAGCCTTATCAAATTAAGTAACTTGTTCAAGTTCACAGCCAAGTTCATAGCCACCAAGTGTGACAGCCAGGAAGTGCTTGATGCCAGTAGTGCTCTGTATATTGTCATACTGCCCCCAAGATATAAGGAAAGGCATATAAAAAGGTACATAAAGGACCTCCCTGGTGGCTCAAGGGGTTGAGTCACAGCATGATGAAGCTATCCGCAACCACTGTGGCACAAGTTTGATCTCCAGCTGGCCAGGGAGGTGACCCACGGGGTGCCGCAGACCTCGCCTGTCTCATCCACTGCTCCCCTCAGCAGTGTATTTCAGTCAGTCTGCCTGTTCTGCTCCCCACTTTGTCTCTGGTGAATCCTCTCACCCCCCGCACCTTTGGCCTATACCCCAGCTCTTGTATGCATAAATAAATAAATCTTTTTTAAAAAAGGCACATAAAAATGTTAGTACTTGTTATTTGTTGGTGCAAATTTTTTTCTTTTCATATCTATTTTCTATTTTTCTTCAATGAAATTATTTACATAGTAAATGAAGGGGGGACATAGTTTTATTTAGTAAATAGTTTTATTAAGTAATAGTAATTAATATCATTAATATTAAGTAATAATATTAACCAGTTATTACTTATATTAAATAATATTAATAATGATAACAACATAATTAGTTTTTTATTAATACTAATAAGTGATATCAATAGTTTTATTAAGTAACTTTGCCCTTGCCAAAGCCAGAGAAGAAAGTGCAGAGCAAAAAGAAAGAAGAAATAAAGAGAAAGAAGGAAAAGTGGAAGGCAGGCAGGGAGGGAGGAAGGAAAGATGGGGAGAAGGGAAGGAGAGAGTAAAGCTGTCTCCCAGGGGGCTGGGAAAATGTATGTGTGCGGCCTGGTGTCATCATGCCTCCCCTGCAGAGGACAGAAGCAGAAAAAATATCCTTAGAAACATAAGGAGTGACTGGCACACATTTGGCACCCTGCACTCCCACTGTGGGTAATTGAGTATTGCAGTACTGACCTGAGCAGCAATTTATATTGGAGATCACACCTCCTTCAAGCGTTTTGAGTTTTTTAGGCAGAAGACTGTTCGTTACCAAAACATGTACCTGATGAATTGCCACGATATATTTTGGACACCAGCAGTGGGAGGGAGCAGAGCAAGGCTGGGCACTGGGGTGGAGGTGCGGTGCAGCTGTGGAGGCAGTAGAGTGGCTGTGTAGTCTGTCTTTCTAAATGAAGTCTCTGTTAATCCTGAGCTGCCACCACAGCCATAAATTAGGACTGTCCCTGACGCAGTGGGAAGTTTGGTCAGCCTACAGTAGCCAGATAGATCCGAAGAATCAAGAAGCTACAAAAACCAAAGAATGTAAATATACAAAGCAAAGGCTAACTTTTTAAAAGTGTAGCCTCATTTTTAATCAAAGAAATTCACATTATGAAAAATTACAAAATCAAATTACAAGTTACAAAACCAAATTACAAATTCAAACAACAAAAATGTTCTCTTTCCCATTTCAAGTGGCAAAAAAAAAAAAAAATCCAATAGAGCTACAAGCAGAAATGGTAACCCTGTCTTTTCTGAAAGCATATATACAATGTTGTAAACCAAAGCTACCTCAATAAACATAAATAAAAATAATAGGACTATAATTCATTGAATTCCTGTATGTGGCAGGTACTTTCTAGACCTTGAAAAACATTTTATTAACTTTTTATTTTAGAGTAGTTTTAGATTTATAGAAAAGTTGCAAGAACATTACAGAGAGTTCCCATATACCCTGTCCTTGGTTTCCTCATACATTGCTCTGGCACCTTTGTCATAACTGATGAACCAGTGTCGATTTGTTATTAATATTATTATTTTAAAGATTTATTTATTTATGCATACAAGAACTGGGGCACAGGCCAGAGGAGCAGGGGGTGAGAGGATTCACCAGAGACAGAGTGGGGAACAGAACAGGCAGACTTACTGAAATACACTGCTGAGGGGAGCAGTGGGCGGGACAGGAGAGGTCTGCTGCACCATGTGAGTAGCTCCCTGCCCGGGGTTCGAACTTGTGCTGCAGAGGCTGTGGACAGCTTAACAGTGCTGACTCAACACCTTGCTCCACCAGAGAGACCCCAATTTGTTATTATTTATTAAAGTTCATACTTTATTTGGGTTTTTGTAGTTTTGGCATAACGTCCTCTTTCAGTTCCAGGATTCCATCTAGGCTGTCACGTTACATTTAGTCATCGCGTTGTCATTGTTTTTGATGACCTCGACAATCTTTGGTTAGGTATTGGTTAGGTATTTTGTAGGATGTGCTTCAATTTGGGCTTTTCTGACGTCCTTGTAGTTGGACAGGTGTTAGAGATTTGTGGAAAGAACACCCAGGTTTCATCACATCATATCCAGGTAGATACTACCCACATGGCTTATTACTGCTGATGTTAACCTGCTCACCTGACTGGGGGAGAATTGTCAGATTTCTACCCTGTGAGTCAGCCTTGTTTTCACCTTCCCATATTGTACTCTTGCGACAGGAAGTTACTATGTAACCCACACTTAAGGAATGGGGAGCTAGGTGCCACCTTCTGGAGGGTGAAGTGACAGCATAAATTATTTGGAGTTCTGCATGGAGATTTGACTCTTTGTCTTCATTTTATTATTTATTTAAGGATGCATTTATATCAGTATGGATTCATGGATATTGATCTTATACTTTGGTCTATAATCCAATACTATGTTATTTTATTGCTCAAGTTGTTTCAGCTTTCACCATTGGGAGCTCTTTTAGGTTGGTTCCTGTGGACCCCCTGATGCGCTCCACCATTTGCTTTCTGGCACTTGAAGATGCTCCACAAACATTTTGTGTATTAACAGCCTATCTCCATAATCAGCCATTTTTTTCAAAGAGCCCTGGTTCCTTTTAATGGAGAATGATATTAGAAACCAAGAGATGGGTCCTAGGTGTGCTTGTTGCTACTGGCATGTTGTTACTTCTAAATCATCTCTGGGGACAGCTAGGAAATATGTGTGGATAAGCTAGTTCACGTAGCCTATGTGTCTATAGTATTCCTCTCTCTGTAGCCATCTGTATCTATACTAAGTTAAACAGGTCTTATTACTGTCTTTGATTCTCATACAGTACTGCATGGTTTGTTCTAGCTTCTCAAAAACCTTTCTTATTTGTAACCTCTCATACTAATGCAAGACACTTTTGGGGAGAGTGCTAGGGGATTGGTAGTCTTGCACTGTTGATGGGAGTGTTGGTACAAAAACTTGGTAGAGAGCAATTAGGTAAAAATACTTGTCAGGAGACTAAAATGTATCAGCCAAAAGTCAAATAGTCCCATCTCCAATCAAGAGGGACAAAGGAAAGGAAAGAAGGAGCAGATACCCTAAGTGGGAGGAGGGTTTCAGAACTGGGTGGGGGGCAGCACATGGACTCACCCTACACTGTTTTCATTCTCCCGGGTACCCTGTTAAGAGCCCACCCTTCTGAGTAAACCTTGCCTGGTGACCTAAAGCTGATGATGTTGGGAAAACAAAACATTTGATGGTGAATGCAGCAAATTCAGTTCTTTATGAGACATATTTTTTGACATTTGCCAAGAGATTTGTTCACAGTTTACCTCTGAGATCAATTTAGTAGTTGTTGAGAACCCGTTTTATATAAATATAAATATATATATATATATATATATATATATATATATACTCATCACCATTTGGAAGAAAAAATAAAAATGTACTGCTATTTCTAGAGAGCTGATCATCTGGACACTGTGAGGTTTATGCCTGTGTGCATGGCCACTCTGCAACACAGTCAGGCAGGCATTGAAAAAAAACGGGTACTTTTAGGGGTAAGAGGGGGCCCACTGGAGCCGAGTGTTCTGCTATGGTATCCAAGCCCTTCCAGGAACCCCATGATGTCTGGACACCTGTGTGGGTTACATGTGAAGTTACAGCTTCCTCACAGTTACCAAGTGAAGGATTCTATAGTCTTTGTTTTTCCAAAGTATCAACTACAGAGAACATGACTCTATTGAAGTAAGAGAGAGAAGGGTAGATTCCAAATAAGAAATAATAATTCCAAATAGGAAATAACTGCAAACCACCACTATTTATCTGAGAAGGGATTTGTGAGACTGACTTTTCAAAACAAACTCTCAAAGTTTCTTGATTTAATAGGCATGTTACTAAGATCGAAGGAAGTGCCATGGTGGTGGTTTGACTATTTTGTGCTAGGCTGACTCAGGGGAGGAAAGGTTGTCCAGGTGTGTATGAGAGAAGAGGAAGGTAGAGGCCCTATATTTCATCCAGGTGGTTTAGAGAAGTTAAATCAAATTTGGGAAAAGCTAAAACATTTCAATTCAGTAGAAATCACGGGAGATGTGAGTTGGCTTGCTATTTATTCAAAAACAGATGCAATAATTGTGATTATTTGGAGGTTATGAACAATTGAAAGGGCAGAAGACACAAAGACCATATTTAATCAGAAAGTCAAGTTTTCAGTAAATTAGAGCAACTGAGAGAGAAAGTCTAACTCTAGGATGCAGGCGGTAGCTTGCAAAATCCCCAAATGCAGTCACAGACTCAACACTCAGTGTATTAGTCTGCGTTTAGAACAACAATGGAGAAACACAACTTGAAAATTACGAATTAGCATTTAAAAATCCAGCATGTTATGATTTTCCAGAAAGTTTCTCGTTTGCTTGTATACAGCAAGGAAAGCACAGACTTGTGATTCTCCGCACTCCCCTGGATTAACCCCTGCTGTCACTGGAAGTTTTCATACTGCGCTTTCTGCCACCACCTGCACTGAGGTGTGTTACGGGCACGATGTGGAGGCTGTTGGGGCTGTAATCACTGTGGCAGAGACAAGCGGCAACCAGCACACACAGAGGAGGGGGAGGGGCGTGCTGTTGAGCCATCAGCATGTTCCCGTGTTGTTGACAGGCCTGTGCTGGGCATGTCTAGACGACCAGTGGGTGGGCCCATTATGGTCATTTTACTGGAAGGAGCTAAAGGAGCTGGGATGATTTCATCTCAGACAGAGAGGGGAAATGCACATTTCAGAGCGCTGTGGGCTAGCGTTTGAGAGGTGAGGTGATTCCACAAAGAGTCTATCAGATTCTTGAGATCTGTAACAGGGAAACGAGGCAGGCACAATGGAAGAAGCGGTAGAAGCTATTAAGAGATATTAAGATACAAGGCATCAGTCTTGATGGGGCTCTTGAGAGGAGGACCCTCATCATCACAGAATTCTAGTGACCGTCAGTGGCTGTCACGTATCTTGATGCAAAGCAGGGACATCACTGCCATGAACCAGATAAGAGGAGGCCCATGATGATAAGATAATAAGAAAGAGGCCCATGATGTCCCATGGGTGTTACAAGGATGAGTAATGAGCACATGTGAGGCATCTTGGGGGTCACCGGGCCACTTTGGAAGTAGTAGTCAGGCAACAGAGAGTTGGAGTGTCAGCCAGAGCAAGGACAGAGCCTGATTAATGCTCTTACTGACTGGGGATCCAATTGTTATATCACTCTTGACCCCTCCCACCCTAGACTCAGTTGGTAAAACAGATGGTTTGGAAAATGCAGGTTTATTCCTTCTATTTGTTCTTTTTAGTGTTACAGCTTTAACGGTCATAAGCACGTGTGGCAATCTGGCAGCATCTGATGTATTTTTGTCCTCCTTTCTAGAGTCTGAGTTTGTGGAATGGGTTGTATCTTTAGCCTTATATCGTGGACACCAGATGCAACACCAGACACAAAGCAGGTGCTTGTAAGCGAAGGAATGTGGGCATAGTGATGGGAGCTATATGTGGGCATAGTGGTGGGGGCTCTATGCCACATACTATGTGGGCATAGTGATGGGGGCTCTATTCTGGCTTAACTCACCTCGATTGGAGTGGAGTTCTTGTAGAGAAGGGGAACCAGCACAGCTTTTCAGAATTTGCCCTTCAGAACCCTGGCTCTGGATTCAGAGATTGTCCATGAAGGGCTCCCTCCAGCATGTTCGATGGGCAGGTGCTGCTCTGTGACCGTTGAACGGTCCGTGCCAGAAGTACTGCCATTTGGAAAGCATGTAGAAACTTTGATAGGTATTTGGCATTGCAGGAATATCTAAGCCTGTGATAATTTTCTCTCGTACTTCCTATTTGTAACACTATCGCAGTAGTATTGATTTCTGAAGGGTCAGAAATGAAAAGTTCTGTCCTTTTGCACTGGACATCCACATCTGGAGTCCATTTCTCTGCCTTCCCAGAGCAGCAGTGCTGCGTAAGGGTTAAGCACATGGACCCCGGAGCGCGTGGGAATCTCGAGTCTTCTGGTGTCTAGATGGATGACCGGGGGCATATTTTATTCAATCTTGTTCCTCAGTTTTCTGTAAGACAGGTTTTGATGACGGTGATTTTTAGTACCTGCCTCGTTGGGTGGTTATGATAATAGAACAGTTAGAACAGGGCTCCCACACAGTAAATGTTACACAGTGGTTGGCCACTGTGATTTTTACAGACCAATGCATGAAGAGTTGCTTGAGGTTTTATGGCTGTTTAAAGAGAGATCTGGACCCCGGGCATCTTAACAGAGTCTCTTTTTTTTTTCTCAGTATTTCCTCTCTTTAGTCCTGCTCCTACCAACAATAATAACATTCTCTGAAGTCATGCACGCACCCCTCTCACTCTGCTCTGACCCCTCGTTTGCCTGGTGCCCTCTTCACACTGTTCATTCTAAAAACATGCATCAGTCATTGTGGCTTCCGTCGGGCCCGTGCCTGGCTGACCACAGATCGAATCCCTGTTCTGCCGTGTCTGGGAGCTTCCACGTCCCTGCTGTTGTCATCACACGCTCCCAGGGCTAGTTAATGTCCTGACCGAGCACAGAGCCACTGCTGCTTAACCAGACAATGAGGCTGTGTCACAGGAGCACTGCAGCGGAGATGAGCAGGGGCTGCAAATGTTTCTGAAAATGATGACTGACTTTCCAGCAACGAAAATGAATCACACGATATGCTGCCGATGCAGCCCATTAAGTCAGTCCTTGTGGGACAAGCCGTATTGACCTGCCCTGGAAAGAACAGTGGGAGGCAATGGACAAAATGTTTCATTCTCTTCGGACTCTGCTCATAGAAGGAGCCGATTCACCTGGAGTTAGAGAGCCTCACTTCTGTTTTGTCAGAAAAACAAAGCAAGCAAAGAAGCAAAAAAATATCTCCCTTGTCCATTTGCCCAGTCTGTTAAAAATTCTGTATTATTATTTTTTTTAGGATTTATTTATTTATACAAGAACTGGGGTACAGACCAGAGGTGTGGGAGGGTGAGAGGATTCACCAGAGACAGAGTGGGGAACAGAACAGACAAACGGAAGAAATAGACTGCTGAGGGGGAAGCAGCGGGCGAGGCAGGAGAGGTCTGTTGTGCCTTGTGGGCATCTCCCTGGCTGGCCGGGAATCGAACCCGCACTGCAGAGGCTGTGGACAGCTTCATAGAGCTGCGCTCAACCCGCTGCACCACCGGGGAGGCCCCCCCCAAAAAAAAATTCTGTCTTTTAAGAAGATAATGAGCACCGTTTTCCTTATATAATTCTTTTCCTCCCTCCCCAAACCATTTCAGACCCTTTCTAAATTCTATGTCCTTGGAGCTCATCTGCTCTATTGTATTCCTTAAAAATTGACTTAGGGCTTATGATGTGCAGGGCCCTTTTCCATATGCTTTAAGTATATTAATTCATTTAATGCTCACGACCTCCCTGGGAAGTAGGTTCTCTTCATCCCTATTTTGACTCAGGGCACAGAAGATGGTACGGATCCCGGGGTGGGCATCCTCTGGGCAGGTTCCCGTTGGGTCACCTGCTCACCCCTACCTGAGGGGCGGTGAGGGAGACACTGGATGTCACACATGCCTCTGTCACTCAGCTTCCTTAACACCCCTTCTTCTGTCTCCTTCGGAGCTTCCTCTTATCTGAGAGACGGGACTATACTTTCTATTCTATGAGCCAATGAGAGGGTCCTCACTGGAAGATCCTGTCACTTCTTACCCTTCTTCCTTTGCCAGAGAACAAATCTTAACAATAAACTTGGAGGAATTGTAAATACAGAGCCTGCACACTCTGACCTAAGCATTTCTAGGATGCTGAATTTTCCCTCAGAAATACAATCCTTGGTTTTGTCTTGCATTTTTTAATAAGATGTTTGCAGGAGGGAAGGATGGGAGAAAGGAAAGAGAATTGGCCCATTGAATAACAGGAGCTGTTTTAGACGTTCTGGAATCTAATTATTAACTATCATCAATTAGTTTTCCATTGCTTTTTAAAGAATTGGGGTGGGAATTGCCCAAAATGGTTTGTGGCCAAAGACTAGATTCCTGTGCTATTTCTTTTATTATTAAAGAACGAAAATATTGGAGGAAAAAGAGACCTATGATTTAAAATTATGTAAGCAGAGGATGGGTTCTCATGTCAGGTTGGATTCCAGTATTATCCAGTGATACTATGAAGGCTGCTGCCAAGCACGTGTCCAAAAATATGCATTCTGGGAAGTGTTTTTTTTTTTCACAGACTACATTGACTAATCTTAAATCAATGCTATTTGACATTAAATAAAATTAGTATATACAAAAGTCTAGATAGATGAGATCTTTGTAGAGTAATCGCTGTATATTTTATAAGCTTTCCTAGTGTGACAGATATTGTATTGATTGGGAAGGGCATCTTCTCCTTCCGCCAGCAAACTAAGTCTAATTTATACACAAATAATCATCAGCCCCAATCCTGCCATGTTGTCCAGTGCCTTAAGGAAGACGAAATTGGAAACTTCAGCAAACACTGTACAAGATGGCAGGTGAGCGCTCGGGTTTTGGCACTCTGCATGTAAACGTGAGTTGAAAGATCCTGACATATACTGGAGTTTGCAATGAATGCAGTGTTGGGGGTTGTCTTGTCTGCCTTTCTTTTTCTTTTTTTTTTTTTTTGGTGAGCATAGGAATCCTAGGTTTACAGGGGTATATTTGCCAGAGAATAGGAAAACAAATAAAAATTAGAGAAAATTATAAACCTTTAGAAATGATTGAAATCTTTGAAAATGAGATGACTATCTCTGTACACATACTCCATCCTTTCATGACTTTTGGTACCGTGGGCAACAAGAAAGCACTGTCACCTGGATAGAAAGGAATCCAGCATTTGGAAGTGAGAGAGTCAATCTATTTCCTAGCATTTGGATGTGAAATATAGACAATTATATTCTGTAAAAGAATTTCGCAGAACTTCAGATTTATAGAATTAGATAAAAAGTCTTGAATTTGGAGATTTTTGTGGGCAGAAGGAAGAACAGGGACTGTGGGGTCTGAAACATATCATAATTAAACATTGGCTTTCAGCTGTCATAATGTTATATGTTATAGATATATAACTAGATGCTATAATGCAGCATAAATCTGTTAAGTTAAAACAAAGCAGAAGTTTCCAGAGGGAATCAGCATGGACTGAATAGATCCTCAAACTTGATACATCATATGCAGGGGAATCAGGGTGGAGGGGACAGGGCCTGACTGAAGTCAGATTCATGGGGTTGTGCTGTTGGAACAGGATAGCAGAGCAGTAGATTCTTCATGCCCAAGATGAGTCCTCAGACACACTCTGAAGATCAAGACTGAAAAAGACCTATGTTGTCTCTCCATACTAAGTGGTCTGATGGAGGTCACCCTGGCAGGACTGACCAAAAAGATCCCAAAGGGATAGCAGTTCTCCCCAACCCCCAAAATAAAGACTAATTTCCCTGTGCTCTTACTTGCTTTTTCCCTCTGCTCCTCTGACTCTGGCCTGAGTGTGCTGTCATCTTTTGGGGTCTACTCTTCACATGATTCTTGACCTTCTTGGGATTTGCACTTGTATCCACAAAACTGTTGACATTCTCCATGCTTGATAATTTAATTTCTTTATTTTTGACTCACTTAAAAATACTGTGCAGGGCCTCCCTTGTGGTGCAGAGGTTAACGTCTCAGTGCTATCAAGCTATCACCAGCCACTGCGGTGATGGTGCAGCAGACCTCCCCTGTCTCGCCTGCTGTTCCTCTCAGCAGTGTATTTCAGTAGATCCTCCTGTTCTGCTCCCCACTCTGTCTCTGGTGAATCCTCTCACCCCCACCACACCTCTGGCCTGCACCCCAGCTCTTGTTTGCATAAGGAAATAATAAATAAATAAATATACTGTGTATATACCATGTCACGTCACTGTAGGTATCAGGTGTTACAGAGGTTTTTTTTGATAATTTTGTTATTTATGAGATTCAATTGTATTACTTTTGAGGTGAGGTGATTTTGGAATACAATTCCGAGTGATAGGTACAGATTCACACCCTCTAGATGGATGTTATCATGCCATACCCACCACCACCATCTTAGTAAGCTTTCTTACTAAGATTTGGCTTATTCATATTTTCAAAGTAAAAATGTGAGTTTCAGTTGTATAATATTACTTAAGATGAATTCTTGGGTAACCATTGTGATGTTGAGACCAGGAAGCAATAAAGCCAAATGACAATTATAAAGTTGTGTTTTCAGTTAGCAGGCAAGCCAGCTGTCTACCAATTAGACTGAACCTATATTGTAAATGTAACAATTTTGTCTTTTCTCCTCTTCTCCTGTTAGTTCAGCGAGAGTTAACTTGCCTAGAAGGGAAAAAATGTTTTAAATTAACAGAAAATATTTCCTCCTTTGTTAATTGTTAATGTTACCAGACTCAGAACGCTAAATAAGCAAATGTAACAGAAAAGTACATTATTCTCTGAGAAAAAGAGGTTTTACCCTCTGAACAGAAGCAAAAGTAAAATATTATAATTACTGGAACATGTTTCCCCTACTGTTTCATAGGGTAAGTTTATGTTAGATAGATGAGTCGTAGACAGTTTTATGTATGAATTATAAGCCCTTTCATACTTATTAGTTATATCCATAAAATATGACCCTTTATATAAACATATTTAGAAATATATTCATATATTTGATATATATTTATAATGTATACGTATATATTTATAAATCTACTATCTATATAAATATAACATATACACAAATATTTTCGTTCTTATTTATGATGTATGCGATGAATAATTTCTATTAAATAACATGTAATCAAAAGCTCACAGTGTGATGATCTTTTTAAGGATATTGGCTCCCATGCTGAGTAATAATGTTTCTCTGGGCTGCAAAAATAGTTCTGAGTTTTTTTTAAAAACATAATTTGCAGCTATAACTATGTTGTTTTCTTCTAATAACAGCTTGTCTCAAAATACAGAGCAATGGTCAGTAGAAATCCCTAGTTAACTAGAAAGCAATTAGAAAAATTCTCATTAATTTGGCTATTTAATTTTTTTCATTTGCTGCAACATTATTTTTTCTGTTAAAACAGTAATTTTAATTCAACAAATAATATCAAGACAGAGGAGAATGTGGTGAGAGAAAAAGGAGAATTTGCAAAGCCATAAAGCAGCTTAATAACCAATAGTTTTTCTTTGATTGAAAGCTGCCATTTGCTTTTCCTGCAGCTTTATCAGATGTGCTCAAAAACTGTTCTTGAAAGAGAAAATGAAATATATGTTTAATTATGTCTTTAAGCTTATGTAGGAAATCACTTTTCTGTCCTGTAGAGCTAAAGAAGTACTTATATTAATTTAACATTGCACTTCATGAATTTTTTTTAATGCTACCATCCTGATTAGGGTCATGAATACAGGGTCTTAAAACCATATTAATCCCAAATCAATATGCTGCTCTTGTTATCTTAGATATGAAGCACAGTAAATGTGGTAGCGTATGGATTTCTTGAAAAGAGGCTTAGAAAATGAGCTCATTTGATGATATGGACTCTATTGAAATGGAATTTGTTAACTATTCAGATGAAAACTAGTTTTTTTTTTTTTTAAAGATTTATTTATTTATTTGTACAAGCACTGGGTACAGTCAAAGCACGGGAGGGTGAGAGAATTCACCAGAGCCAGAGTGGGGAACAGAACAGGCAGATGGACCGAAATACACTGCTGAGGGGAGCAGCGGGCGCGGCAGGGGAGGTCTGCTGTGCCATGTGGGACCCTCGCAGGTGGCTGGGGATTGAAACGGCACTGCAGAGGCTGCGGGCAGCCTCGCAGCCCAGTGCTCAACCGCTGCGCCACGAGGGGAGGCCCTGTTTTTTTTTTTTTTTTTTTTTTTAAACACATTGACATCAAGCAAACCAAAATACAAGTGGAATTAATTATATGTTACCATGTGCCCCTTTCAAGAAGTAATACTCATAACAGTATACACTTGTGAAAGACCCACAAATCCAGAAAATGAGCTGGGCATCTTTATAGTTCATGGACTACATGATTAATCAGTGAGACATTTAAGTTCCATTGCCGGGGACTCAGAGATTTAGACCCTAGACTGCTCTTTTGGAATGTTCTAGTAGCAGTTATAACTCTGGTGATAACAGTGAATTCAGAAAGATAGTAAGAGAGAATATTATGAGTTTCATAAGTAAAATCTGTCTTCAAATTCAATGGAGTTGAATACACTACTTTTTAGTGTTCTGAGTTTGCTGCAATCTTACTGTTACCCTTTCTATTCCTTTATTTCTTTACTTGCAAGGAAAAATCTTGGACTTTTTTAAGATACCATTTTGGTAATCTTATCACTCTTATCGTGGATCAAACAATACAAAACTTAGCCACCAGTTAGCTATTTAAGTTTGGAAAGACCAAATAATGATCCTGACCCTTTGTTTTCTTATGGTGGGCAAAATTTTTGAATGGATTGTTCAGTACAAGACTTGGAACAAGGGGTGTGGTGATGACTTGGAGCCATCACGAGCATTGCAAGACAAGAGCATGTTACCTCTGGACTAGAATATGCTCAATGAATTTTTTGAAAGAATAAACAAACCAACCAGTGCAATGCACACTAACATCAATTCCTGTCTTGCTATTTAGGTCACTATGTGGGTAGGCTGTGGGGTACTGTGCATAAAGTATACCTGGATTTCAGCAAAATATTGATCAATTTGTACTTGTCTTTTGAGGAAGGGAAAGTCACAACTTAATTACTTCAAAGCCTGACCCACAGGGGTCACTCAGAAAATTTTGTGGAAAATAAAATGCCTCTGGAGAGAAGTTGTATGGAATATTGCATGCCTATTTAATCCTTTTCATTGAGATGAATGGAGACATTCATAAATTAGGTGACAGCAGACTTACAGTTTAGAATATGCTGATGGACTAGGCAGATAGTAAAAAGACAAAAGTATCAAGAGAGTAATGCAAATGCTTATCACCTATATTCAAAATTAAAAAAAATGGGAGAGAGAGGGATAAAGGCATAATTTCAAATAGTGAAATAGATAATGTAAATTAGACTTGAGATGTAGTTGACTGTGAATTCAATGTGAATCAACAATGTGATGTGTCCACTAAAATATAAATGTGATTTGGTTAATCATGATTAACCTGGCACTGTAGTTCATGAAACCTCTGACATTGTGTATGTATTATATGTATATGAACTATTTTGTTGTTGTTTTTTTAGGCGAAAAGGTTCATACCTTTTATTAGGTTCTTAATGAGAACAGTGGCTCACAAAATTAAGATCCACCAGTTCAGAAGAAGATAGCTGACTGTCCTATCTTGTGCCCATGTCAGGTCAACATACCTTTGTACCATGATAATCAATTCTTGGAAATATATTTTAACAGAGACAATGATAAATTGAAGCATCTCAAGGAGACAAGCTGAGATAGTGAAAGGTCTGAAAGCCGTGACCTATAAAGGAATGATTGAAGCAGAGGCTAGGCTTGGAAAGAAAAGATTTTCGAGATATTGCACATTATTTCAAAAACAAAAAGTGGTTGTACCAGATTGGTAGGAGTTACAAATAAAATACTGATAGTATCTAGCACTGGTGAGAAAGTGAGTTAATGGAGATTCTCATAATCTGTCAGTAGATGTGAAATGGTAGGGTTGTGTTTTTGTGATTATGCTTGTCAGTTTGGCATAATCAATATTTTTAAAGTGCACATTTGTTTGTAGGTAATTCAGAGAAATTTTATACACAAGTGCATTTACACAAATGTAACCTACAAATTTATAAGTGCATACTCTAGCAGTCTTATTATTACCCTAAATTGGAAATACTCTGTGGGCTTATCAGGGTTAAGTTGTATCCTTGGTACAACTATGGATTATCATGTATAGTAAAATGAAAGAGGCAGACCTATAGGTTCTGACATAACAAAGACAATCAATTTTTAAGTTAACAAGAATTATATTGAATATAATATGCATGTTTTATAATTTATGGGAAAATCCACAAAATAATACATTCCCCTGTATGTACAAAAAAATAAAGACCTAGAATAATTTTTAATAAGCTGACAATAATGATCCCCTCTGTGGAACTCAAGGGAAGGTCAAGGGGTTCTTCATTTGTATAAATTGTAATTTTTGCACTAAAATGTATTCAAGTCATCCTTTAAAGTAGAATGAATAATAAGTGGAAGTTATAAGTGGATAAAATTTGAAGGATTCATATATGAAAAAGTTTAAATTCATTTTTCTATAGGCTATATAGAAAAATAGGGTAAACTATACTAGAAGGTTTATTTTAATTATGTTTAAGGAAGCATTTTCCGGCTTTAGAAATGTTTTTAAAATGGAACTGATCACCAATTATTGGCTCCATTCTCACTGGAAGGGTTGAAATAGGACTTAGATAACAAGCTTCCAAAAATATGTTAAAAATAATCATCCTGTTCAGTGAGAAAGATTACTTCTAAAATAATTATCACTTTTTTTTTTAGGTTTATGGTTATATGGTTAGATACTATTTAAGTGCTCTTTTATGTGTAAATACCATAATTCTATGTAGGAAATCCTTGCTCTAGCCACCAATCCCCAGTTGATCTGTGTAATCTTATCTCCTTTCAAGATTTCTTCACTTTAACTCATTCTTTTCCAAAGTGTGGGAGGCACAACAGGGGTTACTTGGGAGGTGATTTTAAGTGCTACATAAATATGGCATTAAATAATGCTCAATCACTAAATTATGAAATCATGATGGGGGCAGGGGGATAGTTAATGTTCTTATCAGTGCTTTTGAATGGGATGTTGGGAAAAATTGTTAACATTTTTTTCAGTACTTGGTATTTTCCATGTTAACCAAGTTAGAAAAACTTTGGGGCTTAAAGCTTGAAAAGCTCTATAGTTTAATAATATTTTTTTTGTTTGTTTGTTTTGTTTTGTTTTTTTTTTTGTCTGTACTGCCTTTACAACTTTGACTTTGTTGGTGGAAATCATTGGGTACCTACTCAATATCCATTATGCCCTTCTTCTTTACGACAGAAACCTCTTTGTTACTGGTAGTGGCAATGTGTCCAGCTAAGATTATAATACTTCACTTTGCAACTAGATGTGGTCTGACTAGGGAGATATGCAGAAATCCCATGTGAGACCTTCAGGAAGGGCACTTAAGAGAGTGCATTCATCTGAGAGATGCACACTTTCTACCCTACCCCCATTTTTCCTTCCTCCTTCTCATATGGATGAGATGGCTGGAACAAAATCAGCTGAATTGGGCCACGAGGCAATCTTTAGCACAAAGGAGTCATGTAAGAAAGGTGAAGCCAAAAAATAGAAGGATACGGGTTCCTAATAGCCATGAGGCTGCCATAGCTCAGACTGGACTGCTTTCCCCTATGAGAGATTTATCTGTTTAAACTGTGTTATTGGGCCTCCCTGGTGGCGCAGCGGTTGAGCGCTGGGTTGCGAAACTGCGCGCGGCCTCTGCGGCGCCGGTTCAATCCCCGGCTGCTCCCCGGCCAACGGAGGAGGGTCCCACATGGCGTGCAGACCTCTCCTGCCGCCCGCTGCTCCCCTCAGCAGTGTACTTCGGTCCTTCTGCCTGCTCTGCTCCCCGCTCTGGCTCTGGTGAATTCTCTCACCCTCCCTCCCGCACTTCTGACTGTACCCAGTGCATGTATAAACAAAACAAGCAAACAAACCAGCAAACAAATAAATAAAGCATGCCTCTATTAAAAAAAAAAAATTAAAAAAAACTAAAAAAAAAAAATAAACTGTGTTATTGTAGGTGGGTAGATAAGGAACACAGTCCTCACTGATACAAAAATCACTTCTACAATAAATTTATTTCGTTGGTGTGCTGTCAGCCCATTGAATCTAATTTTAGTTTTGTGGTTTGTTTTTTTTAACATGTTTAGCTATATATATATATATATATATATATATATATATATATATATATATGATTTTCATACTTTCTTCAAAGCCCTCCAAAGAACAAAGAGAAAAATTGCCATTTCTTTTAAAGAAAAAAACACTCATTCAATCTTGTGATTACTGAATAGATCCATTAAACCCTTTTGTAAATCTAAGATACATTATGAGATAGAGTTCAGTGATGTTATAATTATTTTTTATGCCTTGGAATATTGTGCTAGTTCATCATCTTAAGAATTACTTAATCATTACCCATCAGTCATTAACAACTTAGCTAAACAAACTGAAATAATAAGAAAACATAAGAATAATGGAATCTCCTAAATTTGAAGCCCTCCGAGGGTGACTTAATAGTAAAATAAATGATCATTCTTTATTATGTTGCCGGAAGTATTGGATTATCTTTCAAGATTGGTATATGGCTGGAGATAGCATGTTTGTGTGCTGTTTTTAACTTTCTTTAAACAGTTGATAATTCAGAATTTTACACTTTTTGCACAAAATGGCAAAAGGAAGAAATAGAGGAAGCTGGCTCAAAATTATAAGATGAATCAAAAGAAAAATGCAAAGAGGCAGATAGCAGCCCGTAGGTTTGAGTGATGATGGTGAAATTGATCAAATAAGCAAAATTTGAAATCATGAATTTTTAGATGGCAATGTCCTGCATGAATTTCCTCACATTCCAAAACTGATGTGTGAACAATGTATTTCTAAAGATACAGAAGAAAATATGGCATTCTCATGCAGTTTATCATCCAAGAAGGAAGGATTCCAGTACACCCATGTTTCGTGATAAGTCTCAAAAGGGCCACGTGCCAGTACTGCATCTTTTATGATGCTGGTGCAACAAATTTTACTGATTGAATGAGATTAGTTATGTTTAAATTATGAAATTTTTAAGTTTTCACTATTTCTTCATTCTTTAAATTATCAGAAAGTGGCTAAAAATATAAGAGTAGAAAAAGGGTCAGTTAGACACAGATGATAAATGGTGATGACTATTTTTCCTGTCGTACTGAGCTTAAGTGTAAATAGCAAGCTAATTAGATGATAAATATTTCAAGCTAATAAATACTAATTAATGAAAGTGCTAGAATCACAAAATAGCAAAAATCACAACAGAGGTTGTTTTATATATGTAGTTATGGAAACATTTCATCAAAATCTATTTTCTTTATTTTAATTTTGACATGCTAAAAGATACTTCTGTGTACTTGTTGATATTTTTCCTCCATTTATTTATTTATTTTTTTGCTATGAGAAATGATTTTTTGCTGGGTATGGGTAGTTTCATTTGAAGATGAAAAGGGTTCTGTAGATGATGCTGATGATGTTCTCTCAACAGTGCAAAGGTGCTTAGTGCTGCTGATCTGTGCCTTTAAAAATGATTAATATGATACATTTCATTACTTATATAGTTACCTAGTTACCACCAATTCTAAAAATTTTCTCACCTCCTTTTCTCTGGCCATCATGGATATTAATCCAATCAAGACTCAAATCCAATCAAAATTCTATGCTTTCCATAGAATACCTTCATTAATGACTGGTCTGATTCTTTCTCAGGCCTTTATTTTGGATATTCTGCATGGCTGTGGACAAGACTGCTATTATATTAACACATGTCAATATATGGGTATCCTCATGTAAGAAAACAGTTGCATAATATCAAAATCCTAAATCACTCATTTTGATTCTTGTATACAATGTGGCCCCTATGGCTTTGAGCACACTATGTTAACTGTTTTCAATTAATACCTGTCTATAATCAATATCTAATTAAGCTAGCAAATGACTACATACCCTGATCCCCATTCGAGAACTACCATTGGAGGTGACTGTTTGACTCGTGAAGACCTCAGGTCTTGCACACATCTGTGGCTGAGGTGACTAAGTTTTGCTGAATAGTTTCCTCTGTGCTCTCAGCCTGAGTCAAGCTGCATGTAAAATGATGCTGAGCCCTCCTCACTCTTGACTATTCAGTACCCCAAACCTACTGGAGTCCAAACTTTGCATTCATCTCCTTACTTATCCCATTTCTTACTGGTTTAATTTCATCCCATATTATCCAGATTAGCCCTCACAGCTAATATTTGGTAATACTGTATATGTTAGTTCCTGGAATTTGATGGCGAGTCCATGTAGTCCACAAGAAGGCTCAGTTATAAGAATTCAAATAAAGATGATTTTGATTAAGATCAGGAGGCATGAGAACACCAGAGCAGAGAGAGAGCTAAACATGTCTGCATTAATATTATCTTTCTCTTGATTTGCTGAGTTTTATACTCAACAAGTTTCCTGATAAATTAATTTTCTTCAGTATACTGCATTATGCTCAGATGTATGGTGTGTGCATAATGAACTGTGGCACAGGAAAAGTGTTTTATATGCTCCCTTTGAAACTTCTATTTGTATGCTGTACTCTCACATTTCTAAGTAGACTTCAGTTTTTCCTAGGAAATTGAAATGCCTATGTGCTGTATTCATTACAGGGACTTTCCTGTAGAATTTTGTAAAACATTTCCACCAATGGGGTCCTTTCACAACACCTACAGAGGAAATAAAAAAATATATTGTAGTGCATTGTATTGATGTCAACAGAACTATGTGTTTTCACCCTGGTGTGATGTCAGAACAATGCAGAGCATCTTTCACTGTGCCAACTCATTGGAATAAAAGATCCATTCAGAGAGAAACTCTTGGAGGGTCACAGCTTTTAGGAGTTTTTATGCATGGTCTCACAAGCTTATAACTTTAAATTTTTTTTTTTACATTATATTCTCTTCTCATTATAGCTGAGCTTTCATACTGAATGTGAATATTTTTAAATATAGCAATTGAAACATGAATTTTTTCTTTGGTTAAAAAATTAGAAAATAAACATGTTTTGTAGAGTGATTGTATCCTAAGGCCTGGGTGAGCACATTTCATTCATGCTACTTCTAAAACCCCTGGCATTGAAATTGACAGCAGAATGTGAACTTCACAGCTTATGTCAGACAGATCCCACCACCCATGAGGAATTACAGTTGTGAGTGTGTGGGTATATTATGGGTGCTTTGCAGATGAAATTCAAACATTTTATATTTAGTTGTAGAAAATATAGAGCATTCCATTTTAGGTACTTGGGACTTGAAAGAAAGAGGGAAAAAAGCACTCTGCATTAATTCAGGAATTTTTCTCCCTCTCTCAACTCTTCATTTTGTTTTTCTTGTTAAATTTTTATTTCTCTAACTACGAAAGTCAGTTGTGATTGTTGAGAAAGTTGGAAAATACAAACAAAAAGAATAAATTATACTACCCTGGAATGCCCTTTCCTATCCATCCCGAGATATCCATTGTTAGTATCTTGGTCTGTGTCCTTCCTTTAGAATATATTTTACACAAGTGGGTCACACTGACCATGTGATATTGTAATATCATTCTAATCAGTAGCCCATGAGCCTTTTCCTCTTTAATTAAATATTCTAAAGTTATTTTTAATGGCTGTAAAGTATTTCATTTAGATGAACTGTAAGCTTTCAAGCAGGAGCTTCATTATGACATGTTATTTTTTTAATTTGTTTATTGCCATTTACATTTTAAAAATTCGACGCCCCCTTTCAGCTGCCTCAGCCTTATTCCCAGATTGACAGGCTGTTGGTTTTCCTATTATAAGCAGGACTGCCATAATCATTCTTGGACATACATCTTTGTGCACATGTTGATTATTTACATACTATAGTTTTTAGAAGAGAAATGTCTCAGTAATAGGATGTAAGACCTTTTAAATTTTCGTAAAGCTTGCCAAATTGTTGTTCAAAAAGTTGCACACATTTGCATCCCCAGCAACACTATGAATTCTCATTTTCCATATCCCCTTGAATATTGTAAATAAATACAATGAGAAGAGAATATAATGTAAGAAAAATTTAAAGTTATAAGCTTGTGAGGCCATGCTTATTAAATCTTAGAGGCAAAAATTCATATGTAACTGAATTTTCTTTGCCTTAATAATTTAAAACTTTCCAATGTTAATTGTCTATTGTATTTCCACTGTCACTGAATTATTTCCTCTGTGAATCGTTTGTGTTTATTTCTATTAAATTACATCTCTTTTCGCTGATTTGTAGAAACTCTTAAACCTTTGGTTTTTATAAGTCTGCAAATCTGTTCTTTCAATCCATAATTTACCTTTTAATTTACTTGTATTTTTTTTCAACCATGCAAATATTTTAAATTGTATTCTAAATTTCAGTCATTTTAAGAAAGGGCATGTCTTCCCAAATGTTATTTTTTTTTTAATGTTTCCTTCTAGGGCTTTTATGTTTAGAAATTTAATCCATTTGAAATTTGTTTTTGTTCAATGGTATAAGGAGGGACTCTTTTATCCTTTTCCAAAGTATATCCACATGTCTCTAAATAATTTCTTTTCCATTTCATATTTGCTACTCATTTCAAATACCAATTAAATATACCAAATGGTCATCTACTTCCATCTGTTTCTCTGTTCCATTTGTTGTCCAAATAATGTACAAACTGTTTAAATGTACAATAATGTTTCAATCATTATAGCCTTATAATATATTTTGCATCTGGAAGGAAGAAAAAGACATTGTTTGTTTCCTCAAGTGACATTGTTGGCTCAAATAATACTTGTGATTTGATGGCTCCAGGAATATTATACCTATTTACAAGTCTCACTAGTAGATGCTATTTCACATCTCCTTGTGTATATATGTAGTTCATATATTTTACATATTTTTTAAATTGCAGACTTAATAGGTGAAAAATAAGATCTCATAATCTTTGATTACTAATAAGTCTAAATTTTTAAAAAGTTATTCAGTTTTGCAACTACTTTTCAACATTTTCAACTTAGTTTGACTTGCTCATATTCCGGCAGCTGTTATGTTTCAGCATCAGTTCGAGTCTTAACTAAGGAGAACATAATGATTGATTCCAGAGTAGGACAATTCTGAGACAAAGAACTAAGGAACTTCCTGCCAGTAGGAGACCAAGATCATGGTATCCAGCCTCTAGTCAGCTCTACTCTAAGAGCATTTTACGACTTTGCTCATTAATTTCTTTTTTATTTACTTTTCTTATGAAAACTGTTTAGTTTCTTATGAAAAGTAGTAACATCCTCAGTCTCCATTAAAAGGCGTTCTTACCTGGCAGGGGCAGGTTGTGATGTCTTTTTAAAATGCAGGCTAGTATGTTACTTTTTGTGATTTATGCCTTTTGTGATTTAATGGCACTTACATATAAGCTGTAAAGTGGTGGAAGAAGAGTTGTACTGGAATTAGGAAGGTCCTGTCATTTTTCTCTCTAGTATTATCTTTTATCCACATTTGTCAGTTTTGTGAAGTTTAGTTCAAACTAAGTAAGTCCACATGGTGCAACAGGACTCTTTCAATAGGGAAGATTATATTAAAAAAATTACATTTTCAGTTTATAATTTTTTATTTTGAAATAATTTTAGACTTGTAGAAAAGTTGCAAAAATAGTGCAGGGTGGGCCTCCCTGGTGGCGCAAGGGGCTAAGATGCAACCTATGAAGCTGTCCGCAGCCACTGTAGCACGAGTTCAATCCCCCGGCCAGCCAGCCAGGGAGCTACCACATGGCAAAGCAGACCTCTCCTAACTTGCCCACTGCTCCCCTCAGCAGTGTACTTCAGTCAGTCTGCCTGTTCTGTTTCCTACTCTGTCTCTGGTGAATCCTCTTACCCCCCACACCTCTGGCCTGTACCCCAGCTCTTGTATGCATAAATAAATAAATATTAAAAAAAATAGTGCAGGGTTTTCCCACATATCATTCAACCAGCTTCCCCTAATGCTAATATCTTGCATAAACAATTATGGACACCAGGGAAGTAACAATGACACAATACAATTAACTAAGTTTATTTATTTTTTATAAGTTGTCCCATTAATGTTTCTGTTCCAGGATCCAATCCAGAATCTGACATTACATCTAGTTGTCATATCTCTTTGGTCTCCTGCAATTTGTCTTGAGTCCTCGATCTTTCTTTGTCTTCTGTTGACCTTGACTTTTTTGAAAAGTACCGGTCAACCTAAAGGCTATTTAGGCTACTGAGTGCCAAACTGGAGAAGGGATAGAAGTGTTAAGGTTAGGAGGCTGATTAAAATAAATTAGGGTAAGAGATTAGAGTTTGAGCATAGAAATAACGAAGAACTTCCCTTATTCTAGTTTGTTGTTTTCTACAAGGAGATTGAGGTTATGCATTTTTGGCAAGATTTATCACAAAAGTGATACCATGTCTTTCTTGGTATATCACACCACGGGGGCTAAAAGTCTTGTTAAAGATGTAAATAAGAAAATAATCCAGTCAAAAAATGGACAGAAGAGCTAAAAAGAAACTTCTCTGAAGAGGAAATGCAAATGGCCAACAAGCATATGAAAAAATGTTCAACATCACTTGTCATCAGGGAAATGCAAATCAAAACTACAATGAGATACCATCTTACACCAGTGAGAATGGCACAATTTAAAAAACTAGCAACAACAAATGTTGGCAAGGTTGTGGAGAAAAAGGAACTCTCCTGCACTGTTGGTGGGAGTACAAACTGGTCCAACCACTATGGAGAGCGGTGTGGAGATTTCTTGACCTACTAAACATAGAGCTTCCATAGGATCCAGCAATTCCACTCCTAGGTATTTACCCAAAGGACACAGAAACATCAATTCCAAAGAGCACCTGTACCCCTATGTTTATAGCAGCACTGTTTACAATAGCTAAGCTTTGGAAACAACCCAAATGCCCAAAAATAGATGACTGGATCAAGAAGATGTGGTACATATACACCATGGAATATTACTCAGCATTCAAAAAAGATAAACACATGCAATTTGCAGCAACATGGATGGAGATGGAAGGGATCATGCTCAGCGAAATAAGCCAGAAAGAAAAAGAAAAACACCGGATGGTCTCACTCATAGCAGGAATCTAGAAAACTTAAATAAGGGACCAGGAAAAAGAATAACTATAAGAAAGAAAATATCAAAATCAACCAACAACTATGAACCAGAGACACTCTACGGGGGGTGGGGGGCAGGGAAAGGAGAAATTGGGGTCAAAATAAGGGGGTTGTAATTGTGTGGGGAATATAAAAATAAAATTTAAATTAAAAAAGATATAAATAGATCACATCAAAAATTTTCAAGAGGTTTCCATTTTTATGTCTTTTAATTTTTCTGAGAGTAAAATACAAACTCTTCTAACACCCTAAACAGTCTAGTCCCTTTTATCTAATTCATGCTGCTTGTAAGAATGAATACAAATGACTAACAAGAAGCTTAATTCTTTCTGTTGAAAATGAGAGAAGAGACTTCCTCCTGCTCCCTATTCTTACAACATTTACTTCAGAAAACTTGTAATTGTAAGTTCTTTCACCGTCTATTTGAAATGCATGTAACTCTTTTAAGAAAGCTAAATAGACTCTTGCCAATGTTAGTACCCAGGAACGTCAGTTTTGCAAGGACCTGTAACTTGCTCTTAGAAATGTCATCCTCAAGGAAGACAGAACCTCATCTCCCAGTTTCTGTGCCTCACTCTAACTTACATAAAGAGGAATTTATTTTTCCTTGGATAAGGCCAATTAGCTAACACAGTTGGTCACCCCAACCACTAAGTAAATTTAGGAAGAACTATGTGTGACACATGGTATTGTCAAGTCCCTGTACATGACTAGCCATTGTTTATTTCAAGAGCATGTATGTAACGGGTTGTGTCTACTTGGTTATATAAAAGAGTGGGATGTTGTTCAGTCTTTTCAGTCTCCTAGCAGATTGTGATGAGCATCACGTTCTGGTTTAATGCATATTCAATAATTGTATTTTTTCTCTCCTACACTTGTAGGGTGGTTTCCTGGACTGGGAGAATATTTTGTTTTTAATAATGCTTCCCCAATACTCTTCTCCATTGATTCATTATGACTTTCTTTCATGTCTTGAAAAATACCAAAAGGTGAAGTCCACCCCCCTCCCCCTTTATATAGGCAGCTCTGCACATTAGGAGCACAGACTCTTCCTGAAGAGGCCCTTCTCTATGGCTCTTAGATCACCTTGCCTACGGAAGCCAGGGACTCACTATCATGTCATCTTGTCTGTATCTTTCAGAGTACTTAGCTATCTGTAAGTGTTATATTTGTTGATTTGTTAGCTTCTTTATAGTATTTCTTTCCACTTGAGTGCACACTCCAAGAGGAAGAGACCCAGTTGAAGAAGATCCAGGAGAAAAAGATTCTCCTCCATCTCCAGCCAATCTGTCTTGTTCACAGTTGAATGCTCTGTACCTTGAACAGTGCCTCACACCTAAGAGGTGCTCCATGAGTATTTGTGGAATGTGCAAATGAATGAATAAGATGGGTATGATCAGAAGGTTAGTAAGTTCTGTAATGATGATATACATCTGCTTTTATCATATTCCTTTTCAATTTGCAGAAATACTTTTTTTCTTGAGAAAACATAGGTTTACAACACAGTGATTTAGGGGAATAGGTCCACATCTTCTCAGATGTATGTCACTACACCCCACCCACCATGGGAGCCCCAATAGTCTTTTTCAATTTGTAGAAATCTTAAACTTTTAAAGGTATTTGTACTTAATGAACATAAAATAATTATATAGGGAAAGCAATACATGAATGAAACACACGACTACACCTTCAGACTTGAATAAAAACAGATCCAAATGTGTGTTCTTCAAATAGGAAAATCTGCAATGTTTTAAAAAATGTTTCCACTCAAATATTTTAGGAAAGCTTTCATGTTAATTCTGGATACAGCTGGGGCCATTTGAATTGTAGCATTGACTAATTGGCCAGCGTGAACATCAATTAGTCCCGAATAAAGAGCAGGAGAGGAATGCCAAGAGGGAGGAAGTGGAGACTCGGATCATCTTAGCGAACCTGCTGGGAAACAGCTCATCTTACTAGAGGAAGCCCGAGGGGTGCGAGGGCCTCGGGAGCAGTGTTTCTCCACCTGGAGCTTGCACTGATGAGGGCTTGTTTGCCTCAGGTTGCTGGGTCTTAGCTTCGAAGTTTCTGATTTGTTGGTGATGCTCGCAGCTCAGCCAGGCCTGCACGGTAAGAATCGGTACTTTCAAGTGTGACCCGGCTAGTAGGAGCTGATGGAATTTGCTATAACTACTTTGGAGGGACAGTGTCTTCCTTTAAACACTAAACATATGCTGTAATTTTTTTTTTATTGCCAAGAAGGGTTTCCTTTTACATACTCTTTATTCTAGGTCCCCATTTCTATATTTCAGCTCTTATTTATTGAGCATGTACTAGTTCTACAAGTTACTTAATTTAATTTTGTACCGGGAGTCAATATGATTTCTATTTATTCAAGAACTAAAGCTTCAAGATAGTTTGATTGCTACCTAACCGTTCACCTCTGGTAAGTGATAAAGCTGGATTTCAAGAAGGCTGCCTGATGCCAGGATTAGGCCGCTTTTCACTAAGCTACTTTTCAGCCTGAGAAAATTTAAGACCAGTTGGTAACACCTTGAGGTGTTATAAGACTAAGGTAGAAATTATGCATTGATTGGAAGTGAGCCTGATCTGAAGGCCGGTTAAGATAAAAGCAGTTCTGACATGAAGTATACCCTCTACGGTGCATTATTCCCCAAGAAAGATGGCGGGCTTGCTTGTCAAGAGGGCTAGAGTATGTAAAAAGTTAACTCTAGCAAAACATTCATTTTCTATATGGGTCTGAGTCATTTATCTAAATGGCAAAAACAAATTGACCCTTTTTTTTTGGTCTAATTGTCGATATGATTCAATGAATTTGTTATCAGGAAATACTAAAACCGAAGAGGTTCTCCTTAATATCCCAGGAATGCATGGATAACCTTGAACAGCTCTGAAAGACTAATAACAAGGAGCAAATGACTGAGTTCATAATGGTTTCCCTTCCTCTAAACCAAAATTGATGGCCAGTAGGAATGCATTGAGATCCAGTGTGAGCTGACACTATTTATAAGGTCTTGATATTTTAGACTTGTATTGCACCATTCATCCTAAGATCATAAACGTGGTTGTTAAAATTTATACTATATTAGTCTGATTAACACTGAGATGGATAAAAATAAAGGATTGAGGAGAAATATTTATTTCATAAGGGCAGGGACTTTAATATACAGAAAGCTGCATAAATCTGCAGATGTTCTAATTAGATTCAGCTGAACTGCTTCAGCATTCAGGATAACATGGATTTACTCTGCCAACAACTAAGAATAACTTTTCTGATGCAAAAAATGTTCAAGTTTTAATATTGAAACATAAAATACCCCAGCCCATGGGAGAGATTCTTTTCACATCAATTTTTTCATTGGCTGAGATTCCTCCAGCACTTAGGTTATTTCTTTATGATAAGACTTAAACAGAATTTGCTAAATGACCCCCTAATGGTACTCTTCCTGAGCCATTGTACCTGAATTCCTATTTTCTGTTAATAGTTAAACACTAACCTTACATCACTAGAATAGTTTCAGCAAATTATTCATATGGTGTTAAATTTACAATCAGGGAGTAGTTTGGACCATGAGAAAATCTGGCTCATAAAGAGGATGATATTAAGGAATCAAGGGATGTACTTCATGGAGTATTATTGTCAGTCAATTTCCATTTCTTTTCTTGAATATATGTCATTTCAGGATGTTATTCCTGTGTGCTGCCAGGCTAAATCTATATTGTTCGGCGAATCTTATCAGAGCATTTGTTGAGGCCCAAATTACAGCCAGGGTAAGGCATGAACCCTTCTCTGGCGTGGAATCCCTTTGGTGTCTACCTTCCAAAAGTTCTTTTGCACCAGAAGGAACTTGTATGCTACCATAGAAGCTGGTCAGGTCTATCCTCATGTTTTGATTGAAATGTTTTACCTCTTGGAAGCAAGGTGAAGAAGTATGTTCCTTTGCAAAGGCTGTCAAGGGGAAATATGAGAGAGGTTGTGTCTAGAACCTCATTTTTGACTCTCTTAGACAAACCAACCTTTGGTCAATTTCTCTCAATTACATTCAATAAGCCAACCTATTCCCCTTAATTAAAATGTTGGCAGGCAGTCTTCATGTGAATTTATGCCACGGATTTGTTATAATCTCCTTGTTTTATGATTTCCCATTTTGAATAAAGAATAATTTCATAAACCTTTTGAAGGAGAGTCTCTGTACACGACAGTTTTATCTCCTTGATAATCCTTTTGGATCGCTAAGAATTTGAGTGGAACAAAAAAATACATTGCCCAAATATGCTGCATTTTAATTTATTAATGAACGCAATATAGTTGTGAAAGGCATTTGCAGGAAATTGATTTGAAATAGATGTCACCATGGCATAAGCATTAGTTTGCAACATTACGAACAATGAACACAGAAAATCAACATTATTTATAGACTTAACAGCTACCTATTACTGTAGAATCTGAGTCAGGAATATTATAAAATATGTACAACCACATCCCTGCATTTACATTTAACCCTTGGTTGTCCAGTATCTTTTTTTTTTTTTTTTTTTTTTTATAGAGGCATGCTTTATTTATTTGCTTGCTGGTTTGTTTGTTTTGTTTTTGTTTGTACATGCACTGGGTACAGTCAGAAGCGCGGGAGGGTGAGAGAATTCACCAGAGCCAGAGCAGGGAGCAGAGCAGGCAGAAGGACCGAAGGACACTGCTGAGGGGAGCAGCGGGTGGCAGGAGAGGTCTGCGCACCATGTGGGACCCTCCTCCGGTGGCCGGGGAGCAGCCGGGGATTGAACCGGCGCCGCAGAGGCCGCGGGCAGCTTCGCAACCCAGCGCTCAACCGCTGCGCCACCGGGGAGGCCCCGGTTGTCCAGTATCTAAAGCTTATTACATTATTTCCCTGTATCCTATGCATAAATTTATGATAAAAAACAAAAAACAAACAAACAAAAAAACCTGATCACTGATGTAAAATCATAAAATGAAAACCAATAATTTAAACTGGTTACTGATATTAAAAAAAAACAAATAGTGCCTATAACATAAAAAGAATCCAATAAATGCCAGTTGCCTTCCACCATTCTATATCCCCCTTCTCAATTCTTGGACAATTTCCTTTCTCTTTAATCAAATGGCAGGTTGGGAATAAAAAGAAGATGGACTTGGGATGAGCTTATTAGGATGCTTTACATTGTGCAAGGAAATATTGGCAGATGAGTTTCAACATGGTTAAAATGAGTACAAGAATGATTAGTGCTGCTTCTCATTCCAAGACAGCTTTCTCTATTAGCATGGATGCTGGAGCTGCAGCTGCGTGGGTGGCTGAGTGTGATATGTCAGGGAGAGGAGACATTCTAGGGCGCCAGCTCTTCAATGGCGGTCAGATGTTGTCAGCCCAAGAAAGCCAAACCCCCAGCTCTCAAGCTATATCTTACTGGCAGCCACTTCCTTTTCCTATGATTCAGGCCCTGATCATCTGGGCTTCCAAATTTTGATCATCTTTTAGTCTTTGTTTATTCAGGTCACATTGAATGTCCCTGGAACAGCAGACACTGACCCCAGGTCATCCTTGGTTCTCAATTCTGAGATTTATTCATTAGGCTAGGTTTCTGGTGGGACACTGTGCTGGCTGAAAATAAACAATTGCCTTTAATATATGCTCCAGGATAACTGACTTGCCATTGTCCCCTATCATTTGATACCTGTAGATCTGGCTCCTGTGAATTGGGTCTTAGATTTTAACCTGGAAGAAGCACCTTTAGCAATAGCCGGCATCCTATGGGAAGAGAGAAGAGTAGACGTTGTGTTCTTTTTCCCTATTTTGAATGAAAGGAATTACATTGTGGCAGCAGGATTTCCTTCAAATCTAGGTTTCCACACTTACACTATCTCCCTGTGTTCATGTCACTTGCATGTAAACTCAGATATATGGTATTTATCAGAAGAGAGTCTGGCTTTTGCTTTTTCGTCTTTCACAAATGAACCAAAGAAAAGAACGAATTTTCAGATGATTATCTCTAACATACCTACCTCCATGTTAAATTCTATCTACTTCTCTGTGTACTGTCTACACCTGACAGTCTAGACAGAGTTAATGCTCATTAGCTGTCTGGAGAGGTCTCCTGGACCTTCCTTGCTGGGTAGCGTGATGTCACAGTTTTCCCTCTTCTGATAGAATTTGGAAAGAGGCTGAGAGCACAGGTCAGGGAGACTGACATGCAACAGGAAGCAGTCCTATTGTCCCCTCACTCGGTAACAGTCCCCCAGTACAGCAACACATTCAGCTCCCAGGATAAAAGCAGGTGTTTTGCTTTAATTAAGACCAACAAAGACTTTTCTGTTCTCAATAGACTTATATTTTTAGACACAAGGTAAGAAGGAAGAGAACATTATCCCATTCTGTGCATAAAAATAAAGATTCAGCATGAACTGCATAATTAAGAACTGAAAGGGGGAAAATGCAATTCAATTAAAACTGACAGAATAATACACGGAATCAATGGCTTTATTTGGTGTTTAATGATGATACTGTTTTCATTTCATTATACATGAGTCATAACCAGCTTTGCCTCCATTTAATTGTATTCCTTACAGAGTAAACTGAAGTATGCAATTTGCAGCAGACTCATCAATTAAAAAGAGGCTTATTTAAGATTATCATAAATTGATCCTTAAGGCTGAAACCAATTTTTTTTCTATTCCAATGTATCAGTTTATTTGAATGATGAGCAATTTGAGGCAGAGGTGGAGAGAGGCATGGGTGGGAGTAGGAATAGGCTGTAAAGGATAAGGCCTGATTTTCATGGGAAAAAAATAATGATACTAAGTATGTTTTCCAGTGGGAAAAATGATATGGCAATGCATTTTTGATCCAGTGAGTTGAACAAAACATGATGAAATTTTAGGCTGGAGAAGAAATGCTAGATTGAACTGTCTATACAAAATGAATCATGAGATTGGCACAAAATCAAGTGTTACTGGGAGATAGCATTTCTATATATGGCCTTATAGCCATAAAGATGTTCAAATTAGGACCGAAAGTCCCAGAATAGCAGAAAAGAGAGGTAAATGTAGGAAGCTAGCCTCCTTGATTGTTTCATGAAGTTAGTAAGGGATTACAGAACGTTTTGCCCTTAGGCATCTTTGTTCCAGACACCTTCTCGGTCATTAAACTCCCTAGGGTCTGTCCTAGGGGATTCCAGCGGAGGGCCTGACTTAACTTAGTAGTGAAGATTGAATGATTTTTTATGCCCATGCGTAACTAAATTTCAAGTGTACTATAGAAACAAACAGATTAAGTACCCGCATATACACACAACAGTTCTGCTCTCAAGAGCAAATAACAGATTGAGTCTGGGGAACGAGTAATTTTTCCCCCCATCTGAGAGTCAGGGGAGTCAATCCCTCCTCCCTGGTGATGAGTGCTGGCCGGCCACAGAACATCCTTTCACAGGCTGCATCTTCTCAATGAAGCACAGCCTCATTCCTACTTCTTAATGTCAGGGTAACTTCTTTCTGACCGGCTGTTGCTAGACCAACTTTCTATGTCAAGGATATTTTTTTATTGACCCTGTTGGACAGAGGGAAAGAGGGGAATACACATGTGAGAGCCTTCAAGCCCACAAAGCAAACCACAAAAAAGAGCACTCACGCTTTGTGTGCTGGCAGGTCATCTCCTATTCCTGGTAATCACTCATCATTAAGAATCATCTTTATATCTTTTTAAATACCTTTCCCTTTCCTTTTCTTCTTTGTTTCGTTTCCAGAACATAAAAAAAGTCAGCATTTGGACTGTTCCTTGAGTCTAATACTTGACTCAAGTTTTAGTTCCACTAACCAGGTATATAAGCAAATACATGCAGCTAGATATCTTAATTATATATGTAAGTAAAAAGTTTCAAGGAGGTCAGATTAAATTAATATTACCTTTCTCTTTTTAAGTTCTGAGATTATTGTTGGGAAAATGACAGTTTTATAGGATGACTAAAAATAAGAGTCATTATTTAGAAAGTGGGTGAAACTGTGGAGCTATAGTAAATAAGGCATGTCCTATGTATAATTACTATGCTAATTGGGACATACAAATATTGAGCCAGCCAGCCTTTCTTATTCATTCCAGCTGAAAACAGCACTATTCAATTGCTAGGCAGCTAGTTACTATGGAGCAATAAACTATGCTGCCCTTTTTAGGGTTCAAGGGAATGACCTTGATCTTGTTGCACTGTGCTTCAGCAAGTGAGCCTAAGACTGAATATATATTTGGATTTGTGGTATTAATTTGTTTATTAATTTATTTTTCATCCATCCACTCACTCACTCATTATTTTCTTAATGTCTACATTTAACACATGTTTTGAGCATCCCGTATAATTCAGTTATTATACAATGCTCGGTACTTGATCTAATAAACACTAGATCACATTCAGTATGTGCCAGGTGTTGATTCATTTAATTGTGAAAACAACTCTGTGAGGTATGTTTGACTTATTTTACAGATGAGGAAAATGAGTCACAGAGAGGTTTTTGAGTATCTTGCCCAAGGTCACACAGCTAGTCAGCAGCAGAGTGGAGATTAGAATCCAGGCAGGCTGGCTCCAAAGTCTGTGCTCTTAACCCCAAGACAGATATGATCTCTCCCTTCCTGGGGCTTACATGCCAGAGGGGGTACAGACAAGCAACAGGTGAACATGAGTAAAACAAAAAACAATGAGCTGTGACAGGGCTGTGGAGGGAACAGACAGTGGTGGAGGAAGGCGTGTGACTGGATCGGGTGATCGGAGAAGGCTGCATTGAGGAAGTGACATTTAAACTGAGTCCGGAAGGTTGGGGAGGAACCAGCCAAAGGGAGGGCTGAGAGAACATGCAGATTAAGGAAGGTCAGGGTCTCAAGAAACTCAACAGAGTCAGCAGGCTAGAGCAGGCAGTGACAGGCTTTAATATCCTCAGGAGAGAAGTGAGACCATGTGAGGATTCTAAACACAACTTTATGAGCTAGGGACAGTGATTCTCACAGATGAGAAAATTATTTCTTGGAATAGAGGGCGTGTGGATGGGGATGAGGAATTAGATGAAGGGGCAATAAGGAGGGCAGAGATAGAGGTGGGTCCCAGAGAAAGTCCTAGGGGCCTGACCAAGCACTGAGAAACTAAGAGGCTGAGATCAGATTGTCTGTTCCCTGTGTCCCGAGTTGATGCTGAGAGAAGCATTAATGCTCTCTCCAACCGGAGTAATTCTCAGTATGTTAGATGTAGGCCAGTGGGGGTGATGGGTACCCTCATAGAGCCTCTGGTGCTCTAGCATGGTGCTAAAGCCAAAGCACTTCCTGAATCCCAGGGATGCCAACAGTGGAGAGAAGCCCAGCTTAGTGGGGTTACGCAGACAACCAACCATAAGTGACGTGATGAGGTGGAGTTTGAAAAAGTATCAGAGAATGTTTTAAACAAACCCTCTGGGCACAAAAAGTGATCTTCAGAAGACAGACAGAGAGAGAGAGAGAGAGAGAGAGAGAGTAGGTGAATATACCCTTAGAGGTCTTTTTAAAAGTTGTTTTTAATTTTTAGTAAATTAACTTACTGATTTTTAGAAGAATACCCAGGAAAGGAGAATTTTTAAAATGATTTTTGGTCTTCTAACTTGGATTTTGGTCTTTCTAAATGAGCTAATAGTTACTGTGTCAGGAAAAGAAAGGGCAATCTTAGCAGCCCCAGCTAAGGTGACAGTACTGTTTTTTTAGTCTTAGAAACAGCTATTAAGATAAAAGTTAATCAAACATCCTTTCAACAATGTTTACTCCTGATTTGCCAGTAAGACACACTTCCACCTGTGTGTGTACACACACACACAGACATACAAGACAGAGTGGGGAGTCAGACCTGGCCACAGGCCAGCACACATTCTCAGAGGGGTGGTTTCTAAGATTGTTGGAAAAGTTTGTGTTCTCTCTCTTTTAAAATTTTTGTTTTGCTTTATAAAAGAAGGAACATTTGTCACAGAGCAGCCTCACAAATAGATCCCACATCTGGCAACGCTGACATAAAGGGTGTTTGAGGGTCTCAGGGGATTAGGCTTGGAAGGTACCAATTTGCCTCTTGAAACAGACACCTATTATCAGGACTAATGGCCATGATGGGGCTGGGGGGGTTGGGGGGAAGGGAATCAGCAACTAGAGACAGTTGCTCACGCACAGGCATGCGGACGTCACCAGAGTCACGCCTATTAATGAATTTAAAAGGAACAACTTGCTGTCATGTGGCTGACTAAGGGGGGGGGGAGGTGTTTGACAATATCAAGCCCAATGTACCAATTTGAAGTTTTATCATTTTTCCAGCACTGCTAAGGGAGAGAAAGCCTGCTCGAGGCAGATGAAGACAGGAGGGGATGGGCAGTGTCTACTGGGAATGGCGTCTATGGATTGGCAGTCAGGGGTGGTGGAATTTTTATGGTGAGGGCACTTGAACAAGTGAACAGAACAGACCAGAGCATGGGTCTTTTTCACGTCAAAAGTTGGAGATGGTACAGGCTGTGGAGATGATGAGGTTGGGATATGCTTGGGGGCCTCAGAGGCTCAGGGGATGTGAAGGAGAGGCTGTTTGGGGTGAGGCGAGCAAGGAAACAAAAGTCCAGGGTTGGGAGGGGTCACTCGCTTGAACTCAGAAGGCACCAAGAAAGGAGACAGCCATTAAGGTGGAGATGAAAAAGACAACTCAGACAGAAATACTGGCACGGCAGGCGCTGATATTTATTCAGCGTTTCCCAAATGCCAGCTCTGTTCTGAGAACTTTCCCCATTGTCATTACTCCATTGAGAGGTGAGGGCAGTGAGGTGAAGGTTGATGAACTTGTGCACATGACGTTGCAATGAGTGTCAGAGCTGGTTCTCAGAACCAGGCCTTCTGACGCCAGCACCTCCCTTTGGCCGCCTCACTCTGCTGGACCAGTGGGGGTGCAGTCATGGCGGGAAACCTGAGCCCATTAGGTACACTGAGGCTTAAGGAAACAGCAGGACTTGCGAGGCGAAGTGGCAGAAGTTATCTTGGGCAACTCAGACTCTTGCCCTTGAGGTGGAGTGGGATGGGTGAAAAACAGCCAGCCTTTAAGATAGTTTCAGGTTTCAGGCAGCAGTTTCCTCCTGGGGAAATGCTCGGTTTCCAGTAAGGCAAGGAGGTTACAGGTGCAAAAAAGGTAAGAATAGAAAGGTAAAGGAGTCCGAAAGTCTTTGAGGCCGATGGAAGAATGGATGGATAGGCAGGGCAAGGGCCTGGTCAGATGCATAGACGGTGTGGTGGGGAGGCTACTGGTGACAATGGGCAAGTGTACTTGACAGCAACTGTGGTACATACCTATAAAACCTCTGAGGGATTTTTTTTGCTAGTTGCCAATGGTAATTGCTAGTGGTAATACAGTGGGTGCACATGTTTGCTATGGTTTTCATGAGAAAGAACCCTACACTGCATGATTTTAACTATAGAGATTTATTGTCTCATAGTTCTGGAGGCTAGAAGGGCAAGATCAGAGTACTGGCAAAGTTGCTTCCTTCTGAGGGCCGTGAGGAAGGATCTGCTCCATGCCTCTCCCTGGGTTTGTGGTGCATTGTTAGCAATCTTTGGTGTTTCTTGAAGTGTAGAAGCATCACCCTGACCTCTGCCTGCTTCTGCATGTGGAGTTCTTTCTCTGTGTGTCTGTTCACATTTTCCCTTCTATCAGGAGCCAGTCATATTGGGTTAGGGTCTCCCGTACTCTAAATGACATCAACTTACCTAATTGCATTCATGAACTAAACCCTACTTTTGAGGTGCTGGGGTTAGGACTTCAACATATGAATTTTGGAGGAAAATATTCAACCCCTAACAGTGGGTTTCAGGGGCTCTGTTTACTCCTGACCATTCCCATTCAATTTAATACCTGTTCGGAACATCTGAGAATTCAAGACCCTTTACTAGGGACAGCAGGGAGTATACAGGTGAACGAAATAAAACCTGTGACTTCAAAGGCTGGGAGTTGGAAGTAAAATACGAAAAACTTAGGTAACTAAATCACAAGTAGAATCTGATAAATTGTGTTGGTTAGATGCAAGCAGACTGTTATGTAACCCAAAAGCTTATTTAAGAAGAGGAGTAGGGCCTTTGTGTTATACAATAAGGAATCTCATTTTCAGAAATGTTGTGTGACCTGCTGAAAGTCTTGAAATTTGTTCTTTAAATTATACTATGCACATAAACACACTTGTAGATCTATTTCCTACTATGTCAACTGTCTTGAAAGGTATTGTTTTAAAAATAATTTCTATATAACTGATCAGGAAAAAGATAACATGAGCTTGTGAGCATCGTAGAAATAGTGTTTGAAAGAAGTCACAGACATTTATATCTAGACAAAGTGACTGAGCTGTTGACTAAATATTGACTATAAATCTTCAACCACCCACTACCCACAGGTGCCAGTCTGCCTACAGTTACACACAATTTACACGATATGCATTTGATGCCAAAATGCACAGTAAATTTCTTGAATCCTTTAAAAATAAAACCATTAGCCACCTTGAGCCACTAGAGTCTTCTTCTCCATCAGTATCTTTCATCTTGCTAAATGAGATGAGAATATTCTAGCTGGTGGAAATGGCTGGGTTTTACTCATATGTCCAGATTCTACACTCCATTGACATTTAAACATTGATTGTTAACAATGCAATTCCAAATTTTTAAAATACAATATTGAGTTGGAAGCCAAGGAATGAAACTTGATACAGTGAGGAACAAAATCTCTGTAAGGAGTGTTCTAGGTGGATTTGGTGGGCATTGTGTCTAATGTGGAAATCCTAGGAAAAATAGAGAAGATGAAGAGGAAATTAGTCTTCACCTATTGGATTTACAGTGAAATGACTCCCAAGAAAATTGTGCTATCTTGGAGCCAAGGTAAGAGGAAGTGAGAAGTGGAAGTCTGGAATCATTAATTCAACAAAGATTTCCTGATTTATTATATGCAAATGGAAAATAGAACTGTCTTCACCATTGACAACATTTAGGAAATCAGGACGCTGTATTGGAGATGGATCTGGCTCTTGACATCAGAGTTCCTGAGCTTCTATAACCTTGACCAGACAGTGATCCTGCCACTGAAGATGAATCTATCATCTTATTCATGGCAGTGAGGAACAATAACAAGAAAAGGCCCATTGGTCCTCTGATTTGAGCAGAATAAACTGTAGGGGAAAAGTACTTTACTACTTTTTAAATAGACTTTATTTTTAAGGAGTTTTAGGTTCACAGCAAAATAGGAAAGTCCAGAGATTTCTATATACCCTATGACCTCTAAGTGTACAACCTCCTTTCTTATCAGTATCCCCCACAAAAGTGGTATATGTATCACAATATATGAAGCTACACTCACTATTATCCACCAAAGTCCATAGTTAATGTTACAGTTCACTCCTGGTATTGTATGCTATATGGGTTTGGACAAATGGACAGTGATATTTATCCATATTTATATTATATATGGAGAAGTTTTACTACTGTAAATATCCCCCGTGTTTTGCCTATTCATGACCCTTGGAAATCATTCATCTTTTTACTGTCTCCATAGTTTTGCCTTTTCCAGAATGTCATAAACTTGGAACCATACAGCATGTAGCCTTTCCAGAGTGTCTTCTTTCACTAGGGTAATATGTATTGGTGTTTTCTGCTCATCTTTTCATGGCTTGATAGTTCATTTATTTTAGACTCTGAATACTCTTTCCATTGCCTGGAAGTACCAGTTTATCCATCCACCTACCAAAGGGCATCTTGGCTGCCTCCATGTTTTGGAAATTATGAGGAAGGCTGCTGTCAATACATGTGGGCAGGTTTCTGTGTGGACACAGGTTTTCACCTCCTTTGGGTGAATACCAAGGAAGACAATGGCTGGGTTTTATGGTAGGAGTATGTTTAGTTTTGTAAGGACCACCCAACTGTCCTCCAGTGTAACTGCACCATTGTGCATCCCCACCAGCGATGTGTGAGAGTTCCTGTTGCTTCACCTCCTTAGCATTTGGTGGTGTTAGTGTTTCCAGTTTCGGCCATTTTAATGTATACTGTACTCATTGTTTATGTTTGTATCCCCTTGATTTCATGACATATTGTTTTCATATGCCTATTTGCCATCTATGTATCTTATTTGGTGAGGTGTCTGTCTACTACTTTTATGGTTTAAAATCTGTGATGGATAACTTGTTACAATAATCAAGAAGTCATTTTAACATGTCATTTTCATTTTGGTTTTCATGCATCAAAGTCCCAAATCTATATTCTCCCCTTGCCTTTTGCCCTCTTTTCCTTCATTTGTAAGAAATGTGTGTGCCTGATGCAAACCAGCCTCTCAACTGTGTTTAAACTGTATCAGGGATATATAACGACGAAGAAAATGGACATGTCCTCGCCCTCCGCCTATGGAGGGACACGGATTGTAGTAATGTCATCCACAAATACGTACTTTCAAGATGTGATAAGATGATCAAGGGAAACAAAAGAGAGCTATGAGAGTGTCTAAAGGGAAGCGTGTCTAAAGGGAGAGCTTGCAGGGATGGCTTTCTTGAGGAAACAGCGTTTGTGCTGAACGCTGAGTGGGGCAGAGACATGAACGGGCACATTGTCCAGGTGGGAAGTGGCTGATATGTAAGAAGCCTCCAGAAGAACAAATGCAAAGGACTAAGTTTTGAGTGGCTCAGGGCAAATGAAGAACTGAAAGAAATCCCTGGGGTTGGATCACCCAGAGCAAGTGGGAAACAGCTGGAGGAATAAGCAGGACCTGTTCAGCAAGGTCCCTTTTTTCAGCGAGAGGTAAAATATTCCAATATTAGCGTTGTGAAGCTAGCCCCATGCTGCAGTCTAGACAGGAGGAGGTGGGGGTTAGGAAAGAGAGGACGTTAGCTTGTTAGATAAAAGATGTGAGGAGAAAGAAGGGGCTTGATTTGAGAAATAATTAGAAGGTAGACTCGTCTTGTAATCTGCTTTTTCCACTTGACATATCATGACTCTCCTTCTAAATTTCAGAAGTGCAGGTCCACATAATTAGGTCTCCAAAGGAGTCCCTGTACACGGATCGATTGTGACATATTCAATAATCTCCTATTGATGGGCTTGTTTTTCAATTATAAATGACTCTGCAAAGAATGCCCTTTATGTATTAATTGTCTGGTTATTCTTTTAATGGATATTTTATATGTCATGCCAAACTAGCTTCTAGAAACTTCATATCAGTTTATGTTGTCATAATAAGTTCATAAGAATTCAGTTTTCCATCCTCTTGTCAACCCAGTGTACTGTCAATATTTTTAATTTTAGCTGCCTACCGTAATAGATACAGAAAGCTTAGTATTTTGACTAGTATTCCTTTTTTCTTCTGTTATCAAGTGAAATATTTCTTTGTAACAATAACTGGCTGGGGACTCCGCTGCACCACTGCTGATGTCATCTGTGATGTGGTGGCAGTCAGCACTGTAGGCCATGGTCTGAGCAGTGCCCAGGTCTCTAATGGTGCTGAGAGGTCTCCAGCTAACAATTGGTGCAGTTTTTGTTGGGCTGTATGACAACCTGTCAAAAGTGGTACTTCCACTGTTCTTTTTTTTTTTTAATTTAAATTTTATTTTTAAATTCCCCACACAGTTACAACCCCCTTATTTTGACCCCAATCTCTCCTTTCCCTGCCCCCCACCCCCCATAGAGTGTCTCTGGTTCATAGTTGTTTATTGATTTTGATATCTTCTTTCTTATAGTTATTCTTTTTCCTGGTCCCTTATTTAAGTTTTCTAGATTCCTGCTATGAGTGAGACCATCCGGTATTTTTCTTTTTCTTTCTGGCTTATTTCGCTGAGCATGATCCCTTCCAGCTCCATCCATGTTGCTGCAAATTGCATGTGTTTATCTTTTTTGAATGCTGAGTAATATTCCATGGTGTATATGGACCACATCTTCTTGATCCAGTCATCTATTTTTGGGCATTTGGGTTGTTTCCAAAGCTTAGCTATTGTAAACAGTGCTGCTATAAACACAGGGGTGCAGGTGCTCTTTGGAATTGATGTTTCTGTGTCCTTTGGGTAAATACCTAGGAGTGGGGTACTTCCACTGTTCTTAATGTTGTTCTGCTTCTTTCTCTCTATGGTGCTTTCTTGAGGGCTTTGATGATAAGGGCAAGGCTGAAGTGACCACTTCAGTCTGGGCCTGTCTGTTCTGAAAAGTCAGTTTCATGCCATCCTTAGACCCTTCCAATCATGGGTTGCATTGGCAATATCATCACCAACTTTTTGGGGAGACAGATCCAAGGGGCTATGGCATATGTAGCATTGATTCTCACTGGTGCACCTCAGGTTTACAACTTTGCTCTTGTTTGGGGGAGTCTTTGGCAGCTTGGTGGAGGGGACTGGTGTCTGATGAACCTGGATTTGCTACAACCTAAGAAAATTGCACCATGGCCTCCTCTAAGCCAAAGCTTGACTTGTATTCTTTTGATTACTAATGAAACTATTGATTAAATTAATAATCAAATTCTTTTGATTATTAATGATGATCTTTTCACATGTTTACTAAGCATTTATATTTATTCTTTTGTGAATTATCTATTTCCTTTATTTTTGTTTGTTTATTTTACCCCCACCGCCATCTTTAATCAATTATTTATCAGGATGCTCTTTCTCTGTTAACTTAGCATTACCATTGTGTGACTCTTCATCATATATATGTTGCAAAAAGTTTGCTACTTTCTTGTTTGTCTTTTAATCTTGTGTGCAGGGTATTTATTTTTTGTTTTCCTATATATAGTGTGCAATTTCTCATATATCTGAAGGATTACTAATCATCATTAGTAATTAGAGTGTGTGTGTGTGTGTGTGTGTGTATTTCATTTTAGGTAGTTCATTTTGTCACCTGTTAGTGTTTTTCCTTATGGTTCTAACTTTGTTGATATACTCAAAAGTCATTCCTCATTTCAAGGCTGTAAAAATAATTTCCAAGACTCTGTTTTTATTATGGATTTATGTGGAATTCAGTATGAGTACGGAAGTGTTACTAATTTATTAAGTACTTAGGCAGTTGTTCCAAGACCTTTCATTAAATAACCACTGCTTTCCTCCCTGATCTGACATGCTATCTTTGTTATTTACAAAATTCTCAAATATATTTGAGCTTAGTTCTGAACTCTCTATTCTGTTTCTGATCTCTCATCCTATGCCAGATTCACGCTGTTTTAATTACTGTTATTTTGTAAAACAAGTTTTATATCTGGTAGAGCAATTTTACTCACATTATTCTTCCATGTCAAATTATCTTAGTTATTTAAAATATCTGTTCTTCAAAATGAATTTTAGAATTATTTTGTCAAATTATACAAAATTATCCTGCTGCGATTTTGGTATAGATTGGAATGCATTGATTACATTTCCAGATAAACTTTACCAGCTCATTATAAATTTTTATTATACATAGTGGTTGAAGTAATTTAATTTGGGATCAAGTAAAATTTAGCTTCTATTATGACCCATTCTTCAGATATATATAAGAAATTGCACACTGTATGTATATAATTCAGAAAATCACTCTATCGTTCTAGATGATTTACTCATACAACAAATTTTTACTGAGTTAGGTATGTGTAGGTGCTCTCCAAGTGCTGAACTTAGAGCAGTGAATGCACAAAGATCTCTTGTCTCACATTCTATAGGGGAGAGAATAGGGATGGGACTGGTGGTCAGGTGGGGAAGGCCAGTGTAGACAATGATTTTCAAAAATATTTGCTTTAAATAGAAAACGGACACTAGGTTATAGCTGATCATGGGGGTTTTTGTCTGTTTTTTAATATGGGAGATATAGAGCATATTTATATGCCCCAGAATGATCACCAGAAAGAGAGACAAGAAGAGAAAGTAGGTTCAGGTGCTAGCAGGTGAGCAGGTGGGGTGTACCTTCCAGGAATTGTGTTCACGTTGGATTGAAGGAGCAGATTAATAAGAGGAAATCAGTGAGGGTAGGCCCAGACACGCGTAGGTTAGTGCTTCCTTCACCACTCAAATGAAGAGGTGTTTGTGGACAGGGAGTAATTGAATGTACAATCCTTTGGCTTTGTATCCTTTCATCAATTCTAGCAAAAAAGAAAAGGAATGTTTTCTTTCAGTTTTAAGCTCGGGTGTCACAATTTCTCTGTTTCCAACTGCATTTTACACAGTGTTGAAACTGTGCTGAAAACAATGTCTGGCATTGCTTATTTATTGAGGAATACACACATTAGTGAATGAACTACAGTTTTATATTACCAAATAGAATTCCTCTGCTGTTATTTTGTACAGGTGATGTCTTATCTCCGATATAAACTTGTACCTGTTCTTAGTGTTAGCATGTCAGTACATAATATTTATTTAACTCCTCCATGTGCTACAGCAGAAAAGGCACTGGGCTTGGAAACTGAGGGCATAGAGTCAGTTATCTGCGTATCTCTTTATAGCAACTCAGAGCAGGGCATGTTATTTAGCAACTCTGGATTTTACTTTCACCATCATAAAATGAGGCAGTTGGAATAAATCAGTGGTTTTAGAACAACTGGGCATTTATCACATGAAAGCTTTTCTGGAGCCAATATATCAATATAAGGCGGATAATCTAGACCCTCTTCAGATGAAAACAGGGCTATGAGGGTGGGGCCCCCCATCCATTCAGCAGCTCTATCTTTCAACCTTTTCTATCCCTGCTACATCTTGCTGTTTGGGACCCCTGAATGGAGCTACATGGAGCACAATCTAGAAACGAAATAAGATTAAATTTATGGTTCTTAACAGCTGCATAAACAATGACATATAAATCCTGACATGATTTAAGTAATCCTCTGAAGTAAGGGATGAGTGGTAACACTGTGTGCTTCAGGATGGAGAAACTGAGGTTCATATTTATCATTTATCTCATGCATCGTAAATGGAAGAACTGGGATTCATCCCAGGCTTCTATTTCTTCTGTGGGAAGTTCTTTTGCCACTACCAAAAGACTCCCTCTAACTGGCTGTATGTTAACTTAGCGGAGTATCTGTTAAACTATCTGACACGATGTCTGCCAGAACCATTACTATATACTTAGAGTACAGTTCCCATCCTCACATGTCAGAAGCCACTTAAGAGTGTGCCTAAATGCTTTTCTACACCTGAATCAGCTAAGTAATAGAAGCTTTGCTCAACTTGCTAAGAAATAATGAGCTGTGAGGAACCATTATAATTTCTCAATAGAAATCTCTAAAATGCAAATCAAATGAATTGACTGAACACTTAAATCTGTTTAATTTTGAAATCAGTTTCATTTCTGAAATAATCTTCACATTGAGACAGATGAAGCATATATTTGTACTTAATGTGGAACATATTAAAATAAGAAGTCAATTTTAACCCAAATGCATGTGGAGGAATGAAAAGTGAAGATGAAACATTGGGTTGGAAGAAGCTGACGGTGGGGTGGGGTGGCCACGTCAGGAAGGGTCAGTACTCGGACCGGCTGCCCTTGCTCTGGCATGTTTAGGACTTTCACATTTGATTTGTCTTATGTTGACTGCACTCTTGGATTCTCTACTTGGTCAGCTAAAAATACTGCTCCTCCTTCAAGGCCATTGCAGAAGCTGCTTCCTCTGTGAAGCTCACTCAACCACATGCTCCTGTTCCTTGTTGAACAGAATTAATCTTCTCCCCGCCCTGTGGGCTCCCCTAGAACTTGGCACTGTGAGTGTAGTGCTCAATACCGTCACATAATTAGAGGTAAAATTCTCTGTCCTCTTTGCCAGGTTTAAATTTTTGCTAGGGCAGAGAACATTAAACATTTTAAAGTTATTTTTTTCCCATTATAGATGAAATATATACTCAATGAGAGAAAATGTGGAAAATTACAGAAAAGTTAAAATGAAAAAGAATCATTTCAGTGATCCATTGTCCTAATACAGTCGATGCTTAGAGTCTGAAATGATTCATCCTACTCTCTCCCCCACCATAGACAAGGAAATTTTCTGATGGCTGTGCAGGCATTGCTTATGCTAGAAGGTGCTAGAACACTACACATCTCTCTGTCTTGTCCAGTATAAGCACAAAGCAGATGTATATTTATGTGCATATCTATGTACACGTGTGCTATTCTATGGGCATTTACAATGGAGAGGGGATTTGCTTAAAGAATGGAAAAGCTTGTCTAGAAAGAATTTCTTGAAGACACTTGACTCTGGAAATCACATCAAGATATTTAGCAGAGTTGAATGAATTCCAGCCCTTTGGCCTAGTGACAACTGCTTCTTCACTGAAATGTGCAAGCAGCCCCAAAGGGGAACACAGGCTCCTGTAGGGTCTCTCAGTTAATAGTCCAAGGGTGGTTGGAGACAAGAACCATGATTCCCTGGAAATTTTATCATCACGCTGAAGGCTGCGTTGCTTATACTTTGAGCACAGACCCTGTTTACTTCAGACCTTGTTTATTACTCCAGGCTTCCCACTCCTCTGTCCTCCACTTCTTTGGCAGGACTGCCTGTGCTCTGGTAAGAAAGCCAGGCTTCAGGACAGCAGGCAGGGCATGCTGGCTGTAGGGACCGTGCTGCCAGGTCATTGGCATCTTAATGCCATGGACGATGTGATGGAGGCTGCCTCACTTGTGAAAGTGGAATAGAAGTGTGGGTGAAAATAGAGCACCGAGACTGGAGCTCCTTGCTCACAGAAACCCAGATAGTTTCCAGTTTTCCACCTACATGGTATCATTAGCTGAGGCGCTTGTTTTTATAACAATTTTTAAGATTCTAAAAGTTATAGAAGATTCTTAAGGAAACTTGGGAAAATGCAGAGATGTATGATGATGTAAATAAAAATCAACCATATAAACCTGCCACACATAAATAACTACTGTCAACATTTTGATGTATTTACTTTCAGTCTTTTTCTATTAACATACTAATATTTTTATTTTTATTATTATACAGGATATAAATCCAAATAATAATTAGGATTTATGTATATATAAATATTCTATCCTTTTTTATTTAGCTTTAGCTCACTATATTTTGATATAGATAATTTTTAAGTTAAGTGAACAGTCGAACAACACTTTAGAAGCTGGCTTAATAATCTGTTAAAGGATGAACTAAAATTAATTTTACCATTCCTCTGTTGTCCCATAGTGAGATTGGTTCCAATTCTTTCAGTGTTAGCTACAACACTTCAGAGGATATCATTTTTATATAAATTGTTGGCCAAATTTCTAATTATTTCCATGGGGTAAATATTAATATATGCTATTCCAGTAAAGATACGAAACATCTAAGAGTCTTTCTATTTCTATTGATAAGTTTCTGTCCAGAGACATTAGATATACTTGCTCTTCTGCAAATAATTGCTCTAGTATATTTTTAAAAAATATTTAATATTACATTTGAAATATTTTATATACTGATAGATATAAAGGCTAACTCATTTTTAAAAGTTGTACTTTCAATTAATAGTAAAGTTAATTTTTTCACATATTTACCTACTTGTGTTTTCTATATATATATTGTGAATATCTTTTATGTGGGGGTCTCAGTGTTGTTATTAAGCATCACTTTCTTATTTGTCATTAATATGATTGTGTCTGTTGACTTATCAGACTATAGATTATCAGACTACAATTGTTGCCATATTTTTTGTTCTCAGAGAATAAGTAGTATATGATGATTAATTGAAACTCAGGATTTTAAGATGTTAGTTAGATTAGACAAATTCTTCAGCATCTCTAAGCCTTCATTTTTAATGGAGTTCTATGATGTTATCTTCTTGATATAGGGTTAATGAGATAGAGGAGTTTCTGAATCTAAACCACAGCACATGGCCTAGCCCATTGGAGGTGTTCAGTCAGTGTTAGCTATGAGTTTTATTGTTCCTTGGACAAAGTGGGAATTTTTTGAAATTCCTTTTTAGTAGCAAATCACATTGGATTTATCTTTTGTTTACTAACAGATTCTTACACTGATGGGATAAAGTATTTGGCTGCAGTGAAATGCTATTTTTATGTGCTCTCAAATTTGATTTGCTGTTAGTTAATTTTCAAGGGTAAATATTAATGTTGTGCTTTTAATAATCCTTCAGCTAAAAGTTACCAACTTATTTGAAGTTAAGCTCTAAATGCTAAAAGGATCCTGAAAATTCCGTAAGAAAATAAAACCAGTATCTCATTGATTCATCTATTAGATATTTATTTAGTGCTGACAACTGCAGTTGAAGGATGTTGTCAGACAATCTTCTTGACCACAGAGACCTGGGCCACCTGTTTGTTTAGATTCTTGTAAGAGTTACTGGGAATGATTCACTGAGAAAAGATGGCACACGTGAGTGGGCACACTAACAGTTCATTTCCTTGGCATTAAGCGGGAATTTCTTAACAGCTTCGGAATGTTTATTCCAAAGGTTGAAAAATTGAAGACTATATTAACTTATTGTGAAAATTAGATTGAATTAAGACTATCAATCAATACGCCTCCTATTTTTGTTCTCCTGATGGAATACCATGGACAAAGTGATGAATATGTTGATGTGATTTTAATCTCTTTCAGATTAAAATTGAGTGCCGCATTTTTGAGTTGATTTATACCACCAAAAATTTTCCGAAGTGCTGATACCTACTAGCCTGAGACAGTCTATTCACAAATGTATTCACAAGAATTTAGTCAGTACTTTGCACTCATTCTTTATAAAAATGCAAGAACCATGGCCCCACTTCAGTTAAGGAAATAGAAATAAGATTTGTTTTTGTGGTTTCTTTTCAGAAAGGAGAGGGAATGCCTCTGTGGCAGATTTATATGTGAGGTAGGGGAGCCTTATGCCGAGATTTGGCAATCTCACAAACCACAAGGCTGGGATCTTTACCTCACTTGGAAACATTTGAATTGTGTCCAGATCTTCCCCACCACATCAGTTTCCTCTCTCCCCACACCAGGAACTTCCACTTAGGCTGAACCTTCCAGAGGCTGTGCCCAGCCATGATCTCCTGAAAGGAGATTCTCTTTCTCTCTGTCTCTCTTTTGCAATTCCAAATGCATGGGGGTAGGGGGCAAGGGGAGAGATTTCTTTTAATATACTGGAAATAACATCCACTTAAAAATTCTGAATCTAAATGTAACACCTGATTTTTCTGTCACTCTCAGTGGAATTCCAGATTTGTAAATATTACAGAGATCTGAAATTTTCCACTATAAGCACCAGAATTCTTTATAAGACTATAACATTTCCACATTTTTTTTGGATATTAACCCCTTATCTGATACATGGTTTGCAAAAACTTTCTCCAATAAGGTAGGTTGTCTTTTCATAGTGTTATTTATTATTGTTATTGTTGTTGTTGTTGTTGTTGCTACATGGAAGCTTTTGAGTTTGATGTAGTTTCCTTTGTTGATTTTCCTTTTGTTGTCTGTCCTTTTGACATCATTTCCAAGAAATCATTGCCAAGCCCAAAATTAAGGGGCTTCTTCCCCACATTTCCTTCTAATAGTTTTGTGGCATCAGGTCTTAGTTTAAGACTTTGATCCATTTCAAGTTAATTTCTGTGAGTGGTGTGAGATAGGCCTTGTTTCTCCAGTTTTCACAGCACCATTTGTTGAAGAGAATATCCTTTCCTTATGGGTGTTCTCGACTCCCTTGTTGAATATTAGTTGACTGGATATGCCAGGATTTCACTCTGGGCTCTTTATTTTGTTCCATTGACCTATGTGTGTTTTTGAGCCACTACCATATTGTTTTAATAAAATGTCTACACAAGGACCATCTTCTTTGCTCTTCCAAGAGACCTACAATATTCTCTTCCTATGGGCCATGTAATATGTGGCTCTGATTTCTAAAACTTGCAGCCACGATGGCTTCCTTGAGGGGACTGTGCCTGAGGGCAAAGATAGTACATAGAACAGGGCAAACGTAGCGTAGTGTGTGAAACATAGACAGAGCCTTGATTATATGGTGGACTTTTGAATCAAGCTGTACCTAAAGGCAGTTATACTTCAGAGTATCCAATTATAAAAGAAAAATCACACTTTATTTTTGCTGACGCCATTCTAGGCCTGACTGTCTATAACCTATAATAGGAAGAATTTTTACAGTAAAAGAATTGGGAATTTGAGCAATGAGTGCTCTACCTCTTTTCTGTGAGGAGTCCTAACCTCATTTTTGCATTAAATGGCATGGTTAATTTCTAATATGCTTTTAATATTTATGGCAAGGGGATTTTATTTATGCCAGACAACAAGAGTGATAGCTCTTTATTTGAAGAACAGGCAATGACGATCAGCTAGTCGTAGTGCCCCAGAGAACATAACATTGAAGTTCTGTGAGAAATATAAATAAATAGATCCCCTCCAAACGCTTCTCTGTTTAATGACCAGAGCAACACCATTTATCATTTTCTTCCCTGCCCAAATGATTCTTCCAGACAGCACTAAAGTAAGATGCCCTATCAGAGGTTAAATGAGGCACTCATAGCTCATTGCTTTAAGTCCATGATCTGCTCTTGTTAGGCCTGAAAAATAATGCCTTACATATGAACACAAATGTCAGTGTTTCTCATAACCTCTTATTTCTGCTCTAAGCATCTTTGTTCTCTTCGGATGACTGGCAAAGGGGTGGTGATATTTTTTTCTTTAATCTTAAAAGAGTGAGTCAGTTTAAAATAAGTAAATAGGTAAACAGAAAGTGCTTTCAGCCTGCTTCTTCAAAATGAGCAATGCCCCTGTCCTCAGGGGCTGTCAGATTTATGTCCTCAAATGAACAATAATTACATTAATAACTTTAAGGGCTAATTAGCATTTTATAGTAAACACATTGTTTATCCCACTAGGGGAGGAACGCTGTATCCTTTCCAAAGAATAATTGCTTTTCAGAATCAGGACCCATTTATCTTATTTCTGCGGTTCGTGCCACTGCCTGACTAAGAAATACTTCTGTGCTGATTGTTCCTGAGACCAGATCGTCTTCATTTTTACATCCAAAATTTCCAAAATTCAAACAGGTAGGTATGAATTAACTTTGATTTTACTTGTGTGAACCAGGAAAAGTAACCAATATCTTGTTCTTCACATACTTTACTTTTGCCGCGCTTTTTTCCCTACTTAATTTTGCTGTGGCATTTCTAATATGCATTCAGTTTGAAACCATACTCCCTCCTTTTGCCAGTCTCATTGCAATGCAAGGAATTGCCATGGTTACTTCTTTAAGGCATCAAGTCCTGGAAATACACTTTGATTTCACTTTAAGATCTTGCAAGCTCAAAGCTAACTGTGGATAGATCCAAGAAGACTTTTTATCAAGATATTGACCTCCCTCCCCAGAAGTCCCCTTTAGGGGCTTTGCTCTGCCTGCAGTCACTTTCAGTCCTTCCCTTAACCGCAGTTGCAGTAACTCCAAATCGACAGTCTTGTCAGAACAAATAACTAAAATAAACATCCGCTTGTCTGCCTGCATTACTAATCCTGACAAGGATGGTCTATCAACTGTGAGCTGACGATTCTAAGAACCACTTTGCTCATTGCATTGGTCCAGGAGCAGATGCTTTTAAATGGTTCATGACATTAAAATCCAAACGATATCATCAAAAGTCCTCTTGACAGTCTTCTCAGTGGTAAGTTATCTCATTTAAGCCAAACTTGTGGAAACAGATCACATTAGAACACAGGCAACAGTGACCACTTTATGTACAAAGACACTAGGTGAGGGAGACATATAAATCCTAAGATTTCCCCTGGGGGGCCTTCTTGGTGGTGTAGCGGGTTGAGCGAAGTGCTGTGAAGCTGTCTGCAGCCTCTGCAGCATGGGTTTGATTCCCTGTAGGCCAGGGAGATACCCACATGTTATGGCAGACCTCTTCTGTTGCACCCGCTGCTCCCCTCAGCAGTGTATTACAGTTAGTCTGCCTGTTCTGTTCCCCGCTCTGTCTCTGCTGAACCTCTCACCCTCCCACGCCACTGGTCTGTACCCCAGTTCTTGTATAAATAAAAATAAATCTTTAAAAGATTTCCCCTGGGGTGTCTTCATGTTTTTATTTTTTTTAGCTACTTAGTGCACACTAGAACTTTGGTAACTTTAGGATTCATACTGGGAACTATTTGACAGTACTGAAAACTATCAGTTAATAATGGATGTTCTATCATTTTGGTCTTAAAGAATAGTTTGAAGTTTTTCCTTGCTTTTGTTAAACTAGACTGAAGAACAGAAAGGGAAAAGTTGCTAGGTTTGTATATTCTCTTTTAAAATCAGGGACACTAGTGAGACACTATGAAGGGATTTTGCTACTGATGTTTCAAGGTTTGGTGTCGGCAATAAAGCCATTAAAATTTTGATATTACCATCTCCCAAAGAACCCTAAGAAAAATTTTAAGGGAACATAATGATGCTTCAAGGCTGCTGAAATTATATGCGCCTATCACAAATTAAGTAGAAATTGCATGATTATTAGGCTTATCTGATCAATTAAAATAGCCAATTGGAATAAAAGAAATCCACTCTTGTGCCGTAATTATCTGAACTGATTGTCTGTGTTATACTGTCTGAGTCATTATCATTTTTATACATCATTTCAAGAGATACAGGCAGTCTAAAAGTCTACAAATTGCTGTAGAAGGGAAAAAATCTAATTGTGGATGCTATTCTTAAATTTTTATATCATATTTTTCTAGATATCGCAAAGTCTTTAGTACTATGGGAAAACTACTGGGAGGGAGGGAAAAAAAAGGCCACTATCCAAATTGATCACAAGATCTTCTTAAATTGCTACATGTTCTCTCTCAGACTATTTGCAGTATATATTCTATTCCTGGTAAGTAGCCCTGAGTGTCTCATATTAATTCTGCTTGGAGTGTGGTTGTTTCCTTAAAATATATCCCATCTCACACCTAAGCTGAAGTGCCAAATGCCAGTCCTTTAGAAATTAAATTAAAAAAAAAAAGCAGAACACTTTTCCTCATTATCTCCTGATATTTTTGTCATACTTGATCTAATTCAGAGCTTTTACTAAAGAGAACAGGTCATCAGTTGTGACGATTAATTTTATGTGTTGACTTGGTTACAAGGTGCTCCCATTTCGGTTACACATTATTCTGGGTGTGTCTGTGAGGGTGTTTCTTAATGAGATTAACATTTGAATGAGCACACTGAGTAAAGCAGTTTGTCCTTCACAGCCTGAGTTTGCATCCAATCCAGAGGGCCTGAATAGGAGAACAAAAAGGTTGAGGAAGGAGAATTCATTCTAGGCCTCTCTGGGGATTGGGACCCCAGCCTTCTCTTGCCTTCAGACTTGAACTGGAACTTAAACCATTGGTTCTCCTGGGTCTTTGGCTTGCTGGCTGCAGATCTTGGGACATCTTAGTCTTTACAATCATGTTACACAATTTCACACACACATTTACACACACAAACACATGCATCACCTCTTGGTTCTGAAGAACCCTGGTTAATACATCAGCTAACCAAAGTCAACCTAGTAACACAATTTTGAAATGAAGCTATTTCATAATCGATTTTGTTAAGATTTAATTTTGAATTCTCATAAAAGTACTAAATCTGATTCTAATAGAATGAACTGATTGCAAACAATCTACCATTTCTAATTTTAGTCTTTTCTGATGTTAACAGAGCCCCATGGGACCTTGGGAATATGCAAGGAAGGCAGGAGCATCAAAGGAGTAGACTCTAAGATTCCCCCTAGACAGCCTTGATTTGGCAAAAGGCTCCATTTCTCCTCCTCCTTTCCCTAAAGGAAGACCTCTCACTTAAAACACCTGAAGTAAAGAGTCCATTGTGTTGGGACTTGGACTCAAATTTAATCCAAGAGATAGTAAGTGTCCTAATATCAGCAGGTGTCTGGGCTAATGTATAGCACAGATCCAATACATATCTTCCCTCAGTATTTAGACCCACAATACAAAATCATAAATGGCAATACTGGGGAACTTACGTTGAGGGTTTTCTCCCTATGTTATTCTGCTATCTTTTTCCATTGTAATAGAGTTTATGTGGGGACACAATTACCCACTAGAGACCACCCTTGCAGCTACATGGGGCCATGAGACACAGTTCTGCCCAGTGAAATGTAAGAGGTAATTACTTATTCCTGACGTCTTTGTCCCACTTTCCCTATGAGAACCGTAGACTGGGCTGAGCTCAGCTTTGGCTGTGTAAAGCCTAAGAGTTCCAAGTTGGAAGGAACATCTCTGAATGACCTCATGGGGCAGTGCTGCCTCACTTTCTAATTGGCATGAAAGAGAAGTAAACTTCTATTCTGATTTTTTTTGTCGGCTGAGCCTTTACCCAGTTTAGCTAACATAGTTAACTATCTTTTTTAATGAAATTGTAGCAAAATCCCTGGATATGCCCCATTGTCTGGTTTAATTCCTCTTCTCCATAAATAACCAACTCCATACCTCCATGGAGACCTATTCCTAACCATTATCTCTGGTGCTGTTGATCTGTGGTGGGGGGAGGCTGTTATTATTAAATACATGTTATACAAAGAAACTTGTGAATAACTTAAAGCTACACCTTGCGAGAGACACTTGAGATACGTATATATGCCAGATATTTTACTCACAGAGACACTGTCTGCAGAATAAATTTCTTGTCAGTAAAGTTCAAGGCTTAAGGTTTTTTAGCATGTTTATTTTTGATTCTCATTCTCTCGCTCTCTCTCTCTCTCTCTCTCTCTCACACACACACACACACACACACACATTTCTTTAATAATATTAGGTTAGCGAATCACAAACCCAGTAAGAGGCAACTTTTCTTTGAAGGAGAAATCAAATTGAGAATCTTCAGTTTTTAAGAGAATTAGCACCTAAAATTCTATCCATTTGTGCCTAACGTTTAATGTTAGAAATCTCTCTCTTCGATAATACCAAAAATACTACTGGTAGTTTGAGGAGGAGAGACTTTCTGATGAAAAAATAATAGGTGGACAAGGAGATTTTATATCCAAATAGAAACCAAAATCATAAAAATGTTTGTGAAAATTCAACATAACTATTAAACCCAAATTTGTTTCTTTAGAAAGGAACTGGCTGGTTAATAAAAATGCTACCCTTAGAGGGTTTAGTGGTGCTGCCTTGTGTCATTGATACATTTGATAGGAAAATTAGGATGGGGACAAACTACTATGTATAGATCTGTGCATCCACTTGACGTGTGAACAGGATCTGCTGGAATAGACTTGGAGGTGAGTTGGCTTCACACCTCATGATTGGCCCACAGAGAATCTTGGTGACCCTACTCTATTTTAGGGGTGGACGGCACATTTCAATGTGCTGTTTTAAAACTTCTTTTTAAAATTTTTGCAAGCACAAACTGCATTCCAGAAGCTCATTATATCAAGAAACATTCTCTCAATGGAAATATTTGGTATTAGGGCAAAAAATAAGGTGTGCTTGTGTGCATTTTATGCCTCCTTATATGATCAACTGAAGCATGTTTTCAGCAAATACTTTTCTTCAGTCAATACTTCCTCTGGTTCTGGCTCGGATTTGAACCAGTCTATTTCCCCATTGAAAAAAGAGAAAGGACATTTGAGAAGTTTACTGGTTTATGACTAATTTATGATGTACGTACATACATACATACATATGTATATGTACATACATATGTAATATGTTACTTGATTTATATATATTTATAAATGTTTGTTAATAAGTTATATAATATTTATCTCATACTGTGGCATCAGTCAGTCTTAACTAGTCTGATGTTCTTGTTGTCTTCATTAAGGTCTATATTAAAAGAACCTCTCTCAGTATTGTTAAAAGTACCTAAAATGGGGCCTCCCCTGGTGGCACAGTGGTTGAGTGCTGGGCTGTGAAGCTGCCTGCAACCTCTGCAGCGCCCCGGCCACCAGCGAGGGTCCCACATGGCGCAACAGACCTCTCCTGCCGTGCCTGCCGCTGCTCCCCTCAGCAGTGTATTTCATCAGTCTGTCTGTTCTGTTCCCTGCTCTGGCTCTAGTGAATTCTCTCACCCTCCCGTGCTTCTGACTGTACCCAGTGCTTGTATAGATAAATAAATAAATCTTAAAAAAAAAAGTACCTAAAATGGGTGGAAAAAAACTGATAATAATGAAATGAGGTGTTGCACCAAGAGTGCACAGGCCCGTAATGTAGCACCATTTACAAAATGCTCAAGATTCATGTCTTTCTGCTCACGTGGTCAGCTAGATCCCACTCACCTAAATCTGAGGCAGTGAGGACAGAGGATGAAATAGATAATGAAAAGCCAAAGTATTCAAGACCACAAGACTCTAAAAACTCTGAAAGTGTTTAGAAATAGTTTACACAGAAAATTTTGTATGCATTTTAAATAGGGTATGCAGATAATTTTGTGTAAAATGCTAGTTGATCCTTAGTGTTTTGAAAAACAAATGCAAGCAGGATATAAAAGTATTTCTCAGCAAGCAGGGATTCAAATTTGAAAAATTTCTCACACAGTTTGCTTCTATTCATCTTCTTTTTGTAAATAGTAATAATTTTAGTTGTAGTTTCTGCTCAAAGAACTAGCCTTAAAGTTTTATGGGTTTGTGTTTGTTTTTTGGTTAAAAAATTCCATATAAAGAGTTACAGGAATTTCCCTTCATTTGGAACAGACCTTTTTTTTTTTAATTCTAGGAGGAGCCATTATGGTGGATATTGTTAGTTATGCAAATATAAAGCAAATAGCTACCCTTTGCTTTCAGGAATGGTTGACTTAGAGACAAGTCAATAACAATGATTCACGCTGAGATGTGAAGAGTGTGTTAAATCATGGATATTGGGTGTATTACTGCTGCTCCAATAGAGCAAAGATGGTGATGAATTCCCTCCCTCCCATACACATCCACACTAAATTTATTTATTTTTTTATTTTTTTAAAGATTTATTTATTTATGCATACAATAACTGGGGTACAGCCCAGAGGTGTGGGGGTGAGAGGATTCACCAGAGATGGAGTGGGGAGCAGAACAGGCAGATCTACTGAAATACACTGCTGAGGGGAGCTGCAGGTGAGTCAGGAGAGGTCTGCTGCACCATGTGGGTCAGCTCCCTGCCCGGGGGATCAAACTCATGCTGCAGCGGCTGCAGACAGCCTCATAGATTGCGTCTTAACACCTTGTGCCACCAGAGAGGCCCCACACTAAATTTAAATGCAGATTACTCTGTGGTTGGAATGATGATTTGATCTAATAGGAATAGATAGGATCACGAGTAAAGGAAGGACTCAGAGAGACGGGCACATCTGATTTTTCTTGTCACTTCAGAAAATATTGTTATGGAAGGAAAACAGTTGAGTGGCTAGAAGAATTACAATGATAGACTGGACTTTGGTTGCTTGGACAATGGTGCCAAATCGGCCGCCACTTTTTGAAGATATAGTTTCTTGAGAAAGAATGGATGTCTGGGGAGAAGAAATGAAGTAAGACGTAGAGCCAGAAATGAGGTGGGTCTTGTTGGGGGAGAGCAACTTCCCCCATATCCGAGGGGAACTCAGTTGGTCCCAGATGCCAAGGAAGCAGGTGGATGATGATTTCCTGGAAATCGCTGCTTCTGTCCCAGCAACTTTGGAGTGTGAGCTTTACAAGTAGTCATTCTAGAAGCTTTGTCAGTGTTTTGTGTGTGTGTGTGTGTGTGTGTACTTTCTTCTGTCATCCCTAAGCTTTTATTAAGGTCTGGTCTCATATGTACTATGGGGAATCAAGTGTCCAGCCTGTGTTTTAGAAAGAGCTGTCAAGAAAATAGTCAAAATTCAGTCATGGGGGGCATATCTAGTCAGCAGGTGGTGCTGCCTATGGTGCAACTGAAATTTTGGAATTTCCTAGGGAGCATTTGAGGGCAGAAGCCTGAGAGATGGAGAGAGAATTGATGGGGGCTAATTTCTGACAGGTGAAGGAATCTCATGCAACTGTACTCAGACATGAAATTAATATCTTCCAGGTTTACAAATGTATGGATTTTACATACATATACACCCGCCCACATTCTTATTGGAGAAAATGAAAACAACATAAAATAATGCAATAAAACCACAAAAACCCAACCCCCACAAGTGTTAGACAAGCTGAACTGAAGCATGATAAAAGCTAAAATCTTCTCTTAGAATTACATTATCTGTAATTACATTAGAATTACATTAATAACTGTATTAATGTATTAATTAATATAATAATATTAATTGCATTACATTAATTAGAATTACATTATTAAGGTGGATTAGTGACATAGATTTCGTCATGGAGTTGTCATGGGCAGAAGTGAAAAATCATAACTGAATATACTAGGGCATATTGTCATTTAAATTGGGGGGGAGTTGAATTTTTTCTGTAAATGGCCAGATGATAAGTACTTTGGACTTTATAGGTCAGGCTGTTATGACTCAACTCTGCAGCTGAGTAGCAAAAAAGCTGCCACAGACAATCCATAAATGAATGAGTGAAGTGGTGTTCCAATAAATGTTTCTTTATTGGCTGAAATTTGAATTTCACTTAATTTTTAATGTCACAGTATGTTATTCTTTAGACTTTTTTTGAAACCATTAAAAATGCAAAAGTCATTCTTAAGCTTGAGAGCTATATGAAAACAAGCAGCATAGTTTAGATTAGAGGTTTAGATTCATTCTCTGGTTTAGATTAGGGGTTCTTCTTGGGGTAGATATTATCTCTTAAGGAGCATCTGGGAAATTTTGGGAGGCTTTTTTTTTATCTTCCAGTGCTATATTTCCTGAGCATTTACATATTGAAATACATGCTACTTTAGTATATTTTCCTTTTACTAATATGGCATTATCAGATTAGAATTGAACATTTGATGGTCAACAGACAGAAAATGTGTTAGCCTGGGTAGTCTTTGCACCAAAGCAAAACAAAATTTAGGTCATTGAAATTATGGGTAAAGAGGTCCTGAGAAATTTCCAGAGACGTGAGAAAGATATATAAAGTTAATAGTATAATATCCATTATTTCAAAATTTGAAATGGTTGAAACATCTTTGTTAATTATCTTTATTTTGTGGACTTTATACACACACAAATAGCTAGTAAGTGAAATGTTTAAGGACTTTAATACAGTCTTTCCTGACTGTGACCTCCAACCTCCTTTTTCCTACAATGATAATTTCTCAACTTGCAATTTTACTCCCACTGGGATTTGTAAGAACATGACCTTCAAGTATGAGGAGGGATTGCAATTGAAATACTGTTCTTGAAGTCAGTTCATTTCTGAGTAACTAAGCTATTTACAGGTAACCTTCCTCTTCTAGAATATAAGACACGCTGACTTGCTGTAGTGTATATTCCTGTTCCATAATGAAAAAAGGAAGACCATTTGGAAAATGTAAGGTCAATAATCATATTTGGCACAAATTTAGTGGTAGGATATAAAAAGTCATTGCTTTCTAGCTCCTAATGAGCAATTTTCTTTTGGCCATTTATTAGCCTTTCTTGAGACTAAGCCCTCCAGGCAGCTGTCAATCATGACTGTATAATGCCATATAGGGCATATGTATTTTTAGAAAGAAAATATCTCATTTTTCTCTTTCGTTCTATTAAAAAAGGTTTTTTTCTTCTTTACATGCAAAGACATGTATATTTCATGTACATGCATATAAATGGATTACAAAATAGGTGTGACCTCTTTTCCCTCCTAAGTCTAGCTTCCTCAGTTTGGTAAATGCCACGTTCTAATAATACAGATAGCTATCCCAAAGAAGGTTGTAGTGATTCACTATACAACACCTATAACAAGACAGACACCATTTCATTATCACCAGTTAATATTTTTTTTCAGTAGGAAACAAAAACCAAAAACAAGCCAACCAGCACTAATGAAGAAATATCGCCCCTCTGCTCCTTCTCATCCGTTACAACGGAAGCACTCTGATTAATGAGAAGTGCACACATACAGCAGGTTAATTGCAGGTTACTGATTCCCATTTTTTGTAGGCCTAGAAAACTCAATGCTAGGAAGGATGATCTCTCTTTTTAATGAGTATTTCTTGTTTTTAAAATTCAGTCTTAATCCAGTAGATCTGGTCCAAGATCATAGCCCTATCAATAAAGAATTATATTAAAAGGATGCTTTTGCTGTTCTATCGGTTTTTATTACCATCAGTAATTTTTTTTGCTGAAGGTAAGTGCCTTGTTTTATTCTTTTCTGGTCAGAGAAAATTCCACTGTTATTTTATAAGAATATCCTGATTGTAGTTTTTCAGTGAAAAATTGATCTGTCATTGAATGATCCTACTTTTCATAAAAGATATTTTTGATGTTGATATGCTGTTAGATCAGCCAGTATTGTGAAGAAAAGTTAATACTGGAAAATAAGGTCTTCATCCACATCAATTATGGGAACTATCCTATATTCAATGGGTATTAGTAGTAAAGCATAGATGCAGCCACTTTTAAACAATCTGATTTCTTAAACAATAGTGCCTGAAATCCCTCTCAGGAAAAGTTGTGCCAGGCTAACCCTACCTCTGGAGCATCCTTGTAAACAAGATCACTACGCTCATGATGACAGACTTCACATTGTCTTATTTCCTTTGCAGAAAGGATGTACTGAGAAAGGCAAATGGCCAACAGAACAAGCATGCCATAAAGTTTTATCTATCCCTATGAGAGCAGAAATCTCTGGTTATAAAAATTCACAATTAGGAGACAACTCTTGGAAATGACAATTTAAACATAGACTGTATGTTAAAAATATTTTCAAAATATATATCCTGAAGACTATTAGACTTAGCACATAAGCATTAACATATAATGCTGGATATTTTTAAAGAGAAAACTTAATTTGAATATATAATATATTCAATATACATATAATGTTTAGAGAGGTATGCACTCCCATTCAAACTGTATCTCATAACTACAGAGACTGGAAATCCATGTAGTGTATTTTCTTCTGATTGACAAAGCCACATGGGGTAGGAAATAAGCTTTGCAGTCAGACCTGAGTTCGAATTCTAGTTCTGCACCAGAGCTTGGATAAATCATTCAACTTCTCTGAACTACTTTCTCCATGTTTTAACAGACTTGTAGCCTTGTCACTTGAAATGTGTGTCTCTGTTGCATATGCAGTGGGTGTGCATAATACATTGCTTTTCCCTCTCACCCTTTGAATACAACCCCCAAATCATTGTTTCTGTAAAACATTTCCAAGTCCTATGAACTTTTTAATTTGTATTTTATGACTCATTTTCAGTAAAATTATTATTTACCAGGAACTGGTTTGGTTTATAGATGGTTAAGTATAAAGCACAACTTCCTATTGTGTAGTAAAATGGGAAAACATGATTTATAGGACTACTTTTTTTTTTCCTTAGAAAAACTTAATCTCTATTTTTTTTTTCAAATATAGTTTTCTGTGAACTCCACATCTTGGTTGTAAACTTTACCTCCCTTTTGATATTGAGAAAATATCTGCTTTCTTCCTCACCAGAATGTTATTTTGAGAAAGTGTTATTTGGTAAATAGTATACTTTAAATGCAATTGGTTAGTAATTTGTTATTAAGAGATACAATAGGTAATAGTGACACAACAACATTTTCAACATTATTTGGTTTAAGCATAAAATAGTCTAGACTTTGATGATACGCACACATTTAAATTTTTAATTTTTAAAAATATTATCTATATTTTTATAGATATTATAAAAATATAATATCTATATTATATTACATTTCTCTGTATTACATTTGTCTTCATAATTCTAGAATTATTTATTTTACCTTAAAATGTATGTTTGGCCTTATTTACATTTACCAGTTGGTTTAACCCTCACCGAATTAGCAGTTCTTTTTAATAGTTGCATGTATCTAATTAATCATCTAAAATATCCGACACATTAACACACAGAAAATACACCAGATTTCCTAGCAAACACTTGAAATTAAATACAAAAGAGGAAGTGAGTCATCAGTCAAATACATGCCCCCCATGCCATGTCCTCACCCCTGGGGCCTATGCATAAGTCACATTACATGGAGAAAGGGAAATTAATGAAGAAAATGGAATTAAGGTTGTTAATCAGATGACTATAAAATAAGGCAATTGTCCTGGATGGTACAAGGGGGCCCAATGTAATCACAAGGGGTCTTCTTACGGGTTGAGCTGCATCCCTCCCTCCTCTCCTTACTCTCTCCTCCCCATTCCTAAGTTGAAGTCCTAATGCCCTTATCTCAGAATGTGATTTTGTTTGGAAGTAGGGCTTTTGCAGAGGTAATCAAGTTATAATAAGGTTATTAAAGTGGACCCTAATCGAACATGACTGTAGCCTGTGAGAAGAGGACATTTGGACTCAGGTCCAGGAGGAACACAGTGCAAAGACACAGGAGAAGACTTTGATCCAACAGCTAAGGAGAGAGGACTGGACCAGATTCTCCCTCGCAGCCCTCAGAAGGAACCCAGCTGACACCCTTATCGGGGGCTTCAGCCTCCAGAACGATGAGACATCCTATTTCTGTTGTTGAAGTCACTTCGTTTGTGGCCCTTTATGGTGGCAGCCCTAGCAAACTAATATAGTTCCTGCTCATGCGGAAGAGGGAGGCAGAGAGTTGTAGAGTGATTCAAAGTGAGAAAAACTTGCTCTGCCATTGCTGACTCTGAAGATCAAAGGGGCCGTAAGCCAAGAATACAATAGTCTCTAGAAGCTGGGAAAAGCAAGGAAACAGATTCTCGCCCAGATTTCTCTTCCAGAAAGGGATGCAACTCTGCCAACACCTTGATTTCGGGTCAGTGAGACCTAATTTGGACTTCTGAATTATAGACCTGTAAGATAATTAATGTATATGGTTGTAAGCCACTAAGTAATAATTTGTTACATCAGCCATAGCAAACTTATACAGTGAAAGAGTTTAATTTCTCTTAGGATGAAACTGATTTCCTTAGGATTCTACTTGTCTTTCTTTTGTTCTGTTTTATCTTATACGGGTTCAAAGCTTTTGGGCTCTTACTCATTTTTCCTTGTCTGCTCTTTTAGAGAACATGTAAAACATTTTTTAAAGGAAATTGTACTTCTTCTCTTCTCACTTTCTTAAGAATTGCAAATTCTTTTAGGATGTTCCCTTGCTCTATATAACAGGAAATGTTTTAAAAATGTGGACCTGTTCTAAAAAGGATAGCGAAGCCCTTTATCCTAAGGCTCACAATAGACTCACTTTTTCATCCCTCTCTTCTTCTCTGAAATTACTTTACAATCCCATATGTAACTCTTAAGTCACAACACAGATGGCCATTAGTATGCTAAGAATTAGGAATTGATTTTACCTGTTTGAGTCCTAATATATTCATTCTGGATTCCCACAGGCCTCCTTCTGTAATTCCACAGTTTTTTGCAGTAATTTAACATTGTATAAAGAAACAGTTAATAGATAATTTCTAGGTGAAATACAACCACGCAGGGAGAGATTTTCCTTAACACTATTTCTTTGTTTCACTACTGGAACTGAAATTAGAAAAAAGGAATTAAGAAAAACTTTCCCTGCGTGTAGCATTTAAATGTTTCTGGAATAAGATAACCAGTGCCTTAAAATTATAATTGAGATGTGCCTGAAATCAGAGATGCTGGCTACTCATTGTACACTCTAATTTCATGTTACAGATTAAAAATTCCATTATTTTTTGTAAGTTATACCAGCTGCTATTGCTAAAAAAAAGTCAAAAAGTTGTTATAAAAACACAAGAATTTATAGGCATGTCTAGTTCTTTCATGTATATCTTAGAGAGAAATAGTGCCAGATTCATATTCCAAACATTACATTTTCTTAACAATATAACTGATACACTTTCGTAAAGTCTCAGAGAGGCAAAAGAAGGCCGTAGGGGAAGCAAAAGCCCTTTCCTTCTAACTTTGAAAAACATCCTCAGTATTTGCAGTGCTTACCACAAATACTCACCACTCTAATGATGTTGGTTTAGATTCCTTGCTTCATAGCAAGTGGTAGAATGTGAGTTTATTCTTCTCTGGCCTCTGACATTTACACAAGAAATGAATAATATCTAGGATAAGAGAATTCAGGAGGCCAGTTTTAAAACCAAATGAAAGTTAAGAATCTAGTATCACAGATTAATTGATAAAGATCTTGCAATAGTCTATATTTATGAATGATCACCAGGAGGATCACCTAAGGAAATGTATCCAAAAGCTGTGAAGAGAGCTTAATGTTGAATGTTACCATCAGTATTGTTTTTTTACAAATCTCTAAAATGTAAAAGTAAAACCTCAATATTTCTACCAAAGTTTTACTAAAGAGTTTCAAATACTTTATAAATATTAAACACATACATCCTCCAAGGTCAATTCAATTCTGTAAAGAGACGAAGACCTGCAGTATCTAGCATGTGGCCAAACATTGTGTCACATTGAAATGTGACCTTTACTATTTTAGTAGCTTACACATTTGTAAAATCCATGAGGTTCAAGAAACATTCACCAGCAAAGCAACTCAATTTCCAGGAAGCTGTAAACATACCCTAGCTACCAGAGTTGTTAGGTTTGGAAGATGTAACATCTGAACTATACTGTCAGCAATCTTATCTCTCTGATACATATTTGAGAACCAAAAAATAAGTTTGTAAAACAGGGGAATGGTGAGTTGCCAGGAAAGAGTTCACAAATGCCCTTCATTATAACTTTTATTTTTACTCTCTGGATCCTTTTTACTCCTGGGACTCTCACTGGAAATCCATAATTGTGTCATTGTTTCTGACCAAAAAAAAAAAAAAAAATGCACCTGGTTCCCACAACAGATTAGAAATAACCAAAACTCCCAACACTTACAATAGAAATTTAAAACCCACAACATTTTGGACCATTAAATATAGAAGCAAACATTCCTTTGTTGGGGAAAAGAAATCTCCCCTACCTGTCTAGGTTCTTCTTTGGTTGGCTGAATAATCAAATTGACAGCAAACAGATTAATAAGAGGAAGAATCCAAATTTAATTATACATGTGCAGGGAATCTGCACAGATATGAGGATTTCAAGGTCAGTGAGGGAAAAAGGTGGGAATACAGCCTAGCTAAGAAATGGGAAAGGGGTTGGGAGCTTCAAAGAGAGAGAAGGACTCACTGAGTAGGATAGGATGACTCATGTGACAAAAACCAGATGCTCTGTAATTAGATTTTTGCTTTGCTATATAGGTAGGTCTCTCTAATAGACAGTTCCATCGGTTAAAATCCTAATTCTAGGTAATACTCTCACTTTGCATTCTTCTAGGTAGTTAAGGGAGTGGTAAGGATTTCTTGTGAGTCTGCAAAGTCATTTTTGACCTCAGCTTGAAATAATCCACATGCCATGCTAAAGTGACCATCGTGGGGAGGCCTGCTGTGACCATCTTGGGGAGGTCTAACCTTCACCTGCAATCCTCAGCAGGGCGCCAGACAATCTCTGTGTTAGAGTCCAGCTCAATAATGGATGTTCACAATGGCATCTTTGACTCTTCATTGAGAGAATCTTTTCAAGGCACTGCAGTAGTCACGGTAAAATCACTGCTGATGCATTCTCTCCACATCAAAATAATAAAAATAGTTAATATGCTAATATGCTAGAAGAATAAAGTTGTGAAACCTCAATTCAATGACTCATTCCCTAAACACTCCTGTAGTCAGAGCTTTTTCAGGGTGTGGGGTGTGTCTGTGTGTGTGTGTGTGAGAGAGAGAGAAGGAGCGGGTGTGGGGGGAGAGAGAGAGAGAAGACATTGTAAAAATATAATGTCAGGAGTTTTAATTGATTCAAAATCATCTTAGGGATGGCTGTTGTCAATTGCACTAAAGACATTGCTCTAAGATTCTATGTGATCACTGTAGGACATCAGTAGCAAACCACTATATAAGGATGAGCTTTCTAGTAGTTTCTTTTCTTTCTTTTTCTCCTTTATTTAAACAATTAAAGAGTAACTCAAGGGAGGACTAGTCATTTCCTTTTGTCATGAATTTACATTCCATCTAAAGCCATTTCTCCTCGTAAACTACCACCAAGTTTGATGTAATAAAAAGCTTTTACTACCATCCAGTAGATGAATTCTATGACTTCTGTCTTAAGTAGGATAAAATTTTATAGATATTCTTCATAAGTCATTATTCTCTCTGTGACACGTAGCCTAGCCCAAAACATAAGCATGACAGCAAGCTACATGAATATTCAAGATTTATAGCCAAACAACAAAAAAAAGTGAAAATCTACTGAAATGCACCTACTTGTTTAATTTAAAAAATACTAATTACCTTAAAGGAATGCTGTAATTTTATTTTGCTTATTCATATTTTCATTTTTTTGTCATAACTGTGAGAAATACTCTTTTTTTCTCCCACTGTAATTTAGCTGCAAAGGAAAGGATATTACAGCATTCTTGTTACATTATTATTTGATAGAGAGTAGAGTTTCTTAGTAGAAGAATTGTGGGGCCCCATAAAAAGCACACTGCCTAAAGAATAGGTTCATACTGTGGAGCACAAGTGTGCTCCATCCTACAGCCACACTACCCCCCCTCATCCTCAGTGGCTTTTGGGGTGTTTTAAGTATGATCTTTTTTTATCATCCAAGTTAGATTGTAAACTCCCCAAGGCATGGCTAAATGCCTTCTTTTTGTTTTCCACACAGTTCAGTCACAGATCTGGGCATATTAAGGGAACAGGATAAACACCCATTAGTTGATCATAAAAGAGGAATCCACCCTTTCATTTCTGCCCCTTGGGTCACGATGATGGCAAGAACAAGATAGGCCAGGACACTTGAATCTTTAAACTCTCTTGTCTCTAAAACTACCCTCTGTGAAGGTTAGTAAACTAAGATCTTGCTCCTAATGCACTTCCATCATTGGCCTAAAGAAATAACATTTTAGAAACTCTGAATGAGTAAATTTTATATATATATATATATATATAAACATGCAAATTTGAGCAAAGAGCCACTCAGCAACATCTACCATGATTACCTGACTCTTACATTTTCCTTCTTCCTCTTCTTCTGCATAACCTGTTTATTCCTCTGTCTAACCTGTTTATTTATTTTGTATCATCAGTCCCTTCAAGAAGTAAGCTGCAAGAGGGCTGGGAGTTTTGCTTGTCTGTATCCTTACCAGCACCCTTGAGGCGTAATAGGGCCTCTATAAACATAACGTGCTGAAAAATCAGTGAAAGAGACGGTGCTTACAATGGGAAGGACACTGGGTAGGAGATATGGCACCCACTTGGTCCTGCTCTGTCAACAAACAGCACTTATACTTTTAGGTCTGTTTTTCTCATCTGTACAGTCGGAGTGTGCGAGTTAGGGATCCTTAATGTCTCTCCTAGCACAAAAATGATCCATAAACAGAAAATAAGTTTTAAACACTGCATCAAGCCAAGCCCTAGAAATGTTTTAAACATTTCTTCCTACTGTTGGTAGTTGTTTTAAATTTTCTATGATGTCATTTTTGAAGGGATGCTTTAGATTCATGGTATGGGAGAGGAAAAGCCTTTCTCAGAGTAAGGGCCACCAGTAAGGTCTTAGTTTGCCTGTCTTGCTCTGTGACCTCGGGATGAGTCTGCTAGCCTTCCTGGACATGAACCTTTTATTCTGTAAATGGATATTAATAATTAGCAAGATTGCTATCAAGATCAAGGGAAGGTTTAAAACATAAAGCACTGTGCAACTGAAAGTCAATATTATCATTATCGCTTTTACTGTTGGTATGAGGATTATTGCAGGTTGGGGCATCTCCATCCACCTGTGCTGATGGAGCTGTTGGTTTTATTTTCTAACCTATTATGTTCTGATGTTTTTATAGAACACAATATATGTGAGTTGCTAGAAAAATGAAATTAAAAAATGGAAAATACAAGCCCCAATTTTAAATTTATTTTTAGATTTCACAGACAAAATATTTCTCTGTCAAGTTGTTGTAAACGTTCATACACACTCTTAGTTTCTGCACTTAGCTGATGAAGGAACACAGCTAGTGGCACTGAAGTGGCCTCTGATGAGTCTTCTGGTTTGATTAATGTAACCAGTGAGTGATTGATTAAAGAGGTACATATATGTTTTTAATTATAATTTTCAGTTCTCAGTTCTAAGGTTATTAGATTTTCCCTATGCATATATTTCAAGAGATTAATTGACTTAGATGATAAAATTCATAAACAGAAATCGAGTAAATTGGACAACTAATGATAAATAAAAAGAATAAGCACTGATAGAAAAAAAGTAACTAAAACTGCCTCCATGTTTTAAGATGTCATTCAATGGCACATATTAAAAAAACTAGCAACAACAAATGTTGGCGAGGGTGTGGAGAAAAAGGAACTCTTCTGCACTGTTGGTGGGAGTGCAAACTGGTCCAACCACTGTGGAAAGCTGTGTGGAGATTTCTGGACCTACTAAACATAGAGCTTCCATATGACCCAGCAATTCCACTCCTAGGTATTTACCCAAAGGACACAGAAACATCAATTCCAAAGAACACCTGCACCCCTATATTTATAGCAGCACTGTTTACAATAGCTAAGCTTTGGAAACAACCCAAATGCCCAAAAATAGATGACTGGATCAAGAAGATGTGGTACATATATACCATGGAATATTACTCAGCATTCAAAAAAGATAAACACATGCAATTTGCTGCAACATGGATGGCGCTGGAAGGGATCATGCTCAGCGAAATAAGCCAAAAAGAAAAAGAAAAATACCGGATGGTCTCACTCATAGCAGGAATCTAGAAAACTTAAATAATGGACCAGGAAAATGAATAACTATAAGAAAGTGAAAATCAAAATCAACAAAAAACTATGAACCAGAGACACTTTTAGGGGGGCGGGGGCGGGAGGGGAGGGATTGGGGTCAGAATGGGGGGCTGCAATTGTATGGGGAATATAACAATAAAATTTATAAAAAAAAAAAAATGTCATTCAAGTGCACAGCACTGATAATGCTGTCTGTTAACTATAGTTGAGGGGTGTCCTTGAGTGCTTGAATTTACCTCCTTATTAGCAACTTCTCCAAATTTCCATTCCCATGATGCAGTGTGCCTTCAGAGAAAGGTAACTGCAAGCCAGGGAGAAACAATGAGTGGAACTGGCTTTTGCTAACTGACATAAATACTTGCAGTCATCTAACAGGCCTGTTAGAGACATCCAAAGAAATTGTCTGAATGATAATCTAACTCATCGTCTACCTTCATGACACTGTGCCAAGGACCCCGCTGAGAGTTATCCTGCACACTTACTTGGAAATTCTGAGGCATGAATCATAGTAGCTTCTACATTGCTAACATGAGTACAGCAAAGCATAATTTCTGCAAATTGCAAGTGACACAGGAAGAGAAAGTTTTAAGTGTAGAAAAACATTTATAATTTTGATTGCAACTTAAAGAAGTCATTTCCCACCATTTCTCCGCATCCAGCTCTCCTGCCAGCAGAACTGGAAAGGTAAAGGTACTGAATCCTCTAGCCTGGCAGTGCTCTGTCATTCTCTGCTCCCCCTCCCTGGAATGTTCCAACCTGAGTCACCAGGTAAATTCTTATTCATTCTTCAAATGTCATCTCCCTTCCGAGTCTGACTCTGAGCCACCAGGCAGAGCATGTAGGGTGCCTGTCTCCACAGTGCTTAGCACAGCTGCAAGGCTCAATAAATCTTCCAGCGCCTGCCCTTCCTTCCACACCCCTGCCCTGCACTTGTGTATTTACACTCGCCACCTGGGGTGGTGGCTGCTTGTGCCTCATCTAAGAGACTGTGCCCTTCTAGGGTAGGCATTGCTTCTGTCATTTTATATTCCCTCTGTAAATGTTAATGAAGAAAGTATTTCATGCATTCATTCATTCATCTAAGCTGTTTGCTTTTTTCCCATTCAGCAATCTAATGTTCAATATCATAATTTTGGAGAGCAGGATTAATTTTCCAGGCCTGGGTCCTGTCCCACCTTTTTAAATGGCCCATTTAAATGGTTTGTGTCACTTTTTCTCAGAGCCCAGCCTACACACCATCTACATTCAAATCAGCTAAAGGCAGGTTCTCAAGCTCCATAACCTTCAACTAAAAATCCAATATTAGTGTAGCGCTATTTTTATTTCCCCTTTACCAAAATAATCCATGCCCCCACCATCATTCAGTGAGGGCAGAGTGATGAAAAGAAACAGTGATTGCATTTTAACAAGCTCTCCAGTGGTTCTCGCACACCCTAAAATTTGATAGCCTCTCTTTCTTTGGATGTTGCTAATGATTATTCTGTAATAGACAAAGCGTTTACCTTTCTTAAACAACAGCTGCCTGTGTTTGTCGTCGCTCTGGGCACCAGGATGGAGCTAGGCCCGATGCTAGACCAAGGGGACCGATGAGGCAGCTCTGTATTTACCATGAAGTCAGGGCTGCTGGAGAAGTAGCTGTAAGGATGGGTGATGCCTGATGACCAGTGACTAGAACTGAGGCCAGAAAGATCAATTTTGGTTCACCTGTAAAGACAGTCTTTGTTTTTGAACATTCTTCATCTTGGTATATCCAAAAATTTCTTGTTAATTTAGAAGGAAATTCCATAAATAGGAAAATTTGATGATTTTTTTTTTTAATGTGCCATGACTTGGGCTTTTCAAGAAGGACATCTTAGTTTAGCACTATTTTCACTTTTATTTTACCCAGATAATCCATACTTGCTACCTTTATTCAGTGGAGTTACACTGAAAAGAAAAGCAAATTCTTGGAAGATGGGTCATGAAAAGTTCTCATTTATGCTAATGAGGGAGAAGAAAAACTTGGCACATTTTGAAATACTCTGTCTGCTTTCTTTTGCTCTCCTAACTTTTTGTGGGACAAATGAATATAAAGGAAAAACCTAAGCAAAAAAAAAAAAAATCTTTAGAAACTTTGAGCATAATAAATGTTAAATCTTTGAGTTAGGAAAATTGAGTCTGCTGTTTCCTCTAAATGCTCTGCAAAATCGTTCATGGGGGATGCCAAAAAAAAAGAGAGAGAGAGAAAGATGAAATAGGAAAGTTACATTAAGGTCATTCACCATAGCTACCAAGTTTGAATCGGAAGCAAAAATCAGACTGTCAAGAATATTTGTATGAAAAGAGTTAGGGATTCGTCTGCCAGTGGAATGTGCAAATCTAATGTTTTAACTGGTTAATTGATAAAGTTTTCTAGAGATATTTGTGAGGAATCATTTATTTGCTCTTGGACTTTTAAAAAAAGAAAGGCATCTGGGTTAATAACAGTCCCTAGAAGACAGAGTCACTCAGAAATTGTGTGAAAAAATGTGAATGAGAATGATTGTTCATTGGTCAAATATTATAATTTTAAGAGCAGAGGCTTACACGTGGTGGGAGAATCAAAAGTCTAGTGCATATACCAAATAATTGGAAATCATTTCCACAAAAACATTTTATGACCAAGAAAATTATGTTGACAAAAACCAACTAAGTAATATGGAAATTTTAGAAAATATGGGATGTAATTTAAAAATTCAAATAGAATTCAACAGCATTTTACCTTTACTCATTTCAGAGTCAAAGATGGGTGAGTGATTATGCAGTGAAGAGAGAGCTTGAAAATTCAGGATAGGTCAGAAAAATTTAATCCATTCATTAGGTGAGCATCAGACTAGTCACTCAGCACATGCCCTGTGCTAGGCACTGTTCAAAATGCTGGATATAGCAGGGGAAACCTCATCCCTACGAAGTTATATTCTAATGGGGTAGACAATAGGCACATAAAGACAAAATACTTCAAATATCAGAAGATGCTATGTAGAAAACAAAATAACAATAACAACAAAAATGAAAATAGAAGAAAGCAAGCAACCAGACATGGGGTGTAGACAGTGTTTGCTAAAAGGATCAAATAAAGCCCCATGTCTGAGTTGACATTTGTGCAGTCATTGGGGAAGAAAGGAGTTCAGGTAAAAGGAACTATCAATAATCACAGCAAGAGGCAGTAATGAGGAAGGGGTGTTTGAGGACAGGGAGGCTAGGGTGGCTGGAGAATGGAGTCCAAAGATTTGAAAGTAACGTAACCAAAAAAAGCGCAACACTTGATTTTCTCAGGTTGCATTAGCCTTGTGCCATTGCTCTGAACGATGACAGGACGACCGCTGGGAGTGATTCTGGGGAACGTTGTTTTCCTCATTAAAAGTCACAGGCTCAGCTGGTATGGAATACATTTACCCTTTGCTGTTTCTCTATCTGGAATGCAGACATAGTGCCTGGAGCTAGTGCAGCCATTCTGCAGTCATGAGGACAAAAACCACATTCTAAGGAGAACGAAGCAGGAAGCCAAAAAGAGAAATTGGCTCCTTAATGACTTCGTTGAACAGCTATGCTAGCTCTGTGCTCCCAACCACTTGACTTCTTGTTAATGAAAGAAAAAAAAAATCAACTCTTACTTATTAAGGGTAAAAAGTGCTTCACATCTTTTGCTTGGTTTACTGTTACAGTGTGTAAACTATTATCGTTGGGCTCTTAAATCATGTAGCTGAAAATGCAAATAGTCAGAGGCCAGATCATGTAGTAAAGGTGTTTGCATTTCATCCTGGTGGTGGCAGGAAGCCTTTAAAAGGTTTTGAGTCAAAGAGCGATATTTACTTTACTTGTGACATTATCAATTTGGAAGATCTATAATCTAGTTTATAATCTAGCTTATTCTGTCTACTGTCTGTCTACCTTATTCTGTCTAGCTTATTCTGTCTGCTTATTCTGCCTATAATCTAGTTTATAATTTAGCTTATTCTGTCTGCTGTATGTAAATTAGGCAAGAGTGAGGCAAGATGCAAGCAGAGAATGGTGAGAAACCTATTGCAAGAGATGATGTTCCTTTCATTTGTTTTATAGCAAATATTTTGGTATAGTTAAACCCTCAAAAATTAAATATTGTAATAGTATTAGGTAAGCTATTTGACAAGTTCCTATGTGAGAATATAGGATTAAGAGATAGTTTTTGTAGCAAATATTTTAAGGACTTGTCAGCAGTTCAGGGATACTTGAGTATCTCCTTTTAGCTCACAGATGTTTAAATGACGAGAGTTAATTAGTGGTTATGTACTCCCTGATCTAGCTTATCCTCACCATTGTAAATCTCTCTCCACCTTGTTTTTTCTTCTTCTTCTTTTTTTTTTGTTTCTCTTGCTAGAGATCATTGAAACATTAGCCAGAGCTGCCAACCAAAGTAATTGAAGGCCACCTGCCTTAAGGGTCAGTGTAATAAAAAACTAGGGACTTAGAAAACTGATAAAATTTGGTTTCTTAACTCCCTGTGAATTGTTATTAGCTTGGGAAATAAAACGAAGACAAAAATAAAATAACGTATATTCATCTTGCAAATTAAGGATTAGAAAGTTGTATTTCCCTATGTATTTAAGTTGCAGAGGAAAACAATAATTTCTCAAGAGATAATATGCTCTTCATTTTAGTATTATAACTATAGGTTAAAAATATTTTTGTTAAAATGATATTGCATTTATAAATGCCTAATTATAAATATCTGGTTTCAAGAGTAAGGAAAAAGTGGTCTCATTGAAAAAAAAAATGTTGAAAATATAAATAAAATAATACAAATATATAGTGCCCTAAAGATGTCCTAAAAGTAGATGGTGGGTGTGTACACACGCTACACATTGTAGAAATCTAAAAAATAAATGACAACCCCAGAAAGAGTTTAATTATAATTGAAAACAGTAGTTTCAGTGTATACGAGGAGCCTTAACCAGTCCCTTCTAAAACCTACATGTAACAATCCAGAATTTTAAAGATGGCGAACTCTTGGATTCAAGTTTGTCCTGGTAGACTTTGAAGGGAGGGGGGTCATTCCTCATTTTTGCCCATGTCACCACTCAGACCAAGGTGGCTTGCTGAATGGATGAGGAAACAAGTACAGGGAGTCAGAAGGACTTGGCCACCTTCCAGGATGAGGTAGACGTGGAGCCTAAACTGGGTCCCTTTCCTCTGATTTTAGTCAAATATTTTTTATCTCTGTCCTTTAATCTTATGCTGTGACCTTTATCTGACTTAACTACATCAATTTATGGAATGTTTGTCTATTTTTTACACAAATTTATTTTTATTTCTATACATAAAATCTATAAAACCAGACTTCCACATAATTTTTATTTTACTTTTATGTGGTTTTGTCAGCCTTACATCATCTTCATTTTTAAAGCATCTGGGCTTATTCTTTTCTTTTTTTAATTCAGGCCCATGTTCTGTGGTTTTAGAAGGTTTTTGTTGGCCCTTTTGCCATAGGTGGATAACAAGTAATATTTAATTATTACTGGAAGCTGTAGATTTCTTCCACTGTCATGTGTTACATATTTATATAACTGAGTAACATTTCCAAACAAAATTGACACCTATGGTTTTTCCTTTTGCTTGAATTTTAAATGGAATCTCAATCATTGTCAGCTTGTCACATATGAGACAGATATTTTTATGAACCTCTGGAGGCTTTATATTACAATAAAGAAGATAATATTGATATATTCAAATTTTGTAAATTTATTTATTTTGCTCATGTTTATCTAATACATCCATAAATTTTATTTTGATTTGTTTTTGTTCTGAAAAACAATGTGATTTGGTTCATGTATTGAATGCTAGAATAGTAAGATGATTTGAACTTCAGTAAAATACTTTGCTTCTCATGTATTAAATGGAGTAATATGGTCTGAAATTAGGTAAGATTTAGTCAGCATATTAACAGGTTTTTGAATACTAGCTCAGTTTAATCTGTGGAAGTTCTGGAGTGATGGAGCAGTCATTCGGCTGGGTGAAGCTTCCATCCATTCTGGTTAGCCTCGGACAGCCCCAGTTAATACCTGTGTCTCAGCATAATTTTTAATAGCACTCCATTTCACTCTGAAAAGTGCCCTGGTTTGGATGACAAATTATACAGTCACCCAATTTATAGACAACATTTTTATCAACAACTAATGTAAAGTCAGGAGGCTATAAAATGTATTGGTAACTCAAGCCTAGGATAGGATAGCATAAAACATGCCAGAATTAAAATTACGGATGGGATCAAAAAGAAAAGAGAAAGTGTAATAGGGTTTAGTAGGAGGGTGGATTGTTTTCACACCCCCAGAGTAATTGCCTGGGTACTATATGAAGTTTAGCTTAAAAGCTGTTCATTTAAAAAAGACCTGGGGATTTTAATCAGTCATAGGGTTGCATGCTGTTTGCTACAGTGTATGTGGCTCATCACACAGCAAGGAAGGTAGTGGTTTGTGTTGGAACAGTGTCTAGACTTTCGTGCTCTTGAGCAGAACTGTCTGCAATGATGGAACATTCCATATCTGTGCTGTCCAGCATAGTAGTTACCAGCCCCATGTCGCAGCTACTGAGCACTAGAAGGGTGGCTAGTGAGGATGAGGAACTGAAGATGTAATTTTATTTAACTTTCATTAATGTGAGCTTTTAAAATTGAATAGCCACATGTGGTGAGTAGTTTCTATAGGACAGTGTAGGTCAAGATCAAGAGTGGTGGGCCTCCCCTGGTGGCGCAGCGGTTGAGTGCTGGGCTGCGAGGCTGCCCGCAGCCTCTGCAGCGCCGGTTTGTTCCCTGGCTGCTGGTGAGGGTCCCACACACACACAAAAAAAGATCAAAAGTGGTCTCAGTGGGGGTTGGGGCTGACCACTTGGGGAGTGGTGGTTGAAGGACTTTTAATAGATTATATGCATCGGAGGGACCAAATGTTCAAAGTACTGTGGTTGGCACTCTAGGGCACTGAAAGGTGGGACTGCTGATGCAGTTGCAGATCTTATAATGTCCAGGAGAAACCAACAGAACACAAGTAGATAAATCGTTAGTGCCAGTGTTACAATATAAAGTCCATTTTCTGGGACTCTAGGAAGGAGGAAGTAAATACCAACCTATGGATTTGAGGTTTTGTAGAAGAGGTGGTTCTTGAAGAGGTGTCAGCTTTAGAGAGAGAAAGATGAGCATGCAGAAAGGTCCAGGCTGAGAAGTATCAGGACAGAGAGAAGGAAGTGTCCTGGTGGATGTCGTGCAAAAGGGAACACGCCGGGAGAGAGGCGTGCTTGGAAGCTAATGCCACTCTATAACTTTGGCTTTGGGGGCTCTCCCTGGTGGTCTAGGGTTTAAGTCTCAGCACTATCACCACCATGGCCCGAGTTCAATCCCCAGCCAGGGAGCTACCCACATGGTGCACAGACCTCTCCTGTCTCGCCCACTGCTTCCCTCAGCAGTGTATTTCAGTAGATCCACCTGTTCTGCTCCCCACTCTGTCTCTAATGAATCCTCTCATCCCTTCCCCGCACCTCTGCCTTAAACCCCAGTTCATCTATGCAAAAATAAATTTAAAAAATATAAATAAAAACCTTTGGCTTTGTTCTGTAGGCAAGTGAATGCTTGTAAACTGGAAATGGATGGAGCAGACACCACATTGGGAGCACACCCTGGGCATGTAGCCATGGAGCAGAGATCATGGGTTGCAGATGAAGTTGACTCCAGTGGAGGATGACTACCCTACCCTGCCACCTTTCTGTAAGTACTGGAAGAACTTTTAGAGCAAAAAGGATAAGGATTATTCTGTGTAGCAGTAAAGGACCAAAATAGGGTGGCAAATGCATGGAAGCAGATTTTGGATCAATAAAATGAGTAAATTTCTGGTAATGAGAGCATCTGTGAGTAGAACAGACACTTAGGAAAATGATTAAGCCCTTGGCTACCCAAGGATTTGTGCTGGGCTATTATAGGGAAGAATCCAGCTGGTTTCCAGATTTTGCGATTTCAAGGATTAGTCAAAACAGAGAAAGGGAGGAGTGTGAGTTGCTAACTTTTAATTTTGCCAAGTTAGAATATTAAACATCCCCTTCAACCTTATCTTCTAGTATAATCACCATTTAAAATGAGACAGGGTGTTGTAACAATACCTTCCCACAAAACAGGAAGGACATAATTTTAAAAGAATTACCCTTTCTCAAGAAAAGAGAGTGGTCACCCTGATTTCACCCTCACATCCCTCCCTCTTGCCACATTCACTCACACCCCCATATGTGTGCTGTGCTTCTCTGAGAACTACTTGTCCTCCTTCTTATCTGTAGCCCAGCCAATGCTAATAAGCAATACTATTTAAGGGGAAATAATAACTAGTATTTGTTTAACTTTATCGGTAAAGTTAAAGTAGGTAGGTAGCTAAGGTGCTCCAGCAGCTAAGGTAGTTATTATTTCTTTCATTTCGATGCTGAAAGTGTCATTGTTGAAACAGTATCATGATAAGCTCCCAGGAATCTGACAGAAGTTACAGAAGTGGGTCCGGGTCCAGATGATGTAATAACTAGTACAAGTGTCATTTATAAGCCTCCAGAAATAGAAAAAAAGAGAAATACCAGCCACAAATAGTTATCATCAAGAGCAAAACTCCCCATTTCTTTATTATCATAAATCGTGCAGCTTCATTGATGCATATTTTATCACAGAACTCTTGCCATATGTGATCTGAAGTTTCTGAGCACATCCCCAGGGACAACAGTCACTGATATAGATAATCAAGGATTCCTTTTATGTCCCTCTGAACACTGACACTGCTCAGATTGAAATTAGCATCTTTTACAATGAAATGCCAGTTACTGCCACAAACAGACATGACAGCTGGGGAGAACCCTGTTTACCCAGTTATTCTTTGCATCTTTGGTTCATTATTGTTTATTAAGATGTGTACTACAAATTCCTGAATGAAGAGACATTGCGTTGAGTGTCTGTGTGAGCTGTCTTTGAATAGAGGCAAAGAGAAGCTGATCTCGTGCTCTCAAATGGGTGAGGAGTGATGAAGGTCAAAGATGAAAAAAATCATTCTAATAAGGCATCTGCTTGACACTATCATTGTTCATTCTCTCAAAGCATGTCTTTCTGATATGGCTTTCACTCTCTCTCCTAGTCTGAAACGTAACTTTCCACTGTAGAACCATTTTGAGAGGAGCTTTATAACCTGCACTCGACAAGCGTTGAGTAATTACTCGTGAAGATGCTTCTACTTGGTACTTCAAGACATAGGTAGTCATGGCATCAATCATGTGACACAGGAAACAGGAGTGTGTTTTAAGGAAAGATGGCAAATTATGTGGCCAGAGTCACACAGCGTGTCCGTAGATTTAGACATTCCAAACCCACTGCTTTTTAAACTGCCCCTGCCACCTCAAATCATTTTTAAAATTCAATCTTGCAGGTTTTTTTTTTTTTTAATTGGCGAGAGGTAGTCGAAGCTGAGCACATATTCCCTATCTACTTTTTCTGATGTTTGAAGTTACCATTTATTGTGTGTTCCCTATGGGTCAGGGCAAGTGCAGAATATTTGTATAGACAATAAAATGTGATGCTTTTAAGATCAACATCATTACTCCCAGTTTTGATATGAGTGAACTTTCTTAGAGAGATGAAGTAAGTTGAGTAGGAATGTAAGTTACTTGCTCAGGGAGAGTCAGGAACACCGATTTAATACCAACCAAATTCTGGAAGCTGTTGATTAAAACCTCAACTAATGTTGTGGGCGCTAATCCTTGGCAGGGAGAGCGGTGCTCAATTCCACAGAAAGCCATCGGTTCTGTCCAGAACCCATGGATCCAGTGTGTGATCCTGGGACCAGGGCGACACCTGTACTCAGATTCTCTGATTCCTGAGACAGTGCACTTGGTTGTGTTGTGTCTCTTGAGATTTGCTAAGGAGTTTGCAAATTCCATCTTGTAGCTAAAGTGGATTTGCTGACAATCATTTGGTGTTCTCCCACCCCCGTTGTCCATCCCCAGTGACACCAAAGCAGGTGAGTTCACCTGAGCACCAAGATGCTTTCTGCTAAATTAGAAAAGGTTGTGCTGTGTCAGAGACTGGCCAGGTGAAGGGATCCTGCTTCCCCTTCCTGGGCACACAGGAAAAGTACATTTGCCAGTTTCCTTGGATGTTAGTGTGGGGCCATGTGGCAGGGTCTGGTAGAAGTGATACTCGCCATTACATTACTAAGAAACATTCTGAAAGATCTTCCGCACTTTCTGTCTTTGTTCCTCTGCTGACTTCCAGCACAGCTTTCTGCCCTTAGGGGAGGTAGAGCCACATGAAGGAAGCAGCTTGAATTTCTGAGTCAGTGCTGAGAGGAAATACACCCAGAAGGACCACCTGACATGATGTGGAACTGTGATGTGAGCAAAAAACAGGCTACCTGGTGTTTTGTTATAGCAGCCGGCAGACACTATACTATTTACAGTAATGACCGTGAGCCCTCATAATGCACTCTTTTGCTTTACATCACATAACAAGCTTCTGTTGTTTCTCTGGGTTAAGGGAGAAAGAAGGCTTGCTTGGTTTCACCCTCCATCTGCATAATGATCTTGACATAGCAACTCTAGACCCTTGGGAGTTCAGGCCTAGGACCAAGCAGTGAGTCACAGAAGTATAGTCTTGTCAGAAATGGGACTGTCCTGCTAGGGAATGGAGACTTGGAGACCAGAAACAATTTCATGCTAGATGTTTAACAAAAATGTTAAGGGCCAGAACATAAAGCAGTAGAATAGAGAAAAGCCTAGATACTTTGGGTGTTTCTAGAGAATAGGCAGCAACAGACATAGCAAAACATGAAATGCAGTGGCCACCTAAGCAGTACAGAGAGACTTTGGCAGGTGGAGAGTGGGGGGGGGCATTGTATTATACCGGGGCATTGTATTATACAATACAGTACAACACTGTATTGTACTGGCAAGAACAGTGGCACCAGGTCCAAGAATTCAGTCTCAGGTTCCTCAACTACTGGGAAATTCACTTAAACCAGTGGATTCAGCATGCAGTGATTCCCTAGGGCTTAACTCAATCTAAACGTGACAAATACATTATCTAATAAGTTTTATTGGTTGAAATATCAGTGTTGTGGACTGAATGTTCCCTCAAATTCACACAGTAAATTCCTATGCTCTAATGTGACTGTATTTGGAGTAAGGAAGTAATTAAGGTAAAATGAGGCCATAATCTGGTAGGTTTAGTGGCTTTAGAAGAAGAGAAAGAGATACCAGTGTGTATCTGCTCTCCTCAGTCTCTCTCTCTTCCCCCCTCTCTCTCTCTCGCTCTCTTTTTCTCTGTGCCTGCTAAATAAAAATGGCCATCTGGACCCCAAGGAGACAGCTCTCATGAGACTTTGCTTTTGGATTGCTTGCCACACCTGACTAGATCACTCACGAGAGCTCCCCACACGTTGCTTTGAGACTTCAGTCTCTAGAACTGAGAGCATATAAATTTCTGATGTTTCTGCCACCCGCTCTGTGTTGTTTTGTTTGGGCAGCTGGAACAGACTATCCCACCTTTGCCCTCACTCACTAGTCATCCATTTAAACCTTCAGCTCATGTTGGTTTGTGGAAATGAAACCAAATTACACTGTGGCAAGCTGCTATGTGAGATTGATCAAAACAGCCCACTCTGATATTGTTTACCTTTCTTTTCTTTTATCACATGCATGTGGCCATTTAGGAGTTTGGATAGCACTCGGGCCTAATTTGGGATGTTGCTGCAGTTGCTTTTTTCGTCTTGGTTTGTAGAGATATGGCTTGAATGAATATGTTCCAATTCTCCCTGCAGAACCTGTAGGTGCCGAATCTGTAGATAAACCACGGAACAATAATTGTCACTGTACTGTGCAGGAGTGAATCTTTAAAAAGCGCCCGCTAACAACAGTGAAAAGGGCATGCTTCCTTACACGGCAAAAACAGTCTGGAGTCACTATGGACTCTGTAGGAGACATTCATTAACAACTCAGCCTCCTTCGAAATGAGCCTATTTCCTGAAGGTCTCATATTCATACATCTCAACTGGGAAGACATATTCAGAGAACCACTGTGTTTTAGGTTCAATTTGTAAATGATGACTGCAGACTGCTAATGCTTCATGAGTTTCTCAGGGAAAAGTACTGATCTCCAGAACCAGGGTCCCTGTGCATTTTGGACTTGGGTTGGATTTGCTGGGAGGAAGCAGATGGTGAAAACTGAACAGAGATTTTTTAGCCAGGAGGGCATAGACATTTGCCAAAATGGCACCTGGTGCTGGAATTCAGAGACGGGAACCCTGGTTAGTTGTTCTGGTAATTCTGACATTTCTCACAGCCACTCCCAGAGTCTTTAGTCTTCCACCCTTACAGCACAGCCCACATGCAGTCTAAAAATACATTTACCTTCCCCAACATGCCACAAAGCTACTCCTAGACTCGAAGGAATAAACATAGAATGTAGCTCCGCAAATTTTTAAAAAGCTGAACATGTGTTCTCTTTTGCACACGTTTCTGTTTTTCTGGTCCCTTCCATTGCCCTTCCTCACTTTCCTTTCCTTCTGTCTCTGCTCTCATTGCACTCCGGCCCCTTGCTTCTCACCTTCAAGCCCCTCCGTTCCTAAAATGGCAATAACACTGTGGAGCTCATCATCCTGTGACTGTGCACATCAGCCGCGGAGCTGACAATTGTGCAGATGCACAGCATTCCTGGTATCAAGCCAGCACAGAGGGATTTTCAGGGGTGTCATAAAACACCAGGCCGTTGGTTTCCATGCACCCCCACATTTAGGATGAGGGGGGAAATCTGCACCACAGAAAAGGCGCACACCCAGGCTCTGCTTTGAGGGTGTTAAGACTGAACTGGGGGGAGAAAGAGAATATCCAACTGAGACAACCACCATGGCTGGCGAAGACACCATCAAGCAAGGGGCACGGACAGAAGTGAGGTTGGGGAGAACACCAGAGCGTTCAGGGCTGGGCAGAGAAATCCATGGCTGATTGTTTGAGGTCTCAACCAAGGAGAAAAGTTTTGAACCCTCTTTGGGGAAGAATGAGTCAGAGACAGTTCTCAAGAGATGTGGTTTCCTCAAGAAATGGGAATGAAACGAGCTAGGCTGTAACAGAAACAGTTCTTAAGAGTGGAAGAGCAAAGAAAGGGGCATTTTTTTTTTTGGCATGGAAAGTCCATATTTTCAATTCAAAATGTGTGTTGAGATCTAACGCATTTCAGTGGACCAAAGAAATGCAGTATGAAATCCCTGTAGCCGGGAGAAGGGCTATTGGCAGTTGACTCTGAAAACTTGAGACAGCGCATGGGGAACTATTTTGCAAAGGCAAGGAAGGCTCTGTACACCCAGGAGGTATCTTTTTTGCTGTAGTCATCAACTAATGAAACTATATTTGGGTTCTTTAATTGCCTAGAATCCTGGAGGAAGGACAACTGATAATAATTGGCAAAAATACATCATGAGTTTTAAGAAAACATTAGCAACATGTCCATCTGAAAAGGAAGAAGAGTATTTATGAATTTCTCAGTCCTTACAAAGCTACATAGGAAGTTTTTGCTCCTGTTATATTGGGAAAACTTTAGATGAACCTATAGGGAGACCATGTGAGAGAGGATAGAGCAGAGATAAAACATAATTTGGGCTGCAAGGAAAATCATTATTTCACGTTAATTGACAGCATCGCATCTCCTTAATTATAGTTTTGTTGACAGCCATTCGCTTTATATGCATAGAATCCTTTGGAAACAATTCATATTCCAACTTGGCTTTATAACAGAAAAATGTTTCACAGAGATGGTGATTTTGCTTTTGTGCTTGTGTTTTGTGATAGGCTTGGGGTTGTGTTACTGGGGGAAAACACTGCTGGGTTAACCCTCTCCACACTTCCTCCCCTGTCTTGCCCTTCAGCCCACACATCTATAAAATCACAGAAACTCTAAGGGAACAGAAAGCAAAAACGAGAATATAATGATGAATCATCATGTTACCTGGTGTCCCTAGTAGAAAGCAGCCCCAGCTCTGGTCTGGAGCCTGCAGCCCACCAGCACCCAGGAAAAATGTGGACGAGCTAAGCTTGGCAGGTAGTGGGGAGAACAAGAGACAGTTCCAAGCCTGCATTTGGGCTTCACTTATAAAACATCCATATCTTTTTTTAAAAAACTGAATTCCTAGATCCCTGGGCTTACCTGTGCTCAAGTTCATGGCCTAAACTAGTTCCCTAGGCAAATATAGATGATTTTGGATCATTTTCAATTTCACGTAATTCTGACCTCTTCTGTTCTTCTAATTAGTGTTGATAATGATCATGGAATTAAACTATGTGATTAACCTCTTACCTGCCTAGATTTCCTTTTTTAACTGAGCCTCAGAGAGAAATGTGTGTGTCAAACTTGCATTTTACTTTAGTATTTTTGTGTTCCTTGAGAAATTCTACTTATACTCATAAATAAAGAATACTTGTCAGAAGCTATGCTTTTCAATTTTTTAAAAAACAATTTTTTTCTGGGCTCCTTCCATAAATTGTTTATTCTTCAATATGGCTGTGACTTTTCAATGCAGTTACTTATTTTTGATGCCTTCAATTTGGCTTAAATATTTCTTTTACCCAGAGCCAAATGTGAAAGGTTTCTTTATCTCAGAGATGCAAGAGCTTTCTTTGGTATCTCCTATAGACCATCCTGTGGGGTTAGGGTGGGGGAGGGAAGGTTAACAGATCTCTTTAAGTTAAAGAAGCTATAAATCATAACAGAAAGAACTTCTAATAATCATGTGGTTCTTCTCTATCCTTAAGATGATTTAGATCATGCCTTAGTGGTCATTCTTTTTCTCCCCTATACATCACTTATTCCTGCCCCAGTTGCTCAGATCCCTTAGCCAAGGACTTCTAAAGGCATCATGCCTTGAGGTCAGTTATACTTTTCAGAACAATGAATGAGATTAGAGATTGAATCAGTGGCTTTTGACATTGATTCAAGGAGCTGGGAAGTGCAGGGTAGAGGTGCTGGAAGCTGCCCTTCTCTGGAACATTCCTCAATATGCATAGGATATTTTTTTCTCGAGTCAGTTCCTATTTATCTATTTGAATCCCCCAAGTAACCTCTCTGATCCTACATTCTGGGTAGCTTATATATTGTCAAAAACTCGCTTTCATGGTTTCACAGTCTATTCCATGTTCTTCCAGTTGTAGTGATGTTCATTTAAGAGCCGTCTTCGTCCTTGATATAGAGTATTTCCCACCATGAAACACATAGAGGACACTCTTTTTATATGGATTTCCCCCAACAGAATAATGTAAAAACCTAGGGGGACATCCGTGAATAAGACATCAGTGTGCTAATCTCCATTTCACTTCACAAAGTCATATAAACATTCTTCACGCCAATATCTGACATGGTGGAATGGCACCCCGATGGGTAAACTCTATGGTAAGAGCCTTAGCCTCTTATTTCAGGTGTGTACCTGGGAAGACTTTGCGTGTACAGCCCAAGGCTTCTCCTTTAACAGCAGATGACCCCAATCATGGACACATGAAGAGCAGACTTTTCCTCGGCCATGCAAACCACAGAGTCCAGAAAAACAGCTGCCCTCCACGTAGCTGCCAAGATGCCATTTTAAGTTTTATGATAAGTCTGGACCCCCTGTTACAACTGCCTATATGCTTTTCAAGAATGAGAAATGCAGGAACAACTCATCCCTAAGTTGTCCTCAGCCAATGCTGACCCATGTTTTAAGACTAGCGCTGATGACTGTCTGGAATGGTGGCAGCGGGAAGCAGCACAGCTGAAGAATAGGATGCCACTCGATTTCCTTTATAAAGCTGAAGTTCTTTTCAAAAATATCAGTTTCAGAGAGGCTGACTCATGTGCTCTCTAGCTTAGAGCTTTTCAGTGTCATTTGGGCACTAAAACAATAAAGGCAGAAAAAGTCGTTTTAGAAGTCGGATTGGTTTTATGAAATATCCAACAAGCTAATCATAAGATAGAAGATAATCCAACAAGATACTCATGATCAGAAGAGAGCGCACTCTCTAATGATGTTATTATCTAAAAAAAAAACTTGACCATTCCAATTTCTTGCATTTGTGGAAATGAAAGTTATCCATCTTATTTTCACACTAGCACTTTCAAGCCTGGAGGCCTGGGTTCTGATTCTCTAATTTACAGAACAGTGTCTGAAATGCCATTACCAATCTTTCTTCTATAGACATTTTTAAAAAACCCTAAAAGCCTTATCCTGCTCATTTGCTTAAAGTTGACTCATAGCAATTTGCACTCTTTGAAGGGAACAACATCGTGGATAATAGAAAACAGCAAATAATTTTTAAATTGAATTCTTTTAGCCTTTGGAAGATGGTTTAGGTATTTGCATTTAAATAGCCATATGTCTCAAACTTTAGAAATTGCCAACATTTCAAACAAAATAGTGCATCCTACTGAAGGGATGAGGTGATGTACTGTCATCGTTATGAAACAGACATAACTTTGGATTGAATCAGGTGCAAGTAGTAGGGCTGGGATTACTAGCTGTGTGATGTGGGCCAGGATACTTAGCATCTCTGTGACTCAGTTTCCTTAGTTATAAGATGGCTCCCAGTTCCTACTTCATGGGAGCATGCTAGGGACATGTCTTACACAGTGTTTGGCACAAGGGAGTAATTCTTATTTTATATGTCATATTGTAAGATTTTCCTGCTTATTCTATTTATTTCTATGATTCTGAATATGTGAATTGGAGAAAACACAGATCTTTCTTTTATGAACAGAATTACACAGAACAGTTTAAATGGTCAATAACAGTTGATAAGGATAAGTTCATGTACAGTGAGGGCTAGGAAACACTCAGGCATCTCCTGCACATTCCTTCAGCTGATGTTTGGGTTCAGACTCCTGTAGGCCTGTCATCTGCATGTCCTCTGATAACTGAGAGTTCACTGTGCCCCCAGAACCCTGCTCCATGTGGGACAATCCATCATCAGGAAGCCACCATTATTCTGAAGTAAAATGGGCTTCTCTGTAGTCTCCCTTCAGGAGCCCTGGTTCTGTTCTCCATGGAAATGCAGAATACATTTAATTTGTATTTCACATGAGGCTAATCCAGATATTTGAACATGGCTATTATTGTTCTCCTAAGTATTTTCTATGTCAGATCGGCCATTTTGAAGATCATCAACCATTTCTGTCCTCTGAAAGGCATGTGGTTGGGCTGTGGAGTAGCTATTTCTTCTTTAATTTTTCTTTAATTCAAATAGGTATGGAGTAATGAGTGGAGCAATGAGGATAGCTCAGGTGGCTATCAATAGGCCTGAGTTTGAGTCCCAGCTCTGCCTTTTTTTATCTGAGAGAGACCTTGGGCATGCTGCTCAACCTCGTGTTAAATTTCATCCTGTTAGAGTCAGCCTATTCTACCAGCAATTTTGATTCTATTCCTTCACTAAATGGATTATTTATCCCTTTTGGTTTCATTCATTTTATAAATATGATCATCAAACTGTCATGTGCACATCCATGTCACTAACACAAATTGTAATATGTTTCATGTTCAAACAGAAGCCTATTAAGAGAGCATTGAAAACCTGTCCTAGGCAAACCATGCTTTGATCCATTCATGAAGGAAGCAGTTGTGAGCCCTCACAGTTCAAGGCACAGTGTTTGTTTCAGGGCATGTGAAGATGAGAAGAGAGTTTTCAACCCTGTCTAGGTGTAGAGGAGTATCTACTAATAGACTTTTGGGGACATTAAGCCTTTGGGCTTAAATTTTTTCCCCAACCAGTGTGCCAATCTTTGTTGATCCAAAGATGTAATCCTAGCAATCTCTTGATCACCCAATTTGAGTCCCAAAGGAAATGAGTTTAATAGAAAAGACCTGATATTAATGAAGGTGTGTTGGCATATAATGCCACTAGTGAAGGCATATTCATTTTTTTCTTCCAAACTTTTGTCTACTATTTTTCACAAATCATATAAAATGTGGCTAACACAACTACAAGAATTATCTATATTACTATTTGAAAAATATATGACCTAATCTTAAATTGAACATGGGTCCTCTGATCAGCAATGCATGGCAGTGGTTCTGCATCAGGGGTAATTTTGCTTGCCAGGGGGCATGTGGCAATGTCTGGAGATATTCTTGGCTGTCACAATGGGAAGGATTCTACTGGCCTCTAATGGGTAGAGGCTGAGGCTGTGACTGAACATCCTACAATGCACAGGACAGCTTCCCTCTCCCCCATCCAATAAAGAAGTAAGAATTATCTGGCCCCAAATGTCAGAAGTGCAGAGGTTAGGAAGCCCTGCCCTGGGGATGCAGTATCATGGCATAGTAAGGACTACAGACCTGAGAGTGGAGGTACTCGATTTGAAATCTGCCTTCAGTGACCACTTAACCATGTGCCTCAGTTACTGCATCTGCAAAATGGCCATGATAAAAATCCTTGGCTTCACAAGGAGGACTAATGAGGGAATGCATGTGAACCACTTAGCACAGCGGCTGGCATAGAGCCAAGGGCTAAACAAATGGTGGTTATCTTTATTGCTCTCTCTGCTTTCACCCTGAATGCTCCCCGTTTTAATCGGCATCAAGTGAACCATATAGATGTAGCCAAAGAGATGGATAGCACTTCCATATCATGAAGAAATCTGTTGTTTTTCTGTGTTTTAAAGAAACAACCCTCAGCAATTTGATCTCACAATGTTTGCCAGCCCTGTGAATGGGATGATAGCCTGTGTGCTTAGCTGCCTGAAGTATTCCACTGAGCTGCTGAACTGCCAAATGGATTAATTTTTTAATGACTACTCAAGGATTTTATTTTCAAATATAAGTATGCCTCACATTTTTAGACTGACATAAATGTTCCCACTATTCTGGAGATGAGAGCACAGGCTAAGGATAAAGGTAGATGCAGCTATAATCCTTGAGAACCGGCATGGTAATGAAGATGTCCTTTGATTGCTAGACACTATTTGCTTTAAATACAATTTGTAGTGATATTAATCATAGCATAAAAATGTCTTTTAATATTTATTTATAAGATGAGCATCCTTGGGAGTGCTTGCCAGTTTGTGCAAAGTGTGGGCACAGATTTAGATTCTTATTTAATATCCAAAAAAAGCTTACAAGACACATGCTCTCAAGTGTGGCTTCTTTTTTCAATGATGTGATGACGGTGCCTTTGCAAATTCATACTCCAGATGAGGCCTCGGATGCAGGGATCCAAGGGATTTGAAAGGATGGCTATTGGAACTTGAATTGTTTCTTGCTTTAGGAACTAAAGATAAGAGGATCTTTGGGCCTGTGTGACTAGACACAGAGACCACTGCACTGTCCAGGGGTCGACCCCAACCTTAATAGGTGGCAGGTAGGTGATGCTGCCCATCATACAGGTCTTTTCAAAACATTTACAGAGAAGATCTAAGATGAAAAAACTGTTGACTTCATCTGTTTTGATACTCTTATCTCAGTGCTAATAATCTTTCCAATTAAAAGGCATGAATTTGGTTGCCTTTCAAAATGACTTCTAAATGAAATTCCTTCAGCCAATTTCTAATTAAACTGCTAAATGAAATTACTTCTGTTGCTTTTAAAAAAGATGGTACATTCATTGATTATTCATCATGGGTACAAATTAGTCTCATATTAGGTCTCTTAAGGGGCTCAAAGACATTGACTTCATAAAATGAGACAAAGTGATAATGAGTATAATATAAAATGTACATTATTCCTACAGATAAATACTATGTGTAATTGCTCTAACCACACGTATTTATAAAATCATCTAAAATACTTATGATCAGGTGCACAGATAAAATGTCTATCCAATCACTTACATCACTTACTATTTAATAAGTTGTATTTTAATTCACTGGTAGAAAGTGAAATCAAAGTTTGGTCCAGTCCAGAGGTATCAGCTACAGAACAAGAAAGCTGCACAGCACATCTTTCCAAGCTATTTTGACCACAACCTTTAATCTTAGTAAACAACTCTCTCTGGGAACAAGGGCTAATTGAATCTTCATGCTAATTCTATCTCAGTTTTCTCTTGACTATGAGCTCCCGACGATGCCAACATTTTACACTGTATACTATTCTCTAGGAAAGCACTAAGACCACATTAGTGGTCTTCGTTGTTCATTCAACAAAGGTCAGACTTGAACACAAAAACAACCAGGCTAATTGATTTACCCACAGATAATTTAGTTCCTTATGAGCACCTGTTTTGGTGAAGGGTTCATGTAGCTTGTTTGAGTTATAAATCAGGTAGAGGAGCAGGTAAGTGTAAGTGTCCACAGTGATTTTAGTGTGAGGCATTAAGGGTTAGGGACCTGTGCTTCTCCTCAGTGTTGAAGTAGCCCAGTCAGGCTTGGCCATGGGCTGTGTGTCCAGCAGATTTCTATGACAACCAGATGTAGTCATTGCTGTGGCATGAAATTATTATTTTATTAATTACCCCTTAATTAGTTGATACAGCAGAGAACATGCAGTCATTGAGTCATAATTGGTCTGACTAATACTCAGTACTTAAAGGATGGCATCTGTGCGACGACTTGTGAATAATAACCATTTGGTCAAGTGCCATCTTTATTAGGAGGTGATGATGTGCATTTTAACAATGTATATGTGTATATGCATAAACACATTCAATATTTAGGTAAAACTCAATAAAAGTGAAAGCCTCTGATGTTTTTCTACTTTCCTACCTCCCTCATGCCCACACCGGAATTTGCTACTAATTATTACTACTGGTCACCGAATATCTTGTAAGCATAAAGAATTAAAGCTAACAGGGACCACTTGGGTAACTGATTTAAACTACAAGCTCATCTAGCTTGGAAATTCCATTAATTCAATTTTCTTTTTTTATTAAATTATTTATTTTTTTTAAATTTTAGTTTTTTAATTTTTGCATAGGGCTGGGGTGTAGCCAGAGGTGCAGGGGGTGAGAGGATTCACCAGAAACAGAGTGGGAAGCAGAACAGGCAGATGTACTGAAATACACTGCTGAGGGGAGCAGCGGGTGAGGCAGGAGAGGTCTGCTGTGCCCTATGTGGGTCAGCTGCCTGGCCGGGGATCGAACTCAGGCCATGGCGGTGACAGCACTGAGACTTAACCACTAGGCCTCTTGGGAGGCCCAGTTTTATTTTTCTTATAAAAATCTAATCAACACATATCTACTGAGATCTACTATGTGTCAGTGCCAGCTAGAAGCGATAGAACTTTAAGGGAGCACCTCTTCTTTACAAGGTATCTCTTTACTTTTAACCGATTATGGCGTTAGTTAGAAGAGGCTTTAAACTCTTTTTTATGGTTACCAGTTTGTTAGAAAAGGATGTTATAAAGGATTCAAATGACCAGCTAGGAGGGAGATATGTGTAGGGCAATATGTGGGGGAAGGGACAAGAGTTTCCACGCCTCTCAAGCACTGTCAGACTAACCTTATAAATAGCAAGGATACTCCAGTTCCAGGGATCCCAGTGCATGGACTTTGACATTTGTGCTTTGCTTGGTGTTTGACATGATCCAACTTTACTGCTCTGCAGTAAGACGTGAGTAGGACTGTTAAAACTTTACGTTGCATATTTTTAAAAGCTCTAACATTCTATGACTTCCCTTACTTTATTATTGTAGTTATTCACTGATGTATTTCCATAGTACGTGTTCTCTCCTTTATGATTCCTTAAACTTAAAAAAAAATTACATCTACCTTGAGGGGGATTGGACCATTTTTATTTTAGATTGCACTTGAGTCATGTGTTGAGTTGAATATTCTTAGGGTTCTAAAATTAAGTTAATCCATATGTAATTAGAAACTTTCTTAACTAGACGGTCCTGGTTAGTGGGAGATTGGCAGTTTATTCTGAAAAACTTTTTAGCAAGCCATGAATAGCAAGTAAATGAGAAAAGGGCTAAGTTTCTCTTTAAAATGGGTTGTTGCCATAATTTGTGTGGCAATATGATTTTTCTATTTTTAATTGCTATAGACAGTACATTTACTAAAGTAGAATCTTGTCTTCTGAAAGCTAGATAGTTCCATAATTTGGTGCCACTTACCCTTTTTAAATACTTCAGTGAGTAGCCTGCCTTCGTAATCCCTTTTAATTCATGACAGATAAAAGAAGCTAAAGGTTAGTAAAGATAGTTTGGTACTTCTTCAACAAATTGAGGCAAAATGAATATCTTGGAAAAACTAAGCATTTCTCTTTATGAGGCTTTATGACCTTATGTAATTTATTATGCTTTCTTTATAATAGAGTGCTTTTATTCCCAGAACAATTATACTTAACACTGACACTTAAAGATGTCTCTTCTTTAATTCAAATAGAGAGACTGTTGCTCCATATTCCAGGTCAATATCAGAATTCAGGGAGGGTTTGGACCTAATGAACACATGGTTCTCCCCCCTACCCCCTACCAGACACCATGTACATAATGCTCCCCACAGGCCCTTATGCACCCCTTCATTTGCATAAGTCATTTCAGAGAGAATTTATGGCAGTACCATCTATTAGTAAATGACAGAAAGGCACAGTCTCCTGCCTATAATAACTTTAGATGCTCAGCTGCTTTCAAACCACCTTTATCACTTAAAAGACATTTTCGTTTGTCTTCAGGTAAGTATGAAAATCCAGAGGAGGCTATTTCTTCTATTAATGTAAAAGATTCATCACCAGGCAGTTTGTTTCACAATGGAAAATATTTAAGTGTCAATAAATGGAATATTTACTTCTTAAACCTTATATGGCAGTGAATAAAGGATTGGAGAGCCACAGAAATCTGCTGGCATTTGCATCTGTTTTGATTGAACTGACTCTGAGGTTTATACCTAAATTAAATATTAGCTAATACCAGGATCACCTAATGTATTCATTCCTGCTATAGTTTCCCGGGCTGTTTGAGAAGATGAGAAATGTTCTCTCTGTGCAGAGTAGAACCTGGTTGTTTGGGGGTGGGGGCTGGGAGAGGGAAGACAAGGGGGCATAGCAGCGATGGGTCTTAGCTCTCCTATGCACCCAGTGTTCCAGGGATAATAATATGCTTCACAAAAAACCCAAAACTAACCAGGATCTCCAAAGTCTCATGAAAATGAAACAAGTGAAGATAAAAGTGACGTGTTACTTTTCTTTTTCTCCTTGGCTCTTATTTTCGCTGCTCTGCACCACCAGATCAGAATGAACAATTAACTGTCTAATTATTCTGGTCACACCAGCCCACAATGAAATCTTTATTCCGTGTTTACAGCAATCTTTGGCAGAGGCTGTCTTGCTGTTTCTAAACTAAGAAGAACTGCCCTTTGGCGCCTCTCGGCATCAGCTGCCTTGGTTTCAGCTTTGGATGCCAATAATCAGACTTCTTTTTCTTCCCAAGTGGACACTTTTTTTTAGGGTGAAAAGACCTATTCTCATCACCCCCCCATATATTCTGGCTGATTTATGTTCTAGCTCCTGCAGCTCTTCCTTCCGTATCTCTTTACATTTTTCCTCTCTCCATAGAACACCACCAGGCAAAACCCCATTTTAAGTCCAAAATTGTAAAAAATGCTTCACCAAACAGTGCTCACCACTATGAGGGAGGGAAAAAATACAGCTACTGGTTTATGGGTAGAGGGAAGTCAAGGAAATCCCTCCTGCTTTTCTAAACTGCTCATTTTCTAGCTCAAAAGGCATTCAATAACTTCTCCACCAGGGGAAAACATATCCACTTTTCAGTGGCTCTCTTGATTACTTCCAACTATTTACTTAAATTCGCCAACAGCTGCATGTCTTTGAGAAGCTTCAGAACTTGGGGAATATTTACAAGCATATAAGGGACCGAGGAGTAACGTCTGAATCTCTTTGAAATGGCGAGGGGAGAGGATTGCATGCACAGGCAGGGACAGAGAAGTTAACACCAATTTAAAGAGGAAGGCATTCCCTTTGCCAACGGGAGGGTGAAGTCACTTTCCTTCACCCTCTTTGGAGCATCTGCGGGGGTCACCTTCCTGAATCTGAGGACAGACAATAATCAGTCCTGGGTCTGTGGCCCTGCGCCGCTCAACCGTTTATTCCAGAACACTTCCCTGCGCTACAAGGATGATGGCATCTTTCTCCCCATTTCAGTCTCTGAACCCTACGTGATGGTTCCCCGAACAGCCCTTCAATTTCTCCTCTCAGCCCCCAGCACTTACTCCATTCACGTTGCCTTTCCTGGGAGAACTGGGTCATAAAATTTTACAGGGGAAAAAGGTAGAAGGGGGCGTTTCAGTAGTATAAACACTGATTAAATTCCCGGGCAACTCTCCCCAAATGAAAGATAATTTTTCTATAAGTATGCACAAGAATGTCAAGAATGCTAAGTCATTTTTATGTTTGTACTTTCCTTTTCCATTTTAATTTTACGCTGCCACATGGCACACATGCTAAAAATGTATCTCCTTAACCTGCAGGGTAGCAAAGTTTTTGCAAAACAGGAAAATCGCGTATCTTGTAGACTGTCCTTTCCCGGGATGTGCAAAGCATCTTTTTGGATACAAAATTAGATCATCTCCTGACAACTGTCACATTAGCAAGGCATGGCTACTCGTGCATTGGCAAGTGGGGAAAGCCAGAAGCTCTGGGAAGGAAAGGTCACGCCAAAGTCAGTGGCAACAGCCTCCGCAGACTCTGGAAGCTTGGTTCCAATTCCTAATAGTTCCCACTTGCTCTTCATTTGTCCCTTTTTTTTCCCCCCGCTGGCAGGAAGGATGTGGCCAGCGAGGAGGCTTGACCTCATCTCCTCTACCCGGCTTACTCTAACACCCAGGTCCCCTGCACTCCTGGCCTGCTCTCTGCGTCATCATCTGGCCAAGTCTCTGCCCAGGAGGAGCTCTGGGGGGCCAAGCCAGGAGCAGGCAAGCGCAGGTGCCCTTGTGGCTGCCTCCGGTGCTGAGAACCTCAGTCTGCCCCTGCCAGGTAGCCTGCCCAGTGGGGCTGCTGGGGTGGCTGGAAAAGGGAAACATGAGGCAGGAAAGGAAAAAGCTGGGCCAAGTGTGGAGCTGCAGATTGGCCATGTGTCCAGGTTCCAGAGCCAGAGAGGCTGAGGAAGGTGAGGGTTTAGGAATAGGGGGGTCGTGGCCAGCCTTGTGCAAGAATGTTATAGTTATGCCTTCTCACTATTTTTGTTGTTCTTAGGTTGAGTTAATTCCCTAGCCGTGCCCCCGACACCGCACCAGCTCTGAGGGCTAATTGCCCTCGATGGAGAGACACACCAGAGACCAGAGGGAGTTAGGGGACATTTTATTCGGGGAGGAGCAGACCCCGGTTTCCTGGCGACCTAGATCAACCTGAAGATAAAAATCCTTCCTGGATTTCGTGCCAATAGCAACAGCAGCAAAAGGAGTAATAATAACGGCGATAATGATGGCACAGTAAACTCCCAACCTACCAGGCGACCAACCCCCACCCCCAGCACTCCTGCCCCCACGGTGTTCGTTGCCAACCCTCTTGCTCTGCCGAGTCTGAGGAGGGAAAAAAAAAAAAAAAAAACAAAACCTCGGGCGCTGCCTCCGGGCTGCCCTCCAGGTCCAGCCCCCACTCCCGCCTCCAGGTGGAAGCCAGCCGAGGCGCCGGCTCCAGCATCAGGGCCGCCGCAGCCCCCCGTTGTTAGGGGCAGGTCGGGACTGCGCGGTGGCGTGTCCTTCACAAACCTGCAACTTTCACCCCGTCTGACCCCCGAGCCGCCCCCTCACTCCCGGACTACAGCAACTCCGGCCAGCAAAGCCCAAACAGCCCGCGCGCGAGTCCCAGCTCTCCCGGGGGCGGGCAGGTCCGAGGGACCCGGCACCCGGGGGCTGGCGCGTCCGGCAGGTGGCGGGGACAGGAGGTCCCCACCCCGCTCTCCTCCCACGGCGGCCGAACTGGGGGCGCCGCGCGGCGTCAGGCGCGAGCCGGACCCGCCCCGCCGGCGCCCGCGCCCCCCGCGCCCCGGGGCTGGGGTCCCCTCCGCGCGCGCGCCCCTGCGCGGGGCCCGCGGCCGGCCCTCTCCCCTCGGCGGCCGGAGGGAGGCGCCGAAGCCCCGGGGCCAGCGCGCGCGAAGCCGCCGCCGAGCGCCCCCGCGAGCCGGAGCCGGAGCCGGAGCCGGAGCCGGAGCCGGAGCCCGAGCCGCGCTCCTGGGTCCTGGTCCCAAACCCGCGGCGCCGGAGCTCTGTCCTCCGCCGGCCCCGCTGCGCCCCGGCTCCCCGGCCCGGGCACCTCTTCACCTCCCTCCCCCCGCCCCCCAAAGTCCGAGGAAGTCCAACTCCGGCCCGCCCGCGGGTGGCCGCGGCGGCGGCCGGTGGCCCGGGGAGCGCGCGCGCTGCGCCCGGGGCGGCTTCCAGGGGCCGGCGGTCCCCGCGCTCCTCGCCTCCCCGGCCGGGCACCGACGCGCGGGGCTGCGCCCGAGCGCCCCGCTTTACCTGGCACGGCGGCGACTCTCCGGGGACGGCGATCCAGACTTCTGCGGGGCGGCGTCCAGCTCACATCACTGCCTCCCCCGCCGGGAGGCCGGTGTCCCGCGGGCTCCCCGCGCCCCCGCTCGCGCCGCGCCCCCGCCCCCCACCCCCCGGCCCCCGCTGTCGAAAGTGTCACCGCTTTTCTGCCTTCGGATCTTTCGCAAAGTCTCGGCGCGGCCGGAGGAGTTGGCGGCGGTGCCAGGCGCGCCAGCCCCGCCGATGCCCGTGCCCGCCCTCGCGCGCTCGGCCGGGCCGGGGAGAAGAGGCGCCGGGTCGCGGTCACCGGGCCCCCAGCGCAGCGCGCGGCCCGCGTCCCCGCCCGCTCGCCCGCCCCAGCCCGAGTGGCTGCCGCCCGCCTGCGCCGCGGGTCCTCGTGCCCCCGCTCATGAATATTCCGGCAGAGGCTAATGCCGGGGAAGTAAATTGAATTAGCCAATTGGTGCCAGGAATGTGCGCTCCTGCCTTCGGAGGAGCTGTCTGGAACCCCAGCAGATGAGAGCAATTAGCGTCCGGTTGGCACCCTGTGGTTTCCACCAGCGAGGGGCAAAATGGGTTAATTCTTTAAATGCAGTTTAGATACCACATTTAAATGTTTAAACTCCTCTGTTGGCGGAGAGAGAAAGGAAATGCTAAGGAGGAGAGCAGGAAAAGGGGTACGTGGGCGTAGGGGGCAATTTACATCCAAACACCCCTGAAGTTGAAGTGACTTACTCTGCATAGATGAAGGGCTCTGGAGGAAGCTCTTGATGACAACAAAGAAAACGAGCAAGGCAAACAGGGTCAGAAAGGAGGGGAGCAACTTGGGTTTAACCTTGACCTTGAGGATGCAGTGGGCTCTCTTAATTTGCAAAATTAGGTGCAGGGAGAGGCGGCCGCGAGAAGGAAACCTCGGTCATCTACTCTTAAGAGACTGTCTCCAAAGGGTCAAATGCCCTTTCTTTGTCCTCATAGCAAAACCATAGTTTCAAGCCTTGGAGTGAAGTACGGATGGGGCAGAGGTTAAAGGTCAGAAATTTCAAAGGAGGGCGCTGAGACCACCCCCAAAAGAAGAGAGCTCCCTCCCCACCCCCCCATCACAGTAACTATGACAGGGCCTTCTAGAAGGGAGTGTCCTAGTTCAAGCTTCTAGTGTCTGGAGTCAAACTGACAAGGGTCATAGGAGGAACAAAACTCTCTTGTCCTGCTACCTAAGTTGGAATGCCAAGTTCTTCACAAATTATTGATTACAATTTGGGTTTGGCCTGTGGGGGGACGGGGAATCTGTCCAATCTGGCACCCTCATCTCTGTATACAATTTTCAAGTGTGGTGCTTTTAGGATTACCTCCCTCTCACTGATTTTCTAATTACAGAAAGTTAATTTGACGGAATTGATTGGTTCCTAAATAATCTACCTGTACTCATTGCCAAACGATCTATGTGCATAAACTACTGCTAGAACTATGTGTATAAATAATGGATAAAATACCTACATGTGTGCCAATTGAACAAAAAAAAAATCTTGGTTTCATTAAGACTTAGAATCGGAATGCATACTCATAATAGTAATTAGTATTAGAACAGCTGATGTTTATTGATAACTTTGCATGACAGACATGCATTACATGAGTCATCTTGTTTAGTTTTTCCAATGAGTCTAGGCAATATATACTATTATTTCTTCATTTTCATAGGTAAGAAAGGTGAGGCTCAGAAAGGTAAGTAGTATGACCTGGACAGGTCACTTGCCTCGTCAGGGATGATCTTTGAACCAAAGAAACCTAATCAATATGCCAAAACCTTCAGGTCACCAGCAACCTAAATTGCCTCCGTAGCTAAAAAAGTCTCTTGATGTTTTCTTGAAGTGACTTGTTTGTGATTGTTTCCTTACTGAAACTTAGAAGGAAAAAATATTGAATTTTGGATAGTATTGTTAATTTTATAGTTATTTTATTTTTATTTTCATTGAGTGCCTGAGTATTTGGTGAAACATTATTTTAAATGTTTCTGCGAGAGTGTTTTTGGATGAGATTAACATCTACATGTGTAGGCTAAGTAGAGCAGATTGCCCTCACCATTGTGGGTGGGCCTTATCTAATCAGGTGAAGGTCACTGTAACAAAAAGACAGGTCTTTCCCTAAAAGAGAAATCTCCTGTTTGATGGCCTTGAAATGGGGATATCAGCTCTGAAGATTTTGAACTTGCCTGTCTCTATAATTACATGAGCCAATTCCTTATTACCTATCTACCTGCCTACCTACCTGCATATCTGTGTATCTGTTTGTCTACTTTTGGTTCTGTTTCTGTGGCAAACCCTGAGTAATACAGGTGGATATTCAGAAAACAATAGCATTTGTAAATGCTAGATTCCCATGAATCTCTGAATTTTTCCATTTCCCAATACATTAGCTGGTAAATAGTAACAACAAATATGCAATTTTTTTTTTACTTAAGATTTTCCAAACCTATTATTAATAAGCTAGGAACAATTATGTTTTATTATATTTTACTGCAGTTTTTATTTGGATGGAACATCAGATTTAAATAATATTTTTTCTTTGAGGAGCTATAAAAGCAGACTGTAATAGGTTGGCCTAATGCATGATTTATAGGTATCATATGTGGGAAGGAATTTTAGTATTACAATTTTAGGGGTAAAAATGATCAGGTTAAGTCTTAGAATTCAACAGTTGTTAATGCCTCCCAAATGCCAGGCACATTTTTATTCAAATGTTTTCTATTGAAGTTCACAGTAAAATCACTTAAAACAGTTGAGCATCTGCCATATTTTATTCTCTGAAACTTGGGGTAGTTTAAAACCCTTTGTAAAAAAAAAAAAAGGTATATACTGTTTTATCCCTGTATTAAATATGTAAGATTTTCTCCTTCACAATTCCTTGCTTAGAATGAGTGCTCTGTTGAATCCTTCTTTTATGGAGTGTATCCTCTTAGGATTTAGAGGAAGCAATTCACAGAAAAGTTCAGATGTTGATATGTTTATTTTATGAATATGTTAACATGATTTTAGGGCCCTTAAAATGTTATCAGGATCGGTATTTTCCATATGTCTTCCAGCGTTTCGGTGGGCAGTATGGGGGAAGGCTGCTGGAGTCCGAGGTGGGGTGGGGGGGCTGGCGCTGAGATGGGAATGTAGGGACAATCTTGAACAAGCCAGTCACCTTGGGAGCAAACCCAGTTAACAAACATTTGCAAAGTGTAAATAATAATACCATAACTATTGTGTGCTTTGCAACAAACTGTTCTTTGATATGTGATCTCCTTTCTCCCTCCCAGTAACCCTATGAATTCAGAACTGTTATCCATATTTAATTGAGGAAGAATCTCAAGCTCTCAGAGATTCAGTAACACCCAGATCTGCTCCAACTAACTGAGAGAACAGTGACTTTAATCCAGTGCCAAAGTCACCTTCTCAGTGAAACTGTCTTTAACATCTTCCTCGCCCTCCACCCACACACACTCACGGATACACACACATGTAGCTGCACACATGAACACACAAACATCCTTTCTTCCCAGTGGAAACACAGTCCTTCCTCTGTACTCCCCTAGGAGTTTGAAGATGCATAGAGAAATAGTACATAATGTGTTTTATCTACCACTAACTGAAAATAACCTGCAGGCAGGAACCAACCTTGCCTTATCATTTTTGAATCCCTATGTTGAACTAAATGGAGGCATTTAGAAAACCCACCAGCACCAGTTCTGCATAGTTTTTGAAAATGTATCTCATTCCCTTTGCTGGGCCATTGGGGTTAAAAGAAGTACTTGGCAGGTGCTTGGGACATTTGAAACCCCATGTAATGGTATTATTATTGTTCAAAATTAGACTTGGAAATACATGCGATAATTTTAGCCTTGACCTCTGACTGGTACGTTCTATGGGTGGGAAGGCAGTTTGAAAATTTTTATGTCAGCTGCACTTATTGAGGACATGGATGAATAACACTTGCTCAAATTATGATCATCTGGTTAATAGTAGTACTAAACTGGCCCATTAAGCAAGAAGGTATTAGTCTGGGGAAGGTGAGTGGATGTCTGTGCGCGTGTGTGCACGTGCACACACACCTAATCTTTCAGCAGTTTAAGAGTGTTTTCTGTGAATAAGCAGCTTCAAATGCTAGGATAGCCATAGTTCTCAAAGGAGAGGATTTCTCGAAGCAACGGATCTGCTTTATCTCCCAGGGGATGATCTTTGCTAAGATCTCCCAATGTCACAGTGCTAATGACAGAGCCGGGGCCCTGGCCCATGTTCAATGCTATTTCCACTACCCCTCGCTGACCCTGATTGGCAGCCACTGCGTGTACAGTGTGGTTTATGGTTTTACAATTGAGATGAGCGATAAGCGGCTCAATACCTCATTATAATTAGTCTCCTGAGTCAGCTGATACCCTTCTAATGCAGTTTCGTGATCTAGATTATTCAGTATTATCCATTCAAGATATTTTTGGATTTGTAATGATAATTATTTAGGAGAACTGATGACAGTGACACATGGAAAACACTTTTGTGGTTTCATAGCCTGGCTTTACCATAAATATTCATTATGAAAGTTGTTTTGGATCAAAACATACACACACACATTCACAAATCAGGAATTCTTGTTAGCCGCAGTTTCTTTGTTGTATGTAGCATTGATGTACAAGCCAAGGGATGGTTCTGTACTGATTCTGCTAAGGCCTTTGCAGGTCTGCTTTACCTTTTGTTTTTGTGTAATGTGGACAGTCATTCTGTCCTTTGCATTTTTGGGTTACTCAGTAATTTCAGTTATTCTCAGAAGAAATTGGCTCTTTCACTGTTGATGTCTGTCAATTCCTGGCTCACTGTTTGTGAATGTAAGAGCAAAAAAGTGCTCCCCATCACAGAGTGCCGAGGAGAACTGGCCGGAGAAACCTTCAGTGCCTGTGACGACATCCTGAAAGTTGCTGCTCTGAGCTGATCCATCCAGCTAATCTGACAAACACGAGCACAGTATCCTTGCTGGGAGCAAGGTCCCTCGCTAGCTGCCGTAGCCGTATCAAAGCGAAATAAATGCTGTGACTGCTCTCAAGGAGTTTATAATCTGGGAGAGGGTCCTTGATATTCAGCAAAGCAAAAGATCTGAGACAGAAATGGATAGTTTCTATTCAAGGATCAAAAATGGAGTGCGGTAGGAGCCCTGTGTGGAGAGAGATTATTTTTAGTGGAGACGGGACAGGAGGATGTGCTGGGAAGGAATGCCTTCTGAGGAGTGGATAGTATTTGCATGTGGGGGAGAGGGTAGAGCAACCATCAGGAATTATCAATCAAGGGCCCGACAAACACAGTGTGATCTTGAGGGACTGCTGTGACTGCATTTAGCCCAAGTACACACCACATTAAGAAGAGATAAGACTAAGAAGGTAGGCGGAGCCCAGAGGCCTCGGGTACCATGTGGAGAAATGTACATGTGATTCTGCAGGCAATAAAAAAGGTGTCGCTTTTGAGTCGGGGAGTGCCACAACTGCAGCTGTGTTTATATTTGAGTGCGGAACGTTTCAGAGGTGGGAGACTGAAGGCCTGGGGACCAGCTGGGGGAATTGCAGTAGCAGCAGCAAGATGTGATAATGGCCGGAACCAGGCATGTGGCAGTAGGACCAGAAAGGGGGGTAGATATGGGGAGAAAAATCATAGTATTCATGTCAACATTACATGGATGTCATGTTTTCCTGCCTGTCGCGGATGCTTCTGTCTCCACAGCTCTCGCTCTCTCTCTCTCTCTCTCTCTCTCTCTCTCTCTCATACACAAACATACTACATGCACTCAAACGGGCATGCAACTGTATACTCACACAGCCACACATATGCACACACATGCATATTTGCATGTGAACACACACACTGAGCTCTCTGAGAGCATAGTTTGTATTTTTCTCCTGGTATTTTAGCACCTACCACAGTGCCAGGCATTTTGCTGGCACTAGGTAATTGTTCGCTGGATGGAAAAAAAAAAAACAATTGATGTGGGGCATCAGAGAAAACGAGGGATTGCAGCGTATTGATCCTGGCTGTGTTGAATTTCAGTAGGCAAACTACAGAAATTCTCCTATGTCCTTTATTAATTGGCATTGGAAAAAAGAGCATATCTGGGATTGAAGATGGCTTCTGATTGTAGAAATGTCTGAGAAGATGAAAGACTTAGGTGAACACAAGTGGTAAATGGTGTCATTAAAAAATACCTCCTCTCTGGTCAGGAAGATAATTCCTCATGTGACCTTTAGGATATTTCCTTAAAATTTTCTTTTAATCATTTCTGTTAGAACAGTAGCTCCTTAAAGATGTCCACTTCTTAATTCCCAGAATCAGTGACTGTTAGAATAACTGACAGGTGAATTAAAGTTACTAAAGAGTTGACCTTCAAATGGGGAGATTGACCTGGATTATCTGGGTGGGCCTAACATAACCATGAGGGACCTTAAAAGAATAGGGAGATGGGAGAGGTAGAGTGATGTGGTGTGGGAACTCCCCTGGTCATTGCCACTTTGAAGATATGAGCCAAGGAGCCAAGGAATTGGAGAAAACTCTAGAAGCTGGAGAAGCTTCTCCAGAGGGGAACACAATTCTGCCAACACCTTGATTTTATCCCAGGGACACATGTCAAAATTCTGACAGGGAGAACTGTGATATGGTCAACTGATGCAGTTTTAAGCCACTGGTTGTGATAATTTCTTATGGCAGTAGCAGGACACTAACACAGAAGGATAAGCAACATGCTTACACTTTGGGACTTATTACTCTGTATTAGGGTACATGATACCCCAAATTACATGATCTATGCTTATGTGATATCCTAGATTCAATGATAGAAATATGTTTTGTTATAAAACTCCAAGTTTTGATCTGAATATAATATACATAACAGATTCAGTAGTCTGAAGGCAGAGTGTACAATCTTAGACTGTCATACTGGATTGCAAGAAGGGAGCTGAAGGCCTTAAATTAAGCTTTCTATATAGTTACTCAGACAGTGCCCCGAGACAGGACACACATTTCAGGATTTGTGAAACAGCTTGAATGTGTTAGCTCATGACTAAGGAATACCCAAGGACCCCAAACTGTTAAGGCATACATGCTCTAAAAGGGCTCCAGCCATCTGCCACACAAAGGCAAAGAAAGCAGAATCTTAATGTGAAAGATCTTTAATAGAATTAGTGTGTAGAGAGAGAGAGAAAAAAGGATATTCCTAATAATAGTTTTCTAATAAACTTCTCCCACCCCCAAATTACTCATCCTCCTGGCAAATCCCAACCCAGTCGGCTCAGCCCAAAATGAGGCTGCTGAGGCCTGAAGGCTTGCCACAAGTCTGAAGAATCTTCTGGAGGGGAACCACAAGAGTGGGGTTAATCAGGTCCCAGACAGCTGGGGCAAGAGATGCCACATGAAGATAATGGGCGCCATTGTCTTTGCCGAGGACATCCTCCCCAGGTGTCTCTCATCCAGTATCTCCCTAAGCGTATCTGCGCGTCTTTCCTCCACATCTGTCTCCCTTCTCTTCTTCCCAGCAGTACCAGGGTGCAAGTCAGGGCCGGAAGCAAGACCAAGGCAGGCTCATGTAGCTCTGTGTTATAAAGGGAATGCTCAGCTCCACCCATAGATCCCAGTAGCATCCCAGCTCAGGAAGTCTAGGTCATGACACACGGGGGCTTTTAGTCCAAGATTGCGACATGTAACTGAGGTGGGGAAAGTGGTGCCCATTAACTGTGCTGCATCCCCACCTTTATTTTTTTTTTAAAGATTTATTTATTTTTATTTATATAAGCACTGGGTACAGTCAGAAGCGCGGGAGGATGAGAGAATTCACCAGAGCCATAGCGGGGAACAGAACAGGCAGACTGACGAAATACACTGCTGAGGGGAGCAGCGGGCATGACAGGAGAGGTCTGTTTCGCCACATGGGGCACTCGCTAGTGGCTGGGGATCAAACTAGCACTGCAGAGGCTGTGGGCAGCTTTGCAGCCCAGTGCTCAACCACTGCGCCACCAGGGGAGGACCCCTCCCCGCCTTTTATAGAGATGTATCCTGTAACATGCACAAAGGTGAGTCACCAGTGTGTGCTTTACTGACACTGTGCAGTCAGGTTGAGATTTCAATTTTCAGTTCACTTTCAAGTGACTTATCTCATGGAAGAATGGTTTGAAATAATTTATTTTTTACTTTTATTATTGTTATTTGTGTCATGTGAGATGATTAATCATTCAACAATGAGAATATTAATAATATTAAATGTTATATCATCTTATAAAACATGTAAATTGTCAGTAACTGAGTGGGAATTTCTGTGTTTTCTCCAGCACAGAATTTGGCCTATTGTTTCAGTCTCTATGCTTTATTAAGGAAGAGAATAAATGGCAGACATAATGTTTGAAATATATTTACTGTTAAATTTGCACGTATACTCAGCATGACATATATGCATAATGATCCTTCTTTATTCACAAGAAATCCCTGAGAAGCTGGACAAGGTGCATGTTATTTAAAAGTACATTAATTCCTAAAAATGAGCATGCACTACAAATTAATTTTTGAACACAAGCCTCTGGTAAGTCTTTACATGCAGATAGAATTGCTGTGATTTTTGATATTCAACTACACCAAATGCTAAGAGAACATAAAGCAGCCTAAAAATAAAGTATAAAATAGGATGACTAATTTTATGTGGAGAGGTTTTGCAGATGAAGGAAACTCAATTTGCAAGTCCCTTTGTAAGTAAAAACTATTTGTTATTCTTGACATTATTCAGAAATCCTTATGCCACAAATAATTGCAAGAAACAGCTCTAAATATGCTTATTGATAACCTATTAAAGGCAAAGTTGTAAATGATTTAAATTAGAGGATTAGTGCTGTATAACACTAGAAAATTAATAGCCACGGATGACATATTTTTCTCACTGAAAAGCATTAAGAAAGCAAAAGCGGTGGTGTTATGGCAAACAGGGCTGGCCGTGGAGTCTTACTCTCCAAGTTTGAGTCTTGGTTCAGTTTCTTGCCAGTGACTTTGGGCAAGTTACTTCTTGTGCCTGCATTGCCTCGTCTATAAAGTGGGTACAAATAGTATTACCTACCTCAAAGAAGTGTTATGAGGATTAAATTAGAAAATCCATGACAATTGTTTAGCTTCCTCTGGCACATAACAAGCCTATAGGACCCACTGTTATTAATAAAAGGGTGATAACTATCCATGATGTTGCTAAGCTTTTTAATATCATCTTTGTCAAGAAAGGAGACTAAAATATTTTATTCAGTATCATTTGTACCATGTTAAAATAACACAATTTTCGGGCCTCCCCTGGTGGTACAGGCAGTTGTGCGCAGTGCTGTGAAGCTGTCCGCAGCCTCTGCAGCACCAGTTCGGTCCTGGTAGGCCGGCGAGCATCCCACATGGTGCAGCAGACCTCTCCTGTCACGCCCGCTGCTCCCCTCAGCAGTGTATTTCTTCAGTCTGCCTGTTCTGTTCCCCACTCTATCTCTGGTGAATCCTTTCACCCTCCCACACATCTGGCCTGTATCCCGGTTCTTGTATAAAATAAATAAATAAGTCCTTAAAAAAACCCCACAATTTTCGAATATAAGGGATTTTACAGCAGGTCCAATCCAGCCCCCTCATGTTATCATTGAAAAATGGAGATGTTGAGCATGACATTTACCTCCTTTTTTTATGATGTTGAAAAAGAAATTAAATTTATGGAATCAATCAGTCTGATTCTCTCTTTTACAAGGGGACAAGCTTTGTCAGTGTGGTACACACACAGCAACCAAGGACAAGACAGTGTAAATGGGGGTGATTTTCACACAGGGGCACTGTGCTGCACCATTCAATTGAGAAACTTGAAAAGCCCCCCCTTTCTCTTATAAGAAATAAGTTGGGGTTGTGAATTTTTCTGTTACTATACATCAAATGGACCTCGGGCAAGTTCTCAATTTCTTTGCTTGCATTTTTTTCATCTGTAGCCTGGCATCTGACGAAACCACCCCCCAGTGTGATCAGGGCTCAGAACACATCTCGCTGAGAGAGGCGGGCCAGTGAGAAGTTGTAAATCTGTGATGGCTTCCCCTGGGAAGGTGGTGTAAGAAGCAGTGGTGGGCTATTAGAACTAGGGTTTCATCTGGTTCTTACAGCATCTTGGGGTCAGTAGTCTGCATTGGCTCCTTGTTTTAGAACAGAAGACTCTTTAGTCTGATTTGAGTCCCCCATGACTTGGTGAAATTTGGAAGGGGAGGGGAGACAGCAAAGTGTGGAGGGGCAGGGAGAATAATAAGAGAACAAGGAGGAACAAGGAAAGGGGTGATTGCAAACCTCATGGCTGTGTGGTCAATGTAGCCCTTCTGAGGGGTTATAGGTAGGAAGGAAGCACATATAGAGAAGTAAAGGAAATCTGGGAAGTTGTGAGCAAGAAAGATGGCACCATAAACATGTCGCGAGAAGCACATTTGTTGCAGGGATTCTTTTTACAAGGGACGGGGCAGCTGCCCAACCAGCACCTGGATGTACCCAAAGGAAGTATTTTTCAGGAAACTGAATTCTTCCCAATAAATTAATTTGACAAGAAATTTAGATTAATAGAGAAAAAGGATTACAGACCTCCAAAATATAGAAGAGGGGGCAGGGTTCTTAAAAGAAATTTATGATTTTACTTAGTATGGAAAACAAAATATTCTCACTGTTCTTTCGAGAACAATACCAAACATCACCATATCTAGGAATTTGACACCTAATGTACAGAAAGGGCCATAGTTTATCTGTGGTGGAGCTGCTGACACCACCAATAATAATAACTAGCCGTGTTGCTTGTTTACAATGGGCCAGACCATGCCTAGTATTTGCATACATTATCTCATTTAAATTGCATTGCAAGTGGAGACGGCTGCTGCTATTATCCCCATGGATGAAGACAGTGAGGCTCAGAGGGATGACAACCAGAGTCCAAAGACAAGCGAGTTATTGGCACAGCTTAAATTATTCTAGTAAATATGATCTTAGCAGCAGTCTTTCAGGTGTGTCATGTGGAACAAAGACACAGCAATGCTCTTTACATATAGACAGCGGAGAGTCTTAGTAAGGAAGAAGGGTATGCAGCTGTCTGAGAGCAGGTTAGAAGAAACTCAGGACAGAGCAGGTGCCACCTGCCCTAGCCAATTCAAGGGTGCCACCTAGAGGTGAAAGGCTAGATAGTATGAGGGGGCCACAAAAAATAGAGAAATAAATAGAGGGCTGTTGGGGAGGAAAGAGAAAGTGAGAGACAGTCAACATCTTAGAGCTAAACCACACAGCTGTCAACAATGGGGCGATGAAGACAGACCCTGCTGAACAAACGTATATGAGACTCCACTGCCCCAGAAAAGACAGGTCCACATTGGAAGAAAGGAAAGAAATGCCTTTTTTTTAAAGTCACAAACAGGACAGACTATGGTAATGAAAATGATTAATCTGTAGACCATGGGACCCTAACTCCAGAGGTGAGACTAAAAGAGGGAGAAACAGGATATGTCCTAGAGTAGAAGAAGGAAGTCTTGGGAAACTGAGAAAAGTCTTCTCTACCTTTGCACAAGTTGGTAAGAAAAATAAAGTCTCCTGCGTGGAAAGATTAGATGAGTAGTTTTATAGCATTTGTCAACAGGCTGAAGTTTATGGTTGGGGATAGGCTGGTTAGATTTGGGATTAGAGTTAGGTAAGGATTCTGCTCCATGTGTATGAGGGATGGAGGCTGGTTTTGTGGTAATGAATTTCAATCAAGGAAGGAAAAGGTGGGATTTGTAAACACTGAATAGTGAGCTCTCTCATGGGGGAAAATGACAGAACTGAAAATAACCAAAGGATGACTGATGGAGGTGAAGATTTAGTCAACATGAGAATGTAGATTGAAGTACCTCTCTCCCTCTTTTTCTTTCTGTCTCTATCCACACCCATACCCACCAAAATAATAATAGTGTTGACTGCAGGGTTCTAGGAACCATTTTATGAGAACTGCTTGTTGTAAGTCATGTATCCCTGTGCACACCCCATAGGTGCTACTATTACTTATCCTCATAAGAATAAGGACAATCAAGGCAGAAAGGGTTTGTAATATTTCTACAGGAAATTATGAGGTAAAACAGGAAATAAGGGGTGAAACAGGAATTTGAACCCAAGTGTTCTAATTCCAGTGATTATCACTACAATGTATTGCTTCTTTGTACACCCTTGTGCCCTTATATAGGCCAGAATATATTACCAAGATGACGAATGACTGCTCCCTCCCCCAGATGGACAGGCGTTGGTATAACAAAATATATACATAAATTGTGATCACAAAGGCAGCAGGAGTCCTTTTGTGCCTGTCTTATCCTTGGTTGCATTTGCAGGGTGATTGCATTAATTATCAGTCGTTGTACAACACATTTATTTCAAATTTAATGGCTTAAAAATACGTTTATTATTTCAATTTCTGTGCATCAGGGAGCCAGAAACAGCTTAGCTAGTTGGTTCTGGTTCAGAGTCTCGTCTGACATGAGGGTTAAGATGTTGGCTGAGGCTGCCGTCATTGCAAGATCCACTGAGGCCATACTGTTGCCAAGTTCACATCCGAGGCTGCTGGCCAGCCCGGCTACCTCACCACCTGGGCTTCTGCATAGGCTGCTGGCAGGGAGCTGGCTTCCCTCTCCCCAAGACAGCCTCATGATAAGGCAGCCGCCGGCTTCTGCTAGAGTGAGTGCTTCAAGAGAGATAGAGATAGAGGGAGCCCCAGATGGAAGTGACAATCTTTTTATGGCCTAACCTTTTCCACTTGTGCATATTTTTTTTTAGAAGCAAGCTGCTAGGCTGAGCTCACACTTGAGGGAGGGGATTACACAAGGGCTTCCCCACCACTAGGGGCCATGACTGAGGAACATCTCTGTGACCGCCAGGACCCCTCCCTCTTTCTCAGTACTCACGCCACTTTCTATGTCTCTAAGTACTTTCCTCTTATGGCCTTCTGGTTCCCTTTTGAGTCCTTCAAAGACTTGCCTTTTTCTGCCCATCTCTTGGACCCTTTGTTCTATCTTCCTAGGCCTATTTCTTCCTCCTTCTCTTTCTTCTCCTCTTCCTTGTTTTTCTTTTCTTCATGCTACATGTGGTCAATTTCCATCATACCCATGACTTCAAATTATTTTTTTATTTCTAGCTCTGATTTCAGCCTTGAGCCCCACCTGATTCAATGCCTGATGCACATACCTTACCCCATTCTGTAGTCACTCTGGCTAAACAAACAAACAAGCTCATTATCTACATTTTCTCCCCCACTATTTTTCTATGTCTCTGGAATGGCACAACCAAGTTGTACACATCAGAAACCCAGAGAAATCCATGAAGTGCTTTCTTCTTAGTGGTTCTCAATATCCACTCAGTAATTATGGTCTATCCGGTCAAATTTGAATTCATAATTATTTCTTGAAGTTATTCCCTCTTTTCTATCCTTACTGCTCCCTATCCCAGTTAAGGTCCTCATCATCTCTTTCCTAGATTATTAAAATAGCTTTCTTAAAGTCTTTGTAACCTCAATTCATATCTCCTCAAACCATTCTCTCCAAAAGACAAATCTGATCAAGTACCTCTTCTCTATAAAGCTACACACTCACTGCCCAACAGCTGCAAAATGACATCTGGAAGAGATGTGAGGATAGAGGAAGAAATACAGGCTGTGGAAAATGACATAGCAGGATTCAATCCTAGCTCCACGTGTTTTAGTTGATTGAGGTTGGATACATTAAAAAAATCTGAGCCTGAGCTTCTTCATCCATAAAATGGGAATAACGCCTTCATTGCAAAGTTATTAGGATTAAATGAGATAAAGTACTAGTTTTCCATAAATGGAGGCAATTGTTGCTAATAGACTGGCTGCATGTTAGACTTTATTATGGTAATTAGCACAGGTAGCCCCCTAAATACATGATTCTCTCTACTCTTCTCTGACTTTAAGCATGATTTTTTTTCTGCCCGGTACATCCTCTCCTGTCCTCTTTCCTCCTTGCTCTGTGGCTTGCTGATTGGAAAATTTTGGCTCCTCCTTCCACTTTACTGTCTTCTGTTGGGACCTCTTTGATCTCTCCTACCAATGGAGACCTCCTAGGCCACCCTGTGGGTGGCACATGCTTCACCAGATGTAGTTTTTGCACTAGTTTGCTAGTTCTTTGCACAACTAGCCCCCACCATTAAGGTCTCTACATCATATGTATATCCTAAATACCTGGTACAGTGTCTTCTAGATAAAGATAGTAAATAAGGATTTACTTGGTGATTATTTGGAGAACATTTTTAAACATATGAATGAATATCATTTTTTTGTTATAATTTTAAGTTAATAGTCACATTAAATTTTAGAATCTGGAAAGTTTAGTTAAGGTCTATGGTGGAGGAATAAATTCATTTAGGAATATGTCGAAACTAAAAATCTAAGCAGACATTTCATTTTGAAAGATCACGGAAGGCTGGGGGATGTCTTCATAAGGCTAGCAAGAGAGTGTGTACAAGTTGGGATGAGGCAAAGGTCAAAGAGGAACTTTATTTGTGTAAGAAATAATGGAGAATTTGGAGCATGAATAACAGAAATAAAAGAAGAAATAAATGAAGAATTTATATATAGGGTGAAGTGATGAAGAAAGTCAAGAAGTCTCCTGGCTGGAGAGGAGACCAAATAGATGAAGTGGTGCCAAAGGAGACAGTGTGTGAATAATGAAGCATCTTTGAGAAGTGTTTCCAGAGCAGGCAGAAGCATACTCTGAGATTAAAGGATGTGGAGAAATCAAAGGTCAGTGAATAATGGGAGACATGAAGCTGTAAGTGGCAAGAAACCTTCAACCTTCCAGAGTGGGAAAGAGGCAGAGTCTCCATGTGGAAGGGGCAGCTGGACCTCCACGTCCTGACTCAGGTTCCTTGAACAGCACCTGCTCTTTGGGGTTCTTCTTATCACCCCACTCTTTACCAGTCAAACCCTACTCACTTCATAAAATCAAGCTACATTTGCTAGGCCTAGAGGACAGGCATAATCACCAAGAGAATAACCTGAGGGCCTGAGTGTGTAAAGACGTATGTATTTGTGTGTGTTTGTATGTTTTAAAGGAAGCCAATTAGTTTCCTGCCCTTGAAACAAAGAACATTATTGATAGTATCTTTGTAAATATCATTTACTTGCAGCTCCAAGTTAGCAATCAATTTCTCAGAGATGACAAATAATTCTTAGATGACATCTTTCTTCAGTTTTGAAGCCTGGATGAACAGGTGTTCAAAGGTCTTCATGGCACATGGGAAAGAAGTGAGCTGACCCACAGAGAGAATGAGGGAGAAGACAGGTATTAAAACCTGACTTCACTGTTGTTTCAGGCCCAGATTACAGAATCTGTGGGAGAATACTGCCTGCTGGAAAGCTTGGCAACACCAGAGAGTGTTCAACAGATTTCTAAGTACTTCCACAGCTCATATTTATGTGGTGGAAGACAGATGACTGATGTTGATCTTAGGGAACAAACAAGGGAAGGTGCCAAAGGAAGGGATTTTATTAGGTTCAGACTGAGAACAACTTTTGGATCCAGCAAACACTGTTTTTCTTTAAGATCATTCCAAGCTGTGGGTGCCGGCCAAGTTACTGTAATATATGACAAGTCTCAACAAAAGTGAAAGGCATCCGTCTTTGCTCTCAATGGTTGATAGGAAAAAACTGCAGAAATGAGAGGTGTGCCATAGCTCTTGTCATACTATGGACTTTAGATTTGTTTCAGGGAAAAAGCTAGAAAGATCAGCCGCTATCTCACTTAAGGCAAATATCCATGTTAACATACACAGCAATATCCCACTGGTAATAAGGCCAAAAAAAAAAAAAAAAGGAGTCAGTATTTGACATGTAAGAGTTAGGTCAGGAAATCTTATGGGGTGATCCCCAAACAAAAGGAAAGCCCTAAAATTATATGAAAGCGGAGAGAATTGAAAATGCATTCAGCAAAAGGAAGGACAGAGCTAGTTTGGCATGTAGCTTAGAGTGACAAAGAAACAACATTAGATAGAAATGGATATAAAGATGTCAAAATAGTGCATATTGAACACTTCTAAGTCATTATTAAAGAACATGATTTAATTTTGTTGGTTGAAATTTGATGTTGAGCCTTTGGAATCTGTGTAAACATGACAGGTGTGCTACAGTCAATAAGAAGTGGTGAGTTGCTGCCGGACTTTGTGTGATTCTCACTTAGGAGGGTAGGTTTGGTGGGTGGGGGGCAAGTTTCTTGTTTTACCTGCCTGGCGAAAAGGGAACCCCTGCAGGAGGGCAAATATTTTGGAAAAGCAGGAAGAGACTGACAGTGAAGGGTCATGGTGTAGAGATGATGGGACAGAGGCGATAAAGGTTGAATATTTTACAGGAAAGACCATCAAGGTTGCACAAGGAAATATCAAAGAAGGTTTGTACTTATACAATAGAAGTTGAGAGATTTTGAGGGAGAATATGCAAATCATCCTTGAAAGACCTCAAGAAATAGGGAATCTAGGGCAAAGCCTGGATGTTGTAGGTGATATTTTGTATAGCAGGTTCCTAAGTAACGCTAAGGCCATGCTCCCGAGAAGAAGCCTCCATTTGCCCCGGGGGCAGTGTTGGAAGAAAGCAATACAGCTTCTCCCCTACCCATATGGCAGATAGTAAAAGAGTTTTGGAGTCAGCAGGCAGTCTTATCAGGGAGAGAAGAGGCGAGTAGAAATGACCTCAATGGGGTTCTTTCTCCAGAGAAAAAGAGGGACCATAGAAACAAGATCGGAGCTGATAATGTCTCATTAATCAGGAATAGATTAACTGAAGGATTTATTAGACTTCTAAAGTGCTAATAGTAAATGGATAATACAAATAGAAAGCTAAAGATGAAACAAGTGATGATATAAATAAAAAGGAATATGAACCTATGGAATTTGCAAGAAATTGATGCAGCATATATCTAAAAATATAGTTTTAGAACAATATACACTGTTAGTTGTGTGTGGGCTATTTTTAGCATTTATTCGGGGAGAAGAAATTAAGGGCATCACTTAAGTAAAAAAAAAAACCACAACTCATAAACGTGAGGAATCCTCTAATATTTGGTACGAGAAGGATTCTAGATACTCTGTGGATCTGCACGTGATATCTATGAGTAGATAAGCTTAGAAGTAAGGTTTCTAACCACACTGTTAATCAGGCTTCTCTGAAGGCTCTGGGATGCTCCAGGTTGACCCCAGATGCAGCTTGCCTTTCTGGAGGCTCCGGGAAACCTGTCAAAGCTAGACATAAATAGAAAAGAATGAGTGACCGTTTCGAAAACCTGCGCTGTGTGTGCAAGTCAAAACAACAAACAGCCACAGAATTCTGTCAACCCGTTATTTTATTTATACAACACCCAGATGGTTGACTAATTTCTCCCCCCATCAAAAATGAACAGATCTTTCGCTATCATAGGTACCATACAGAGAGCAATTTGTCTTCGCGTAGAAATGTGCTCTAGTGGTTGGATTATGACAAAAAGCAAAAACAAAAACAAAAACACTAGAAAGAATGTTCCTTTAATTAGTACAGTGAATAGTAAACTGATTAAGCAAAAACACTGAGCTGCAGTTGGGAAGGGCTCTCTTGAGGACAGGGGGCCTTGGAGAGTCTAAACACAGGCCCCCGGCAGCCGTGTGACCTGTAGTGACCTGTGGTGACACAGGGGACAGCTGGACAGTCTCTCCTCTGGGGTGGGCAGGTGTCCAGCCTACAGGGCTTGGGGGCATGGCGAGCCGTCATCCTGGGGAACCTGGAACCCAACGACTACACTTCCCTTCCCCGTGGACGTGAGCACAGGGCAGGAGGCAGGAAGGGCCTCCAGTCTCCTCGGCCATGCAGGTTCCTCAGTGCTGGCGGCTGTGTGGAGTGGACCTTGCTCTTGCGCTGGGATTCCAGGCAAGGATTCTGTTTGTATTGATTTTGAGAGTGTGAGGGGAGGGAGGGAAGTAGGAAGGGGAGAGAGAAGAGAGGGAGAAGCAAGGGAAAGGGGAAGGAGCGATGCATGGACACATGGAGAAAGGAGGGGACAGAGGGAGGGGGAGGCAAAATGGAAGAAAAAGAATAATCCGAGTTTGAAGTTGTTGGCAGCTGCAGCAGAGTTCCAAGGAAAATAAAAACCTTCTTATAATTCCTGCAAAAAGTGATCCTTCAGACTCTTTTTCAGCATCTTTTAAAGATAGAGTATTTGGGGTGTCCAGACAAAAGTCGCCCATCCTTAAAAATTAAGGATGACCCGCGCCAGGACAGGAGAGCCAGTAAATGATGACGACGACAAGAATATTCGTTCATATTGCTTACCCCCGGCCCTTGAAGTGTTGCCATGTGGCACATCGGTCCTGCGGGCGCAGCAGACGGATGTGATAGCACAACACCCTCCGCTGCCCAGCAGCGATCACCCTGCATGGTTTGTGTTCCCTCTCAGGTACTGGGCAAGGATTTTTCATTAAATGCATCATTTACAGCTCACAGCAGCGGTTCCACAAAGTCAATACCTGTCCTAAAAGAAAGCAAAGAATGAAGCATGTGAAAGGGAGTGCGACGGGGTGTGGGCCTGGACGCGAGCTCTGTCCACCCAGGCTCACTGCCGGCCCTCGCTCCCGTCAGAGAGGATGAGCGTGTGTCCACATACCTACCTCTGCATGTCATCTGGGCCCAGGACAGTGGGCATCTGCATCTGGGAGCCCAGGAGGAAAGAGTGGACAAGTGCAATTTGGTGGTAGGGAGTTAATAGACCAGCTGGAATATTCTCATCATATTTTAATCCCCAAAGTAACAGGACATATTTTACGGAAGTGGCATAAAATGATCACCAATGACTTTCCTCTCTCCCAGCAACTATCAAAACCTTCTCACAGGGGAAGGTGATTTGGGCATCAATCCATGAAACATTTGTAATAGTTTAGGCTGATGTTTTATGAGAGAAGTCACCTTAACTGGTCATAGATCTCTGAAATGTTGCCCAATATACATTAGTAACTCAGATGGTATTTCATTTGTCGCACAAACGATTTCTGAATCCATACTACGGGCCAGACACTGTGCAAGGGAAGAGAGATGGAAAGAAAAAACAAGAAGAAACACTTTTCTCAAGAAATTTAGGGTCAGGCTAGTGAGTTATTCTAGGCTAATGCTACAGGATGAAGGTTCTTGTCAAGAATTCCTGACAAAGAGCTGTGTGAAGGTAAATGCAGTCTGTTGAGAAGCACATAGATATATTAGTAACACAGGACTTTTAATTCATCCCAGAATTGAAGTTGTGCCCGTGTGTGTGTATGTTAGGATAGAATCCTACACAGATGTTTTCCTTTTACACATGTACCACGTGCATAGTAAGACAATGCTTTATTTCCCTGCGGGCGAAAGTATAAAGAATGATCTAGGCTTATGCAGAAAAAGGAAAATGTCCCTGAGAAATGTTGATGATCCCAGGTAATCAAATACTTTGGGTTACTCTGTATCTGCCTCACCCCCCCTGGCCCCCACTCCTTGGGCACCTTGCAGCTGGCCTTCCTGGCATTGGCATGGCTGCACTGCTTCACTTGAGTCACTTTATCAGAATATATGGCTTGATATTCTCAAGATCCTGCCCTATAAACCTACCACAAAATCAATCAGATCTTTAATTTCATGTGCCGTTTCCATTGTTATTATTATATATAAAGTACATTAAAAAAAGAAAAAAAAGGGCCTCCCCCGTGGCGCAGCAGTTTGAGTACCATGCTGTGAAGCTGACTGCAGCCTCTGCAGTGCAGATTTGATTCCCAGCCGGCCAGGTAGAAACCCACATGGCGCAGCAGACCTCTCTTGCCCTGCCCGCTATGTATTTCCCCTCAGCAGTGTATTTCATCAGTCTGCCTGTTCTGCTCCCCGCTCTGTCTCTGGTAAATTCTCTCACCCTCCTGTGCCTCTGACTGTACCCCAGTTCTTATATAAATAAGTAAATCTTTCAAAAAAAAAAGAAAGAAAAAAGAACATGAAAAGTAGTCTTTGGTGAGTCACCAGAATCTGGAGCAGGGAGATATCCTGACTTCATAGAATTATAGACTTGGTGACAAAATTGGGATCTTAGGGCTCATCCTGGGTGAATTTAGTCAACTCCCTCATGCTGTAAAGAAGGATGTGATCCAGAAAGATTATGAGGTTCCTTCAGAGTGACTCAAAAAGTTTAAGTTTTACTAGAAGAAACAACTCACTTGTGATTATTATTACCACTACTTTCTTTATATACATTGGTCTATCTATAAAAAGAAAACCAACATTTATTCTATAAAGAATTAAAACTTTTCTAGTGATTTAAATGCATGATGTTATGAACATTGCAGGCTGAGTAAGTCAGCCATGTGTTCAAGGAGCTGAGAAGTGAGTGTGATCCTCATGGAAATTTGTCAGTAGACATTGAGTAAATTCTACTCTTTCCATTTTTTTTCCTACTTCTTTACTTTGGTTTTCTTCCAAATCTGTGCTTGTGAAGTCATTCTGAATATGTCTACTTCCTAGGATACTTTATTTTTTCCTTTCTTCAATGGCTTTGGGTGGTTTAAAAAACAGTGTGAATGAATAAGCCCATGGCATGTTCCTGGAGAAAGTGTGGATACCTGGAGAGTATCCTTTAAAATAAATGTCTTCACCAGCACAAACTGATTTTTTCCTACCTGGGTTCCAAGGCAGGAAGCCAAAATATCAGCAGATTTCTAACTCAGTTTCGCAGGTACCTTCAATGCAGTGTGGGTTTCTGAGAACTTACTAGAAAGTAGAGGGAGTGTTTCTGTGAACAGCCTGTCTGGTCTTAAGTAGAAAACAACAGGATTTCCGGGGCAATCTGGCTGCTGGCTGCTTTGTCTTTTGACTTTGCTTCTTTGTTCTCTTTTGTGCTTAGGGTCTCAATTGTGGCTAAAACAATTCATTTTGAGCTGGTGCCCATGCCAGCTTTACATACCCTCACTGTTCAATCTGCGCACTTGCAGAGGTAGATTCAAATGTGATTTGTAAAAGAATTTACCTTTTGGACATAGGTCTTGAGGATCCTATTTTTTCCCTCTCTTTCCTGCCATCTTTTGGCTGCTGATCTACTGACTTACCCTTCATCTGCAGTCTTTGGTGGAGCTGGAAGCAAGGGTGGCTGAAAGTAGAGAGAAGGGCAAGAGGAAGTCAAGTTGGATTATTTTATAAAAGTTACGGGAAGTAGAAGGGAATAATGATTGTAGAGTTACTTAGAATAATTGTCTAATGTTTTCTGAGATTCAATTATGACTTTTGGCTTTTGTTTGTTATTTGGCTTAAACCAGGCAATGTCGGGTTTCCTTCCTGTGGCCCTTAAATACGAAATGCACAAATCCACAGAAACAGAACTGCTGTACTGTCACTAAATTATGTATTTCCCATTTGGAAAACTTTCTAAGTTGACTATAAATAAATTAATTCTAGTTTTGAATAAATGAAGACCCTTTTTTGTTGGTATTCTCAAGATGCCTATATAGTTTCCAGGTTTTAGTGAGTATTTCTCAGGTAGAAACTTGAGAGCTGAAATATTTTATTCACCAAAATTAATTTAATCCTTTCAAGTGAAGCATTTGAGTCATAATAACTATGGGCTTTTTCTTCCTTATTAAAACTTTGATGGATTTTACACACATGCAGGTTTTAAATGTGAAATTGGTGTATAATAGTGAGAACAAGGAAAACAGGGCCAGATATCCATGAGGAACTGAATGAATTAGTAAATGATAATGAAAGATATTTTGCAAGTATCTACGCAGGCACTGTGCTAAATATCTATTTAAAAAGTAACTTTGTTTTTAAATAAAATTCACCTATTTACCATATGCTCATTTAAGATGTTCAGTTCAGTGGTTTTTAATATCTTCATAGATGGGTTAAACCGTCACCATAGTCAATGTCAGAACATCTTTCTCACCTAAAGGAAAACTCACCCCCTTAGCTGTCCCCTTCTTCTGGCTCCTTCCCCACTCTAACCCTAAGCAATCTTGCAGATCCACATTCTGTCTCTGTGGAATTCTCCAATTCAGCTTTCATGTGCAATGGAATCGGACGGTAGATGCTTTTTTGTATGACTTTCACCCACTTAGCATTGTGTTTTCAAGACTTGTCCAAGTAGTAGCATGTCAGTACTTCATTCGTGTGGACTATCTCCCACACCTCTAATGAACACAGCAGCCTCTGTTGTATTTCTGTATTGTGACACAGAATCAGTCTCACAATAATTAGGTGACTTGCCCAAGATCACCCAGTCAATAAATTTCCAGAACCAGCACTCTCAGGCTAAACTCTCACTCAGGAAATCTGAGGTAAGTCCCGGGGATGCTGTGGACCCCAAGGAGAGCAAAAGAAAATAGATACTAAAACAGTGGCAGATTCTTCTCAGGATTTAGTCTAGTATTTTCTCTGGAGCAATGAAAGTTGACACCCTTGGGGGATAGTGTCGAGGTTATGTGGAAGGCAGTGATTTCTTCAGGTGCAAGACAGATTTTGTCCATCTATCCCCCAAATCTGGAGTCTCGTCTATGTGGTCAGTCCCTCCTGCCCCTGCTCAATACAGTGAAGCACATTGCCTTTTGTAAATGTCCCTCAAATTTTCGTTTGGTGCTTTCTTTTTCCCCTTTGAAGGGCTTTTGCTGATTTAAACCTCTTCTCTCTTATATGGAATATGAGGTGACGTAGAGGTCCAATTCTGGTCAATGGTAGGGTGTTTGAATGACCTAAAGAATTAGGGTGTAGAACATGCCTGGAAAGTTATCTTGGGCTTCTCAGGGAGGGATAAGTCTCCCAACTCTGAAATTTCCACATCTCTGTGGTAGTTTCTGTGGGGAACATGGCTCCTTTCCAGTCACGCTGACTGCAGGGAAAATTGTGCCCTTGGGGTCATATTCTGGTGCATCGACATAGAACATCTGATTTCCATGTGACACATTTATCTGCCAAACAATTCTCAAGTGAGGTCTGTGTGGTCTTCCCCACACTGACTAGTCAGTTCCCAGTGGAATGGGCGGAAGATTGATCGTTCAACAAAGGTCCACTGGGCGGCTCTCAGGCACCTGCACCTTTCCAGGCACATGACCCAGCAGTGAGCTCAGAGCCCTGTTTTCATGATGCTGAAATTGCAGCGCATCCTGAATGTCATGCCCTTGCTTTTTTAATATTCTGGTGCATATGTATTTTTTAGGCATTTCACTGATAATTAGCATCTCCATCAGAAGGAACGTGGGGCTGGTTAAAAAAATTGAATTCATTTTGCTATTTCAGTTCTCTTAAAAAGAAATTATATGGAGTTGTGGTTTCAACTAATAGGCCAAATGCTGTTTTTACATTATGCTCATATTTCAATTATCTCTGCTAACCCTTGTGCCTATTTCCATGGATAACTTAGGGCCCGCTTCACTTCTGGAGCTTATTCTGAATGGGTTTCATTTTCGTTTTGCTTCAATATCACTGTCAAAAAAGAATTGGGAGGTTTCTCCTACACATAAATAGAGAGGGAATATGTTTTGTAGTCCCTTTTTCAGGAGGATGATCTAGATAAATTTGTACATATTTTATTTCTACCCATCACAGCACAGCACAACAGAAGCTACTTCAATTACCTCAGCGACAAGCTAGCAATGCAACTTTATCATTTCAATTTTTCATCTTTTCTCTTTGACTTGATAAGTGTTCTACGCAGTATATCAGCAAAATCTCATCAACCCCAGCCTCCTTTAGGCTAATAAATCTCAGTCACAAATTAATCTCGCACAAAATGAAAAAGGGAATATCACAACAGGAACAAGCTAATGGCCACAGTCAGTCACTACTGTATTTCCTCAAATAAATACTCTCTAACCTGCTTTCAATAACGTACTTAAAGAACCAGGTCGGAAGTTTCAGATTCTTCAACCACTGTCAAACTGGTGTCCTGCTGGGCTGTTGCTCGAATTCCTTTGACTATCATTATTTTGTGAAAGGAAGGATGATCTTTGTGTAATTGCCTGTTCAACTAATGAAGTCCTCAAAGTCCTTATTATATTGGCAAGAATTTTTCACACAGTTTTTAAATGATGATGGTGTTCCTCTCAGAACTTGGTTCTTCCTTTACACCAGGCTTCATTTTCATGTCAGAATTGGATGCATTTCTGTCATTAAGATGCATATGTCCCTTCAAACACCTAGATGGACCCAGAGGTCACTCCAAGGGCAGTGCCAGTACCCTCACTCTGCCTTGAGTGGGAAACTGGCTGCTGTAAAAAGTAGTTTCCAGGCAACAACCTGAATCCATCACATATAAAGAAACAAGAAGTCCTATTTCGCAGTCATGCCAAACTGCTAAATGTCAGATGAAAGGGACAAAAAGAGGATCTGGGTTGTTTGTTTCTTTTTTTCTCAACGTCCAAAGCAGAGGCCAATGTTATGAGACAATACTGCAAATGAGGCCATTAAAATACAGCTTTGATTACACCAAATGTGGCTTTCCTTAACATAAATGATCTCTTTGGAGGATCTTGCCAAGCGAGTGGCAAAAGTGGCATCATCACCAAGGCCCATGTTTACCTTTCCAGGGAATTTTAAACTAAAGTCACTAAAATGTACATCTTGTTTACAACACGCATGGATATTTTTAAAAGTTGTAACATGGAATTTATCACAGTGTATCAAGCTATTTACCACTCAAAGGAACTCACTGCCTGACAACATTCTTTAAAATATTAGAGAAATCTGGAAGCTATTTAAAAATATATTCTATTTGAGGGGCCAAACTCAGGTCTGTTAAAATCTTTGAAGTCATTAATCAAAAATGAAAACCATTAAAATATAAGCGTATGGTATTTTCTTCTTTTATTTTAGATAAGTGTGTCAAGCTAAATCAATCAGATTTAACTCTCTGCCTCAAGTATTGTGTTCAGAGAGAGCACTTCCAGTTACTTTTTTTGGCTGTCGTTTCTTCAGTTCTCCCAACAATCATGAAAACAATTCAGAGATGGCTCGAAGGAGATAGGGCGCTGGTGTTAGACACGGTCACTGACGTAGCTGCAGAATGCTCCTGTTCATTTTTGCATGTCCATCTCTTTCCTCATTCCTCTGTCTCTCCGTGAAACTGAAGATTCCAGTGACAAGCAATTCTTTTTACCCTCTTCGTGTGGCTCCTTGGGTCTCTTACTCAAACTTGATAAAGACTAAGACTCAAGATTTGTAGACAATTCAAGGAAACGAAATAGCAAGACATCTGATAGGGCCAAAGACTACATAGGAAAAGCAATATTGCAAAAAAAAAAAAAAAAAGAAAGGCAATTCCAGGATCAAAATGTAAACCCACACAATTGGACAGAGCTGCTGTGGCTTCAGTCTCAAGGTACTAACCCAGTGGCTTCAATACAAGATGCTGAGCCTGTATAGGGCCATAGGACTTTTTTATTAGTTATTTTCCTTTCAACTCTGGAATTTGATGTCTGAAATAACAAGTGATCCAAGGGTTTATTTTTGACAAAGTCAGAATTTCATTCTTAGTGTCACTCAAGGGTCACTACCTGGGTACCAGTTAAAGGGATTTATTTCCTTTACTCATCTGTGATGTTGATGCCAACTCCCTATTGTTCATTTACAATTTTTCAGATATTTGACATATGTGTATATATTTATCAGTACATATATGTATGTAAACTGGTCATATAGAAAGAGATATGACATATCACTAATTAATAACTTTTATATAAATCTTTTTACATATTTGGATTTCTTTAGGATCAATTTCTAAAAGTAACCAGTAGAACATAAGATATATATTTTTTTTACTTTTATACATTCTGTCAAAATTCCTTACAGAAAATCTGTAGACATTTACTGTTTAAACAGCAATACAAAGAAAAGTCTCTTATTTTTAAAAAAAAAAAATCACCAAAAATTCAATACAGAGCAGAAAGTGAAGAAGAAGGAGGGATTCATTTCTTTTGTTGTTGTTGTTGTACAAAATTTGTAAAGGCTAGAGGCCAGAGTAACTCATATTTTTTCTATGAAGTTTTCTAGAATTCCTTTGTGAAATAATTTTTCTTTTAAAAAATTGATCTTGATATATTTTTTATGTCCTCTTCTTATTCTTTCTTCTTACTTGGGGCTTCCTTTAGGCTGTTTCCCATATTAGAACTAGCCATTGTCAACAGCCTTTTACTGTTGATTAAAACATACTGTCAAAAGCAGTTTGTTAACAGTTTCACATTTCCCCTCCTCTACAGGGTTGCAAGGAAACACTTGTGAGTCTCTCCTCTTGGACAGGGAATAACATCCAACACGTTTGACATCTTCTGAGTATATATGTGCTTAGGGTTATCTGAGAGAGCAGACCTTGCTTGTAAGCAGGGCCAGATAAGGCTGGAGGGAGCAGGGGGAGGGGCTGGCTTGGCTCTTATTGTGCTTGCCGGTGTGTGTGGCACTGGGATGCAGGTTCCGTTATGTGGGCATATGGGCTGGGGCTTGCATATTTGAACTTCTTGCTGGCACCAACGGAGGGATTGCCCCGGCTTTCTTACCAGTTACTTACCAGATGGCTTAGGGCTGAGGGTGGATCTTGAAGGCAGTCAGTAGCCAAACATCACTTGTGCTTTTAGCTGAAATCAACTCTTACTGGGCAGATGGACTGTCTCCAGGATGAAAAGTTCACAGATACCTCACTAATTGCCTCCCTTTTTCTTCTTACCACCCATCTCCTCTTTCCTATAGTATAGGATACTTGTACCCCAACCTCAGTGGAAATGTAATAAACTTTGGAGTCAGAGTCTTGTTTCACCTACTAAATTTGGATTCCTGCTTATATGCATTCATGTTTAATAAGATATGTCTGTAATATGAGGGTGTGTATTTGTATGTGTGTGTATGTGTGTGTAGAGCGAATTCCTTTTCCTCCCCCCCACTTTGGGTTAGATGTGTGTATTGATTTTGCAGAATTGTGGCAGCAAGTTGTAAATGATAATTGAGCAGAACATCTTCCCTGCTGGAGGAAGTGGGGAGGCAGACAGAGCCGCCGTGAGTGTGGGCACACGATGCCACCTTTCTACATTGGCATTGTTGGTATGGTTACCTACTAAGGCTGAAAGCTTCAGTGATGCAGTTTCGAAAAGTGGGGCATTGAGGAGAGTGACGTCATTATAGGGAGCTGTCATACAATTGAAAAGTGCATCATTTATTATAAATATATTCTGTGCAGACAGAACTCAGAGTCAGAGGCTTTCTGTACCTTTAAGTTTTGGAAACTTATCCTTATAAAGATATTATCTGATCCTACATTCCGAAGGCCATTTTATGCATATTTGTTGTTTTCTGTTGTTTATCTCTGCTGCAATTTCAAGTTTCTTATCTTTCTCTTAAAAAACTGCGCTGGATAAATGTTGGGCAAAGAAACTGCATTTCACTCCTTCTTTACTGTCAGAAAGTATTAAAAATAGAAAAATTTTGTTGAGACAGATTATACCAGGTGATTAAAGGCATTGGAAATTAAAGCTTAGTGCAATCTTACTAATGATTTTAAAATATTGAAATTAGAATCTGTCAGGTGCCAGGTGTCTAAAGAACAGAGCAAATGACACAATTAGGCAAAGTCTTAGGTAAAATTCAGTCTGTTCCAACTATTTCTTAGAAGTTAAATGCATCTGCTAGGCTTAGAGATGGATTATAGCTAAGACTGCCAACTTGAAGTACCTAAGATATCCCGCTTTGCTTGAAGATTCAAGACCAGCCCTTGGCTGACTATTGTTGTTACTTTCACAAAGATTATATGCCAACATTATCATTCTTGCCAGTGTAAATACAAACTGTGAGAGGCTGTTGTAGTCTCTGCTGCGGCACACTTTCACCATATTTTAAATTGCTGATGTGTTTTTGCTTAGCATTGGTATAATGCTTTAAGCTGGGAGAACTCTTTGAAATTTCCCCTATTAATCTTGCAGGCAGCCCAGTAAGACAGGTTAGTACACCTGGCACTGTCTCCTACCTGGGCACATACAAGTAAAAGGAGGTCATCAGATTTGCACCAGATGATAATATGTTAATATAAGAATAAGAGCTAATAACTTCCCAGTCTCCATTCTGTTGTCTAGCCAGCTGGCTTATGTTCTTTGAACTCTCATTATTTGTATGACCTAAAGGGAACTGTTAGGTCCCTGAAAGGTACATCTTAAATAGGAAGCAAATCAGAGGAATCTGTTGAGCTCAGTGCTCGCTCAAGAGAAATGCTCTTCAATTGATGACCTACTATAGTGTTACTTTCCCCCTTTACTCCTATTTACATTTTTTCCATATATGTGATGCAGAAGACGAACTTCTATGGGAAGTTAACTAGAATTTTTATGGTGTTTCAGAGGAAAACTATCTTCTGAAATCTATGTGAAATGTCTTCATTGTGACAGCTTGAAGTATCAAAGTTGGGAGTTAGAGGGCCAGAGGAATTTCTTCAAACCCGTCAGAGAAAAGACCAAGAGCAGAGTTGATCAGAAATACCTAAAGGAGGACTTTTTGCACCCAATTATTATACCATCGAGCAGATTTCAACCCAATAATGCAAATAACTTACAGGGTTCTTTCATAGACTAGAACTGAAGCATTATTAGGAAATCCAGTGTCCATGATAACTGCTTGGCAAAGAGCCTTGTCCAAACAAAAAGAATTCAGATGCTTTTGGTGACAGCTGACGTGGAATAACTTTTTATAGTACATGTTCTATCATGTGGCACAATTTGCGAATTCTCTCAAAAAAAGTGCCAGTCAACGGAGGCCTGTGTTTGCGGGCTTTCTCTTTAAAAATATAAGAATTAAGTTCCATAAAAGTTAAAATTCACAACTTATCAGTGTTCAAAGTAGGAGCAAGTTTCTGGGATGAATGAACTGGAGAATTGTTCACGATGAGTTTCCAAACTGATGGAACCTAATTCAGAAAAGCAAAAATGCACTTTCGTATTATTTGTTCCCAGGGTTAGAAAGGCAATCAGGAAGAGATTTCCAGGAAGCCATAACGCAGTCCAAAGACTCAAGATAAGATAAAATCCTGTTTTTATTCCCTTATAAGAGTCTCAATTGAAATGGAGGACTTTCTTCTCTGTGTCCAGCCTCCCTCTTATCTTGAGTTATCCTTTGGGTATCTGCCCATCCCTCAAGTCTCAGCTCACCTCCTCCCTCTTCTGTGTAGCCTTCCCCACCACTAATGTCTGCATGATTCCAAGACCACTCTCAGACCTCATGATCCACTCACTAAGGAGACTTGTCATCTTTCCAGCTGACCCCTCTCTTGCCTTTCTCCTGGAAGAGAATGCCCTTGATCTGTGTATTCTGGTTAATGCATCTTTTCCCTCTGACTACCACTTCTCACTAAAAGTGAATTAAGTTTGTCTTTTGATATCTAGACTGTCTTCTCTACAACACTTTCTATCTTGTAGACCAATGTCCAATTCACCGTATGTTGCTATCCTTCTGTGCTTTGAGCTGAGTGCAATTAGGAGTCATGTTTGCACCTGCAGATGTTGGGTCTTTCATGCTCTGAAGAGTGCGTGGTGGTCAGACCTTGAGTGTGCCATGGGGCCTTCCTTGTCTTGACATGAGACTGTTCCCCAAGGCATGCTGGAACCACTACTAAAGCCCACTGCCCTATTCTCTTCAAAAACCCATTTTTTCCTTCTGTTTAATAGCTTTGCACCCACAAAAATGCAAGTAATGTGTACTTGCACATAGCACACTGGCATGTCGGGCAGGCAGCTGCTACATTTTCTCCTTCATTACCAGAAAACTTCCTAAGCACTTGGTCATCAAGCTTTATAGTTGCTCAGTGATTAGTCTGCTGGGAGCTGGACACTGCATGGTTTCCAGAAATTCCTTTTCAAGTGATCCTATAGATAGTATATGTAGCCTGGAAAAATAAGAGTCAAAAGATATTGGCACATTGCTAGAGTTTCAAATAGTCATTAGTAATTTTTCCAGTCATCATTACACAGCATGTCCAAAATGTCCCCCAGAGAGATGCCACTCAGGTTTGCAGATTGCCGTGAGATATTGTCTGATTTCAAAAACAGGGGTGGTCTTGGCAAAAGTGTGGCTTCCTCCTTTCTGGGCATCTGTTATAATTGTGCTGAGACAATGCCATTCTCTTGCTGTAAACCAATGTGATGTTGAATTTCCCTTCTTACATAACTCACTTATTCTTTCCTCTATGTTTAGCTGCTATTTTCTCTCCTCTTCATGTGTCATTACCTAAGATTTCCCATCTTTGGAAGGGACATTAGATTCAGCCATTGTACCTGTCCAGATCTGAGAAATACTAGTATAGCAAGTGCCTCTCTCTCAGTCCATTCCCATTACTATAGGGTAAGGACAGAGCTAGAGGGAGATCCCTACCACTGGGAAATACAGTTTTGTTCATTCTACCTCACTTTTGCCAGATGGGTTTAAGGCACTATAAACTTTTTCTATAGAATCATACAGTCTCTCACATATTCATTAAAGGCATCCTAATCCATTGATTTCTTTGTTTATAGGACAATCTGAATGTCTTAGATGGCTAATAGAAAAGGATTTTTTTCAGCCCTATCTAAAATGTTCTCCACTGATTGATCACATCTCAGGTAGCTTGTGTAACTTTCTGGTCTCTTTTCTATAATGAAGATCAGTCCCCCTTTTATAATCATGACTCTTTCAATTATTAAAATAAATCAAAAACTCATCCTAAGTTAAAAATTATTTACCACATATAACTAACAATATTTCTCTTCGCCACAAGGCGAAGGTGCACACTATTTGATTTCATTCCTCCTCTTCCTCCTTCAACTTGCTTTTCTGATCTCTGGAAGAGTAGACACTTAAGGGAACAAGAGGATGAAACATGCCTAAGTGGGGCTCTTCTGGGCATGGATGCTTCATATGTGAGCTTCCCTGTGGGCACCTCCAACTAGGGTAATTGGTTGGATAAGGTGGGCATCCTTCCAAAGACCACTGCATCACACACTTCCAAAATACTGACTTCACAACCTCTGGTTGTGAACCTACAAAAACGCTTATTTTCTGTCCCTAGCAACAAATTCCACAACTCCATAGTATGAGGTCTCAACAGCCTCATCCTCTTGCATGAGGTATTTGCAATAATGGTCCAAGTCTTGTTACTGTCCAAGTACTTGCTTGACTCACTGAAAATCAGACCATCCTTGCCTTACTTAGCAGTGGAAGTTCAGACTAACCCACTGCTGCTCTCTGTTCAGTTCTTTTATTATGGGTTGTTTCCTCCCTTCAGTGTTTCCCAGACAAAGGGAACTATGAATTTGTATATTCATATATGGCCAAACTCTAGAGGGTATATCTCAGTTTGCTCAAGTATGTTGTTGTTTGAAACATCTGGACAGGAAAATTGACATCTGTGGTTCTATAATGTTTATCCTGGGAGTGAGAGGTTGGTTTCCTTCCTTCATCCTCCATCTTGATCCTCAACTTTTTATCTTGGAGAGATAGGTGCTTCTTTTCTCTCTACTACTAAAGCCAACAAACTCTCCCATTTGACTATATACTTTGCATTTCTAATGCCAGTTGAATTTCCACAGGAAATTCTTAAACAGGCTGGAACTGGCAGCATCACAGTTATAACATCCCAATCAAGTTGGTCCTACAGAAGGTTTGTGCTTTTATAGAGTAGTTTCTATGAAAGAGGTATTTTGCCATTTTTATACCAAGTTTGTTCTCATTCTGAAGGCAGAGAAAAGGAGCCAAACAACAAATTTTGTATTCCCTTTAACCTGGTTCTCAGATACAAACATTTATAACTAATTTAGCAAATTTAGACGTTATTGTATTTGAAAGAAATGGAAATGGGTCAAGATTTTTTACTGCCTCCTTGCAGATTTCAGGTGGGAGGCCTATATAATATTACCTTGTTGCAACTTCAATTGCTGCAATCATTTGGTATGCTTATTATAGAGTGTTCTGTAAATGAATCCCCCCAGATAAGTGAATTTTAGTCATTTTCATTTTTATAATTACAATTTTGTAATTCCAAGGAGAGAATTGCTGGATTCAGAGGTTTAAATCATGTCATCCTCTCCAATTTCACTTAGCAATTTACTTTCTATAACTATCTTCATCAGAGATCTGTCTGAATCTAGGGATTTCTCCCATTGATGCTGGATTATTTGAAGTTTTATCTTTGTGCTTGAAATACCTGCACAAATTTGGAGTTGACATATCAATCACATTCTGTTTCTTACCAGTGTAGGTGCAATGAGAGCTTGCCAGCAGAGTAAAGAATTGGCATTTGAACCCCTAAGCTTGGTTCCTACATGCTTCAGAAAGGGGAGACTTTGAAAATTCTCCAGGTGACTCAGGAAAAGCATTTTGTTCTAAATGAAAAATTATATTGTTCATTGATGGCCCCAAATAATAGCTGCAATTTTCACATTTACTTTCAAGGTTTCCTGTGAAAACTATCTTGTCTCATCTTTTTCATGATCAGAGTGTCCTAGAGAATTGTAGAATTTGTCACATATTGCCAGGTGCTTAGGTGTTATTTTAATACATGAGAATAATTTCCTATGGAGCCATTAAACTACCAGCTTTTGGAGAACAGACATTGTATCTTGTACATTCTTAAATTTCCATTTCCTAACACACAGTGCCTGATCTGTAGTACATGCTTAATAAATATTTGCTGCATGGACTCAGATCCCTATACTTACTAAGTGCCGCACTCTCTCTGAGGGTTCTGCATGTATTAACTGATTTACATGTCATACACACAAAGTAATTTAAGTATGTCCTCTTATTATTTCCATGTAATGGTTGGGAAAACCAAGGCAGGAAGAATTAAGCAACTCACCAAGGTTACACAGCTAGTAAATGACTGATTTGGGGTTGAACCCAGGTTCTGGGTCTAGAGTTCGTGCATAACTGCTATGCTAACCTACCTTCCTATGTCTGAGTATAGCACGTCCTGTTGACGCTGCAGGGCTCGATAGCTATATCTTCCTGGTGTGCCACAAATGGAGATTTTTACTAGATGCTTGCAGATGGAAGTTTTCCAAGGCTGAGTTTGTTATCAACATATATTTTCCAACAAGTAAATCTTTATACTGTCAGCATGAGGCTTTATAATCAACTCTTAATTATTGGTTAGATAGATGTGTTTTTCTCAGAATTTTCACATTTAGAATAATGAATCACTTCTCTGTGGTTGTGCATTTACTGCCTTCTCTCTGAGAAAGGGGCATTGCTAGTCCTGTTGACCATGGAATCACACCCAGGCCTACTTGAAAAGAGGTTATGCAAAAACCCATGGCCATGGATTAGTAGTTAGTACCAAATTAAAAGAAGATCCCATTAGCATGAAGAGAAGACTTATGGGAGAACTTGGGGCAGAGCAAATATCTTAAGGAGCAAGAAGGTAGAGAAGATTCAGACATTCACAGTGAGATATGTTAACCAGGGGTTCAAGGAGGTAAAGCTAAAAAAATGGAAAAAAAAAAAAGTCAAACCCAATAGGTTTACGGAAAAGGTAGCCATTTTAATTTGGGGAGCCAAAATTAAATACACATGGAAGTTGTGTGTATCAATTGTAATGAAAGGCTAAAGTGGGTGTAGGAACCATCCATACCTCAACTTCTGATTTTGTGATCTTCAGCCGCATTCCAGAGGTGAGGTATTGGTGTGGGACCCTTTAATGAAATAGTTAACTCCAGTGGATTCAATTCTTCAGTGAAATCTCTTGGCACCTCAGGGTTGAGGTCTCCCCTAGCCATCATTTCAGTGACATAGTCTTAAAATAATTCAAAGCAATGTTGTTATCTCTTTCAACTGACGTGAAAGAACCAACTACCATAATCTGTCTAATCAAAACTACAGCGCTCACCCATTTATTCACTATTCAACAAATATTTATTGGGAGCCCAGCTTAAATACATAAATAACTGAAGCCAGAGGCATATTGGGAAGTTATAACTCTGCTATGAAAGAGCAGCTAGTTCATGTTTTAGAGTACTTATTATGATCTGTAGAACTATTTAGGAAATAACTTTTGGGTGCATATAAATCTAGCTCTTAAATCTGTATAAAAACCATCCTTGCAATATTTCTGTATCTGTTTCCTGCTACTTTAGGCCAGAGCTGTTTTCTCCTTCACTTCTCTGCTCATAATTCAGTTGGCATATTTGTATCTGGATTTCACCTCAAATCTAGGACAGTCTGGGTGGGGAACTTTCCTGGGGACAATTCTGTTTAAGCTAAGATGGTGAGCACTTTGAAACAAAGAGGGACGAGGGAAGAAGAGTGAAATGAGTCATCACTTGGAGAAAGTGGGTCAAATTTACAGTTGGAGGGAAGGAGGGTGTGGTTATAGGAAAGGCAGTGCCCTTGGAGTCCTGGGGCAGAAAGGGGAGCCTCTGGGGAGCACATGCAACAAGGCTGCACTAAAATTGCAGTCTGTGGGTATCAGGTACCAGATGAGTGTTACACATTGACACTGACCTTGTAATTCCAACTGAACTTATTTCTGGTCTTCATGCGTGTGTGCCTGGGCCCATGAATCTACCACTCAATTTAAAAATTCATCTGTCCCAGCAGGCAGGAAAGACTGTGTTTGTACTGAATACTCCAGAGAATCTTTTCTGACCTTGTGGAGGTCATAGAAATCAGAAGTGGAGAGTGTGACCCACTTGATTCTCACTCTGTCATGGGATTAAGATACTGCCTGGTGTTAAAATCAGCTAACCTCCATTGTATGCATATGGGGAGTGTATGTGCAAGTGTGAAAAAGTCTTTTTATGTCTGATTTTGTTACTATTTTCTAATTTTACTGTCTATGTTATTTGTACTCAGAGTCTATCATTTTCTTTTTTTGCAAGGTTTCAATTCCCTTAAAAGCAGACAACATGCTCCATAATCCTTGTCATTATCAGGCCCCATACCTATTAAATGCAGCAACCCCACAGCAACCCACTGCATCCCCTCCTGCCTACATGTATCCCAATTAACCAAAGTGGAGACTTGAGAAATTGTCATGCTAGTATGTGCAGGAATATTACCTCTGCTTCATCATCCGGTTGGAAGGTCTAGTCTGCTCAGATGCTGCTTTTTTCACTATGCTGTTTGCTCCTTGAGGATAAGGGCTCTTTTATTCAGGTGGTAGTGTTGTTGTTGTTTTTTTCCCTCCCATTTAGGCACTTCTAGCATAATGCCTGACACACAGTAGGGGAATCAATGGGTAAATGATCAAAAATAGTCTGGTTATTTTCAAATTAACGCTTGTTGATAAAATGAAACAAAATCTAGTATGAGGACATTCTCTGTGTATTAATATTGAAAGTATTTTTTTTTAAGATTTTATTTTATTTATTTATAGAAGCACTGGGTACAGTCAGAAGCGCCGGAGGGTGAGAGAATTCACCACAGCCAGAGAGGGGAGCAGAACAGACAGACTAATGAAATGCACTACTGAGGGGAGCAGCAGGCGCGGCAGGAGAGGTTTGCACGCCATGTGGGACCCTCGCTGGTGGCCGGGGATGGAACCGGCGCTGCAGAGACTGCGGGCAGCTTCACAGCCCAGCGCTCAACTGCTGCACCACCAGGGAGGCCCAATATTGAAAGTATTTATAATACATTGTTAAGTGAGAAGGCTCGGTGTAGAATCATAACAAAGGAGTAAGAATTATTATCATTACCACACCACACTATCAGAGACACACTGTTATTTCTATAGAGTTGCTAATTCAAATCCAAAATTCCATCTCAAATATTGGATTTCTACAGCCATATACTTGGCACCTGTTCTCTTAACTTTGATCTCTACAATTCAGTTTTTATTGGGAGGTGGTGTTATCACAGGGGAGTAAAAGTAAGGGGGAAAGAACAGCATACATACAATGGGTGTGTTACTAAGGAGCCACAGCTGCTCAAGAATACAACAGTTTCTTCAACAACAATGGTCCCGGAGCTGACATTTACAACTGTAACTCTCAGAACAGTGCTTTGCAAAGGGAGGGTGAGGCAGGCAGGAAGATGAGAATTTATCCATCTGTTATTTCTCATTGGTTGGGGTATGTGCTTGGGGACATTGAGCTCTCACACTTTGGGGTTGAAATACTGCCCCTTTCAGGTAGCAGCAGGTAAAGCTAATGCAGGTCAAGTCTGGCCACTGTGCAGGTGCTGGTTTCTCTTGGCTGCTTGTTGCTGTCTATGTGCCCACATATTATGATTTCACTGCTTTTCATTGCTTCCTGTCAACATGGATTACCATCTGGTGCTGTATATATACAGTCATATATATATATTATATATAAACATATACACATATATACATACTTGTCTCTGTCTTATAAGTTTGGTGATTATGTGTCTAGGTGTGGAGATCTTTGTGCTTATCTTACCTGGATTTTATTGAGCTTCAGGGATGTGTAGATTAAAACTATCAAATTTGAGAAGTTTAAGGCCATTGTCTCTTAAGATAGATATCTGCCCTTGCATTTCTCTTCTTTTTCTGGAATTCCCATTATTTTGGTATAGTTAATCTTGACCTTCAGGTCACTAAGTCTCTATTAATTTCTCTTCAATTTTTTTTCTTTCTGTTTTTCAAATAGGGTAATTTTTTTGTTCTATTATTCACTGATGCTTTATTCTATCATCTCAAATCTATTTTTTTATATTTTTATTTTTTTATTTAAATATTTTATTTTATATAATTCTTACATCTTTGCACAATGTATGCATTTTCATTTTGGTTATATTCCCCATACAATTGCACCTCCCCCCTTATTTTGACTCTAGTCCTTCCTTTCCCCACCCCTCACTCCCCCACCCCCACCCCGCTAGTGTGTCTCTGGTTTACAGTTGCTTGTTGATTTTTACTTTGTATTGATTGGTCTTTTTCCTGGTCTCTTATTTAGGTTTTCTAAATTCCTGCTGTGAGTGAGACCATCCGGTATTTTTTCTTTTTCTTTCTGACTTATTTCACTGAGCATGATCCCTTCTAGCTCCATCCATGTTGCTGCAAACTGTATGTGTTTATCTTTTTTGAATGCTGAGTAATATTCCATGGTATATATGTACCACATCTTCTTGATCCAGTCATCTATTTTTGGGCATTTGGGTTGTTTCCAAAGCTTAGCTATTGTAAATAGTGCTGCTATAAATAGGTGCTCTTTGGAATTGATGTTTCTGTGTCCTTTGGGTAAATACCTAGGAGTGGAATTGCTGGATCCTATGGAAGCTCTATGTTTAGTAGGTCAAGAAATCTCCACACAGCTCTCCATAGTGGTTGGACCAGTTTGCACTCCCACCAACAGTGCAGAAGAGTTCCTTTTTCTCCACACCCTTGCCAACATTTGTTGTTGCTAGTTTATTAATATGTGCCATTCTCACTGGTGTAAGATGGTATCTCATGGTAGTTTTGATTTGCATTTCCCTGATTACAAGTGATGTTGAACATTTTTTCATATGCCTGTTGGCCATTTGCATTTCTTCTTCAGAGAAGTTTCTTTTTAGCTTTTCTGCCCATTTTTTGACTGGATTATTTTCTTTGTTTTTGTTGAGTCTCATCAGCTCTTTATAGATTTTTGTGATCAGTCCTTTATTGTTATTGTTGTGTGCAAAAATTTTCTCCAGTTGGTGGGGTTTCTCTTTGTTTTGGTTATTGTCTCTTTTGCTGTACAGAAGCTCTTTAATTTGATGTAGTCCCAGCTGTTTAGCTTTGCCTTCACTATCACTGCTTTGGGTGATGCGTCTGTAAAGATGTCTTTGATATGCATGTCATGTAGTGTTTCGCCTATATTTCCTTCTATGTATTTTATGGTTTCAGGTCTTATGTCTAGTTCTTTAATCCATTTTGAGTTGGTTTTTGTGTATGGTGTGAGGTAGTAGTCAAGCTTCATTCTTTTGCATGTAGCGACCCAGTTTTCCCAGCACCATTTATTGAACAAACTATCTTTGCTCCAGTGTATATTCTTTGCTCCTTTGTCAAATATTAGTTGACCATAAATCTGTGGGTTTATTTCTGGATTTTCTATTCTATTCCATTGGTCTGTTTGTCTGTTCTTGTTCCAATACCATGCAGTTTTGATGATTATGGCTTTGTAGTATAGTTTGAAGTCTGGGAGTGTGATGCCTCCATTCCCTTCTTTTTTTTTTTAGAAGAGCTTTGGCTATTCGGGGTTTTTGGTGATTCCATATGAATTTCGTCAATAATTGTTCTATTTCTTTGAGGAATGTCATTGAAATTTTTATTGGAATAGCATTGAATCTGCATATTGCTTTTGGTAGGATGGCCATTTTGATGATGTTAATTCTTCTAATCCTTGAGCAGGGGATGTCTTTCCATTTCTTTGTGTCTTCTTCTATTTCTTTTAAAAGTGTTTTATAATTTTCTTTGTATAGGTCCTTTACCTCTTTTGTTAGATTTATTCCCAAGTATTTGATTTTTTTGTTTCAATAATAAAAGGGATTTTTTTTTAATTTCTTCTTCTTCATATTTACCATTTGTGTATAGGAAGGCTACTGATTTTTGAGTGTTGATTTTGTATCCTGCCACTTTACTAAACTGATTAATTAGTTGAATTAGTTTTTCTGTGGAGTTTTTGGGGTTCTCTATGTATATTATCATATCATCTGCAAATAGTGATAGTTTAACTTCTTTTCCTATTTGGATTCCTTGGATGTCTTTCTCTTGTCTTATTGCTCTGGCTAGGACTTCCAGTATTATAATGAAAAGCAGTGGTGAGAGTGGACATCCTTGTCTTGTTCCAGATCTTAATGGAATTGCTTTCAGCTTTTCACCATTGAGAATGATACTGGCTGTTGGCTTGTCATAGATGGCCTTTATGATGTTGAGGTATGTTCCTTGTATCCCAAGAATTTCAAGGGCTTTTATCATGAATGGGTGTTGTACTTTGTTGAAAGCTTTCTCAGCATCTATTGATATTATCATATGGTTTTTATCTTTCTTTTTGTTGATGTGTTGGATGATGTTGATTGATTTTCAGCTGTTGAACCATCCTTGTGTCCCTGGAATGAATCCTACTTGGTCGTGGTGAATTATCTTATGGATACATTGTTGGATTCTGGTAGCTAAAATTTTATTGAGGATTTTTGCATCAGTGTTCATTAGAGAGATTGGCCTGTAGTTTTCTTTTTTTGTGTTGTCCTTGTTCGGTTTTGGTATTAGGGTAATGTTGGCTATCTCAAATCTATTGTTGAACTTTTCATTTTGATTATTTTACCTTTCCACTCTGGAATTTCCATTTTTAAAATATGAATTCTATTTATCTGTTGAGGTTTCCTATTATTGAGCCATATTATCATATTTTCTTTTAATTGTTTGAACATATTTATAATAGTTTGAAATTTATTGACTCATGTATCTAATATCTTAGTCCACATAGAGTCAGTTTTTATTAAATGGCTTTTTCTCCTGAATAAAAGTTACACATTCTTGTTTCTATATATGCTTTGTAATTTTTAGTTGAACAAATCTTGGACATTTTAACTTACATTGTAGAGCAAACTCTGGATTTTGATTCATTTGTTTGTTTGATAAATTGCCTGAACTTAATCTGTGGTATCTTATTTCCCTTGTCCTTTGCAGCTACTTATGTCTCTGTTCATTTTATTTATCTTATTTTTGTTTGTCAGGCTTCCTAGGGGTTACTTCTAGATCTGTATAGCTTAGTGGTCACCCAGTGACTTGGGCAGAGGTCAAGCTCACTTAGTGCTCAGAAGGCTTGAACTCGCTGCCGAGGCTGGGAGTGCAAAGTTCAGCCATTTTGTCTCTCTTGCTTTTTCTTTTCAACTAGGGCTCTTGAGTTTTCCCTGCACATGCATGAATATTTCTGTCCAGGGGTGTGTGGAGACATCTTAGACCTCTGTTGTGACTCCTCACTTACAGGACTGATTCCATCTGAAACCACAACTTTAACCTAAAGAAAAGGCAGTGTTCTCCCTGATTACTTCTTACTGAGATCTTCACTTTTAACAAGAAAGCCATGAGTTTCCCTCCATTCGCCAATCCAAATAAAGATATTTCCTTATAGATCAGAGGGGCTGACTTTTCAGAAACCCCTACTCTGGTAAGATGGCCACTTCCGTCTACTGAGCTGGGAGTGGACAGGCAACCAGGCCTGGGCAGCAATGCCATCAACTGTGTTCTCACCTGAAACTCAAGTAGTTTCTCATGATTAGGTACTGTCCAAAGTGTAGTTTGCTGTATTTTCAGAGCCCGGTCATAGTGTTTTTTGACAATTATGGTGATATTTATACTTTTTTTTCATGAGGAAGATTTTCTGACCTCTTCACTCTGCACAGTTTGAAGTCCATCTCTGCCCAGTACATCTTTTTTTTAATGGCATCCAGAGGAAGTAATATTTTTGATCTAGTAATTATAATGAAATCTTTATATAATTCTACCCATAGTCTTCTGTTTCTTTAGTCAATATCTATTGATTTTTACAATAAACATCATGTTTCTACTTGCTTTCTACTTCCTTTTTTATCACTTATTTTAATGATTCATTTTTTTTTGTATTTATATTTGCATTTTAAACTGTTCTTATATTTTCTCATTTTAATGGTATTCTTGAATGAAATTCTTTGGCCTAACTAAGCAGTTGGCATAACAAACTTCCCATCCATCCTACCTTTTTTTTTTTTTTTACCTGTTTCTCCTCCAAATAGTTTTATGATTCCTACGTTGTGGTGAGATAAAATATTTTCATTTTCTTTCATAAGCTTCATCCCCACGTTTGTTTTAGTTTTGATTTTTCAGTCAACACTATACAATTACCATTGCCAGCCCTTTAAGTTTTTTCTCCCCTAAACATCTTTTTTTTCTAAAAACTTATTTATTTATGCATATAAGAACTGGGGTATAGCCAGAGGCGTGGAGGGTGAGAGGATTCACCAGAGACAGAGTGGGGAGCAGAACAGGTGGATCTACTGAAATACACTGCTGAGGGGAGCAGTGGGCCAGACAGGAGAGGTCTGCTGTGCCATGTGGGTTAACTCCCCAGGTGGGTTAGCTCCCTAGCTGGGGATCAAACTCATGTCTCAGTGGCTGGTGATAGTTTGATAATGCTGAGACTTTAACCCTTGAGCCACCAGGGAGGCCCTCCTTAGGCATCTTTTGATTGGCTAAAGTTGCTTTTCTAGTTGAGTGCTCAGGAAGAACCATTTGTATTATACTGTTGGTGTCCTTGCATGTCCAAATATTTGTCTTCAGCATTGTATCTGGAGCTTCTTCCCTTGACTTTGTGACTTTTCTTTTTGGAAATTTATTATTATTATTGTCATTATTTTGTCATTATTTTGCCTGACTGCTCAAAGATTCTATCTTTACCTATATAGTCCAATAACTTTACCAGGAGATGTCTTGTTGACCATACTGACAGGCACATGGTAGGCTCTTTAGTATGGTGATTCAGGAAACTGTTCTAGAATTGTGTGTTTAAATATTGCTTCCATTGAATTCTTTAGGTGGTCTTCTTTAGCATCTCCAATTATGTATATTTGGATTTACTTTGACTACTTATATAATCATTTTGCTGAAACTCTTGGAAGTTTTCTGCTTATTCTCTCTGTAGTTGTTCACTTTTATTTTATTGTCATTTATGCCCCTGACAATGTTTTCCATAGAGTCTATTGGTTCACTGCTTTGGGGATATTCTCTGATGGGTTTCCTGCTATCTTTTACTTATTTACTGAGTTCCCTCAACTCCCGCCTCCGCTTTTCCTTTGTCTCACCATCGTTTAACCCGAGTTTTTGCATTTCTACCTTGTGATCTTGCTCCTAGAGTTGTTATTGTTGCTGTTTGCTGGACCTGCCATAACTAAGTGCCCCAGACTGAGTGACTTAAAGAATAGAAATTTATTTTTCATAGTTCTGGAGGTTAGAAGTCCAACATTAAAGTGTTGGTTGGGCTGTTTCCTTCTGAGGACTTCTCTTTGGCTTGGAGATGGCTGTCTTCTCTCTCAGTCACATGCTTTTTCTTCTGTGCGTGTCTGTGTCCCAATCTCCTCATATGCAGAAACCAGTGGTGTTTAGGTAGGACCCTCTCTCATGAGCTCATTTTTATTTTTTTATTTATTTGTAATTAATTAATTAAATTTTTTTCTAACATCATTGTAGACCCTAAAGTTTTCCTGCCACTATATCACCAGTGAACCATCACCATATTCCCTTGTGTTCATCCCTTTCCTATTTTGCCCCCCCCCCCCAACTTTGCTGTATGCTTCAGGTCTATGGTGATGATCTCATTTAACTTCACTTCTTTAAAAACCCTGTGTACAAATATAGCCACACACTGTGACTGGGAATTAGAACGATAACATGGATTTGCGAAGGTACAATTCATCTCATAACAGGTATTTATTTTTAATTTTTGAAAAAGTATTTATTGTTTTTATCTGCTCCTTTGGCTACATTTTCTGGTAAAGTTTTATTTTCTAATGGTGTGGTTAAGATTTATTCTCCACACACACATTTTTCTTACAGTATTTTCGTATTAATTCTGTGGGGATTTCTTTTATTGTACTCGCTGATGAGGTGAATTCTCTCGGAGTGTCATTTTGTATGAGGGTCTGTGTGTCTGTGTGTGTCCGAGGGGCATCTGTGCCAGCCTTCCAGTCTTGTCAGCCCAAAGGCTTCTCCTGCCCTAATGCCATGGAGGGGAACTGCTTTCTACTACGATGGCTCCTCAAAGTGCATCTTATAGGTGGCTTTCTCCCTGGTTCTCAAAATGAAATAAAAGCCCAGGAGAGCTCATTTTGTCAGCTCTCACACGTCCATTTCCATCCTCATTTTCACAAACCAGGTACAGTGCTTTTGTGCTTTTGCATGAGGTTTCACCCTCAGGAAGTTAGTTTTCCCCAGCACTTTGTACGATCATTGTCCCTGGGCCCTGTCACTGTTCTTAGCGTGTCTCTTCTGCATGGTCTCCAAAGTGACTTTCGTTTTATTGCTTCTAATTTTGGAAGAGTTTTTGTGTTTTGATGAGTCAGTGGATTATGCATTTCTCTTCTTTTTACTAAACTAATCGATGGCAGATATAAACACCCCTATAGGGCCACTTACTACTGTTCTGAGAACTTGGAATTTGTTAACTCAGTAATTCTTACAACATTCCTATAAGGCAGGTATTTTTTACATTATCTGCATGACAAAGATAAAGAACTAAACACAGAAACACAGGCTGTGTACACAGGGACACACAGGCCTGCTCCAAAGCCTGCGTCCTCAACGACCAGCTTGCCTTCACTCCAGAATGAAGTTTGCCTTTATTTTATAGATTGAGGTTTTACTTTTAAAGTTCCTTTGAAGACTCAGTCTTTATGGCACAGATGTTGGCTATAAGTTTTATTTTTATAGATTCATTAGTTTGGCTCTATTCAAAGTCTTCCTACCAGAATATTCTGAAGAGCTCTTTAGCACATTGCTAACGTAATGGAAATGGCACTGTTATAGAATTATGGAATTGCAATATTCGAAGGCCTATTAATTATCCAGTTCAAGGACTTGAATTCTCTCTATAAATTCCCTGCCTATTTATCAGTCAGCCTGGGAGGCTCAACATTTCCCCAGACAGCCATTGCCATTCCATCTTCAGTCAGAGAATATTAGTAAAGTGCCCTTAAGATTTAGCCAAATATGCATGTTAAGACCCCTGTTTATTAACCCTTGGCAAATACATACCAGCTATTATTTCTGTTTCACCTAATAGGTCCTTCAGATATGTGAAGATAGTTCCCATGCCTCCTGGAATCTTCCTGATTCTTCTACTTCCAATTCCTTCAACACTCTGTAAGGATTTCAGTTGGCTTCAACCTACAGATGGCTTTGAATTTATTTGAAATAAGGGCAAATTTCAAGTTTGGTGTGACCTGCAATGAGCAGAACAGGGGGACCACATAAGCCTTATCTTAAGGAGCGCTATTGTGCTATTGAATGATATGAAATTAGAGTTAATTAAACCTTTAACCCTTTTTGGCTCATGATGCTATTAGGATTATCTCTTTCACTCTCTGTTACTTGGGGGTTGTGCCCTTTTGCTTCCTCAGCTCTACCCACGCTGGATTTCTCTTAGTTGGCTTCTATGCCTTGGCAGGATTTACTTGGGCCTTGATCTGTGTACACCCTTTGACATGCCAGTGTGTTCTATTTTTCCTGCTTCTCTTCACCTCACCCTCTCACTCTGATGCCTTCCCAATGGATTGATTATTCCCAGAGCACCCTGAAGTTTTACATGCATAAGTGGTCTACTAGGGCAGCCTGCCCCAATGGTCTTTGAATACTAGGTCCCCCACACTAGGTCTCCCCAAACATTACCAAGGCCTCTGCGCTTCTGCCTTAATGAACTTATCTCACTGCTGTTTGTTTTAAATATATACTTTTCATGTTAGATTAAGTGCTATTCATAGAGCAATTTTTTATTTTTATTTATTTATTTTTATTAATATGTTTTAGTTTATATAATTCTTACATCATTATTCATTTTTGCACAATGTATGCATTTCGTTTTGGTGATATTCCCCATACAGTTCCACTCCCTATATTTTGACCCTAATCCCTCCTCTCCACAACCCCACCCCCTCGTAGTGTGTCTCTGATATATAGTTGTTTGTTGATTTTGGTATTTTCTTTCTTATAGTTATTCTTTTTCCTGGTCCTTTATTTAAGTTTTCTAGATTCCTGCTATGAGTGAGACCATCTGGTATTTTTCTTTTTCTTTCTGGTTTATTTCACTGAGCATGATCCCTTCCCGCTCCATCCATGTTGCTGCAAATTGCATGAGATGTGGTACATATACACAATGGAATATTACTCAGCAATCAGAGGAGAACTTATTTTTTATGTGATCTAGTTATCACTCTCAAGAAACTCATCATAGCATGTGTCTGACATGTGAATCGTGTTCAGATCTCCCCCATCACCACAGAGATGCTCTTCAGAGCTGAGTCCGAATAAGGCTCATTTGCCTGATTTAGTTGCTGTGTCTCCTTAAGTCTTGAATATTTTCCTTGCCTAGCACATCTTTTATGAATTGAAGATTTTTGGAAGAATTCGATTCTGCAGAATATTTCTCAGTTAGATTTGTCTGAATATTTCCTCATGATCAGATTCTGATTAAGTGTTTTGGGGAAAAATGTGCCAGAGGTGATATGTCCTTCTCAGTGCAGTACATGAATGGGACAGGTGTCTGTTTATCCCATTTTTGGTATTTTCAGTTTGATCTCTAGATAAAGGGGATGTCCACGTTTCCCTGTTGTAAAGACACCTTTTTTCATGTTACATTTAAAAACTCCTCCGTGGAATGATATCCTGAGGTCTTCTCATTTTTGAAATTAGAATCTTTTGTTTTGGGCCTCCCTGGTGGCGCAAGGGCTTAAGTTTCCGCACTCTGAGGGTATCACCAGCCACTGCAGCACGAGTTCAATTCCCGGCCAGGGAGCTAACCCACATGGCACAGCAGACCTCTCCTGTCTCGCCTGCTGCTCCCTTCAGCAGTGTATTTCAGTAGATCCGCCTGTTCTGCTCCCCACCCTGTCTCTGATGAATCCTCTCATCCCCTGCACCTCTGACCCCCACCCCAGCTCTTGTATGCATAAATAATTAAATAAAATAAATCTTAAAAAAAAAAAAAGAACCTTTGGGTTTTTCCACAAGTTTTCCTTTTAGTGATTTTTCTGGAATGCTAACTTGCACTCTCCATTAGCATCACTGGGTCCTCAGGGGCTTAATCTCTGGGGAGAAGTATTCGAACTCATTTGCGGTGCAGCTACCCTCTGGCAATCTCTTCACCAAATATAAGCCTGACTTCCCTCTTACCGGTGCTTGTCCAATGGTATCACTCTGAAGGTCCATGTCCTCTGTGGACTGATTGTAAGCAAGAGTAGAATGATTTCTTTTCCTTCTGTTATCTACTAAAATTTCACTATCAGCCCAAGCAGCTGTTCCTTTCTGGATGAGTCCAGTTCCATCCCATTCAACTCTTTTGCCAATTGTTTTGCTACCTTTGGCCTCTGCATACTGGCCTGGGAGGCAAGGTCTTGTACTTTGACCAACATTTGGAAGCATGTATTGTGTTTATCCATGTGCGTTTCCTCTCCTGGGCACTATCATTGAGACACTATAGACCTAGGACAAAACTACCAGATTCACCATTTATTCAGCAGTTTCCATGCGAAGCTAGCTTATTCACCCCCCTTTCTCCTCTCAGTGGCACCGTTTAAATAGAATTGCTTTTGCAAAGGTCGCCCTGGCAGTCCTATTCTGTCTTATCATACTGGACAGTTTTGCACATTTGGCCCTTTTCACCACTATATCTTCCTACAAATTCTCTTATCTCCTTGGTTTTCCAGAAACAGTCCTCCTCTGTTCTCTGATTGACATAAGATACCATCCCTGCTACCCTGTTATCGTAAATTTTATCAATATAAATTATTTTGTCTCTTAAATTTTTGGCATGAAACATATTGTTGCAGATATTTTTGAATTTCTTTTGCTTTACTTAATTATGAAATTTTATAACAGAGCAAAAGAGCTCAAAACAATTCATTAGCAATCCTGTGCTCTCAAAGAAAAACTGCACTGGATAGAGTTAAGCAGGCAGGGAAACTTTATTGAAGAATATTGCAATAGGGGAGAGAAATTGAACTCAATTCTGTTGGAACAGAAGGTGGGAGGGTCTTTAAACTCTGGGATGAGCTCCTGGAAAAGTACCAGAGGATGTCAGTGGGTAGATTGTTCAGTGTGATTAGTCCATCAGTGTTGGCTAATTGTCTCTTGTTGGAGTTAGCCTCCTACCCCCCACAGAGACTGAAGATTGGGGCACTATCATTCTTGATGATGACATTTCAGAGGGATGGCTTGCAGGTCCTTGAGAAAGAAATCCTTGGGTTTTGAAACTGGTAAGAGACTGAGAGATTTATCTACATTTCAACAGGGTAGAAAAAGAATCTGCAATTACAAGTTTTCTAAAATAAATGCTCTATGAAAAGGAAGTTCAGGGGCCTAAAATATCTGTCTGAAGTTTGGTCTAGCTGATGGGGGATGGCAAAGCCATCTTCACCAATGCAGAGTCGTGGCTTCTTGCATATCTACCAATACAAAAATCATCACTGCCTCTGAATTCCGCAACAAGTTCCTGCTCTACACAGTGGCCAAGGTGAAAGAAGAGAGCGCTCCACCGTGGGGAACATTAATATTGCCATTTTAGTGACTGGCACAGAGATAGGAGGTTCTGTGCTGGGAAGACAGGAGCCACTATGGCTCAGAAATTCAGTTTGTAATGATTGTGTCTCTGACCCACAGGAGTTTTTAATCTAGCCTCTCTGTGTTACATACACAAAGAAAGCATTTTTATATTTTTATATCTTCTAATTAATTTAACTTTGAGGCCAGAACATTTGGATCTGGGAAAAAGCATAGCTATTAATTCCCATAGTTCACATTCCCTCCCCCCTCATAACTTCCCTGTTGTCTTTTATGTTGGTGTTAATACCACACTGCTGTCTTGCAGTATTTGCACACTTAAGCCCTGCTTTATGTTATAAAATTCTTACACGGAGGATGTAGTTTTATTATTTCAGTTTTTATTCAAGTGACCTTGAAGTGCCTGTAAAGAGAGAGAAAAATTAGTAAATATTCTAAATGGATTAGGAGTTATATGCTATTGTTTTATTCTTTCAAAGCCTTGATCTTTATCCTTCTTCATTTATAAATTTCTGTGTCTGATCGTACTCAACAAAATAGTTCATCTCCCTGATGTCTAGTAATCAACTGTTATCATGAGCATCTGATGGATATGTAATTGCTCATTGTATTCGTTTGGAGCCCCAAAGAACAGAGGTTATGCAATTTAGGAATATAATTTACTGTTTCATGATTCTTCATTTCCGCCCAGATGCTGGGCCTTGTCTAAATTCAGAACTTGTCTAAATGCAGATCAATGGACATTGTGGGGCTTGTTTAAATATGAACAAGGTCTAAAAATCTAATACTGTGATAATTCGCTTCCTTATATTCTAAGGAGAAACTGAAGTTTCATTCAGAATGAAGTGTCCTCTGTTTGGAAAACACTTATTTTTTTTTACCTCCATCTTTGAGCTGCTAAATGTTAGCTGTTTGTTCAGTTGGTTTTATTTCAAAGTGTGTGTTCTGTATTTTTTGTTTGAAAATAATACATAACCAAATGCTTAATTTGCTGATATTAAGTATGTTTTGGTAGCACTGAGTTATTCAGGAGATGACTAAAAATTTCTGTAAAGAATTAATTACCACTAGATATTTTAACTAGACTACTGCAAAAATTGTGATAATTGTTTCAGCAGGCTTCTCAAGAATAGGACAACTCATTCAAAATGTTCGTCTTCTGTGTAAAAAACTGGAGACTTTGTATGAGGATTGATAGGAGCAGACTAATTTTTCTGGAGCCTTGTCTATGAGCAAATACATGGAAGAATTTAGGATCAGTTAACAGTAATTTAGTCCCTACCTAGTAATAAGTAATATAGTTTTACTTCTGTTATTTAGTTTAATGCTTCCCTAAACATAAGTAATGGGTGTCATCTCAGTTTTACAGATAAGTTTGCAAGGTTAAGCAAGTTTTCTCAAATTTACACAGCCAGAATTAGCTGGAACATTTTAGCTGCTTAATCAATTGCTATCATGTACTAATTCTCCTTTATCCTCAGTAAGAGCTCTACAAAATGCATTATATAAGAGTGTAAGTCCATGCCTCCAACTGAAAGAATTATGATTTTTATCTCCATTTTACAGATGAGTAAAGTGCCAGAAATGATGAAAATAACTTAAGATTAAGCAGCTGTAAGGGGCAGAGGTCAGATCAACCCCAAGAACAGCAGCTCCAGGGTCTGGACTCTTGGACAGCATGATGAACACGTGGATGGAGTTTCCTGCACTGAGCTCCTCCTGTGTAGACAGGAGGAGCTCATGATCACGACGGTAAGGTCTGCATCCTCCCTCCACAGTGGAGTAGATGTGGGAGTGGGGGTGGGTGGGATTTCTGTGCACACAGCTCTGTGCCAGGTGATTTGCTGTTAGCAGCTGCTCCTGGGTCCTTCCTAAGCTGGACTGTTTCCAAGGAAACATGAAAAGGTATTGGAAATTTGGATATAATATTTTATCCTTATTGACAAGAAAAGAAAGTAAACACCTTGTAGCTCTTGACTGTATTCAGACATTGATTGCTGTTGTTCTGGCTCCAGGCAAATTGAGTGTCAGTCAATCGGTCAGAGGGGCAGCCCTGGCCCCCATGGGCTGAGGGAGAGGCTTGTGTCCCAGCGCCCACTGTTATCAGTGTCTTTGTGTTCTGCATCATGTCTGAGGCGTCCAGGTGACGTGTACTGAGGCCAGAATTTGAAAGGTTGCATCTCATTTAGGCTCGTGGATCTTCTGTCTGTTAGCGCCTCCTGCTTCCCATGACCTCAGTCCTTACATTCAGAAGGCCATGCTCTGCTCCCTGCAGCCTGGCATGATGGCATAGTGTATGGGCGCTGTATATAGATGGCAGAGTGGCCATGGGTGGAGATGCTGGTTCCCGACAGCTCAGACACAAATCCCAGTGCTGTGTGACCTTGTGCAGGTCACTTAACCTCTTAGCCCCTGACTTTCTTGCCACCAAAGGGAGGAAAATATAATAATTGTACTGATATCACAGGGTTGTATGGAGGTCTAAAGATAAAATAGGTAGTACTGAAGAGTAGTGCTGGCACATCATGTTGCTTGTAAGTACTATTATGATCACGTGGGATAATACTAGGGATATATGAAGGAATATAATTACATATAAAATAATCAGAATAATTATTCATTGAATTATTTAGCATATATTAACTGAAAATCTATTATATGTGGGACTTCATGTGGGTCAAAACTGTTTGTTGGTGCCCTGAATTTGTAAGGCATGGATTTGATAACTATGTTTGAGATTCACATACGTGATAAGAGATCAATTTAATGAATGTGTTAGGGAGGTAAAGTGGGGTTAGTTTACATTGATGCAGCAAAAAGAAAGTGTCATTAATTAAGCAGGATGGGGAGAATTGCAACTAAGGGTATTTGAATGTTGGTGAAGGAGCCATTGGAGAGAAAACCACTCATGCACAAGCCTGAGGTGATTTATATTAAGGGAATGATACTTTCTGATAGGCTGGAGAGCAGGGAGAGCCATGTGGATTTGTATAGAAACCGTGACCTTAGGAAGATCAAAGATAGGACTCACATGTGGTGTAGTACAGGGTCAGGCCCACCTTCGTGGGTAGTGGACGCAGAACACCAGGACCCGCAGTGCCTCAGACCACTTTCCCCTACTCTGTCCTTCTGCTCTATTCTCCTTTCTGCATTGCCAGGTTGTTTCTTCTCTCTCATCATTTCCTTTCCCTTCACCTCCTCAGCTTGTTTCTTGTAATCTTGACCTTATCTCTTTGAGTTCTTTCTGTGTCAACACTCCATGCCAGGTGCTTGGCCTCTGAGCATTTAATATTCACATTCCCTGGAGGAATCTGCTTGGTCATCCCATCTTTTCTCATCAGGACAAGGCAGAAGCCATTGCCAGCCCACGGATTGTTTGCTTTGGGTCAGGTGCTGCCCTTTGTCCAATCAGCTGTGACTAGAGGCAGTTGGCTTATATGATATAAAATATAACCTCCTCAACATCAAGGACAGTTTCCCTAAAAACTACTGTGCTGATAAAATGCTGAGACTTGCTCTGGCTAATCTACTTGGGAAAGCTTTCAGGCTAGTCATTTGAATAATTTACAGAGCAGTGCTACTTGAAGTCATGAGAATGGATGGCATCTCTCAAAAAAATTAAAAAGGAAGTGTAGATAACATTTGGAGAATAGCTATACATAATGGGTGAAGAAGGCAGAGGTTTTAAGGTACAGACTAAGGGGGTCTGACAAAGTCTCCACTGCCCCTAAGCAGTGACTGGAGTGGACACCAGCTCCCTCCAGAGCTGCATGGGGGATCGAGACAACTCAAGCTGGACCTGAAGAAGAAGGAAAGAAGCCAGCAGATGTAGTTCTTGTTCTTCCTCCCCATCAAGGACTATTTCAAGAAAATGTAGTTACATAGGCTCTGCAGAAACGACCGGTGAGGCTGAGCAATCAGCTGTGTGTATGGGAGACTGGCTAGCTCAGAACACTTCCTCAAGTTTTTGCTCTCATTTATTTTCTTCATCTGTTCTCTTTTTCTCTTATACTTGCTCTTCTGGGTTTGCTTTCCCTCTTCACTCCTCAAAACATTATCTAGTAAGTTTTTCCCAGGGTTTAATTTTCAATGGTATAAAATACCTTCATTGAATCTATTGTCCATTGTTCAAGGTATCCTGGACACCTAGCGCCTGTCAGTTAAACTCTAGTCTGGTGCTTCTCAAAGTCTGGTGCTCAAAATCTTTGATCTTCCTAGTCTGGTACTTCTACTTGTACCAGTAGTGTCAACATAACCTAGGGATTCGCTGAAAATGCCAACTCTTAGTCTTTGCTAAAGACTGTACTATACCTACCAGATCAGAAAGCCTATTGATTTTAAGGCCGCTAATATTTGAGAACCATCACTCTAGTTCAGGGTTTGACAGAGTATCTACAAGTCACCTGTTTTTATAAATAAAGTTTTATTGAAACACAGCCATACTCATTTGTGTACTTATAACCTGTAGCTCCTTTTGTGCCACCAGGCAGAGTTGAGTAGTAGTGATAGTCTAACATACTTACTATGTGGTCCTTAAAGAAATAGTTTGCCAACCTGAACTTCTCGGAGATGAGCTGTATCCTTATTAAACCCTGTTTGTGCCAGCTGTTCTTGTTATTGCACTCATTTCAACTGATTACACCTATATAAACCAATGTCATGAACTCAATGAGGACATGGAGGTTTGGAATTTCATCTTCATGAAAAATAACTTGAATTTTTTGTAGCAGTTTGGGATGAGCAGCTAGGTGTGTGCAATATAACTATAGAGTATTATAAGAAAATAATAAAAATAATAAAAATCCAGAAGGATTTTGCATTCACTTTGTGTTTAGTTTTGACTACATAAAGAAACCAGAAATGCTGGGAATTATAGGGAATGCTCTAGGAGTGTGGTTTAAGAAAGAAAAGTCATTTTAAATATCAGAAAAATCATACTTAAACAAAGACCCCCCCATTTTAAAAAAAAGATTGGCAAATAAATAAATATATGTCAAGTTAAAGAGAATAGCCTTTTAATGATTTCTGTGCTTTAAGCTTTAAATATCTTTCTGGATTCAGTGGTCAGGAAACTCAGGCAGGTTAAGAGCTTCCTCTAGGTGTGTGGGAGCACAGTGTCCACAGGTGAGTCCATGGCGCCTGCACGTCTGTGTGTCTTCACGAGGTACATAGCGAGTTTCTCAAATGCACTCTTTTGACTTCATGGATCAGAATTGCCTTACTAAATTGCAGATCTTTGGAAAGATCTCCAGAAATCTTCATTTTAATGTCCTTGTAATTCTTATACAGGTAAAAGAAACAGTGGCACAAGATAATGTATTTATCTTCAAGTCATTGAATAAAATGCAATCCAAGGAGGATTATATGAAACCACTTACTGCATTCATTCTCCAGTTTCATACATTAAAAAATCTGTTACTGTTATTTACAGTTCTTTATAAATTCCTTCAGTAGGAAATGTTGGATAGATAGGAAGGTTTAATCTACGAAAGACTCCACCAGATAGTGCTTAGGGTTTTTAGTAGTTTGAGGAGTCCCAGAATTGAACAAGCTAAACCCTAAGACTGTTAAAGTATCAGGTGTAAGATAGATGGATGCGTGGATGTACAGATAGATGTATAAAACAATGTTAGCCTTTTAAGTTTTGTCCAAGGCATCAAAATAGAAGTGAAATTCGAAGGGAAGTGCCAAACTCAGAGAGGAGATGTCCATCAATGTCTGTGACACTGACAAGTGGTGAGATGACTTGAAGATCCACCAGGGAGACACTCATGGGTGGGGCCAGTGAAGGAGAGATCTCCTGGGAGAGCTCTGTAACCATCTAGTGACAATACCTCTTCCTATCACAAGTGGAGAGGAGGGAGGGACTTCTGAAAAGCCCAATTTCCAGGAGTTGGCCACATTGGGGATCTGGTCCCCGATTCACAACTGAGAGAGCAAACTCAACTTGGTGTATGTTATATGTTGGGGAGGGAGTGTTGGAGAAATAAGAGGAGGTGAAAGGTAAACAGAGGGGCTAGTGGGTGCGGAGACAGTGAGCAGAGTAAGAAAGCGGAAGTTGACAGCAATGATCTCCGGAAGACACCTGGCCTGCTGGCCACCTATGAATGAAGTAGGAATCCTGGGCTCCTGGGGTCTTCATCAAGAGCTGGGGAGGATCACCCCACTCAGAAAATCCAAAGGAACTTGGTGAAAGAAAAAAAAAAAAGAAAACAAACCTTATATCTAATTGCATCGTTCACGAGCCTGGTCAGCATGCAGATAATATTTGCGGGCATGAGCTGGTCCTCAAAGATTGTGGCCACAGAGACATCCATTAAGCAGCTTAGGTCTATAAAGTCCTGAAAATTTGGAGGCTTTCTGGAAATATTTGGACACTGTCCCCCAAGTATCTTCAGCATGTCACTTGAAGAAAACCTGAAAAAAGGCTCCTTTGTAGCAATTGTGCTGGCAACTCTCTCTGGGATCACCTTCCAGGGCAGATGTGATCAATCGTCTGCCTGAGACAGTCTTTAACTAGAAAGGTCAAACCAATTTTTCCTAGACACCCCAGGGAGAAATATTTAAAAATCCAAATCATTCTCCCACGATGTCAAAGATATTATTTTTAGTACTTAAGCACTTACATCATTTTTCCTGAACTTAATACCATATAAATTGCCATCTTATAATTATATCACGTGCTAAATGATCTTATACTTTACAGTAATCCAAGTATGAAAATCACATTAATATACTCACCTACACATCAGTGCGTGTTTCCAGCTGCCTATTTTCTGTTTGTTTCCAAGCTCCTTTCTACTCACTCAACTCTGAGGGTCTTTCTCAGGCTGCCTGGGTTGCTGATTGCTGGCTACAAGAGGGCAGTGGAAAATCCTGGTGAGGTTGGAGTGTTTTGTCCTCAGTTTTCACATGAGGGACTCCCCCCGTTGCAAGGAGCTCCCTCACGGATCCCCCTGTTCTCTTGTGGGGGACACTCCTCGCAGTCCGGGGATGAGAACCCACGCATTTTCGAAAGGGATTCCCTGATTTTCCTCGTGAATTCTGTAAACATGTGTTAAACTTTCCTTAAATTCCTCAGCCCGAGTCCCATCTTCTTGCCAAGACCCTCATTGGCATCTTGTCTTGTCACGCAGCTCGTCATCATATAACGTGTGTGTAAGATGGTATGTTCGTAAGGAGAAAAGGGCAGCAGGAACCATCCCATCATTGCACTTCTCTTTTATTCCTTTCTAGCTTTCATGTTAGGATTTAAGAAAGTCTGTTTCCTACCCGATCCCAGACTTTCCTGCTGCTTTTTCCCAACTTAACTTTGAATTGAGGCAAAACCTCAAAGTTCCACAGGGGTAACTTTGGGGAGGGGAGGGGTCAAAAGCAGAGTTGATGAGGCCCAGGACCCTTCACTTCAGCTTCCACCAGAATAGTTCTTTTTTCATCCTCTCTCTAGGTTGAGCTTCTTTGTAAGAATAAGTTTGTAAGTTTGATAAAAGAATTCTGCTGTTTAAAGTGTGTGAGAATCACTAGGTTTAGGCATGGAATGTTCCCTTTGAAGTGTACATTATTGATCCAAAAGGGCTAATACTTTCTTGACCATTACCAATTAATCAGAATCATTCCCCAGGAGGGTCTAGAAGGACCAAGAGAGGGTTGAAAGTGGTGTTCCTTGTGTTTGTAGAGTCTCAAGGAAGGGGGCACGCTCAACCTCAGCTGAAGGGTGAAAAGATGAGGGATGGGTTTCCTACAAGATGACACAGAGATCATACACCAGCTTTCCCCCAAATCTTAGTGTGGCCATCCTCTCCGAAGATGGGAGGCCACATCAGAGGATAGAGAGTGGTTTCAAGTACAAGCCTGGTGGCCGGCCTGGCTCTGGATATTTAGGTACCAAGAAATTGTGCGGAAAGAGCAAATCACTATCTGATTAGTGGTAATCGCTTCTGGAAAGCTGGTAATCATGCCTTAGACTTCCTTCTTCCTCAGCCCCACATCCAATCTACCATCAGGTAAATGCATTCTCTTAATATATCTCAATACTGTGGCTTTTCTCCACATTACTTCTTCTGCTTTGGGTATTTTCTTCCCATTTGTCACTTGACTCATTCCTTCAAGACTTCAAGCTTACTCCTTCAGAAAAGCCTTCTCTGATACCCATCTAAACTAGTCTCCCATTGTGGTCTCTTACCATATTCTTTAGTTTTCCTTCATAGCTCGTGAGATGAATTTTAATTATAAATTTATTTGTGGACGTGGGGTTAGTATGTGACTCTCTCAGTAATTTCACCTTAGTTATGATGTGTGAGTCTTCTGGCTATGTGTGTATTCTTGGCACAGATTAGTGTTTGGCATTTAGTAGGTGCTCAGTAAACTCTTGTCACATGGATGAAGTAATCCTTATTCCTCTCTCCTTTCCAAACTTCCAGGCCCCTGGTTATATTAGCTCTGTCTTCCGTATCTCCCAAATCCCTCTCCTGCCATCTATACTATCTCTGCTCTCCTTTATGTCCATCCTCTCTCACCTGGGCCACTATCACTGCCTCCAGGCTGGCTCCCTGATTCTGCTGTGCCTTTTTCCAGGAGATGGCCCACATCATAGCTCAACCTCTGTTCTTCACTTGCTAAAAACCTATAAGAGTCCCCATGGCCCTCCATAGGAAACCCAAACTAACTTAGCTGAGGGCCCTTCATGATTTGTCTTCTGCTTCCTCTCCAGCCTCATCTCCTGGTTTCTCTTCTCCAGACATTTTTGGATCAATTTCTAAACTTTTTGTTGCCTGTTCCTCTACTTCTGACCTTGTGCACAGGAAATTTTTAAGGCCTGAAATCCTCCTTTCATCATTCCCTGTCCGTCCCTCCTTCTTCCTACCCACCTTCCTTTCCATGGCCCTCCCTCGTACTTCCTGCGGAGTTTTCTTAGCATCACTTCCTTTAGGAAGGTATCTTGGGTCTCAGTTGCCGTGGACTGGTGAGCTTCTCTGTCCTCTCTGTGGCTCTGAGCATCCCCTGTGCGTTCCCATCACATTCCTTCCACGCTGTCTTCTCCTAACTACTCTCTCTGTCTCTCAGCGGACCATCAGCTCTGAGAGCAGGAGCCACGTGGGCCAGATGCACATGGCAGCACTGGCCAGGGCTGAACACACAGAAGTACCTACTCAGCTCTTGTGGGGTGATTGAATGGATGCTTGTTTGGGGAACAGGGACTAGGAGGTGATTTTAGAAATAATAGAAATAGACAAGCTGTGACTGTTCCTGAGATATTGATTGATTGATTTTCTATTTCTATGTCCTCTGTCTTCAAGCCGGTATCCAGACCTTTCACTTCCTTCCCTCAGGACGACAAAGCAGGAGTTGCTTGAAGCCGGGGCTATTCTTACTTTATTTTATTTTTTTTAGAACCCCAGGTCTTTGAAGAAATGATGTTGAGGATTTCAGAGAGGGAACATCAAGAGGGGTGTTCTTTGGAGGTATGAGGGAGGAAGGGAGAAGTTTCCCTAATGTGGGGAAATATCTGAGAGCTCTAAAAGTAGAATTCACTTTGTGATAGGACAGTGAAGAAATGGCAAGACTTCAGGGGAAAAGGCTGGCTGATGTTTCTAGAAAGTGAACCTGTTGGAATGCTGGCATCTTTAAGGCATTGAAAGTGATCTTTGTGGGACCTTACACTTGGGGTTTGTATGGGGAAATAAATAAAATGTGCATATTAAAATTTAGATAATTTTTTTTTGTTTTTACATTTTAGCATCCAGCCCATTTTGCAAATGTGGTATTTATCTAGTGGAAAGCCTTTCCTTGGTTTCTGGGATGGTCTCTAGTTGATAGCAGAACTTGTGTGTAATTTTTGTTTATTGTCGTGAGTATCTCTGAAACTATGGATTTGCCCTGTTTTCTGGAAGGAGAAATTATCTGGTAGTTTCAACATAAAAGGAAGGTCACAGAGTTAAAGTGAAGTTGACAGGGAATAAAAACATTTCAGGCTTTTGTAAGTTGTTTTCTAATTGTAAGACTTTTGTTAGCTTTCAAATAATTAGACCCATTTGGCCTTTTTCAGTAGTTCACTCTTTTATTCATAAACATTTATTTTCTGTCTGTTGGTACTGGCTTAGACACTGAGGATTCATACTCAAATTGAGCAGGGACGCAGCACACTTGAGATGAAGGACAGATATTTTAGATCCAGAGCATGTTCTCAAAATGGAATCCCTTCCATTTTGCTTTGTCTAAAGAGGTTTATTTATTCACAATGCACGCGGTAAACCAGAGGGATGTTTTGGCAAATGTAATTGCTTTTGGGTGGCACAGTCACATCTGGATAATCCCACTTTTTTATAGTGACCTCAGTGTCGGTTACCAGGAGAAAGAACTCTGCTAAACTGATGTTGTATACTTTCCTCTCTTCTTTCTCTACTCTGACAGGAATGAGAATGGCTTGCCTCCAATCTTATCCCTCTCCCTTAAAACAGTATCCGCCATGCTGATACTGAAGAAAGCAGTAAATGCTGTGTAGGTTTCCCCTACTGCCTGAAAGTAGAACACTCCTGTTTGGCATGCTTTGGTAGGATATTTTTTGAGTCTGGGAATGCTCAAGTTTTTTTCATATAAATTAAATGGTAGCGGTGTTCCCGATCACCACTCCCCTCCAAAATAACCTACCAAGTCATAACAAGTAGGAATGCTCTACTTTTGGATAATCACGGGGGGCACTTATGTGTTTAATCTTCTAATTATTGAAATAGATTGAAAGATGAATGAAACTTTTGTTATGAGGATGAATCAGTTTCTGGTAACTGATAGCATTTATTTCTTTGGAGAATTGATAAAAATTTTCCACAATGTCATATTGAGTGATCTAGTTATGGCTGGTTCTGGACCTGGAACAGGTGAGTTGCAGAGCACCCTGTGATGTTCATTAACTCTGTGTACCTCCTGAAAGCCACACTGCCAGTTTCATGTGACACAGGTTTCAAGACAAAAATTCAGTTTAGATTTACATCAATGTCTTCAATGTCCATAAATATTGGTTCCCTATTTACAATATGACAGCAAGGCTACTTGCTGGAAAGGACTGAGAACAGTTCTTACAATTAGACAAACTGAACTGAATTTGGCCTTTCTTGGCAATCTCTGACTTGATGAGAATCTTTGCCCTCAATGTGAAATCAGTCTCCAGAGGTACTAACCTTGAACCTGGCTGAAGTACGTCAAGGTCTTTTTCTTCTTTTTTTCTCTGTTCCCTTCCAAGCAAATGCTTTCTAGCAGAAACACAAACAACAAATTAACAAACAAGCAAGCCCATCATCAGTAGCAATATCAAGACCATGCCAGCAATTGGGTACCTTTAATCTGGTAAATATTATACACCATATAGCCTAGACTTCAAATAGCATTCATGTTGTTGTCCTGAATCAGCCAGAACATAACAGAGAACATCAGGATTATTACTGACTAGATTCATTTTTCTCTTATTAATTCCATTTAAAAATAGACTTAATAATCAAAACACAAATAAAAGGATATTATTCATGCCAGCTTTTTCTTACCTCTTATAGTAGCACCCTCTGCTACCATAGAAAACTGTAATTGCTGGTTGTATCAGTGTCAGATTAAAATAACTCAGTACCATATTCTTATTTATTAGTCACAATAATAATATAATTTAAAATATCTCTTTTCCTCTGGGGGTAAAAATAATGTACTGTAACATTAAACCTAAAAGCACTGCTCAAAATCTAAGAGCACTGATTCATTGCATTTTTTTTCCCTCTCTCTTTTTTTTTAAGCTACTGTAATTCTCCTTTAACTGGTCTTCCCACTGGGCAAATATAACCTCCAAATGGTATAAAACTTTGCAACTCATCTTTGCATTTGGAAACTAGCTAAATCTGCATAAATTCTCTTCATGGAAGAATTCACCTTGCCTTCCAGGAAAGCACCATGGTGATTTGAAAACGTTATCACTTGGTCTTTAGAACTCTGAGGACTGGCTTCTCCCTCCAGGACCTGCAGATAGTGCATACCCACAGCTACTGCATCAAGCACCTCGTAGGGACTCTTAGCATTAATCAGCTAGGTTTTAGTGTTAAGGATTTTTTGCATTTCTGGTCCTGAAACTTGGAATATTTATCTTTTAGCCAGGAAATATTTGCCCCCTATGCTCGTTTCAATCAAGTAAGAAGAGACTTTTTATTTGAATATGCTACATACCCGTGTCCTGGTTTTTTTGTTTGTCTTGTTTTTTTTTTAAAGTTTGATGGTTGTTGGAAATAAAGAAGCTCTTGAGTTAACAAGTAGGTGCCAAGCTGGAGCCTAGATTAAATTCGTGTGGGCTGTTGAAGCTGATATTCCAAATGCTACCTTACTCAGTTGTAGGGTTCAGTGAGTAGATTGCAGAATTCGGATAAAAATGAATTGTGTTCTCATGGGAAATGCTAGAAGGAAAACACTGGCAGTTTCTCTCAGTTCCCAATAAAAAGTATGTTACAAACATTCACTAAAAAAAAAAAAAAATTGCTGGGCCTCCCCTGGTGGCGCAGCGGTTGAGTGCTGGGCTGCGAAGCTCCTGCAGCCTCTGCATGGCCGGTTTGATCCCCAGACGCTGGCGAGGGTCCCACATAGCGCGCAGACCTCTCCTGCCACGCCCGCTGCTCCCCTCAGCAGTGTATTTCAGTCGGTCTGTCTGTTCTGTTCCCCGCTCTGGCTCTGGTGGGTTCTGTCACCCTCCCGCGCTTCTGACTGTACCCACCGCTTGTATAAAAAAAAAAAAATTGCTGGGGCCTCCCCGGTGGCGGAGCACAGCTATGTGAAGCTTTCTGCAGCCTCTGCAGCACAGGTTCGATTCCCAGCCGGCCAGGGAGTTACCCACATGGTGCGGCAGACCTCTCCTGTCGTGCCCACTGCTCCCCTCAGCAGTGTCTTTGGTCCGTCTGTCTGTTCTGCTCCCCGCTCTGTCTCTGGTGAATTCTCTCACCCTCCTGTACCTCTGACCTGTATCCCAGTTCTTCTATAAATAAATAAATCTTTAAAAAAAATTGCCCCTTTGGTATTTACCTCTGTCTACCAAGAAACTCCATCAAAAGACCCAAATGAATGATCCCACATCTTCCTCAATCCCACGCCCTTCTCTGATCCCACAAAACCCTTTGCTCACTTCTCTGTTTTAACAGCTTTGTGATCATGCAAAGCTTAGTGTTCAGATGCTGGTTTCCATCCCTGGAACACCAACATTTTGGGGACAGGAGATAGGAACTTAGTCTAGCTCATCAGGTCTCTAAGTCCAAGATACTGTCTCATGACTTAAAATGTTTGCTGATGGTTAAATTGCTAAATACACACATGAAGTTGAAGAGGAACTATGTTTGAAACATGAATTAAGAAGGAAAAATACTGATTATGAATAAAATGTAGAGGAAAATGGTTCTAAGACTTATTCATACTCCCAGGGGAGCAAACAGGGCTCCCAGAATTACCCAGTTTCTATTCTTTCTGTACCTTCTGGACAGAGAGGAACAATTTGGGTTGTGACTACTGACAAGCTCAGATGGCAGCTGATAATGACTCCAGAATGTCTCTGTTGCTCAGAAGCTCCAGTTGTTGTTTATTTTAATGTAATTATCAAAGGTCCCTCTGGCTTCGCTCAGCACCTGGAGTTAATCACTGTCTCATCCTTGCAGCAAAACATTGGCCCACAGAGGCTCTGGGTTGTGCTCTCCCTAGAAGGTGGTCTGATTTTGTGGAAAGAAGGTCCCAGGAGTGTTACTTAGGAGCTGTGTGGCCTTGACCAAGCTGTTTACTTTTCTGAGTCTGTCTCTTCATCAATAAAACCAGGCTCGATGTATGTAATGCGGAACATTTGTGAGGATTAAGTAAGGTTAAGTTTGAATTACATCAATTACCCTGCACCGTGGTGTGTCTCCAGGAAGAGCTGGTTCCCTCTGCTCCTCCCCATTTGCATGTTTACTCTACCTGGGGTACAGCATTTCTCTCCTGAATGGTGCTGCCTTGGGAAACCCCAGCTCCCTACAGACAAGTCTCATTTCTTGAGTGGCTACAACAAAATGGATATGTTTGTCTTGATCTGGGCTCCTGTTGTTCAAGGCACAGTTCCCCCTTCATTAGACACATCTTTGTGGGTACACATGATCTAGCTTATAGTTGGTCTTTAAATCAAGATGGCTTCTTTGAGTTTGGGATTTGAAGGAAGGTGAAGGGCAAAGGTGCCATCTTGAGCAGTGTCCAGTTCTGCATGGCAGGGGGCGGGGGGTAGACATGGATACTTCAGAGCCTTGGAGTGATTTGGTGCCAGTCGACCAGTGGCTGGGTCACATTTTTATGTAGGCAGGCAATGCCCCTCCAAACTCACGAAGTCGGAGTGACCTAGATGCAGACAAGAAGGCTACAAGTGTCCTCTCATGCACCTTGACTTCACTCAGAGCTCATTGCTATTCCTTTTGGGCATTGAAGGGGGATTTAGTTTCTTGGAGGGATTGCAGCAAATCAGTTGGACAGACTGATCAAGACAGTTCTCAGAAGCAAGCATAAAAGGTGTTCCAGGCAGCCATTTATAGCAGGAAGATCTGGCAATAGTTCCGGTAGGTACCTAATTCGGCAAAACCCTACAGGAAGAGACTGATTGAGTCCATGTGTTGTTTTTTTTTCCTTTCTTACCACCAAATCTAGACAAGTCCCTTTCACACAGTAGACACAAATATTTGATAATTGAATCCATGAATTAATGCCAACAGAAATAAGCAGAGAGTGTTAGGAAGGAGTTAAGAGTTAGGGTTGATCAGCATTAAGGTCACCCTCTGGTAGAGGCCTGAGAGGACAGAGGAATTTCTAGACCAAAATGAAGGCATGAACACAGAGCTGGAGAAATATGATGGAGGCTCAGTTACCAAAATGGGTACAAGCCTGAGTCTTATACATAATCTTTGAGACCTGATCCTGTACTGGGGTCTGAGAACGGCCACCAGATAGGTTTGGAATTGAGCCATTCTTGCTAGGTTCTTCTGAACATTAGGCAATAATGTTTATACATTTAACAAAAAGTTAATGATTTCAGATATGCAGTATTTTCTCAGTTTTCAAGTCAGATGGATTAAAGAAGAAAGAAATATCTTTTGTATAGAAGAGAGTGTGCAGCATTGCTGATGTTACTGGTCTTGAGGTACCAGCGTATGAACAGGAGGTGTCTGGACTCATGATCCTCCCCGCTCTCTGGAGGGGCTTCTGTCCCTATTCCATGCAACAGTGAGGAAACTGAGGCCAAAAAAGGTTAAAACACTTTTTAAAGGCATCTCAGTGGCCAAGATAGAATTCAAATCCAAGAAGTTCATCTCCTTAATCACTTTTTAACCACGACTCTCTGTGCACCTTCTGTGGAGAAACAGTCCAGTATCCTAGAAATTAGAACTTGACAATTATTCCCTCAAAATATAATTCCACTGTTTGTGAATTAATTAGGCGCTTCTACATTAAGCAAATAATTGGACAACTGTTTGCTTTGGCTGCTAGACATAAGCAAAAGTGATCATCTACCAGGAAAAGACAGTCTAAAGTCAACAGACTCAGGGATATATTGAATTTATAAACTTAAAACATTTATATTTGACTTATTTAATAAAGGAACTAATAAAAAATAATGTCACCATTATTGCTCTCTCAATTGCCAGTAATTTTAAGCTTTTATGGCATTCTTTGAAGGATCAATTTTGCAAACTAGGGAACTCTACAAAACTTTAATTACTATTACATTTTAAAATAGGAAAAAATTATGTGGCTAGCTAAACTATCTTCAAGATGAAAGGCGTTCACTAATTTGATCCTTTGCAGTCATTATTTTAGAATTTTCAGTGGTAACACGAATCATCAATAACTTATTTGAGGTGGTATTAGATTCCAAAAGTATTTTCAGAGGAATTTTGTTCTAGTTCAATGTGAATTTTCCCTCTTTATTTGAATGTTAAATGTTATAAAAGAGACCAATTAATGAAGCAAAAGCATTTGTGATAGTCTGAAAGCTTAAGCAAAGTATTGGCTTTTGTTAAGTTCATTTTCTTAATTTTCATTCTTTTAGCGGTGGTTAAAGGAAATATTTCACTGTATTTTCATTTTTCACATACAATGCCAGGGTTAAAATTAGTTTTTTTTTTTTTTTAAGTTTTATTTATTTATTTATACAAGCACTGGGGTACAGTCAGAGGTGCGGGAGGGTGAGAGAATTCACCAGAGTCAGAGCGGGAGCAGAGCAGGCAGACAGACGGAGGAAACTACTGAGGAGAGCAGTGGGTGGCAGGAGAGGTCTGCGCACCATGTGGGACCCTTGCCGGTGGCCGGGGATCGAACCAGCACTGCAGAGGCTGCGCGCAGCTTCGCAGCCCAGTGTTCAACCGCTGCGCCACCAGGGAGGCCCGGTTAAAATTAGTTTTAATGAAAATAAAAACATGTCCTAATTATATATTTCTGCAATGGCATCAACTTCTAAATTTTGATATTATGTCAAGTAAATATCATGTGACAAGGAAAGAAGTTAGTTATTGGATTTATCACTTAGATAACACAGGATCATGGAAACCATTTAGGGATAATATTTTCTCACATGTAATAATTGCAGCAACTGGTTGATGAATAGACCATAAGAGTGTTGGACTGAAAATCTAGACTTAAGTAATTTTAGGATCCTATAGAATTGAAGTAATTAGGAAAATTGAAGTACAAGGAGAAATGTCACCCACAAATCACCCCTTCATGACAGTAGGTTAGGGCTGGTTTTGCATACCAAGTAGCTGTATGTACTTTAATTTCCCCACAAAGTTATATATGATGAGACATTATTTCCATGTGAAAAAGAATCCTAATGAGAACTTTAGGTATAATTCATGCAGGCTCATATCTGGACTGAATTAATCTGCTCACAAGCAGTGAATAGTGAATGATGAATTTTTTTTCAGGTGTTGGGAAGGTTTTTGTATTAGGACAAACTCCCATCAATAGGGGTGTCTCTAGGAATAGTGTATTATAATTAGGTGATTGGTACAAGGTTCCACCTATACATGGGCCCGTGGAATTTAACTTTGTGCCTTGCTTCCACTCGCTCCATCCCCCTTTTATGGTGTTGATAACCTTGAGAGGTGCAGGGTAGGTTCGATCTTTTTTTTTTTTTTAAATAATAAATTTTATTTTTATATTCCCCATACAATTGCAATTGTATGGGTTTGATCTTCTTTAGCAGTGCAAGTTGTAAAATATCGGTTTTCTGTTTCCAAGAGGCACAGTTCATGTTGTCTGGCGGGAACTAACCTAGGGCTGAAATTAGAAGGGCCTCTGGCAGCCAAGCACACAGTCTCTTGCTTTCAGCCTGAGTAGTTTCTGAATGTCCAGTTGAACCAAGGGTTATCGAGAGAAGTGGCAAGACTCAAAGCCACAGATGGACGTTTATTACTGCTTGAGTACTCAAAATTATACTGACTTTTAAAGCATAGTTAAAAAATTTCAATTACACACAAATATTTAGAGTTTATGTCTGTAACTGCCTGTCTGTCTATCTATCTATCTATCTATCTATCTATCTATCTATCTATCTATCTACTATATATATTAAGAAAGTCACAGTCAAGGTGATGTATAAGCGTTAACACCTAGGAACGCTTGGGAACCATGTCTTTAAATCTTCTTCGGCAACCAATGATCTAGGGAAGAAATATAATAACCTGACTCTAATCTGTGCTTTCATCATTGCTCCTGTGATAGCGTGGAGCTACAAGATGCAGTGTCCTTTCCAGATGAAACTTACCTGGTCCTGTTCAGAATTTGTATGGCAGAAATGATTATTCATTCAAGAAGCAAAGTGTCAAACTAACTGTTTTTAGGAACACCTGAAACTGTTTCTTAAGAAAAATCTTGGTTTTGCCTGAAGGTACTTCCTTGTTCATCCATGCAGCAAGAGGCTTGGTGAGACTCCTCAGCATCTGTTCATGAACTTCTATCTTATTCCTTGTAGTTTGGCTGCAGTGAAGAGGTCTTCACTCAGCCACCAGCACCAAGTTGTTTCATCCAAACCTTTGACAAAAATATTACCTTAAATTGCCAAGCTTTTAATCAAAGTCAAGTGGAGAGTGAGAATGTTGTTTTATATTCATTGGCTCTTCGGTGTGTGGAATTGGATTGTGATCCCTGTTTTGTGATATGTAATGACAACCTTTAAGGATATTTTTAAAGGACATGCATTTAGTACATCTATGCCTTAAGATTGAACAGATTTCAGAAAACTGCATATGCTGTTACTCCATTTCATTTTGGTGTCCTATCTGAATTTTTCAGGATGCAGAGCTCAAAGTCCAATTATTGAATATGATTTTGAATTTTCTATAGGGAGATGATTAGACCTGATTATAAGATTTGAAGTCAGATTAAGTCTGAACAAGAGACCCGGCACTAGCATTTGCTTTTCTTAAAAAGCAAACATCTATAGATTTTGCATATCTATGCCCCCTACTTCTGGAATTCATATCCTTTTCAAGTATGAATCATATCAATTCAGTATCCATTGGATGCTTGGAGACATAACCATTGGAAATCTACCCTTACTTTATGTGATTAGAGGGGCTCTGATTTCATTTTTCCATGTGAGAAGGTACTTGGCCAGTCACAATGTTTCATCCACCTTACTGTAATACCTGGTTTAAGTATGAGGGTGTGATTCAAAGCTAATCTTAGTATGTCCAGGAAAATAAGACAGGCACTGACTTTCTTCTTTTTTATTTAGAGAGGGGTGGCTATTACAGTTGAGCAATTGGCAGCCATTTTGTCACCATGAGTGAAGAGTCTGCCAATATAGCAACATGGGGGAAAACGGAACTTAGAGATGGAGGAACAGACACTGATGACGTAGTATCAAGCCTTGGATCGACCTAGGTCTAAAATTATTCCTTGGGATACATTTTGAGAAATGTATCCTTAGGTGATCTCATCATTGTGCAAATGTCACAGAGTGTACTTACACAAACCAAGACTGTACAGCCTGCTACACACCAAGGCTGTGTATAGGGACTACCGTCCTGAGGGAAATTTGTTGTTGAGCATAACATCCTTATGTGACACATGACTATATACAAAATAGAATATTACCCAGCTATTTAAAAATGTGAAATTTTGGGGCTTCCCTGGTGGCACAAGGGGTTAAGCACTGCACTATGAAGCATTCTGTAGCCTCTGCAGCACGAATTCGATCCCCAGCTGGCCAGGGAGCAGCCCACATGTTGAGGCAGACCTCTCCAGTCTCACCCGCTGCTCCCCTCAGCGGTGTATTTCAGTCTGCCTATTCTGTTCCCCACTCTGTCTTTGGTGAATCCTCTCACCCCCCACATATCTGGCCTGTACCCCAGCTCTTATATGCATAAATAAATAAATCTTTTAAAAATGTGAAATTTTGCCATTTGTTGCAACATGGATGCATCTGGAGAGTATTATACTAAGTGTAATATGTCAGACAGAGAAAGACAAATGCCATATTATATTAATGACATAGGGAAGATAAATAAGACAAAACAAAAACAAATGGTTAGATTATTGGAGCAAAATGGTGGTTACCAGAGGGAAAAGGGGAGGGCGTGGATAAAGGGATGAGGGGTATGGTGTGAATGGAAACTAGACTTTTGGTGGAGATCACAATGTAGTATATGCAAATGTTAATTATGATGCTGTATACCTGCAATCTATATAATGAATCAAAATAATCTAAGTTGAATAAAATTTTCAGGCTAATTCATACATCTCCCTTTAAGAAGGAATATTAAATAGAAGTCCTTGGGAATTAGCAATAGAAAATATTCCAGATTCTTTTCCGGAAATTCCCTTTCCATTTCAACTATCTAAAATAAAATTTAAAAACTATTCCTGGATCTTTCAGCTACACAATAAGTTCAACTAGACAGTCACTCCCTCTCTCTTTAAAACAATTTTCTATAAATTTAAAGAATTATGAATAATACCTTAGCTGCTGGATCTTGGATAAATCATTTAATTTCTCTGTACCACAGTTTCTTATTATGTAAAATTATATGTAATTTATGGCTCTGATAAAAGATTTCATGGTCTGATATTTGTGTTTTTTTTTTTTTTTTGTTACTCTGCAGTTCTCATTCTAATTTGTATGTTTTTTTCGGTCCCAATATATGTACACGTTTGCGTGCCTGTGTGCATGTATTTTTGTGTTTATGGTATAGTTTTCGTGGAGACCATAGCAAATCGTTTGTGAAATAAGATGAAGTATAACTAATTAACATGTATTTTCCAGCAACTTATTATAAAATAGGCTTTGTATGCTTGTATCCACCTCATGAAAAATCTATACGCCTATCTATCCCTGCATACAAGGAAACAGTAAAACCTCAGTTGTATAATAAAACCTCAGTTAACTAGGAGGTTGCTCTCTCTTATGGTATGGCACTTATCAGTGCTTGAAGTCCACAAAGCAGTAACATTTTTAATAGGTGGTTTAAGCAGGGGAACTAACATTTTATGGGGTTCCGGCTATACCTAGGCATTGTTCTATCATAGGTATTTTAGAGTTGCTTGTCTTAGTCACAGACCTTCTCTGGCATTTATCCTTCATTGGAGGACCTGCCTTGTCCTTCCCCACTTGGTTGAGGTGAGTGGAAAGGCACTCTTTGCCTCAACCATGGGTATGACCCAGGGAATCCCCCGCACAGGCTCCCATCTCAGGATCTGCACCCTCCCACCCCTGGCCTAACACAGCATTCATTCATTTGTTTACTGATGCATCTGTTTACTCATCTATCCATTTGTCCACCATCCATTCATTCACCATTCATTTATTCATGTCCCAAATACTTACTAGTTACCTAATATGGGCTAGGAGTAATGGAAAATCTGGGACATTATTACAGTTATAGACAGCTATAATGTATTAGAGACAAAGGGAAGAAGCATAAAGAAGGGAAGAAAGATCCAATAAAATAATAAAACAATAACAACATCTAAGGTGTGAAATAATTCAAAAGGTTTATGAGAATCCTGGTTAAGCATCCACTGTGTGTCTTAAAAATAAGAAACTATATTTGCTCTGTAATTGCTTAAATCATACATCTTTTACCTTGATTAGCAATTTCAATCAACCAAGACATTACTGAGCATTTTCAAATAAAAAGCTGCATATTTTCTCAGCCAGAAGTCCTCTATTCAACCTCTGTATTTTTCTAAACATTTCGATTTGCTAGAATAGGGTAGTATTATTACTTATAGAAAATTAGCACCTTAATATGTAAAACTCTATGAAAATAAGTAAATCGAGGGGTTTATTTTCTAGCTTTTTATACTTCTTAATGTGATTTTCACTTGGTGTCCTTTGATTTCTAAATTTTCTCCCCTTTTGTTCTCATGTTTTTCTACATCCTGATTAGAGTTGTTTTGATAGTATTGATATTTTGTGCTTAGATTTTTAACATCAAAGTAACTAAAAAAACAGGCTTGGTGAGATGTCTGCAAAGCTCAAGTTCACAGAAAACGCAAAAGAGCCATAGACTGTTTTCTTTGTCACATTTGGGAGTCACCACTGGTTGAAATGGGCCTGTGATTAAACAGAGGAGTAACTTGAACTAGTGGAAGCAAAATCTGTTTCCATCTTGAAGGCTTCATGAGTTTTCAATCCAGAATGTGAGTAGTCTTCTGTAGCATTTCAAAACCAGCCATCTGAATCTACCGCCTTTGTTACATTTCTGCTTTGTTGCATTTCTGCTTCGGTAGACAGTTTAGTCCCCGGGGATCCTGCCTTCTGTTTCTTCTGTGGGTTCTCTTGCTGCCAAACATGTTTCCTTGTTGCATCACAAAAGCTAAAGCCAGTCAAAAGAGCTTTATCCCCATATTTAGACAGAAATACAATATCAGAAATTATAGAGCTTTTTCTTCTAACGGCTGCACTCGGCTGTACCCCACTTGCCATCTGGTGACACAATGCGCCCCTTCATTTGTGGACCATGCAGTGTCTCTCTCTCTCTCTCTCTCTCTCTCTCTCTCTCCCCTCCCACCTCCCTGTCTGTCTCTATCTCTGTTTCTCTCTTTTACTCTGTCTCTCTCCCCCTCCTCATTTGCTGCTGCTCTCATCCATTTTATCTTATTAAAGAGCATTGTTGTATGCAAAACATTTGAAAATCCTTAGAAAAAGAAGGAACACAAGCCTCATACTCTGAATAAATATTCTCAGACCACACTGGAACGATTTGGGAAGAAAAAAACACAGCACAAGACTGCCCTTTCTAGAACAAGTTGCTATTTATCTAGATAACGAGATATGCACTCTCAGTAAATCATGCATATTAATTTAGTATGAATTTACTTGTTTATATCAAACTATCTTTACAAGCTCCAAATGCAGTCACATTAGAAATACACTTTTTAATGCTCTGGAACCCAAGCTAAACATGGACATGGCAACTGAATATGTTTCTAGATAGTGCGTTGCTTTCCATGGCTGATGTGATTCACATTTGGATTGACACATGGCTCTCCCTGCATTGGTTGCAGACAGTGTCACGTGGGAGTCATAGGGCAGTCAGTTCACAAAGGCACCACTCTGGGACCCTTGAGAACAGAAAGTGAGAAGGAAGCTTGTAGCTACTGAAATTTACAAAAAGAATTTTAAGTAGGCAGATTTTAATTACCCCAGAATAGAATTTGGCCAGCACACCAAATTGTTCTTCCTCCTACTCATTTTTGAATTTCTGAAAGAAAAAAAAATCACACTGAATTGGTGCACATATTTATATTCCAGAATATATCTGGATCTAGTCCATTGCACTTGATATCAGAAATTAACAACTTTAATTTCCAACTTTAGATGAGTAATTAGATTACATACACAGAAGTCACATATGGCTAACTCATCTGTAAGTGAAAATTCTTTCCATACCTGCCTGGAGCCCAGATAGTTTCTCTCTATCTGTCTGTCTCTGTCCATCCATCCATCTGTCCGTCATCCATCCATCCATCCATCCATCCATCCATCCATCCATCCATCCAATTATCTAGCATATATAGATGCTAAATAGTACCTGGTCAGGTAGAGAATCCTGGATAGAGAAGGTTCTTTTTGTTATTCTTGCTAATCTTCTGGAACAGTGCTTCTCAAATCACTATTTATGGACCATCTGCTTTGAGTTTCCTGTGAGGAATTCAGTTGCCTGGATCTCACCTAGATATACTAAAACAGGATCTCAGAGAGATGGATCTGGGAATGTGCATTTAAGTGTACTCCCCAGGCAATTCAGATGCACTGTCAAGTTTGAGAACTATTGCTGTAGAACACACATAGGGCTTTCCTCTTAGGATCTGGTACAAATCTGCAAGTTGAATTATCTAAGAAATAAGTTTTATTTGTTAAAAACAGCTTGAAAAACCTAAACCAAAACAGAATTATTTCATTCTAAGTTGTGCAAGTCCTGGCATTCTCTTGAATGAGTGATTAAAAAAAATCTATCCCTCCTTCCACTCCTTCCTCCCTCTCCTCACCCCCATCCTCCTGTATGTGTGTGTGCCTGTGTGTGTGTGTGTGTGTGTGTTTATTCTCAGAGGTTTTCACATGTGCTATGTCACCAAATTGCTACTTCACAAAAATTGCTTTTTTGTCTATATTTATTACCAGCTCTTGTAGGGAATGGCACCCCTTTTATCTTTTGTGGCTCAGGAGGTGGCACAGTGGGAAGACTAAGGGTAATCAGAGTAAGACAGAATTGGGTCTCCTTCATCCCTCCTGCTTCCTTTCTGAGTATCTTTGGGTCATTTAGCCAAGCCTTTGTGTTCCTCATCTCTAAAAAAAGGACAATAATACCAAATTTGCAAGGTTGTTGGAAAGATCAAATAAAGATGCATCCAAAGAGATGCATCCAAAGAGATTAGTACAGGGCCTCCCTGGTGGCGCAGTGGTTGAGCACAGCGCTGTGAAGCTGTCCGCAGCCTCTGCAGCGCCGGTTCAATTCCCCGCCGGCCCAGGAGAACCCCACGTGGTGCAGCAGACCTTTCCTGCCTCGCCCGCTGCTCCCCTCAGCAGTGTATTTCAGTCACTCTGCCTGTTCTGTTCCCCACTCTGTCGCTAGGGAGCTAACCCACCTAAGGAGTTAACCCACATGCACAGCAGACCTCTCCTGTCTGGCCCACTGCTTCCCCTCAGCAGTGTATTTCAGTAGATCCGCCTGTTCTGCGCTCCACTCTGTCTCAGTTGCATCCTCTCACCCTCCCCCGCTTCTGACCTGTACCCCAGTTCTTATATAAAAATAAAGAAATAAATCTTAAAAAAAAAACCCAAAGAGATTAGTACATGTTGCAGTATTCAAATAAAGATTAACCATCATTATTGTTATGACTGTTATTGTTTTTCATCCCAGGAACTGAGGTGTTTCCCCAGGAGAGTCCTCTAGATAAGTTTGATAAGAATATTTGCTGAGATAATCATTTGCCTCTTGGCATTGGATCCTCCCTGCTGACTCCCAGCATGTGCAAGTGCACACGCACCAGGACTAGTTCCATGTTCCACCCAAGTCCCTTACTTTGCCTTTAATCTTCTGTGGGCTTCAGTGCCCATCACCCAGTTTCTGTGGACTTTGTTTTGAGTCAGTCTTTCTTTGACACCCTGCTCATGGCATAATGGGGCTAATTTACTTGCTCTCAGAGAGCAGAAAAAAAAAAAAAAAACAACTTAAGAATTTATATCTCCACCCCACATCCCCAGCCAATGATTGGTACATGAATATGGAAGCCCACTTCCTTTGCCTGAGGTGGGACCAACTCAGGTACAGGCCAAGCTCCCTGCAGGATAAGACTGAGGCTGGCTTGACCAGAAATATCCCTTTTACTTTGTTTCTTTCCCTGATTCCCCACCCCCTCACTTATTGGCTTTTCTGGGAGCATTCCTCAAGGAGCCACTTGTAACACAGGCTCTCATCCCAGTATCTGCTCACCAAAGCACATACACACATCAAGGCAAGCAGCTTGACCCTGCAGAATGTCCCGTTTTATGCAGCCTTTTGTACCCCTGAATGCCACTCATCAATTGGCTTCTATGTTTGTGTTTGAGTGTTTAGAGCAGGGAGAGGCAGGGTCTGGAAGGCAAACACTACAGGCTTTGCAGAGTCCATACTGTGGGCTCCACTTGCTGACCCCTGGTCTAGGACCTATCTCCTCTTGTCTTTAGCTCTTACTCACCTGTCCATTCTTAGATGAATATCTGCCTGTCCCTCACTAGCTTTTCATTGGTAATGATAGCTGGCCCAGAGTGGGTGGTGTGCCCTTCAGTGTTTTTAAATTTTTAGGAATAAGCTGAAAATATGAAGGGCAGCACTACTAACACCTGGGTCATCTGCCAGATCCCCAAAGTCATTCGGCTTTTTCATGTTAACAGGGTCCATATGTTAATGGCCCACAACCATGTTAATACCAGAAAGACAGAATTCAGAACTATAAGTTCCATGGAAAGCAGGTAGTACTGTTACAGGGCAGGGAGAGGGGCAGCCCAAACCCCGCAAACCTGCCTATTCTATACAGGGTTCTGCCATTCGCCGCATCAACACAAAACATGAGACTTTAATGGGAAGGAACTTTAATAAAACTAGGAAACAATACAGGAAAGGCAAAGAATCTGGTTTCTAAATCAAGCACCCAAAGAATCTGGTTTCTAAATCAAGCACCGTTCCCTCGTGGGTAAAACTCCATCCAAATGGGACTGGCCCAGAGCAAGGCCCCAAAGCCTGCCACAAGTCTAAAGCGTCTTCCAGTGGGGACCCACAGAAAAGGGTCAGAAACAACCAGACAAGCCCAGAAGGAAAAGAGCAAAATCAAAATCAAAATAAAAGCCGCCATTGTCACCTCCCCACGGGTCTCACCCACATCTGTGTCACCCAGTCCATGACCAAAAGGCAAGCGCAGCTTCTTCACGTGTCTCTAGGCTCCATGTGCCTCCTCCAGTTCTCCTTCTGGGTCTCCATCCTGCTTCCTTCCTTCCTCAGTCTCCTCTGCAGCCTCTTCTCTCCCTGCTCAGCTCCACCGTCCCTTGGGTGGGGCAGGGAACCTGGAACCTCCCCCTTTCCTGGGGACCACCCTGGGGTGTTACAGTACCAACATCCAGAAGAATCATTAGTATTTTGTAGTCTTTGCTTTATGTCTTGTCTACAACTAGCAACTGCAGTAGATCATTGACATTAATCCTGTTCTGATACCAGTTTATTTACTAAGTGACAGACATTCAGCTTTAGCTGAGGTGAGAAGGCTTATTTACATTCAATATTACTTGACATCTTTGTAATTTTCTCTTTCCATGACAAAAGGAGGATATTTACATTAAAAACACATCAGTAACCTTAGTAATCTCCTTGAGCAGACAAGGGTACATAAAATCAGGATGCAAGCTAAGAATGATGGAGACACAGAGGCAGTAAAGCCTGTTTCAGACAAATTCTAAAACAGTAAGATTAAAGAAAAACCACGCAGTATAATTAGACCAGGAAGTTAGGAGACTCTGGGTGGTCTCCAGCTTGATCTTGATGAGGGAAACTATTGTTAAAAGAATGAAAAGAAGCTGTTAATTGCACTTTGGATTCCATCATTTCTATGAAGAAGTTAAGGAAAGTCAGCAGCTGTAGTGTTGTTGTCATAATAAATCTGCAAATAGAGCTTTTTTAAAAAAAAAATTGAGTTTTTATGCAGTATAAATTTAAATTTTGTCGCCAAATAATTCTTTTTGCTCTAAATAGAATCAATATTGGATTGCAATGCCGCAGGGTAGGATGCTTTAGAGCACTGGGATATAATTTGTACTGTAGATGTACTCACAGCCCTCCGGACTAGTCTTAATCGTGACAAAATGAGTGGGTGAGGTTAAGGTGTACCTTTGAGAAACTTCTAGGGCCATTACAGTTCCCAAGCTTACCCAGCCTGATAATGAACTTGGGGCTTGGGCACACAGGTAGCTGTCTCATGGTCCAGGATGCCTCTGGGCAGGGGGCAGGTGGACAAAAGTCAGACAAAAATCCAGGTGGTCAGATGATGCTGGTGTTGATATTTTCCTGGCACAGATCAGCACATTCTTAGTGTGACTGTGATTGTTGGAAGCCAGTATGAAAGCCCAAACTTAGATTCTAAGCAATGGTTCTGAAAGTCATTCAAGTTTTTGAGTGCAAGCAATGTTAAACTGTATCTCCCTTAGTAAACTTTGATTGGAGATTTTTTAAAAAATTTTTCTGATCAAAACGGTATCCCTGGGAAGTGTAGATTGAAGCAAAAATAGAGATAATCCTGGCAAAATCCTTACTCTAGGCTGACAACTTTTAAATATAAAAGTTTTTACTTTAAAATTATCTTCACATTGGCATCCAGTTGGAGCTAAATGAAGATCATTACGTTAATTATGCAGGGGCGGGCTATTATATCACCTTAATCCATTACATTTCCCATATCATATATGAGTTGGCAGTTCATGTACAGCTCTCTAGACTCTGCTGAGTACCTGATCCTCTGACTCTGGAGACAGGTCCTGAAACTACCAGGCCAAAATGGTCAGGGCTATTTCCTGGATGGCCCTCAAGCGCGAAGTCAAGTTGGAGATAACATGGAGCAGGCAGGTCCCTGTTCATGGTGCTGGTGGTGTATGAAAGAGGAGATTCTCAATAAACCAGTGATAGGTTCTGGCTGAAAAGCAGAGAAAAAGTGGAGACAGGGTGAGGCATGGGAACAGTGTTCAGTATGCATGGAAGAGTCCTTTCATGGCTGGTTAGAAACTCACTAAAGAGGTACATGTCCAAAGTCTTCCTAACTGGCAGGCCCTTGACAGACAAGGTCAAAGCTGACTTTCATTGTCCCGAGCTGCAATTGAGAATTCCCTCTGCAATTCATGTGCAGCTGTTCAACATCCTTCCCCTGTGCATGGGAGAGTGGTTTGCTTTTCTGTTGAATGCTTATAATTTTCATTCTAGTTCTAAATGTGAATTTTTCTGCAATATTGGCATGGTTGAGTCTTGCCCTTTGTCTTTCTCATCTACGTCTGATAAGAAGTAATTTTCAAGGTTTTGATTTGGCCTGTAATGAGAATATTGATTAACCCTGTTTGTTGGAGTCTTCTGGCAAAGATGAAGATGATGGACACTCAGCTCAGCCTTCCAGCACCGCTCACATGTGCCCCTATTGCCAACAATCCAGACTGGGTTCAGACTTTTCCCTGGTGAAATCGATATTCGTCTGCAACTCCCACATGACTCCAACAGTCGGCAAGGGACAAATCTCCCCTTGAACAATGAACTTGGCAGAATTTTACTGCCAGGAGAGAAGAACATCATATTTACAAGTGATATTTCTCTGCTATGGAGCTTCACCTGCCCTCTGTGTCTTGAACACAGAAGGAGGGACAATGAGAATCCAATGCTATTATACAAAGCCACTAGACCTCCCCCTTTGCACATCCATCTTATTTTCGCACATCCTGGTACAAACAGACAAAAGCTGTTATTACAGAAGGTGAAGCTGATAGCTTTTAATACATCACATCCACTAGGAGGAAGGCATAATTACTACTTTTATGTTCATTTTACAGTGAATAGTAATTAGCCTTTGGCCCATTACAGTGTGTGAACATCGAATTACCCACCTGCTCTTGCCATGTCTTGTTAACTTAAACTATGCGCCTAAAGCTTTGTCAGAAAACAGTTGCTTCCCCTTCTCCCGACTGGCATGCTACTTTAGATAGGTTCATTTAGGAGAGTCACAGACTTGAGGATGACAGTCTCACAGTTTGTCCCAAGAGTACAGGACAAGCACTTTTAAAGATTGTTTTAGTTGCAGTGATTTGTTGGTATACATCACATCGTTTTTTGAAAATAAAGGAACACCACTGTCATTGAGGACTAAGATACATTTTACTTTTGTTTGTGATATTACTTGTTTGTCTATTAGCTGATTTATGAAGATAATTTGATAACCGTGTTGCAAAATCAATGTGTGTACTCAGTCCCTGAGAAAGGCAAGTCGATTACAAATAACCTTTGCTGATTTGCAGCAAACTTCCTTTTGGAGAAAATGGGATATGAGGTGAAATAATCAGGACTGTCATCAAATAAAGCAGAGGAAAACTTACCTCATTGTATAGTAAAAGTAAAACATATCTGCACACTGTAGAAATTAGGAGAAAACTCTGATTTAGACTAGAAACTTAGGATCTTAGAACTGGGAATAAACTAAGAGAACATTCATTTGAACCCTGTCTGTCTACAGAAGAGGAAATATAGCCTTAAAATAAATATAAATAATATTGCCTGTGTTTAGAGTAAATACTGGCTTGTTTTTTATAATGTGTGTTAAAGTGGCTTAACATCTAAAGGAAACACAATGCAGTATTATCTGAGATAGAAAAGAAACAGCTAGCTTAATTTGGGGTTTAAATTTTCTCCTTGAAATCCTGCCATTGCTTTACTTCTAAATCTATATGGTGATGCTTTTGTTATTAATATGAACACCTTTCTATGAGGAGTGGCCACAGACCTGTTTTTAGGTTTGGAGTCCGAAGACATCTGTAAGTGTGTCAGCTTCCTGTGGCTACTGCAACAAATTACCACCCACTTAGTGGCTTAAAACAATGCACATTTATTATTTTATGTTTCTAGATGTTGGAAGTCTGAAATAAGTTCCAATGGGTTTGACATCAAGGTGTCAGCAGCTGTGTTCCTTCTGGAGGCTTTAGGAAAGGATCTAGTTTAAGTTTTTCCAGCTTCCAGAGGCTGCCTGTATCCTTTGCTTGTGGGCTTTGTATCCTCAAAGCACATTATTCCAGCCTCCTTCTCCGTCAAATTCTTGACACACCTGTAGAGTCTCTAACCACATGGTAACATATTCACAAGTTTCAGGGACTGAAATGTGGACATCACTGTTATTCTGTTTTTCATGGCAGGGCTCTGGGAAATAAGTCCCCAAATAGTGTAACTAGTTCACAATCATGGGCTGTGATGTGGACACCATGGCAGCAGTTGCATTGGGAGCTCTGTTCTCTTGGTCATGTCAGGAAAGCTAGTTATCCCCCAGGGTTGCCTACCTGGTCTCTGCAGGGCCCACCTGCTATGCCATTCTGGAGAAAATGATCATGTAATGTCATTGAAAGTACTGGGTGGGAGATATGGAAAGCTGAAAACTTAAGTTCCCAAGAGGCATTTGTAAGTTATGCTCCGTGTGATTGTCAAAACTGTTTTGAAACCAAAGCGAGCTTTCACTTGAAGCTCTGCTATCTTCAGTGATGAGAGATGTGAAATACTTGTACTTAAAAGAAAATAAAGATAGTCTTTTAAAGTTCAGTTTTAACATCTTCTACTTATTTTTTTCTTTTGACCTATGGATCAAAACTCAACTGTTCCCCAATAGAAAAATCTCAGGAAGGACAAAGAAGAAACAGTTCTGCATGAAGTTTCTATATAAGTTAACTAATTACTTTTGTGGCTCATTAGTATCTTGTTTATGGAAAAAAAATCAGTGTGAGACCATCAGGGTCCCTTCTAACTCAGGGGCCTGTATAAAATTATCTCAATTTAAACAGTATCTTAAAAGGTTTAGCATCCCTTGGTAAACATAAACCATCTCATCATTATCAATTAAAGGACTCCTGAAGTCTTTGAAAAGAGGACTTGTTTGTTTAAAATACGTGAAGGTCATGTTCACCCTGTAATTGTCAATGAGGAGTAGTCATTTATTATTTTTAAATAGGCTGTCATTTAGCCATTATGAAGATGAATAACATTTGTTATTACCTAATAATCTTCCTGTTGATTACAGAGAAAAGACACTTGCAGACACCTTATGTGCCTTCCTAAGTTGCTAGATTATTAATGCTTTTTGATTAAATTCTGTAAACAAAAATTAAGGTCTTTATTTTCCAAATTTCCAAACTGGCATCTAGGATGCCAAACCATGCCCTGGTCCCTGGTATATCTGAGTTGCATATGTTATTTGCCTACTCTTCATGCAATGTTGCAAAAACAAAGTTCATTTTTTAATATCAAACAGATTGTCAATGGATCATATGCTGCCTCTATTAAGGTTAGTTTTTGGATGTCTGCCTTCTTGAAGAGAGTTAATGAAGCTATAAGTTACCTGTGTGCCTTCATTTGGAGCCAGGCCTAATTATTTGGCTCTTGGCCACATTATTGTCCGAGCCTTATTTCTAAAGCAGATGGAGTCACTCAGGAATGACTTCATTTGTATTAATTTGTTGCACTGTCTTCTACTATTCATCGCAGAAGAATTTACACCTCTGTCACCAGGAGCCAGAAAAGACAAAAGAAATTAGTTAGAAATTAAGGGAGAGACCTACTCCTTCCATTCACTGGTAATGATCCCACCTAAGGATAATAAGATGGAGGAGCACCTCATTCAGGACAGTGGGATGCTGCAAGAGGGTGATTATGCTACCTCAGATTCATGGGCTTCTTTTTTTTAGATTAAGTAAATTGACTGGTGTATTGATCCAACACTTTGAAAAGAAAACTCTCTGGAGTTTGTTTTTGTTTTTTTTTTTTTTTTTTTTTTTTTTTTTTTTTTTTTTTGCTGTTGCCAGTTTTTCACCTGGCTTTGGAGAGTCCTAGGGGCACCATATCTGAGGGAATCTTTACCATGGCTGACTCAGCATCATGGAGCTGGTGGGAAAGAACGTTCACTTTGTTATTAATGGACCAGGTGCAGGGGCTCCTGAATACAGAATAACTGGGGTGGCAATTCTACCTTCCATTCTGGCTGTGGGGGTCTCCAAGGAAGACAGCATGTGATAAAGCTCTTCTGTAGACAAAGGTAGGGTTTGGTTTCAGAAATAAAGAAGAAAAATGAACTTTTTCATTAATGATACTGGTGGCTTCTTTTACTGCTATTTTGGCAACAGGGGCTTAAAAACTGCGCATGGCTTTTATGGGGTCAACAAGATATATTAACTTTGTGCCAAAAAGCTTAGCTCAAGAATAAAACCTTATCAATAGCCAAATTGCTATTGGAAAATAGATGAGATCTCATGATTCTACTTGCTTTATCTAATTATAAAATATGTAATTAGAATGTGTATACTGCTATCAAAATATGAGTGAAAGTTGAAAAGAAAATAGATTATCTTACCATCCACGCAATGACAAGCGTTCATTAATCTGAAGAATCCAAAATACAGACGCTATTTCTTCAAAATAATTTTTCATTTGCTCTTCAAAAAACTGCTTCTAGATAGTAACTTTTTGACATTTCTAAGATGATAATATATTTAAAGTTTTATGAGAGTTTCCTTAAAGTAGGAGTTAAGAATACAAATGATTGTGTAACATTGAGTTTTGCTCCAGGTGTTAGTTTGCAAGGGTGGCTGTTACAAAATGTGAAAAATTGGGGGGCTTGAACAACAGAAATGTATTTACTGTTCTGGAGGCAGGCGTCCCCAATCAAGGTGCTAGCAGGGAAACTTGGTCACTGAGAGCAGCAAGCACGCAGGGAGAAGGGTGTGAGGGGAAGGCAGAGATGGGGCGATGCTTCTGCAAACCAAGCAAGGCCAAGATGGCGGGTGAAGCATCAGAACCCAGGGAGAGGCAGGCTACAGAGTCTCCCTTACAGCAATCAGAAGGAACTTTAAGAGTCATCTCCATAAAAGGGCGTACCATCGTCCCTGCTCCTTGCACTAGTGACTGGAAACTAGGGGGCAAACTGAGCAGTCAGGTGAAGCTTTATAAGGCAGTGGCTCTGGAGAGACATGTGAAGAAGGGTGCTTGCTTCTCAGCTTTGGACTTGCTCCGGGGACTTGGGGGACTGGAAGGAGACATGTTACCTGGATTTGAGCTATGATTTTGCTCCTTTTCCCATTCTCGCCTGGCCCTTCTGTCCTCTTCCTGTGGTCCCCTGCCAGAAACTGGAAACTGGACATGCACAGAAAATAGGGGCTACTCAGAGGTTAGGGCACCTTAAAATAAACTGTGTCCTGACCCGGGACTCCTGTTATAAACAAAGTCTTTTCTAACTGGTGTGCATGGGCGGGGGGACCCTCATTTGGTCCCAGGGTCACTGTTACTATGCTATGCTTACTTTTGATCTTCCACCCTTGTATCCTGAATTATTTAGTTTCTCTGGTCTCCAAGAGACTGGAGACGTGAAAACTTCCTAATATTTGTAACTCAAGGGTATAAACAATTGGGATCATTGTCCTATGACAGCCAGTCAGATGTCAAGTTAGCTAAGGAAAGATTCTGCTCCTCTATGGGCCCCAGACCCTGTCCCCTACTCAGCCAGAAGTAGTTCCAGAAGACAGACCCCTCTCCATTGCTCCTCATGAATGGGGAACAGGATACAGAGGAGGGAATCATCAACCAACTTGAAAACATAAAGTCCTTGTTTTGCCCTGCTTGTCTTTGCTCAGTTCCTGTTTATCTTTTCTTGCTGACAAAAGCCGGGAACAAGGAAAAAACAGTTGAAACCAAGATGGAGGTAGAGGTAAGACAAAGATGAAGCTACAATCTCGTTACCATGATGAAAGGCTGCCCACTGGAGCCAAGACAGATCCAGTCACAACCCAACCTGGGAGAAAAAGGGGCATGAATGTATATATGGAAAACCCTGCCTGTGTCTCTGGATCTTGCTGACACACACACTTTCGCTTCTTCCCTTGCTTGGTCCTCGCTCAGAGAAGTCCCTGCTTCTCCCCCGGTTCTGGGAGACGGCCTTTGGCACAGTAGTCCGCCATGTCCTCGGGTTTGCCAGCACTGATTAAGTCTGATTTCCTTCCACCAACTGTCATCTCTTGAATTTTGACTTTTGAGCAGCAAGTAGCCAGACGCCCACAAATAAAAACTCCCTTCGCATTTTTCTTTTTCTTTTTTTCTTTAAAAAAAAGAACAACTAACACTAGCTAGTAACGTAATTGGCAAAGGAACTGCCTTTCAATAGAATTTATTACAAAAATGCAAAATAAACCAAATTGCTCCATCTATTCAAGACATCTTTTATTTGACTTTCTAAAGGAAGATAATTTAATTTGAAAAGATCAGATGTATTGATTGAAATATGATTTCTGTGGTACTTAATGGAAGAATGAGGCAAATGAAAAGGAAATTTATCTTTCATATTTGTTAATACATGACTGGAGAATTGTTCAGGGTTAGTCTTAGTCATGCAATAATTGAATTTTTAAGCCTGATATATATCCAAGAATTATATTCATTAAAATCATCTGAGTAAGATATCAAGTTTTCTGACAACCAATATTATGTTGGCAGTTATGAAGTTTTGTAGAAATCTATAATAGTTTGTAGTTTTGTGTACTGGGCACCAAAAACTTCATGTACAAAATATGAAGGATTGGTATTTTCAAAGGATTACACACACACAAATATACATAGTATATATAGAGAGAGAATATATGTATTACATATACAATAAACATACAGATTATTTTCATAGAGTACCCAGCACCAGACCAAGAAGTAAAGTATTCATAATTGAAGGTCCAGTTGAAGTATTTTGATCATTTTTTTTTTATATCAGTGTGTTTGGCTTCTTTATGTATCTGGAATATAAAGTGGGCACATGTCTTGTTCCCTTCTATGACTTGATTTTACATCCTTTGGTGTTGTCTTTTGTTAAAAGACATTTGCAATATTGTGAGAAGAACAATGCATGTTTGGTCATTCAGAGAGCCCAAATGTGTATTTCAGATATATTTGATCTTCCTCCAAGATACTTGGTTCCCAGCTCCCAAAAACCTTGAATTTCTCAAGTATTGAAAGTGATAAAGGTGTGTTTTTGTTATGTGAATAAGGAGACTTTAAGGATAGGGCAGTTTGCCTGTGTCAACCTTGTGATTAGAGAGTTGGAACTTTTAGTATCATCCTCTGATGTCCTGAGGAAGGAAGAGGCTCTGGAGATTAAGTTCGGTCACCAATTAATCATGCCTTTGTTAAGAAACCTTCCTAAAAATCCCAAAGGAGAGGATTATTGAAGAACAGGTGGGTCTTTGGGGAGAGTGGCATGTCTGGGCAGGACATGGGAACTCAGTGCCTTTCTTCATCCATTGGCCTAGGTACCTTTTTCATGTGGACATTCACCTGTATCTTTTATTACATCCTCTCAATGATAAACCTGTAATCCAGTAAGTAAATTGTGTTCTGAGTGCTATAAACTGCTTTCACAAATTAGTTGAATCTAAGGAGGGAACTTCTAATTTATAGCCAGTCCTTCACATGGTAACCTGGACTTTTGTCTAACATCTGAAGACCAAGGAGGGGGTTGTTGGAACCTCTTGCCTGCAGCAGATCTATCAGAAGTGTAGGTAATAATCTGGTCTCAGGAGTGGCATCTGAAATGTGGGTTGGGGTGGTCGTGTAGGACTGAACCCTTAACCTGTGGAATCTGATGTGGCATCTGATGTTTTCTCTGGGTAGGTAGTGTCAGAATTGACTAGAAATATCAGACACCCTCCTGGGTCATAGAATTGTTTATTGGTGTATGGAGGCCCTCCCCCCACACAACGTTGGAAATGGGTGCAAGAATTTACTTAGCATTTGTTTTAGCCCACTTCTATTACAGTGTTTCACTTTAGCACTTTTTTAGGTCCTGATTAAGAAATCTTTGCCTATGCCCCAGGTCATGAAGATATGTTCTCAAGTTTGCTTTTAAAAGCTTTATTGTTTTACTTTTCATGTTTGAATCTATGACTCATCTGTGACTGATCTGATTTTTTGTATAATGCAAGGTATGGTCAAAATTTATGTCTGATTATCCTGGGCATTGTGATTATAGCAATTTTGGTTTTCTGTAAAATCTTTAATATTTTCTATAATAAAAATGTCTTAGTCTCATAATTTTAAAAATGTGCATTAGTCACATTTCCTTATATTATACTGTGCCACAAAAAAGTCTTGAAATCTCAGTGGATTGCGAGAGCAGATGGTTGAGGGTTTTGCTGACCTATGTCGGTGACTGTCCATCAGCTCCATGACTCACCTGCCTGCAGCTCTAGAAGCTGTGGTCTGGCCCATGATCCTTTTCTTGGAGACTCAAGATAAAGTAGTAGACCTTCCAGCAAAAAGGTACTGAAGCTAATAGTCTGTGAGAATTTCCTTCAGTGCCTCTGGAAGTTTCTACTTGAGGGTGATAGAAGGCATATGTACTCACCCCCCACTCTATTAGGCAGAGTAAATCATGTGACTGAGGCCAAAGGCAATGATGCATGGAATACTGCTATAAGACAAGGAGGGGAATGAAAAATTTTAATTACAATCTACCTCAAAACCGGTTTTACAGTGCCACACATGTTTTCACAATTTCTTTCTGGCTTTAGAGTCCACAGCATGGTATTCACAGCCTTTCGCAATGTGGGTCTCATCTGCATCCCATCCTCAGAGCCTTCCTCACTTCTGTACAACCTCTGTTATATTGTGACTTTGAACTCACAATTCCATGAACACAAGTTGTATTTCTAAGCTTGAAGGCTCTTACCTTGTTCACCTTTTCCCCAGCTCCTGGACTAGTTAATGTTAGAGTACATAATGTTTCCTGAATGAGCCACACTCTTTCAAGTCTGAGTTCAATTATTTCCTCTACCTGGAATTCTTCACTTCCATCTTCCCCTGCCACTTGAAATTCTACTTATCTTTCAAGAACCAGTTCTTTTGTGAAGTCATCTTGTATAGTCAAAATTAATTATCCCCTTTTCTTACCTAATTATAACAATTGCTGCCTACCTTAATTGCTAGTTATGTGAATACACAATGGCCTTCCCTAAGGACTTATATTCCTTGATGACATTTCACTCCCTTCTGTAGTTCCTCCAGAGTGGAGCAAAAACACTTTCTGGCACATAGTAGGCATTCATCTGAAGTTTATGAAATTGAATTGTATACCAATATAGTCATGAAATAATATTTTTTGAGAATATGTGACTTTTCCTCCCTAAAAATCCCAGTGTTGCCAACAAGAAAAACTTTGTAACTTCTGAGAAAAGTCGCTGATCAGTGAAGCAAAGAACAAGTCAAGAATCCAGTACAGTTTGCCCTTCAAGAACCAATGACTGACAACAGTAAAGCTACAAGTGATTTATTACCTTCTTGAGGTGCATACATTTATTTTGCTCAAGGTGTGTATTTTATACCTCCTAACAGCCTTGAAGAGAGTTTTTAAAAAAATGTTCTATGACTTTTATGCTTCCCAGGTCATTCTGGTGACTGTACCTGGTGGGGAGGAATAAAAGCAAGCTATTAAGTTGCACTGAGTACTCTTGGGGTTCACGTTCCCTTTTTTATACTCTTACCTGCTAGTAGTCTGAGTTATTTTCAGTTGTGGATTCAATTGAGAGTTAATTACTCATTATCTTCAGAAACATGGTCTAATGCTTGGGGATAAATTTGGCCTCATACTTTCGTATAGTCACCAGAATGCTTTTCTCCCCGGCTTACTAATAAGGTATTTTTGCCAGCTTTTGATGACTGACATTAGCATATTATAGTGTCTTATATGATTAAAACACCTATTTTATCCACAGCTGTTTTTAGTGCAGTGTTCCTCAAAGTGTGGCCCCTGGGCTGGTCACAGGTCTTTGAGCCATGAGTTGCTGTCATGTGCTCAGTAAGACAAGGCGCTTGCGCCATGGTCACACCAAGCACTCTAGGTCGGCTGACTTTTTATTTGCTTTTCATAGCGAGACTGTATTGAAGAAGCAATGTGCATAGATTTGCATCCTGATGCAGCTCCCTTTCTCACTGTGAGTTGGCATTTTGAGCAGTAGAGAACCTGTGCCTCTGTGCATGTGCTGTGCTCCTCGTCATGGCTTAGTGAAGCTAGGGTGGGCTTGTAAGTTCCACAGGCCGAGATAATGTAGCCAGGACCCTAACAGAGTGATGGACAGGTAACATTGCAAAACAGCCAGAGGGTCCTCAAAGAAGGGTCTTGTGGTCCTGTCTAGGCAACAGTAGGTTTCTCTACTTCCCCTTTTCTCACCCTTTCCCCATATTTCTCTTTCTATAATAGGAACTAAAAGGTGTGGGGATAGCTAGATGTAGACATCACTTGGTGGTGTTTGTGCTGAAAGGTCTTAATTGGAGTCAGTGCTATGCAAGATGAAGTCATAAGCACTCCAAAGTTCTGGGGAGTAGAAACTATGAGGCAGCAAGAAGGAGGCTGGATAAAATGAGGAAAGAACTGCCTACAGAACTCGAGGAGATGAAAAGACATTGAGGTTGGGAGAAGACCTCACACTCTCTCCTATGTAGATCTTCATTTGCCAATTTCCAGTTTGAGTTCTACCCACAGGGATGCAGATTCAGTGTCTAGGGTGAAGTCTTTAAATATGCGTTTTAACCAGTGGCCTGGGTGTTCTTGATTTAAAGAACTTCAGACCCCTCTTTGAGGACCCTCTGCCTGTTTTGCAATGTGACCTTTTTCATCTATCCACCTTCAGTCCTATCCAAACTATCATAAATATTCAAATTAAATGGAGTAGAAACCTTTCTCATTTCTTGATATTTTTGCATATGCTGTTCTTGTCCAAATTTCTCTCCCTTTTTCTTACTCTGGTAAAAACTTCCTAATCCGGGCCTCCCTGGTGGAGCAAGGGGTTAAGCACTGCACTAAGAAGCAATCCACAGCCTCTGCAGCATAAGTTCGATCTCCAGCAGGCCAGGGAGCAACCCACATGGCACAGCGGACCTCTCCTGACTTGCCTGCTGCTCCCCTTAACAGTATACTTCAGTATATCTGCCTGTTCTGTTTCCCACTCTGTCTCTGGTGAATCCTCTCACCCCCCACATCTCTGGCCTGTACCCCAGCTCTTGAATGCATAAATAAATAAATCTTTAAAAAAAACAACTTCCTAATCCTTGCAAACAGCTCAAACATCAGCTCCTTTTAAAGACTTGAACCATCCTGTTTCCATACAATTTCCACCATTCTGTTAGGGTCCTGGCAGATTATTTTAGCCTGTGGAACCTACTTTAAATCAAACATACTCCATCTGTGTAGGGAATTCTGGGTAAACCACTGAGTGTTTTTATCAGTGATGATGAAGGAAATGGGAGATCAGTCACTTATTGTTACAAAAGATTCAACACTGCAGCTTTCCATCTGAATATTCTTGTCAACCAATCATAAAAAGACAAATGGACTTTGAACCAATCCAAAGAGTTCAATCTGTTAAGAAACAAAATTCACACATTTAGGGATCTAATTGGTTTTTTAAATGAGTCATGAATCAAGCAGCATTCTCTTTAGATCCTGCAAGAGTTTACACAAAGTAGAGGTTATTATAGCCAAAAGAGGTTGGTTTTAATAAAGGAAAAGATTATTTCATGTAAAATAATTTTCCCCCAGGGAAAGGCCTATGGATCTTATCATGTAGATTACATCATGCATGCTGATTAGAAAATTCCTGATTGATTGGTTTAATATTGTACTTTTGGGAGAGGTTAAAGCTGTGATGAAATTAGGTACTAAGTCTGGGTGGGAGCCTAGAATAATGTCCTCCATTTTGGGACTGTTCTTTCTATTTTTCAACAAAACCAAATGAGCTCCATTCAGACCACTTTCCTGATTTACCCTTTAAAATTCCCTTATGACCTGACCTTGGTTGAGCACAGCTTAGGACCCCCGGGACAGTGAAGCTGAACCATGATCCTTATTCTCAAATAAATACTTTCTTAATTATGTTACAACTGATTATCTTTCTGTTGATGAGGCTTTGCCCATTTGCTTAGCTCCTCTTTAGAGAAAATCTCACATTTTCCTCATTTCTCATTCTCTCCTTAAATCACACCTATCAGAATTGTTGTCTCCTACATCTACCAAATTTCCAGTGCCCAAATAATGATGCCAAGAGACAATTATCTGCACACATCTGCCCATTTGATGCTGGTCATTAGCACCCTCTTTCCTATATCTCACATTTTGTTATGAAAAGTAACCCAAATACTAGAAGTTAAGGTGAAAATTTAAGCATGTTAGTGAGAGGTACTCAGGGATCCCAAACTATGAAGGGGTCCACATTATTAAAATAAAAAAGGATCCACTCATCTGCATGCACAAAGGCAAAGAAAGCAGAGCAGACTCTTAGTGTGAAAGACTTTTAATTCATGTGCGTGGAGAGAGAGAGAGAGAGAGAGAGAGATTTTTCACATTTTAGTATTGACTGTTAAGGGGTGTACACCGTTTACTCTATCTAAAATAGAATTCTTTCCCAACAGCACTTTGAATTTCTTATTTACTTCAAAACCCTTATCAGTTTCTGAATGTAAATAGTATATTTTAAAATTTACTTGTTTATTTTCTTTTTTCTCTTCCTGGAATATCAGTTCTGCAAAGGCATGCATTTTTACTGCTGCTTATTTTTGGGAGGTAGTACCTAGAACATACAAGATGCACAACAAACAGTTATTGAATGAATGACTGACTGAGAGACCAGGAGATAGGGATAATTCTGGCCCAGACACAGGGTCTGGTACATAGCAGAGCTCCATTAATATTCTTTGAATGAAGGCAGTAGCAACCTGGATGGTCTTTATATAAGGATAACAAAATTAGTTGTTCCCAGAATTTACTTTTAAGTTTTCTTTCCTGGCAGCCTAAAACGGGATTCCCACTCTTACAGTCCTTTGGAAAAAGTGAATATAGCTTTTGTAAAATTATTGTAGTACTCTTCAAGTGCCACCTATCTTTTTTCTGCTCTGAGTAAAATGTTTAGACTGGTAAGTGATTGCAGCTATATAAAGACTCTAAAAATTATGATTAACTAATGAAAAACATCAGAAAAAGTGAAATCTATTGACCCAATGCTTTACAGAATCCTAGTTTTCAACAATAAAACTGTGCAAATTACATGTTCTGTTCTATTTATCCAAGTGTATGTGTGTGAGTGTGTGTGTATGATGTGCATTATATGAGATTTCATGGTGCCCACCACACAGCCAAATATGTGCTAAATGGAGCCAGTCTATGAGAGCAGTACTGGGAAGGCAGGCTATATGGATGTGTCTCTCTTATAATCCGGTTTCTTCTACATAGTGTTTTGAGGCTAGAATGAGCCTGGGCATTGCCATGTTTCAGACAGAATCAGCTGCCTTAGCAGGAATATCAAAGAACCATTTTCTTTGAATTATGGGGAAGGGAGGTTTCCCTGTCCCGTTTCATTGTCTGTTATTTAGAAAAAGCAGACATTACTTCTAGGGAATGGTCTGTAACTTCCCATTTGCAAGCAAAATCTTCCAGTGGTTACAATCATGGCACTTGGTTTCATTCCAGTAAGTGGATTTATTAAGAAAAAAGGAGAAGGGAGGGAGTAGGGAGTTGGAGGAGGAGAATTTAAATGTAGAAATTAAGTTTGAAAAGGCCTGCGAAATAAGTTAGGAGCACCAATGAAACCATTGCTGATATGATCCACAGATTCTTCAGGTATTGGGCCTTTTGGGGTTAATTAATGGGATGTTCTTTTATGGTAAATCAAGTACTGATGTGGAGTCATAAGACCCAGATTCTTATTCTGATTAACTAATATTGTTACTTAAGAAAAGTCTTTTAACTATTTGACATTTCATAAAATATGAATTATAGGATATTAATTTTTCCCATCTACCTCTATTTCTCAAAGTGTTGCAAGCAAGAAGATAGATGTGAAATTATTCTGCAAACTATAAAGTACCACAGAGTGCTATAATGTAAAGTATTCTAAAGCACTTTATTCTTAGAGCCAAACTCAGCATTCTAAGCAGAAATGATATAAACAATTAGCAGAGTGCCTAAAATGCAGAAAACAATACATAGAAAATGTCAGGTTGTATTATGATGATTATTACATTATTTTTTCTTTAGGAGAAGAACATCCCTCTGTTCCTATATTATGGCACAAACCAATAAAGATAATGAAAAAAAATTCTTATATTCATGAAAGCATAATTTAAATAAGAGCCTGCACAAGTCTGTGTGCAATATCTTTTATATAGAAGTCACTAGCTGGTGTACTGCTGTGACAGATGTGTGAGCCTGGCACAAATGAGGCACAGTGGACTTTATAAAATTTGCTTTTTTTAAGGAACGGAGTATGCTTTCTATATATAAAAGGTATGCTTTCTGTATATAGGTATGCTTTCTGTATATAAAATTTTTCTTTATTTCATGACCCCTGGAATGTTTCAAACTTTCTGTCATTTTCAAGATAGTACTGACACTCAGATTGAAAGTCAAAGGTCTAACCTATGTGACTATTAATCAGAATAGTCTTCTGATATATAAAATCTAATCTAGACTCAAAATAAATTCAAGTCAGAGAACCAGAAAGTCCAAGATTGCATAGATTTCCCAGTTATCTTCTTCGCCCCTTCCTTTTTTTCTTTGGACTTCTTTTTCTCTCCTCTCTCTCAGCACCAACCTCCCCCTGCGCCCCCCCCCCCCCCGCCCTCCATATACTGGCTATTCTGTCCTGCAGTAGCTAAAAGCTTGCCATACGTTTAAGGAATCTCTGGTAAGGAACCACAAGAAAGGCAGGTTCCAGAGAGCAGGGACAGAGGGAGAGAATCAAAATTCAAACATAGCACACAATTCAACATGAAATCAAGATACAGATGCCATTGTCTCTGCCAAGGACCCAGGGTAGCCTCCCCACATGGAGATACACCCATGTATCTCTTCCAAGGGTCTCCACATGTGCCTTTGCTAAGTGTTTCCTCTCATGTCCCCTTTCACATGTGTCCCCTCCTTTGTTTCAACTCCTTTCATGTATATCCACCTTGCTCCTTTCCAGCTGTCCATCACTCTCCCATCAAGAAAGTCCAGTTCATGGCATGCTGGAACTTGTAATCCAAGGTGGCTGCATAAAAGTGGTGTGAGAAAAATGGTGCCCAATCAATGCTCTGTGATTTTCCTCCCATTTTATGGAGAAGTCTTTGTAACAGAAGAACTTTTTTGTTGTTGCTTATACTGCTTTACATTCTCAACATCACTTACCTCAATTTTTTCCATTACTTTAGTGTCATTAAATGAATTTTAGAAAATGACAAAAAAGATCATAACTACATGAGAGATTTTATTTTTATGATTGAAAATAGACTGAGGGTCATATTCTTTTGCAATGATGAAATATTTACTTGATGGTGCATTTACACATGATAGTTTAATATTTTAATTTTCATGTTAAATTTAACTTTTTTTTACTACATCCCATTAAAATATGGAATTATTGTCAAGAAAAGTAATAAAAATTGTTTTTCTTCCTCTTTACCTCTTAAGTGAAAAGATAATCTTAATTTATGTTGCTTTATACCATGGCAGGAAAAGTATGTTATGTAGTGAGGTTCATAGTATTTTGATACCCTTTCATTTATTTCTTATCATAATAATTGCTTAAAGCTAAGTTTAGGGCAAAATGTAAAGACAGTTTTAGTTCATTAATCCATTCTTTAGGAAAAAATATAGGTTTGTACCCATAGGTAAGTTCCCTGAGTTAAAGTCTTTCTGTTTCACCTAATTCTGGGTTCAAAATTCCTAGAGCAATGCCTAATCCAAAAAGACATTCAATAAATATTGTTGAATGAGTATACCAGTTACTTTAAATAAGACTCATTTAAAATGCAAATGGAAAATAAAAGAATAATATTGTGTGCATACTCTGTGCAAGGCTCTGTGTAAAATTTGTAATATATGTTATAAGTGTAACTCTTAGAAATATCCTGTGAACCAGATATTGTCCTCATTTTACAGGTAAGAAAACTGAGGTGAAAGAGAAGTTAACACTTCCAAGGGTCACATAATTGAGTGATAGTGAATTGACTTTAAATTAGTCTTATCTCAAAGCTTTCCTATTAACTATTGATTAGTTTCCTCAGTTTCCGAGGGCTGCTGTACAATTTATCACTAATTAGATGGCTTAGAACAATAGAATTTTACTTTTGTTTTTGTTTTTAAAGATTTATTTTATAGCAGAATTTTATTCTCTCATAGTTCTGGAGGTTAGAAATCCAAAATCAAGGGCCATTCTCCTTCTGAAACATAAAGGAGAATCCTTGTTTGTATCACCTTGTGTCTGGTATTTCCAGCCATCCTGTGCATCCCTTGACTTGTAGCTGCATCACTCTAATCGCCGCCTCAATTATCACTGGTGTTCTTCACCCTGAGTCTCTCTACTATTCTTATAATGACACCAGTTACATTATGTGCAAGTCCACCACCATATTCCAGTGTGATCTTATCTGAACTAATTACATTTGCAATAATACTCTTTCCAAATAAGGTCACATTTTGAAATCCTGGGGGATGTTTAGAGATAAGTCTCCAGAGCTTATAAAAGGCAAGTTTAGAAATAGAGATTGGAGGTTAGATACTCAGGGGGGAGACTAAAGCAGTAAGAATTAGTGGTAATTCTGATGGTCAAACTCAAAAGGAGAAGAGAATCAGCCTCCTATTAATAAAATCAAAACAGAAGTCAGTCAGAAAGGCATAGAAAACCCAGATATGGTAAATACTAAGGAGATAGAGCCAAAGAAGATACTGGGACCTAAGGAAATCATTCCCTGTACTTCTGGGCTCATCCAGACTGGGAAATAAACAAATAAGCAACACAGATTATTAAAAGGAAAAAAATAAAAAACAAAATTTTAAAATAATAACACACATACCTCCCATATACATTGGAAAGACCCAACATGAAAGAGAAATGCATCCAGATGGCTTTAAATGCCACCTAAGAAAAGAAACACTGTGTTGTTTGTTTTCAAGTGTCTGTGGGGGTCTCTGATTTTGAAGAATTATTTTGATATCTGGTACATTTGTTGTTTTGGAAAAAAAAAAAAAAAAAAAAACCCTGGCCGGCAAATGCTGTAAGAAAAGTAAAATCATTGCTTGGTTTTACGTCTAAGGGATGGTAAATGACCCTCAAAGACTCCATTTTGTATCGTTTCATGATTTCACGTTGTGAGATAAGTTGGAGGCTTGAAAGTATTATCCGGGCACAGTCAGTGATGCTCTAATGCAGAGTGGGGTGGCCTTGTGCCCCCTCCGTGATTCCACGAGAGGATAAAGCCAGGCAGCACGCACAGCTCTCCCACCCCACTCTCTAATCCTCCAACAGAACATACTCTCATATGACAGTGCCAGGAAGATAAGGTCAACATGCTTCTAAAAGGCGCTTACTGGACGAAGCTGCTGGGGATAGAGTTAGCATCAGAAGGGCCAGCTCAGTAGGAAAACTGCTTTCCTGTCCTCTGTGGTGAGCAAGAAAGTCGGCAGCTGCTGAACTTCCCCTGCCATCATTGTAAACCAGCTTCCTGGGGACAGGCCTGTGGCTTCATCGGTTGAGAAAGAGTAGTAAATTGGCAGCCACTCTCAGGTGAGCTTGTGTACTGGCTTGTCTGAGCTCTTTTGGAAAAGAACATGCGGGCGTAGCATAATGCTGCCTCCTCCCAGACTTCATAGGTCAAATGCCTCTTCTCTGTTGACCTGTTGGTTATGTTGGTTCTGCCTCCCTTGATTGCCAGGGTCTGTGGTGATAGGCATCGGGAAACCAGATAAAGCACACAGCGGAGCCTGCAGGCACGCGTTCCCAGCACTGGGGTTTAGTGGTGGGAAGTATCAAACCTACCGCAGTTGACTTTGTAGTAAGGCTTTCTGTGTAATCATGACAGATGTTCAGGGAGATTATTCTTTCCCATCTCTAGCTTGCTTCCCTGCAACTAGCTTATGTATGACTTGCTCTAAAGCAGTGCCTTATTAATAGATGAAGCTTGAGGCTGTCAACAGTATGAAGTCAACCCTCTACTTGTCACGCACACATTTCCCCAAAAGAAGAGATGTCTTTCTTGAGTCAATAGCAGGCTGCCCTGCAAGTCCTGCTTGGCATATTATGCCAGGAGCGACCTGATGTCAGCCAGAGGCAACTACAGTGCAACTTTGAGTCATAAGGAAATTTTAAGACCTTGTCCCATGTAACAGGTGCATTCTGGATAGTAAAAATTTTCCCGATGTATTTACTTTGTCGCTAATCTCCCTTCAGGGATTTAAAAGTGAACAGGCATAATAAAATGCTTCTTGCTGTTTCACTTCAAATTTAAGGATTGACTGCACCACATGCCACCTCCAGTCGGATGTGGTTATCTCTAAGCGAAGAATTTTCCTCCAAAGGTCTCAATTCCAAATGATGGTTGAAAAGTTTCCTGTTTGACACAGGCATTGATCAAATTGTGACACCTTGGAACACCATCTAATGACAGATGAACTTCACCAAAACTGGAATAAAAGCAAAGAATGGGGGTATCAAGATCTCTGGAAATTTGTTCACAGTAGGGCTTTATCGACCTGTTTGGGCTTGTAAATTAGAGGCACTGTAAAACTGCCTCTAATTTTTATTTCTGGTTATTGTTTCTTATTCCTCTTAAAAAACTTACTATCGCCTGGCTTTTTTCTCATTACTTGCTTGCATTTTCTTTTTTTTTTTTTTAAGATTTATTCATTTATTATTTATACAAGCACTGGGTACAGTCAGAAGCACGGGAGGGTGAGAGAATTCACCAGAGCCAGAGCGGGGAGCAGAGCAGGCAGAAGGACCGAAGTACACTGCTGAGGGGAGCAGCGGGCGGCAGGAGAGGTCTGTGCCCCATGTGGGACCCTCCTCTGGTGGCCGGGGAGCAGCCGGGGATCGAACCAGCGCCACAGAGGCTGTGGGCAGCTTCGCAACCCAGCGCTCAACCGCTGCGCCACCGGGGAGGCCCTACTTGCTTGCATTTTCCAGTAGAAAAAGGCAGGCTCAATTCTTATCTGGAAGGCAAGTGCATTTGAATGTTCATTTTTTTTTCCCTATGCAAACATATTTAGCACGGGAGGGGAAACAAAACAAACCACTGAAAAAAGAAGGAAGTCTTTGGAGTTTCAGTGTAGTCCCTGGGCTGTGCAGGAAGCAGATTAAGAGCATCTTGTTAGCTCTGGGCAATCACTTGAAATACCAAGCCTAGCAGAAGAAGTGTCCGTGGAACCCTCACCCAGGGTCTGAGTCAGTCTCCCATGAAGCCCCTCACTGACATTTTAGTCCCACATTGCGCTCTTCCTAAATTGTCATTGAGCTTAGGAATACTCAGCTTGGAAATTTACAATGGTTTGGGACAGAAGAATTGTGCAGGTCAGTCTTTGGCATCTCAGTAGCAAGAAGGCACAAAATCGAAAGGACTGAAGGATCTGCAAAGAGTCACAAAGCAAAGGTGAACCTGAAACTAGATTTCCTCCATGTACCAAAGTCCAAAATTATTTCATTTCATTTGTAGTTTTGGAGATCTCAGTACCACGTGATACCACACCTGCCTTTCCTGCACTGACAGATTGTATGGGTAAAACAAGAGATCTATACAAACCCATCGTGATTAGTCATTTATTTCTCCATGAAATCACTTTGCTTTTTTTCTTATTATATTTCTCAAAAATTCAACATGGTTCTAACTCAAGGTCATATCAAGCCAATTTTAATTTGACTTCTGAGTACGTGTGCTGAGGCCGTTCTCTAGGAAGAGACTGTATTTCTTGGGTTTGGGGAATGCAGAAGGATTAGGTGCAATGAACCCTGCCTTTGAGGAGCTTGTAGTTAATTGTGGGAGATGAAAACTCTAATAATTGTTTGAAAACAAACAATAATCCCAATGACATATCAGGCAACCCTGGATTTCTGGAAACTTGGGAAACTATGGGAGGAGGTAAGATTTAGGTAGATCTTCAATAAAATACACCATCTGATAGGCATGCTAGTCTGTCAGGCAGCAGTAGATCCCCAGGCACTGCTTGCTATCAGTCGTGATGGATTTAGCTACTCTTTCTGGTTATTTGTACTGCACGGGGTGCCTTCACAATCACTGTTCTCAGATGGCGATAAAGGGCCAACTCAGGTCTTTTCATCGCTTTCTGAAGAGCAGGAAACTATATTACAAGTCCTTCTTCTGCCAGTTCTAGCTTTGTTTTCAATGTTCTACCCCCAGTGACTGAGGCTTGAGGCTGGAACAGCAGGTAGGGGGAACAGGGAGGGATCCTCCAGGGGCTTAGCTTTAGAGGACTGAGCAGAAAGCAGGTTTCTCCCTGCCAGCAGATACAGAGAAGGGCATTTTGATCCCTTAATTACAGCATGATATATCTACAGGTGAGATATAGGACAAAAATATCTACTTTTTAAAATGCGTCTCCTGGGAACCACATTTTTCTACATAAGCCTCCATGAACCTTCCCGCCCACCAGAAACTTAATCGAATTGCTGAAGAATGCCTTTACCATAATACGGCTTATTTGTAAATTAGCAACTGGGAACTTCAGCTTTCCTAGTAAACTGATAAAAAGTCATTCATTTGGGAAATGCTAATAAAATATTCAATTGGTTAATCTCAAAAAACATCTCAGGGAAAATGCAGTGAACTTGAATGCTGAATGTGGCAGCTTCTTGGCTGTCTACTGGCATGAGTTTGTTAGGCGAATGAAGCATGCCAGCTAGAGCTTTTCACTAAGAAGCCTGAAATAGATGGTAGGTTGTTTTTCTATCCCTGAGGTTTTGTGCTGTTTTTCAGTTGTCCTCCTGAGAGAGAATTGAGTGTATGATGGGAGGATGAGCATGAAACTTCTCATAATCCAGGCTTGTGTTCTCAAGAGATTGCCCTTGATATATGTGGCTAGTCACTGAGTCTTTCCTGGAGTTTATTTATTTGACCACGGTCCCTCAGACTTAAATGCATCTATTAATCAATACTCAGCTTCTCCATACTGAGTCTGCAGAGCTCATCAAGATGAGAACTTTTTAATTTAAAAAATTAAAAAAGAATTCTCAGGTATATACATAATCCTTGGAGAAATAGCAGCTCTATTACCAGCCAATAACATCACCACTGACAATTCAGTTTTATTTTTGTTCCCTGTGTTTGAATTACTGATGGGATTGAGCTGAGCCAGAAAAGGTTGACTCAGAGCTGTATGAATTTCAAGAAGCAAGGGTTCCGGAGTTGAAGGCAAGGGCACAGTTCATTCTTCATTCATGGCTCACTCATTCAGTGGGCTCCTGCTGTGTTCTAGGAACTTCACTCTTGGACTATCAGGAGAACAAAATTGCCTCCCTGGGCAAGGAGTTAGCAATAGACGAGGATGACACACACGAGAAAATGGACAATAGTCCTGGAGCCAGTAAGAAGTAGTTCAGGGACATCTAACTGTACTTAAAGAAAGAAAGACTTCCAGTTGTGAGAAGGAGTGAAGAGAAAGCCAGAGAAACCTACTAATGATTCGTCTACAGCCCACACAGAATACACGTCCTGTGCTTTCTGGAAGAAGAGCAGGAAGGCCCAGGGCAAGAAGCACAAGTGAATAGGATGAGGAGGAAAGGCCTGACCTCTCGTCTTCATGTCAGAATGTCATTTTTTTTTTATGCCACTCTCTCTTTCCATAGTTGTATAATTTGATTTTTCCTTTGTTTTCACAATAAAATGAGTTTTAAATTAGTGACTAGAGCATGCATTTTGAGGTTGTAGCACATATAGAAAATAGCATTCAATATTTACTGGGCACCTAAGATACACTCCCGGCATGTGCGATTAGGAGGAAGGCAGTAGTAGGCAAATATTTTGATTCTTAAAACAGTGATAAATGTTATCATTTTTCTATGTGTCACCTTAGCCAGGTTAAACTATGGGGACAAGCGAGGGTAGTAGTCCGTTGTAGCACATCCACACCTTCTACGTGTTCAGTCAAGCACTAATCTGTGTGCTTCTGGGAAGGAATTGTGCAGATGAAATCATAAGTCCCTAATGTGCTGACCTTAAATTACAGAGATAACCCTTGATGGTCTAGACCTAATCAGATAAACCCTTAAAAGGAACTGGAGTATTTATGGCAAAAGGGACTCCCCCAAAACAGCTGGGCCTATTGCTTTCCTTTTGCTGGGTTGATCTTCTAGCCTATGGTGGGTAGTAGCTTCAGCCTGTGTCTGGCTTGTGCTCTTCTGTCCCAAATGCCTGCCTCTCGGCCATGTTTAGCCACCTGCACAATCACGTAAGCCAGTGCCTTGTAATAAATCTCTCTCTCTCTCTCTCTCTATATATATATATATAGATAAATGTATATAGATGTGTGTGTGTGTTTACCTTCAACTAGATTTTTTTTCTGTTAGTGAATTTTGATCACAGATTTTAAATAACATGATCTCATTTAACATTCATTTTTTGTTCTGAACAATTATCATTGCTTGAAATTGCAAAGATATTACTCGTAAATCTAGGCAACAATAACCCAAATGCATATTAAGAAGCCTGGATGGTGGTGCTCATTGCCCAGTGTCCTGCGTTAAACTGTGAAAGGTATCATGCTGCAGGGTGAGTACCCATGTGCCCATGTGTACCGCCTTTTCTGCCTCTGTCCTGGCCTTTCCAGCTGGCTGCATAGGTGAGCAGCACACGCCAAGCTTTGCTGGAGCATCTAAAAGCAATATCGCGTATAACGGAATTAAACAGGAGTGACTGAGGACATATACCTGCAATGACTAGACTCAAGTCTAAGTTGACCCAGAAGCTTCATCTGTGTATTTTTAAAGAGGAGAAAGAAGAGTTTATGGAAAACTTTGGACTCTGGAAATCCTTTTGATATTATCAAAACATAGTTCTTCAAACTTATTTGATTAATTTTTATCCATAAATCATTATCAAACTTTCTGTTTCTACAATGTCACTGCTAAAACCACAGTTTTGCTCATCCGCCTATTTCTATCTTAGGTGAGTTAATTATCTTAGCTTGGAAAGTGCTATAATGATTCAGGATTTGTGTTTTTATGTAGTGAAAAAATTAAATATTTTTTTAAATCTCAGCCAGCTTTTTTTTTGCATTTTAAAACTTCATGGAGGCACAGGAAAACCTATTCCCTAAATTATATTTGTTTAATTTGTTCTAAGGTAAAATAGCTTCTGTTTTTCTATCTTCCCCTTTAACCTGCAATGTGGGGATTCATGTTAAGAAGTGTTAAGTAACATAAATCTTTTAAAAAATGTATGAACTGAATTCATACTAATGATTCTGGATAAGTGTGTATGGTCAATTGATCATTTACTCTTGTTTAACTAAATGACAATAAAGGGGTAAAAATTTTGCAAATCCAAGGGGATCTATATAAGAAGAGGTAATATGATAGCAGATAAGGAAACTTAACAGTTTTTTTTTTTTAACACATGGAAATCACATGGATAAGTAGTAACTGAATCAGCAGAGTAAAGGATTTTAGAAGCAGATATTTAATGAGAAGCCAGTTGATTCTTTGTAGAGATTTGGCTATGGTAGGGGCTTTTTGTACGCTTGCTTGCAAAATTATAACTAGACATATTGCCTCATTAGATAGAAAAGTACATATTTTTATCCTCAGAGAACTGAAGGCCTCTGAGAGTAGACCCTCAGATATTGTTCATTGGAGATCCCTTTAGTGGAAAAAATAGCTTTATAATCACTATGGTGTCCCTCACCCTCTTCCTTCTGGGTTGGTTATTAGTATTCTAGGTTAAAAATTAATGACTGACCAACACTCATAAGACTTTTTAGAAAACATTTCTACCCAAAGGGATACATAATGAATCTGTAAGGAACAGAGACCACACAGAGAATTAGATAAATATTTAAAAAGATCTCTAAGAAATGTTTTAAAGTGGATAAATGAAACACATTACTTTAACCAACAAAATAAAAATGGCATTGACTAAAAAAGTTCAAATGACAAAAAAAGAGTTCTTAGAAATTATTAAAAAATGGAACATCTAAAATGATAAGTTAAAGTTAAGGAGATATTTTAAAGAGATATCCAAAAAAGACTAAAGCAACTAAAACAATAACAGAATTTTAGGGGTTTCATTGTCTTACTAATTGAATCATATAAATGATAATAAAAGCAAACTGAAGGAAATTATGATGGAACTGATGCAAGAAACATGTTCCAGAACTAAAGGAAATAAATCCCCAAGTGACAAGACTGGCACAGTAAAAATAAAAAGTTATCATCAAATCACATGATCATGAAATATGTCTTAGAGATAAGAGATCTTAAGTTTCCAGAAGGAAAGACAGTCCATATACGAAGGATCTGAATGGAATAGAATCTCTTAACACTGAAATTGAAAGCAAGAAACAATGGAACAATTGTTGCAATATTCCTAGTAAAAGTGATTTCCAATTATACATTAAGGATATTTGAGAGATGTTTTCAAGTTTACAAAACTCAAAAAACAAAACATGACTTTAACACTTTCTTAAAAAGTTACTGGAGGATATGCTCAAAAGAGTAAGGGAAAAGCTAAAAATGTAAAAGCCATAGGATTTAAAGAAAAGGGAAGAATGATGAAGGGTCATCAAGGATATTCACAAAGTACAGCAGGATCAAAGAGCAAAAAGTTTAGAAAGAGGGGTTGTGGGAAAAACAGAACAGTAGAAAAAAAGCAAACTGATGTAAGATATTATATATATATGTATATATATATATATTTATAGAGGTAAGTATACTCAAGGCTTTGTATAAAACTTATTCAGACATGTTATTGTAAGCAACAACATTTATTTAAGGTATGTGAACATATGCATATTAAAATGTTGAATTATATGTTAAATAATAATGATGTATTCTATTACGTTTTGTTTTACTATATTAATATACACCTATATATTAATAAAGAATGTAGAGGTAGATGGGGGGGAGGACGTGGGGTGTGTTGGTATATGAGAGAGAATTAGTGGACAGACAATGCCTAAAATTGAAAAGATAAAAATAAAAGTAGTATATATACATACTTTTAAAGCTATGGAGATAAATAATGGATGAAACAGCTAGGAGAGTTACAAGGTTGTGGCCCTATGGAATGAAAATTTGTAGTGGAGAGGAATGAAGAAGAGGTTGCTATTTTTCATTATAAATCATTTGCTATGATATAAGTAACATGAATTACTTTGAAAATTCATTTTTTGAAATCATGATTTTGTATACCTTAAGTATATTATTTTTTATTAGAAATGAAAGAAATTCAGACTTAAGGCAGATAGATAATGCAATAGATAAAAGACAGATAACTCTCCCATTACTAAATTCATTTTAACTTCCAAGGGGAATAAATGAAAATCTTTTGATGAATCTTAAATGTATTTACATAAAGCAACACTGCTTATAACACAGCAGTAAAATTCCTGTAATATATTTCTGATTTACAATATCGTTTTTATGGTTATCAGTAAGTCACAGTTCCTAACATAAAAGGTATGCAAGTCATTTGGGTGGGTAGTTACTTTATTCTCAGTTTCTGTACATCATCTCTCCTGCTATAGACTTTTGATTCTTACTGTCCCTTGGCTGTGACATACAGTAACATTTAGTTTCACGCAGTGCATGTGACTAAATCTTACCAATCACCCAAAATTGTTTCTTGGCAGGAAGAAATAGTAGCCCATACATTTGAAGTTATTGAATTATAGAAGTAAACAGTGTGATTCCTTTCTTAGCTGGAGCATAGAACAGGTGCAAAAACCCCATGCGTGGACATGATGATGGAGCAGGTTATATTAACCTTTTCAACAAGACATTTGGGACAGGCAGTTAATCTATGAAGCCATCAACTGGAAAAAGACATCAAATCCTTACTGCTCTATTGAAGAACTGTCTAAAATGATATATGTATATATATATATATATATATATATATATATGGTAAGAAAGAGAAGTGAGCCTCTTCTGAAAATTAAAACAGTAGTTTCTTAACCTTATTTGTGAAAAGTGACCCAAAGTGTCTCCCTACTTGATTGGGAATGTGTTCTCTACTGTGTCTGTGTTGGTTGGATAAAATTTTAAATTAGTCACTTAACCACAGGAGAATGGAAATCTTATAATACTCTTATTTATAAAAATTATTGAAACCAATTATTGCAAAACTTAGACAGGAAACTTTGCTTCTAATTCTGATTTTGCTTCTAGTTCTGATTTTTTTCTTCTTATTCCTTATTTCAAGACTTCTGGATCATGTTGACCTGAATGAATGTTCTATGTCAGGAGAAACAGTCCTGTCATGAACTGTTTTTGTTTTAAAAGTTAGTATAGCTATTATAGCCTGATAAGAAGATAAAGAAATAGAATTAAAGTGAGCATTGGAGGAAGTATTCTTGTGATTATAAAGACTGAGAAAAATCTTTTCAATGAAGAAGGAAAAATGCTTTATTGCTTGATAGGGAAAAGAAATACTTTGTTGAAGTCAGAAAAAAAAAAAAGAAGCTGTCAAGCACACTCTAGAGGTACTCAGGAAGGAGGTTGGAGGGCAATGTTCAAAATCCAAAAATGATGAAAGTGTGAGGTAGTTCAAATGATTAAATTAAAAGTCGACTTAAAAGTTTGATGGACCTACAGATTCTGGTTTTCGTTTTTCCATTTCTTCAATGCATAGAGTATTGAATGCTGCTCTAAATTAATGGTTGGTGGTACAAATCTGAGTAATTCAGTAGCAGGAATGACAGAGGATCCAGATTGTTTTAATTGTTAAAAATTTCAAGTTGAACCAAGGAACACTCTTAGTGGACTCTTTCCTTCATGAAGATACTTTTCCTGGTAAACAGAAGATTCAGGATCATTCCTGTGTGTCTGAAAACTGACTGCTGTTTCTGCTAATGAAATGTTACTGTTCACTTATTTCCCAGGCTTAGAGGAGACTTGCATAAGCTTCAGAGCATATGGAGCCAACAGGATTCCCAGCAGAATCCTTACAGGTTCATACTGGTAAAACTCAAAGCAAAAGCAGAATGTGGACTTACTGTGACTTAAGAAGTATAGTATCTGGGGACATAAATGGATAGTTTTTAATTGAGAAACTCAACAGTAATGCTATTTGCAAAATTTGATTCAGGAGTGGAGGTAGCTTTATTCAAATATTAGAACCTAAATGAATTCATGAAATTTTTTTTTCCAAATTATTTTAAGTTACGATAGCTTCTCTACAAAGATGGTGATTTATCTCTTCTAAAACATTTAGTTGATCTGTGGGACAGTTGTATGATTCCAAAGCTACATCTTTTCCATCTTGGGAAGTCATTAAGGAAGAAAGTCATGTCTGTAGGCCCCTGGAGTGCATATTAGGCTTTTCACCACTTCTTCGGAGCCGACAGTCAGTTTTTGGGTCTCAGCCAAAAATCTGTGCAGACTGATTGCCTCATAATCTCCATTCTTTTGTCTAAAGTCCCCTGAAACTTAGCTTTTAGTCCTATGGAGATATGTCATTGATACAGACTTTTCTTTCTTCATTTCCCTCCTTTTCCTGCCATACCTAACCTAGATTTACCTCAACTGTGAAGGGATATTAATAAATAATAATAATAATAATAGTGTAGTTTATGTCTGAAAACACAAAGGTCAAAATATTTAATATTTAAAATAAATTGGTATGAACACAGAAAAGCAAAAACATATGAATCCTTAGCATCTGTACTTACTTTGCTAGTCATTTCGTATTTTCTACTTAAGGTAAAATAGGCCAGAATACTCATATTGTTGCAAAATAATCTTCTAGTTGATGATTGTTTTTTGTTGTTTCAACAGTTTATTTTTAAAAAGTAACTTTCCATTTTAGCAAGCATGGGTTCTTTAAAGCCAGATATATATATTCTAGTGCTATTGGAAATCATGGACTGTCAAAAGATACATAGACACAGAGATATGAGAAACTTCATTCTGTGATCCTTTTGCTTCCTGAGAATCCAAATCATAGAAGGAACTAATTGAATAGAGAAAAGGGAGCCACACATAATATCAATATATGCCATAAATTTTTAATAAATGTTTAATTTTCTTGCTCCACATGTTCCCAGACATTGCTTCAGTGGTGTGGTGGAGTTCAAGTGGATACAGTGGTTTCTAAGCACAATGGGAGGCAAATATTTTATTTATTAGTTTTATGTTATTTGGTACAGTAATGAACCGTGGCTGTTGGGATGATTGGATCTCAGTACGTGAACACTTTCCAAGTAGAAATGTGTTTTGACAAGATATAGGTTCATATTGCCCTTAAAGGTGCCCATATCAGACCACCCCAAGATTCTCACAAGTGATCTCCTCAAGACACCTCACTCTGGCATGCAGAGTAGTTTTAGCCAAACCAATGAACTTCCTTCAAGCTGAGAAATTGCTGTCTTTGTTTAAGTCCCTCACCCTCTCCCTAATCAAAGATAAGGTCGTCATGTTCTGTGCTCCTGGTCCTTTTCCGAAGCAAGAAAGCAATCATGATTCCACTTTTTATGACCAAGAAGAATGTAGTTTGGAGGTGGTATCATCGGTTGTAGGTTCATCATTGAACAGGTCTTTTCTCATCTTTATGCTGAGAGCAAGGATGATGTCATCCCTTCTAGTTTGACATGTGTGGTCTCCCCTTTTTTTGAGGCCCCATGTCCCTAAAAGCAGGATAAAGACCTCAACCCACTCCATTATTCTTTAGAATTTACAACCATCTAAGTTCTCCATTTGCATGTTATTATATTTTGATCTTTTCTCCTACTAATTTTGTCTGATGTTAATTGGTTCAGCCATCCAGCCTTAGAAGAACCCAGATGGGGAGGGGGTCTTTGCCCCTGCATGCTGGCAATTTTAAAAAACCACTTTACTCCAAAATTACCTTTGACAATTATTGTTGTTTATTGATTCCTTTTCATGTTTGCAGTACCAGAATCAAAGTTATGTTCTTGCCCAATTTCAGAGTTGCTGCTTGAATCAACCAGAACTATTTTCTGTGGATTCAAAACTTCCCTCAGTATAACCCAATAAACACAAAACATGTTTAGTTATTTGGTTCCATAAAACATATTTCCCCCTATTATTATTTTTCACCTAATTTGCCCTTCCCCAGAAATTTCACTGCAGGTTTTTTTTTTTTTTTTTTAGTTTTTTAAAGAAAAATCTGTGTATTTAAACAGGGATATATCTGCTCAAAATGACTCTGTTCTTTCCAAGACAGGCTTTTGAACCAAAATTCATGTATTATAGCTGCATGTCAAAATAGTAGGTGAACTTTTTAATATTTGTTAATAACTGTCATTATGAGAAAGACATATGACATTGTAGGTCCAAGTGCCTCAGAGTTGCACAAGACCCTGTTACAGTTCAAAGACAAAGCAATCCCACAGTTACACAATACAAATACTTATGCAGTCAAAGGCACAATCACCATGGCCCACTTTTTAATTTATTACGAGACCTCTTCTGTCACAGTCTTCACAGGCTGCAAATTTTTCATGTCTGCATCATGTAAGAATGGTGCTGTTTTTTTTTTTCTTTCACCAACAGTGACATGTCACTGGTAAATCATTACCCTCATCACCTCAAATAACTCAAAGCTTGCCTGTCAAAATGCAGCAAAGAGTTCACATGATTACAAATAGGCTTATCATCACCAATCTGAGGCAATAGTGAATTGTACCAAATAAACCAAGTCACTTTGAACTAAGAGAGTCGCTGGCTTTCCCCAGGTTGTACATGTCCCATGGACATGACAATAACCCTCCAAATTTCATACTGCACAGGTAAGGCCCTTTATTTTTCTCATAGAGATTATAGCAGTAGACTGAGACCTCTACCACCTCCATGCCAGTCTTTCTTATGACCAAATGTGCATATTTGCTAGAAATCTTGGCATTCCCTGTGTCCAGAAATAAACAGTTATTTGGACACCCTGCATTGTTTTCTAGCCAACCAGTGTCGCAGCCATAGTCATTCATTGTCTTCATTCCTAACCATATGACAAAAGCAGGCAGGAACGGTGCAGTATTGAATTCCTTGTGCTCTATGATGATTCTCCTCAAGTCAAAATGTTGTTAACTGTGCCAAGCACATCTCTTGTTGGTTTTCCTTTGCATAATTTTTTCAGCTACAGACTCAAGTAATTCCTGGAGTAGATTTATATATCTGTTTGGAAATAGTCACTGACTTTTTCATTGGTAAATGTGCCCTTACATCTGTACGCAAAGCCAAAAGCAATTAGTATTCCAGTTGAGTTCAGATTATAGCAAATGATATAAGCATATGGCCAAATATTCCTTTCATGCCAGCTTCTACTTGCTAGTTTTCACTTCTTGAGTCAATAAAGCAATCAATTCTGTCAAAAAAGAAAATTCAATAAGAAAATCTTTTACTATATAACTGTAATTATAGATGAGCAATTTCTTTTGTAAAAGAAAAAAAAATGAACATAAATATAGTAACTCCCTTATAGATCATTCAACAGAACATGAAAGCTATGCAAATAAAAATGACTGTATTTTCATTATTCCTTACATAGAAATTCACAAGGGAGGGATTTGAACATTCTTTGTTCCTGACTAAATCATTGTGGTATGTCATCATGGTAGTTTATATACAGAAGGAAAAACATTGTAAATATGTTGGATAAAGCAATAATTTAAAAGCTGAATACTCTTCCTTCAACACATTGATTCCATCATTAAAGTTCCATCTGTGAGCTGATTTAGAAAATATTGAACTGAATTGCTTCCCAAAGTCTTTGGCACTATGTAAGTTACATTCTCACTGTCCCGGCTTAATGACCTGATTATTAGTATCTGCTTCATGTGAGTTCTGTGAACATACCCAGGTATTGTTGACTTTGTATCAAAAACAGAGAATCATTTGCTAGAGAATAGGTCTACATTTCATCAATTTTATTATTCTTCTTGGGCTGTTTTGCTCATGATGTGCAACTTAAAATTAATGTAATGCTCTGCTTTGGTTGTAATCCAAACCATGAAAGTAAAAAGCAATTATTTTATTTATACAATAATTAATTGAAGGAATTTAATGTGTTGAATTTTTGTAGAGTTAAATCCTAGTGACTTTAACCTTAGCATTCTTATTAAGAGAATCAATTAGCCTGATTGCTAGTTCTTTCTTCACCCTGGGTAACCCTGCAATGTTCAATGCAAGGACATTCCATTAATACTTTCTTCAGGGAGGAAGGGAAACTAGTGGCAAAAGTATGAAAATGGAGTCAGAAGCTTACTTCTACAGATGCGTTTGGACAAATCTCATTTAAATAAAAATCTTTGCATCAAAAGCTCATCCTATATATGGTGCTAAAAAGTGAAGTAAATGAAAAAATAATGCGTAAGATTGGACATTTGTGGTATCTAAAAAATGGTATCTCTTGGTGATAAAACTACTCAACTGGATGGGTTAATTCACTTATGTGTGTCCTCTTTTTGGTAGGGGAGTCAGCGTGGATTAATGTTACCACATTGAATTTTCTGAGTAGGGGGTTTCAACAGAGGATCCATTTGTTGGTCCACTGTATAGGGGGCTGCTGAACTTACTAAGTTGTGTGACATATTTTTTTCTGGTAACAAAGTCCATCATTTCCAAGTTCTCTAAAGAGCTGATACCTCAAAGAACTTAGAATCTCTATTCGTCACTGGTGAGGGATTATGGTGATCACAGTGATTAAGCCACATTTTGTTTACAAATACATCAGTCCATATCCAGTGCCAAAATCTTATGGTTCATCCTCCTAAGAGAATTAAGTATAGTCTTTCACATTAGACATCTTTTTAAATTCCCACACTTTGAGGGCCCCAGCTGGTTACAGCATCCTGAGCTGGAAAGCTGAAAGTCATCATTGCTGGTTTTGCTTAGTCTCTCCCAACCGCCAGTTAGCCAATCATGTTGTGTGACTTCTGCATCCTGTATTCCTCCCGAATCTGAAATTATTTTCTGTCTTCAAGCATCCTCATAATTTCTCACTGAGTTTATTGCATTTACTTCCAAGTAGATCTCTGCATACAATCCAGGACAAGTGATTTTTCCAATGTACAAATCTGATAAAATTACCCTCCCTCCATGTGTGATAAAACCTCTCACCTTCTGTCTGTACTTGAACAGAGATATTACTAATGGCACAAAGGCAAAAATCCATATGGCATAATATATGGCCTTATAATGAAAAACATTGTATACTTTCATTTTCTTTCTGTTATCACTTAAAAATTAATTTTTTGAAGTAGGATGACCTATCTTTTGGTGTAACTTGCCTTCTAAGTGACGGTTCAATAAGGACACAGTTGGAAAAATAGTTTGTTGCATGGAAAATAGCCAAATAACTAATGTAGGATGCTAGGAAGATTTTCCCTGTCTGGCTTTCTGGAGGAAGTGAGGTTTATTTGAGATGTTAAGGGGGAATCCTCTATAATCGGAGGAGAAAGTGTTCTAAGTAGTGGAAACAGCTTATATCACTGTTCACACTATTGCCAGGAAAAATGTCTGTCTCTCACACTTGGCTATAAATGTTCAACGAATACTCATGGAGTTTTGACTTTTGGGGGTGAATTTAGTGAAAATGATCCCAAGCCTGTCCCCTTCCCTATTTTCACACGCTCTTTCAATGTCATTTTGCAGTCCATCCTCTCAGGGATTTTCTGCTCCTCTTTTTAACACTGGGCTGGTCTTGTGACTTCCTTTAGTAAACAAAATGTAACAGAAGTGGTGATAAAGTTTTGCACCTAGACCTCAGGAGACTTTTCAGTTTCTCTCTTCAGTCCTTACCCGACTTCATTTTGAAGATGCCTTAGCTAGTTTGCTGGAGGTGAGAGATGACACAGGGTCAGAAATGAATTCTCCTAGTTGAGGTCATCCTGTACCCATCAGCTGGCAGTTGCAGGCTGCAGGCACATGAGTAAGCTTACCCTAAACCAGGAGCACCACCCAGCTAAGCCCATCTCAGATGGCCACCCCACAAAATCGTGAGCTAAATCAATCATGATTTTTTTTAAGCTACTAGGTCTTGGTTGGTTTGTTGGGCATTAAAAGCTAACATGTACCAAAAAGCTGATCATTTAAATTTGTAAAGTAAAATCAATTTTGAGAAATAGGTTCAAATGTATGAGTTACAAGTGACTTGACCTAATGAATTATTACATTAGTGCCCTGCTGTCTGGACTGCACTTAAAACTACAAACTGGAGATGGGAAAATAGTGGTATTTTGGAAGTCAGTCTGTCTTTCTTCCTCTTTTCCTCTGTAAAAGAATATATCATACCCAGTCTGTTTTTATGCTCAATATTAGCAGATAATGCTCTAGATAATAAAGACTTGATAAATTTTGACTAGCTCTTTTGACAGTATTGAATATCTAGGACCATTAGGAAAAAATTTACTTAAGAAAATCTAATGTTAGTAAATCCAAGAGTCTGAATAAAGGCAATTTTATTTAGTAATTATGTATCTTCATCCTTCTATTAAGTCACTGCTTAATTGATTAGCCAACCATTTAAATAAACAAGCATTTCTTATTAGTTGAGCATAGTGCTAGATTCTACTATGGGGGACATAAAGGTAACTGTCCTTCTTTTATAAGACTTATCATTTATATTGCATGTCAGCGATATGGACCTTGAATTATAAATTATAAATGATGATCTTGAACCTTGGACTATTAACCATAATTCCAGAAAGAATAGATAAAAGTATAGTAAAAGAGGCAAAACTAGGGAGTAAGAGAATATTATTAGTCTGACTTAAGAGATTGAGAAAGGCTTTATGGAACAGTTGATTTCTAAACTATATTTTGAGTGACTTATTAATGATATTTTCCTAGGAAAATAAAGTTGGATAAGGTAGTCTATAGTGACATAGAGATTTAGTTTTCTTTCATCTGTTCCCCACATCTAAAATAAGTGTTCCAGAAATAGCTGTCTGATCAATGTATAAACCATTGAATAAGACAAGTTGAAATTTTGATGTTTCTACTGTCGGCAATGGAATATATACACAGGGGTACCATTAAATATGACAATAAACACCCATGGACATTCACGCTTTAGTGCCAGGGAGATAAATGGTAAAGAAGGCAAAACAAACAAATTAGGGGTTCAAATAGTCATGGACCATGGAGTGAATGGGAAGACCTTTCATCTTGGTTGCAAGGGGCATTTAAGCATGATACCTGAAGAAGTCACAGTAATATTTGATCTTTTCTCACTAGCCTTAGCTTGTAAATTTTTACTCTACATTGTGAAAATTTTTAACAATGTATCTACCTTAATATTATCTTAGCCTGTCTACTTAAGGATAAATTTATATTTCACCTTGGGAATATATAATGCATGTACTCATAATTACACTACTTGAGAAGTCAAATGGAGACACTTTCATGCACAACAATCTGTATTCTTGGGGATGTTGATGGTTTTCTTACTCTGTCTGAAATCTAGTTTTACACTTACTTAGGTGAAGTTACAGATAACTGCATAATTTGATTAATTTATCACAAACTGTGTTTATAATAGTGTGTCCATTTTTCTCTTTCTTTATCAGGATAATGGGATCCAAAGGATCCCAATAAGGTCTAAGAGGTAGATATCCAAGTGACTCTCTGGTTTATTTCTTATCTAGGCTTTATACTTGATGGATCAAATTCTCCTGGTTCACATCAGCTTCCTAAACATACTGTTGCTTGAGGTCAAAGACATGAGTGAAAATAAATAAAATCAGTATGCTGATGAGCTCTGTGAACAGTCCTGACAGACCAGAATTTGCACTAGGATTGGTTGATAGGCGTGTCAGGGGTTCAAATGACTGCCATAATTTGGCAGAATAAGGCAAATGCATGCACAGAAGACTGTGATTAGGGAAGCAGACACTCCTGGGAACACAAAACTGTGAGAACAGCTGTACATTTCATAGACAGTGTTCCACATGGAAGGGACACGGCTGCTGTGCTCAAGAAGGAATAGGCAGAAGCTCGTGTTGGTAGCAATGGGGATTCACTTCTTGTGCCAGGACAGACTTTGCAAGAGCAGCTGCGTGACTGCTGGGTAACATCCCACATAAAGTGAGACAGAATCTAGTCTTGGAAGGGATAGAATTTGCTTTAAAGGCCAGAGAGGGCTCAGACCAAAACCAGAAAACTTCCAGTGTGTGTATATTTGCACTTGCTGACTGGCATTCCTTCACTACCCTGGAATTTTTGGGTCTGCTTTCCTAACTTTTTGCCAGGAATGAGTGTTAGGCATGCTTTTCAGCATTGATTATGGATATCCAAAGTTGGGAATCCAGATTTCTGTTACAAAGAGGATTTTGTGACTTATTGACTTATCACCATTTTATTGATTCCAATTCACAATCCAAGGTGGGCTTTAAGAAACCGGAGTTGAAGATTCCCTCCCACTGAGCACACCCAGTTCCTGGATCGAGAGGGAACTATGAAAGCTTCGTTGACCTGAGCCAGGCTATTTTCCTATGAACAGAAAATTATTTCAAGAATTTTGAAAGGATATCTCTGGGAATTCAAGGAGAAACAGGATCAATGAGAAAAATGATTATTGAAGTCAATACAGACACTGTGGGAAAGTGGAAACAGTCGGGAGATGCTCAGGTTCAGAAAATGGGGCTCTTCCTACTCTGACCTGAGTGGTTTGCAGGTTATAAAGCCGAGGGGTTAAAGAAATGCTTGAGTGACCTAAGACCCAGGAAACAAAGTCAGATCCTGTTGTTGGTGGAAAAGAAAATAAACCAGGAATGCTTACACTATTATCAAAACAGAAAAAGCTACTCACGTCCCAGTGAATTTTGAAGATGAGGAGAGCAGAGTCAGGGAGAGCTGTTGGAGTGTCACCCTTTTCTCATGACTCCTCAGGGACAGATGTAGGAAGAAACAAAAGTGCAATGCCAAATTCTGAGGCCCCACGGAGAGGGATTCCACTCCAATGCAGACATGGAGGGAAGACTTGTCTTCATTAATCAGAAATTAAAAGATGAAAACAAGTTCCTGTTCATTTCCCAAGAGTCAGAAGAGTCATGGTATTGGCAGAATCAGTCTGACTTCATATTCTGATGGCGAACTCTGAAAGTAGATCCAGAGATTGGGCTCATAGAGGGTCTGAAATTTAAAGGATTGCAGGTTGCAATGTGGGTTATCCTGTTCGCAGCAGGGAGAAGAGTCCAGAAAAGATGTGTCTCTAAGTCCACATTGGATTCCAGGATAGAGGGGAACGCGTCGCTGGATTGGGACCACCAAGTAAGGAATCGTGCATGGCCCCACACAAGCAGTGGGCACCTTCTGCCTGCATGACTGACCTCTCTGTGGGCACTGTCACCAAACAGAAAGGCAACGTTTCTGGGTCTAAGCTTTGATAGAATTGGGCTCAGAGTGCAGGCAGCTATACTGATCAATTTTAGTTCTGAGCTTTTGTGTGTTTCCAGATCTTATGGTTGTTATTTATATGTATTTTGACAGCTCCCAGGAACTCTGAACAGATTGTGCTTAACTTGGAAGAGTCCGTCATAACTTCCAGTGGAAGTGCACAAGGCTGCCATTACCCCCAGGCTGCAGTTGCTCAAGAAGAGACAGAAACACCATCCAGGAATGCGGGTAAGTCCCCCTCAATCTGGGATGGAGCCGCATAATAAGAAAAACACAATCAACAGAAATTTTGGAAATGTCTGCTTTGTGCCAGGCACTGTTCTCCGTGCTCACAGTCAGGATCTGTGACCCTTGGTGCCTATATTCATGACAAACAATAAATATGGTAAAAAGAAATACATGTGGGGAGAGAAAGAAAACATAAAGAATAAGGTAAGGGCAGTGGGTTAGGATGCCAGCAAAAGGGTCTGGGGTCAGTTTGCAGTGTTGAATAGAGCATTATAAATAGGCTTCATTTAGAAAACATTACTCAAGGGCCTCCCTGGTGGCCTAAGGGTAAGGTTTAGCACAATCACCACTACAGCCTGAGTTCCATCCCTGGCCAGGGAGCTAACACACACTTCACAGCAGACCTCTCCTATCTTGCCCTCTGCTCCCCTCAGCAGTGTATTTCAGTACATCTGCCTGTTCTGCTCCCCATTGCATTTCCAGTGAATCCTCTCACCCCCCCACCTCTAGCCCTCATCCTAGTTCTTCTACACAAAAATAAATAGATAAAATTGAAAACAAAACAAAACAAAATGTCACTCATGTAACAACTTGAAAGAGTGAGGGGATTAGACTCCTGGGGAAGGCATCATAGGGATGGGGGTGGGTTTCCAGATAGAGGTGCCAGAGTGTCAGAGGAACATTGGAGTCCATAGGAGGCCACAGTGACAGGACTAGAGTGAGAGAGGGAGCCAGGAGCAGGAGGACAACTATACATAACAGTAAGAATTTGGGATTTCATTTTAGTGAAATGGAAGGATATGTGAGTATCTGAGTGAAGGGATAATGTGATTTGAATTATTTTATAAGGATTGTCCATTTGTGTGTAGGAGAGTAAGGTAGGAGGACCAAGGCACTCTCTCGTGTGGTAGCTGTGGAAGTGGGGTGATTGGCCCTCTTTTGAATCTTTATGAAAGGCAGGGAGTGAGATTTGCAGTGTGAGAGAAAGATGGGAATTTTTGGTGCAACCAAATGAAGGCAGGAATGAATGTTTGCTGGGGTGTACAAGGATGTGGGTATAGTAGGTTTGGAAGATTAAGAATTCACTTATGAAGGGCCTCCCCTGGTGGCGCAGTGGTTGAGTGCTGGGCTGCGAACCTGCCCGCAGCCTCTGCAGCGCCAGTTCAATTCCCGGCCACCAGCGAGGGTCCTACATGGCACGCAGACCTCTCCTGCCGCCCGCTGCTCCCCTCAGCAGTGTATTTCGTCTATTCCTCACTCTGGCTCTGGTAAATTCTCTCACCCTCCTGCGCATCTGACTGTACCCAGTGCATGTATGAATAAATAAATAAATCTTTAAAAAAAAGGAATTCACTTATTAAAACTTTATCTGTTAGATGCTTTTACTACTTCTTGCCCAAACTTATTTGCATTTGTGTGAACAGCTCAACTGAGATTTATTTTGTTAAACATTAATTTCTATGAGATATGGAGGAATGCCTTGGAAAAGGAGGAGGAATCATGGTATTCTAGAATGGGGTAATCTGGCAAAGTTTATAGAGGTGGTGTTGGATCTTTTCGATTAAGGTGTTTAATTTTAGCCACTTTATAACTTTCTGTAATACACTTGGTTCAATTAAAAAAAATAGAGGAAGATAAAAACAAAAGAAATTTTGTTGGAGATCCTATAAGCTTAGGGAGAGCCTGAGAAACAGACTCAAATTTTTCTCTGAAGCAACATTTCTGAAAATCTGTGGACCTGAACACTCTACCTTGTTGGTCTCAGGAATAAAGGGTTAATTAGAGCAGCATCCTGGCACAATGCTGACAAAGGCTTTTATGATATAAAACCCATCTCCTTCCCTAGGGAGAATAGGAAGACCTCTGGCTTACATTTGAAGGCCATTCAGTGGAATCAAAGTGTCAAATAGGGAAGAATGTCAGTGGCATCCTCTGAACTATGGGATGGGGAAGGAAGTTGAGATACCCCTTTAATCATCTCTCCCTAATAGAAGCATTGTAAGATCAAATCCGGGCTATCACACAAATGCATCAAGCTTTTCATGGGTTGGATACCTGGGCACAGAGCCAGACTCACGTACACGCCTGCCCTGATCACAGGATGAGCAGCTTGATGCTAACCCCACCCCTACGGACATGCTGTCAACAACTGCAATGCTTTCGGTATTGGTCAGATGTTCTAGTCATAGGAGGGAATAAAGAACTAAGCATCTTATGCACTGAAGTATTCTGTATAAGATAGTCTGATTTTGTTTCTTTGTAGAATACAGAATGTGTAAATATGTTTATCTTATTTTGAAAATAATGAATGTATCTTTGGACTAGAAATATAAAAGGTCCCAAATTAACTATATGAGGACAACATTTACTTTGATCTTAAAGCAGATGCAATCTTTTACTGAACTCTTAGTGGCTGAACGTGTTTCTTCTTAAAACTCCTTGTATGATTTTTTCCCTCTAATCAGCGTTTTGGAGGCAATAATACACATAACTCTAGCCACAGGCTCCTGCTATCAAGATTTACAGGGATACAGTTAAAAGATCTCCCACATGGCTTTGAAACAGTAGTATTAAATACAGTTGAGTGCTATACAAGTAATTAGCTCTAGGTAATTAAGTATGGTTCACTTGGTGACTATAGCCATGTAGTCTATGTGGAAGACTCAAAACTCCCTGTAAATAAAAGTAGGATTATTTTCATTTCAAAGACCAAAGCTGAAAGGAGCACCCCGCAGGTGGTCTGTCACACACTAGCTTGCACATATGACTGTGTAAAAATAACTTCCTGAGAGCAAAGATCGATGGCTCTCCTTAAAGAAGAACAGAGGGACTCAATAACTAATTAGCTTATGTCTCTCTGTTCCTGTAATTGCAAACCATGCTGGAATCAACTTTCTGAAGGTGTGAAATAGCTATTACTGTACATGACTTGCTTCTACCACCACACTCTATTTTTATCCTTGGGTTGTTTCTTTTCTATGGACCTAGTTCAGTCAAAATTTTATATAAGTATTCTCTCATGTCCAAAACATAAATATAACATCTTTATCTAGGGTGAAACTCACACATTTAAGAATACAAGGAAAAGGTTCAGGTTCATAATGAGTTGGATTTTAGAACCAAGAGCTCTAGACTTTTCTTTTTATCTTCAAAACAAACCTGTGCCAATTTTCATTTGAATTGACATAGGCGGAGTGGAATAACCTGGTCCCATTGAATGGCACATCATAATTTCCTTTATTTTTCTGTCCCTCAAAATGGTACAGTAGAATAGACATCTATAAATATTACTATTATTTTTTTAAAAGATTTTTATTTACTTATGCATACAACAACGGGGCACAGGCCAGAGGTGTAGGGGGTGGTGAGAGGATTCACCAGAGACAGAGTGGGAAAGAGAATAGGCAGATGGACTGAAATACACTGCTGAGGGGAGCAGCAGGTGAGTCAGGAGAGGTCTGCTGCACCGTGTGGGTAGCTTCCTGGCCGGGGATCAAACTTGTGCTGCAGTGGCTGCAGATCGCTTCGTAGGTTGCATCTTAACCCCTTGTGCCACTAGGGAGGCTCCGTAAATATGACTAACCTCGTTGGAATGATCCATGCAAGTGAATTGGTTTACAGATTGAGTCTGGTTTTAAAATAAGTCACATTTGTAAGTACCAGTGACATGGCACACAAGAAAGATTTGTATTTTCTTAAAACTTCATTACAACTAATTGAGAGATGAAAAAAAATGTTTGAATAATTGTTCTGAAATACTGATTATACCAATAGGGCATGATTTTCCCCTGCTGTGTTCCCTGTTGACTGACTTGGTGAAAATCAGGCCATCGTTATTATTGCCGAAACTTTACACCTACAGTGATTTGTGATGGTTCTACCTGGATGACTCCCCCTCTGGCTTCAATTCTCAAATATCCATTCTTAGGTAGATCTTTGTTGACACATTCCTATCTTAGGAACCCTTTCTTTGTCTAAGTACTTTCTATTAAACTCACTTTGTGCCTTCCAAAGGAAGGAACATGTACCGTGATTTTTAAATATTCATTTAAAAATGTTCTTTGTGGTTATTATTTGTTTTTGTCTTCCAGAACAGAAGCTCTGTGAGGACTTTGTTTCTCTTGTATATCAATACCTATTGTATGCTGGACACATAGAAGACACTCAGTAAATAATTGCTACACGTATGGATTAATAAAGGAAGACGATAGAGTACTGTCAAGGTCAGTCAATAATGTCAGTAATTGATCAACTATGTGCTGGTGTGATGGGGGAAAATACAAATAATTCCATGTCCTCCAATAATGGTATCTTTTAATTATAGAAATCAAGCATTTGCAAATTCATTTAGTTGCACAAGTATCATCCTATAAACTTGGAATATACAAAAAATAGTTTTGTCACTCCAAACCTGATTTCTATTTTGAGTATTGATTCAGCGGGTAGAAACAATTAAAGCAGTTTGGTGTCATCCTCCCTGAGTTAGATTTAATTTCCGGTGACTGACATATTGACAAAGAGTCCAATAGTTGTTTAAGTGTGCCAGTCATCATGTACCACAACAGTCCCCAGTGAGATGTCCATCACCCTCCTGTGGATCTATCCTGGTCAGATGAAACTATTCCTATTTCCATTCTGAAAGTATGCTCCAAGCATTGTCTTCTTCCACCATCGTGAGCCCCACTCCTCTGACCCATGTGCTTATTCTAACTCATAGGAACAGGGGAAGACAGAGTGGAAATCATTTTTAATAGTTTTAAACAAGGACTATTTATTTGCTCCCCATTCTTCAGGTCAGCAATTTGGGCTAGGCTCAGCTGGGATGGTTTCATCGCCCCTCCACGGGATATTGGCTGGACTCATTTATGCAGTGCTGGTCACTTGGCAGGTAAGCGGGTCAGCTTCTTTTGAATGGCTTTGCTCACAGGTGTGACAGTGACTTGGGGCTGTTAGCCAAAGAGCCTTAGTTCTCCTCCATGTGCTCTCTCCATCTGGCAGCTGAATTCCGAAAATGGTAAGTCCTCATGCATAAGCACTTTTCCAGCTTCTGTTTGCAAGACATTTGCTAATGTTCCACTTGACAAAGAAGGTCACATAGCCAATCCCAGAATCACTGAGCGAGGGGTTTACACAGGATGTGGACACCAAGTGAAGTGAGTTATTAGGGGAACAAGCTGCTTGATTTTTACAGTCATCAATAGATGATGAGCTATATCCTTTGCAAACACTGTTGTGCCCTAAGATATGATTAAGACAAACCAGCCCAGAGATCACATAATTGGAATGGAGAGGTGCAAGGCGTGTTGGTTTTGTGTCAGTGCTTTCAAGTCTGAAGCCGTGTTCCCTGGTAACTCATTGTTAGACACATCAGTATGAAATCCAAGGCAGAATAAAAAGCCTTGTTAAGTAAATCTCGGCTTCAAAAAAAAAAAAAATAATGCCCCCAAATATTGGAAACAACAACTCACATTCATTTTGAAGAACAAAGAACACATCAGGAATTACAGAAGCACTTGTGGCTACTTAGAAAATCATTGGCTTAGCAAATCTTTCTTATGTAATTGGTATTTGAGGCAGCTTAGTGGAAAAGGATGTTATTTTGCTTTTATTAAGCATCAAATATTTAATGCATTCATATAACACATTTTGAGAAAAATCACCCTTATCCAATAGGCATTCTTCACTGCGCCATGCCATCAAACTTTATTGCTTGTTTTGCAGTCATGAGGGAGAGTTCATAGTTTTAATGAAACAGGAAATATTTTGATTAGCATAGCAATTTTTATTGAAACATTTATAGTATTCTAAAATGATTAAGTAACAATTAATGCAATATTCATTTCTTATTATAAAATAAAGATGGCTATTATAGTCATGCAGTATAAGATAAAATGGGCTACTTTATTTAGAATCAAGTCATGAAATTAGCCAGATTGTACAAAGCCACTTCCCTGATCTTTTCCCTACTCACTACCAATTCCAGTACTCCCTCGTGGTGCAAACATCACATCAAACCCAGGTATTTCTTGGATGTTACTGGAAGTCTATGAATGGAACTAATTTTGTGAAATAACAAAGTGTGACAAAACCTCCACAAGCAGAAAGCACAAAAAGCTTGCTGAGTGTATCTTTCACTGACTGATGAAACTGGGCTAGAAGACAAGCTAACGATATCTAATCTCAGCTAACTGTCCAAGAATCATTATTTCAACCATATCTTAGCATAGGAAAGAGAGGAGCAACTAGTATTTAATGTATGTGCCAAGAATTGCTCTGATTACTACCTAGGTATTATTTTCTCTAGATGTTTCAACTTTCTGTGTCTGCCAACTGTGCGTAATGTTGTTGACTAACTGACAAAAAAGCACTTAGAATTTCTCTGCCATCTTCTATGTAGAACAGGCAGCAAAAAGATGAAAAGAAATGGGAAATGAAAGAGGGAGGGGAATGATTTTTAGATTTCTTTTCCCTAAGAGTCCCCCATTATTATTTATTGATTCAATTCTGAATTTCCTTAAAGTGTATTTCTGTGCCATTTAATTCTCTTTACATAAGTGTATCATAGGATGAAATGAACACTTAACCTTTTAACTTTGCTTCTTTTATGGTCATAATCAAAATTATTTCTATGCAATATGTATATGTTTTATGATAACAGATTCCCTTTTGAACATTATATGCTATGCTCTTGGCCATGAGACATTTATATATTAATAGCTTCCAGTTTGGGGCTAATACTGTTGCTATGACTATTCTAGTATATGTTTTTGGTAGAATGCACATTTTGGTTGGGTATATGCTGGATCAAAAGACATACAAATGATCATCTTTAATAGAAACCATCGTTACTTTTTCCCTTGATGACTAATGGAATACTCACCTTTTCATATGTTTGTTGGTTATTTGAACATTCTGGGCCAGAGTTTTTAAAGAGACTTTTATTTGCATAAAGGGAAGGTATTTGGAGGAGTGGTAATTTTTCATAAGAGCCCCAGCTAGAAAAAACCCAGAGTGTCTTCCTGATCCAGCTTGAGTCATAGCCACATGATGTCACTAGGGAGAGGGGATGGACTGTGATTGGCTGCTGCCACTGAAGCAGCTTGGTTGAAGTGGAGAAAGAGAAGCTTCCAGAATCTGATATACAAACAACCATTTTTGCAATATTTGGAAAACAGTCCATTTGAGTGCTTCTCTTAGTAGTACATATACAATTATACCCAGCGCTATAAAATTAAATATTGTAGGATATTTAACAGCCTGATAAAGGATGTAGCATCTCAAACCCATTGGTGTGCTGAGCTGATGACTGGTTTGATGTCCTTTCAGAGGACTTGAGATGCCCCAACTGAGTTTCCCTACCATGAAATTACTCAGTGAGCCCCAAAGGGAGGCAAAAGGATAGTGATCATGAAGAACAATGGGTAAGGATGCATCTGAATAGATAAGACCCCTTTTCAATCACAATATCCTATTTCAGCTAAGAAGCAATGACAACCCAAACTAGTCCTTTCTTCCTATTGCTCTGCAGCTGCCATTTACAAGGTGCTTGCAGTAGAGTCACAGTCAGACTATACCTTACATGTTATCTGCAAATTTTCCCCATACAGTAGTACAAATCTATTTAATTCTTTTTGATGACTGAGTAGTACTAAGTATTTCAGTTTATAGGATGTATCCAATCAATTTCTTCCTGGTAGACATGAAAGTTATTTCTGTTCTTTCACAATCATCATCAAAAATGCTTCAATTAATATAATTGTGAATGTATGTATTTCCTGTGAGTTAAGATGTAAAAATGGATTCTATGAGTCAAAGGTGATGAACATTAATATATTTAAATACTGACCAGATGTTCTCCAAAAAGATGAGTGGTGTAACAAAGAAAGTATCCCCCATTTCCCCTCACAGCCACGCAAGTATTGGTCAATGTCAGTAATTTCATTTTTGCCAAAATGCTAAGTGATAATAATACATATTTTTATTATTTACGTCATTTATATTTTCCTCCTATAAATTGCTTGTTCACGTTCTTCGCCCAGGGACTATCTTGAATTGACTTAGTTGCCAAGTGGATGGAGTAAGTAAATGAGCTGGGCAGGTATAAAACAATGGAGAGTGAGATTATTGTGGTGAATTGAAGACTGCACTCTGTTCTGAAAAAATAACACTAAATAATTAAAAAGGGACTGCACCAAGGACTTTTTAAAGACAGAATTGTCACATGAAGGCATGTGACAGGAAAAAGATGACATGAATAGAGAGTACAGGGGGGAGCATTAGAAAGCCTGGATTTTGAACCCAGGCTTATGAAGCTTGCTGGCGAAGTGCTGGTTTGTGATATGTTGGAGGTGTGTGATAATTTTTATGGCTCGTTTTGTCTTTTGTCTTCTGTGATTCACAGTGTGATTTTATAACTGTGTTTTCTTAGCATGGTGGTGTTCAGAATGAGACATTCTGTTGAGGTCAGTGAAGAGATGGTGTGTTATGTCCTTAAAAGTATGTGTGGACAGGGGTCCAGGGGAAAATCCGAGGTATGCAGGTATCCCTATGACCAGCCACACCACATTTTTGATTCACTATTGAAGACAGCCTTTTCACTGGCTTGTCAAACATTTAGAAAATTTAAAGCATAATTCAGCAGTAAAATTTGTCAAAGTGATTGACATCCTAACAACTCCAAACCTAAGTCTTAATTTGTCATTTGAAGGCCAACCATTCCTTGTCATTTTTCAGATGAATTAACATAAACTTCTAAACCTCAACAAGTATAAAAATATAAATATAAAAATGTGTTTTATTTTGATATTGATAATTCAGATTTAAAAATGTTTTAAATACTTTAGAAGATTCTCCCATGGACATGCTGTTATTCATAATCCCCTCTCTATTCTGCTGAGGGGAACCCATATGTTACTTTTGGATAACACCAGCTCACGTGTAAGTCAACATCCTGAGTCCGCTACCAGACCCATAGATGATTATTTTAATCATTAAATCATGAAAATCTCAATTTTTAAAAATTAGAAAAATACTTGTGCAGTTAAGCTTACTTCATTGAAACTGTTATTTTCATGAGTGAGTCTAACCCAAAGGAGAGTAATAAAGTGTCCTCCTAATTGTGTAAGATGATGTGAGCCTTGCAGGCTATATACTATTTTTTAAGTCTTACATTGAAAAAAATGTATATATTTTTACACATCTTTTACATATTAGCCCAAAAGTGATGTTTTTTTAAATCATACAATTTACTCTTTGCTTTTGTTTGTACTTTTGTAATCTTTGTGTATTAAAAAGTTTTAAATAATCTTAAAATATTTCTTTTAATTGTGGTAACTTTGGGGTCCTCCCCATCTGGTATCACCATTGTAGGATACCCGCCACCAACTCATCCATAGTCGACCACTATGGTCCATTGTGCTTCCTTCCCTCTTGGTTCCTACCTTCTACTGCCCCCTTCAAAAATGAAATTTTGGGACCTCCCCTAGTGGCACAGTGGTAGAGCGCTGGGCTGTGAAGCTGCCTGCAGCCTCTGCGGCGCCGGTTCAATCCCACCGGCGAGGGTCCCACATGGTGCGCAGACCTCTCCTGCCACGCCCGCTGCTCCCCTCAGCAGTGTATTTCATCAGTCTGCCAGTTCTGTTCCCCGCTCTGGCTCTGGTGAATTCTCTCACCCTCTCGTGCTTCTGACTGTACCCAGTGCTTGTATAAATAAATAAATTAATTTTAAAAAAAGAAAAAAAAAGACATTTTGTGTATCTACTAATGTGTATAAGAAACAGGAACTCTAAGATATGTCCTTTTAAGAAGCAATAGCATAGGAAGTCATTTTGAGAAAATGATAGTTATTGGGGAAAAGTAGAATAACAAGCTCACTGATTATGAGAGTAGATCATTTGTGAATTAATGGATTTTTCAGTAAACCACATCTTTAAAAGGAAATGTACTTTATTTACCTTATTTTCAAGAGAGAAAACATGGCAGAGGGTTAAGAAGTTCTCACAAATTGTGGGAAGATGTAGACCTGGCACCTCCAATCTTTGTCACCTTAGAAAGTAATCTTCACGGACTAAGGATTCTTTATTATCGAACTTAGGTGGTGGATGGTTCTTGAAGTCCCTCTGTCTCTAATGTTCTCAATGCAATGCTCACATTCATTAGGATAAATTCTCCAGCTGCTCACCACAAGCAGTGGAAACTCTTTTTGGAACAACTATGATATTCCCTCTGACTCATTTAGTCATCCAATAGTATTGATTTTTTAATGTATTCCAGGTCCACTTAGGCATTGAGAATTGAGGATGGATCAAGTACAGTCTAGGAAACACCAAGTCTACTAGGAGTCAACCATGTAACAAAGGGGTGTAGGGAGTGTTAGAGATACTCTGTTAAAACTCCACACTGCTGAGGGGATGCAGGGGAACTCACTGGACAGACTTTGTAGAGGAGGAAATATTTGATCTCTTGAAACTGTCTACTAGAGGGATGTGGATGGTAAGGAGCAGGGGAGAAGGAGGAGCCCAGACTGTACCCAAACAGTTATTTATACACTAAATTACAGTTTTAGACCCAAAAGGGACATAAGCATTTGGCAAATTAAATTTCACTTTGTTTTGTTTTTCTGGAGAACAGTGACTAACACAGAGATTAATAGCACTTATTTCTTGGGTATAAAAATAAATAATAAATGGGGGTAATTCATATAAAAACACTTAGCACTACCAACCGCTCAGTAGAATTTTATTTGTTCTCTTACTTTTCATCCCTTTCCCTACTATCCTCTTTCATGCTTTTTATATGTTCATTTATTCTTTCAACTTCCTTTCCCTTGTGATAAAACAGGGGTTTTAATGCATATAATAACATCTCTTTAAATTTACTAACTGTATCAGCACAAGTCTTCTATTAAAAGTGGAGTGGAGTGATATTACATGACCACTAGTGCCTAAATGACATTTACACATTCGCCTTTACAGTGAGTAATGGTAATTCACAGACACCATGTGGCTGTGAGTAATTGCTCCCTTCTCGAGATAAAGGTTAGACCGGTCTATAGCCATCATAAGTTATTCACTGTGTGTGGAGTGTTTCAAAATGTATTTCACACAATGTTGTTCTGTCTCTATTTTCATTTAGATTTTTCTCATTTTTATGCAACACCAATTTTACATTGGAAAAGCATTTTGTTATTGATTTCTTCGCTGGATAAGTAATATGGTGAATTTGACACTCAATTCACTTTTCCTTCCATAACAAATTAGAAAGCCCTGGAATCGTGAAGGCCCAATGTAGGTCTTGTGAATGTGGCTTGGGATATAGGATGAGAGAGACGAGGAGAGCAAGAGAGGGAGGGAGGAGGAAGACCAGAGAGAGGCAAAAGGGTGCTAGGAAGGCTCTTTTATTTATTTATTATTTATTATTTATTTAAGATTTATTTATACATACAAGAACTGGGGTATAGGCCAGAGGTGTGGGGGGTGAAAGGATTCACCAGAGACAGACTGGGGAACAGAACAGGCAGACTGACTGAAACACACTGCTGAGGGGAGCAGCGGGGGAGACAGGAGAGGTCTCCTGGCCAGGGATTGAACTTGTGCTGCGCTGGCTGCAGACAGCTTCATAGGTTGTGTCTTAACCCACCAGGGAGGCCCTAGGAAGGCTCTTTTAGCCCTTAACTATTACTGGCATCTAATTACTGAATCATGAAGTCTAATTTATAGGAAATAAGGCTTAATTCCGAATATTCTTGGGAATACAGCATGGAGACGTCTCTCACATAAAGATGTCATGTATAAGATCCTTCAGGTCATTACTGTGTCCTGCACTGCTAGCACTTAGTATTTTGCTTGGATAAATAATACAAGAATCAGTTCTGGAGTCTGAATGTGATGAGTTAGATAGGAGTGTGAATGGAGTAAAAGTTTGACAGCAGATGTGGGGAAATTGTTGGTGTGGGGATTGAACAAAGACAGTGAGAGGAATCTTTAGTAGAATAAACTTTACAGACTTTTCTCATTCTGCCCAGAACAGATCAGGACCTTGCCAAACTTCCTCCTTCCATTTAGCACTTAGATCTGTACTATGATGACTCAGCTGGCCAGCTGTCTACACTGCCAGCCACAGCTACACTGAGAGCAGCCCCGGCTCAGTCCGGGAGGCAGGCAGCCTAGTGGGGTGGCAGGCGTTCCATGCTCAGCACCGCAGCTTCCCTTCACTGAGGTCTTGCTCCCTCTAGCAAATGCAGCCTCCCTGCCATCACTCATGCAGTTTCTATACTCACTGCTTCAGTGCAACCCTTAAAGAGTTAATGAAGCTTCCACAAGGGGCCTAATTTAGAACCTAGCAATTGCTTAACCACTGCAAGAAATATGGCCCATCCTATGCCAGGTGATATAAATTAGAGTTAGTATTATATGTGATGAAATGTCCTTTTAGATATTATGTGTAATTTCGAGTATTAAAAGTCCCAGTGGGCTATTTTTTTCTAGAAACTAGTCTACAAGATTTCCCCTTATATTTCTTTTTTTTTAAACAAAGCACCAGGAAAAGGTTATATGAATAATCATATTCTTAGCAAAGCACGTAGACTAAACATATAAAAGTTATTAATAATAGACTGTGAAAATATCTATCATAAAAATAACAGTCAAAAGGTTAGTGTATATTTTATACAAAGCTCATACTTTTTTTGGTAAAAAAAGAAACAAACAGTGAAGCTCCCCGAAGACTTGCTTAAGAGGAGATATAATTAGTTAGCATGCATATGGGAAAATATCCAACTAAGCTACAAAGAAATTAAATTTAAAGCATCTATGAAATTGCCTCGTATTCTAGCTGTGTGAACCTGGAAAATTACTTAATCTCCCTGCTTCAGGTTTTTCATCTGTTAAATGGGGTAAAAATGTGACACAGGGACACTATCAGCATCTAATGCATTTTTATATGTGCATTAACTATATATGAAAAATATTGAAACATGACCTGACTCCAAATAAGATAAACTTATTAGTTATTATTTATTATTACCCCAACATTAAAAAAAATTACAATGGTTTATGCCAAAAATCATCAATATTGCAGCTGCCAGTATACATGGGAATAAGCTTTTTGGGAATAAATATAAAAATATGGTCGATGACTTGTACACTTCTAGACTCTCAATGCAATGATTCCAATTAGGGTATTTAAGCTAAGAAAAAATTCAAAGAGACAATGGTAACTGCACAATTTACATATATCACTTACTACTACAATGCTTAAAAATATTCCCCCCTCCCAGGAAGGAATATTATATAGTCGTTATAAATAATAAAATCATCTAGCCAGCCCCCCAGAGATTACTATGATAAAGCAAGTAATACAAATAGAATTTAAGATGGTGCCTGTTACAAAGAGAGTGTTTTGTGGTTTTTTTTCCCATTATCTACAGGATCTTTCTATCATTTCAGTTTAGGATACTGGTAGGGAAAACGCATCCTGGAGAAGGAAAAGGAGGCCCGTTCCCTGCCCCTCCCATTCTTATGCGTGTGGGACACTGGGGAATGTGTTAAGGGAAGTAAAGTAACGAGGCAGTGCTGTCGAGCACTGAAACCTTGGGAACCTTGCCTAAATACGATGATGGGGAAATCAAAAGCAGAAATCTTTGTGTCCTGCTATCCATTTGGAACTTGGGGTGGTAGAAAAGGGAATCAGCCAGGCCTCGTCCCCTGTGGCAGCATGATGCAGATGCAGCCAATGAAAGTGGTGGTCCAGTGATCGCTGGCAGAGAGGCGCAGTTGATCAGAGCTGCTACACCAGCGCTGGCTCTCACTGGCATGGCGTGGGTCCCAGAGTGAGAGGCTGCGCAGCAGGCCCTGTGAGAGAGTAAGAGAGATGCTAAAATGAGAGCCTTTCCCGAAGGGTTTGTCTTGTGGTGGACATGACCTTGGTGCACAATCCCTGGGAGGTTCACTTCAACCAGGAGCGATCGAAATGCTGTTAACAGAGACTGGGGGTGAGAGCTGAGGTGATATCAGAATCCAGGAAGGTAGCCATACTGAGTCTGAGGCAAAAGAACAAATCCCACATGTACTTGCTTAGTAGACACCAATGTGAGAGACATTGGGAGGCAGAAGAGCAGCCTTTCTAAATGGGTTCATGTATATATGTGTGTGTATATATATATTTATTCATTTATAAATAAATAAATTTTATTTATTTATACAAGAGCTGGGGTGTAGGCTAGAGGTGCGGGAGGGTGAGAAGATTCACCAGAGACAGAGCAGGGAACAGAATAGGAAGAGTGACTGAAATACACTGCTGAGGGGAGCAGCGGGTGAGACAGGAGAGGTCTGCCGCACCATGAGGGTAACTTCCTGGCCGGCCGGGAGTCGAACCCATACTACCAAGGCTGCGGACAGCTTCACAGCACTACATTCAACCCGCTGTGCCACCGGGGAGGCCTCTAAATGAGTTCTTATCCTAATCCCCACAACCTGTAAATATGCCCCTGAGAGGGCAAAGAACAACGAAGACTAAGGTAAAGATCTTAAGATGGAAATCATCCCGGTGACCCCACTGACATAACAAGGACCTTTGAAAGGCAATGGAAGGAGGGATGTCAGAGTTGAAGAAGGAGATACAGTGATAGAAGCAGAGATCAGAGTGATATGGCTATGAGCCATGGAGTGCAGGCAGCTTATAAAAAGCTGGGAAGGACTGGAAACAGGTTCTCCTCTCACCTTCTAGAAGGGACACAGCCCTTCCTAAGGCTTGATATCAGGACTTCTGACCTCCGGAATTGTGAAATAAGATGGCATTGTTTCAAGCCTCTGAATTGGTGGCGATTTCTTACAGCATCCATAGGAAAGTAACACGGGCTCAAGGAATAGGCCACGCAATCCAGAAGATACCGTGTGGACCTTAAGTCTGGTGTGCTCCATGGACACGTGAACACACTGGCACTTCTGCATCCTAATGGCCATATTGGCAGGCAGTGGGTACAGCAGTGTACAGGAGGGGGTTCTATTATAAAAGCATATTTACCTGAAACCCTGCCTTGTTAGGCATAAACATCTCTTAATTGTCAAATTGGCATTTTTCTCCTGCTCCCTTTTGGAGGAGGTTCACAGGAAAATGGATCAGTCACAGACAGAGCCTGGGAAGTGTAGGGAGGTACTGGCTGAGCCTGTACACAGAGTCATAGCTGATAAGGTGACACTGTCTGGCTGTGCAGCACACGTCGGGGCCCTGCCCCAGCACTGCACATGTGCTTCCCAATGGAACGTCCCAAAATACAATGGCAAAGGTACCATCTTTCCCTTCATTTTCACAGAGGTGAAAACTCAGGTGTGAAGCAGTTAAATAACTTGCCAAAGGTCTCGTGGGTTTTTTAACTGATAGACTCAACATTTGAACAAACACACTTGGAAGGAAACGCAGGAAAATGAAACAGTTTGATTTGTTCCATTGGCAGGATTATGGATTTGTTCTTTTTGTTTTAATTTTTGTTAATGGCAAATAAAGCCATGATCACACTTTTTATTTTCTTTAATATTGGCAATTTCCAATCTGTGAACAAGTTGTATTCCAAAATTATCAGCCAGGGGAGGATGAAAAGCATGTGGTTTGTAGACAGACGTGCTGCATTGGAATCTCTATGCTAGTCCTTGTTAGAGATGGTAAATTGGGCAATTTACGTAACCTCTCTGCATTCTGATTTTATTATTTATCAAATGAAGATAATAATACCTAATTGGAAGTTCTTTTTAAAGTACAATGTCTGAAATGTATTCACTTGTTAAAATATTCTCTCCTTTCCTCAACAAAATGTTTGCTAGTTTTCAGAACCAATGAGAACCTACTTTCCTGTTTAAAATGATAAAATCCTTGGAGGTTAAAATTATAGATCAACCAACGAAGCTGTGCTACTCACTGTTTGCTGGATGTGTTGCGCTAGGGATATTGTTTCAGCAATATGTACCTGTCGGTCCTGAGAACACTTTTTTGGAGAGATGGAATTTGCATTACAACTTGGTAAGAAAGGATACAAGCTATCAATCCACAGAAGTAAGAACTACCTTCTGCCCTCCATTGCACTACCCCTGCCTTAGTCATGTGCCCCTCATTTATAATGCTGAAAATGAATGGAGAGGACAGACCCTCCAAAAAACTAGACAATTTTAATAAATCCTGTTAGTTCCATCATAGAAGATCAACATTCTTGTGGTCTAATTATGAAAAATGATTGCTGTATCATCAGTGGATCTCAGACCCTATTATTGACTTTCTATATCTCTCATTGACATGCATAAGTCATTCTAAAACATATCATGGATCCTTAGGCAGAGCATAACAGACAGAACTTTTCACCAAGCTTATCCTCGGGAGCTATCTGTGCACTGGTATATGAGAACACACACCAAGACTGAGCAGACTTCTCTATTTAGCAACCTGGCTATAATCAGTTCATTAGGATGTTGTTTACCTTGAGTGTTTTGCACATATTACTTCCAAAAACTCCTCTGTTTTAAGTGATGTTAAAAGTGTGTTAGGTGGAAAGGATAGATAAGAAGGAAAAAGAAGAAATCATCAAGGAAGAAAAGAAACGCATTCAGCCAGAAGGCCAGTAATACAATGGAGCCAAATTAAAAGGCATAAGAAAGGGAAGACACCACAGTTAGGTGTGATCTGCAGGAAGATGGTGGGTTGATGGATGATCATCAGTCATGCTCTCCCAAGCAGTCCTTCAGCAATGAATTTCAATATCCCGCACGTGGGTCAATGCTATGAATTCATAAAAGAAAGAAGGTAAACAGAGCATGTAAGTTACATTTATACATGTACACATGCACGCACACTCACACACGCACACATACACGTATGCGTGAGCACGCACAAGAATGTTTCACTCCTCTGTCACAAACTGATCCATAAAGATCTGTTACTTCTCAAAACTCTTAGGTTGACATCAACAAATGAATATTTCTTTTTCTTTTTTCCCTAACTAAAGAACCGAGTCCCTCTATTTGTGCCATTGCCTTTATCACTGTGATTACATTCCCTCAACCAAATAACTTATTCATGTGAAACTATAAAGCATACAAAGAAGAATATCCCACTTTTCATGTTTCTCATCTTCCGTGAAGACATGACAAAAGTAATAAAGACAAGACTCACACAAAACAACGCCAGGAAGCTAGTTCTGATCATTTGAGAGATCAGCGCTCTATACCAATTTTTGCTCAAAGCATCGTTTCAGGCAACTACTTTAGTAAATCCTGGACAGCTGGCATTCGGGTTGATTACACAATAGTTTGGGGGGACACAGTTCTGGAATTATAGCATTAGAATTTAGTAGGCTTAACACACAAAAGTAATCATCAGCAGGAGCTTGTGAGTTGTGGCTGAAACTTGTTCTGTGCATACGTCCAGGTCCTGGACATTGGAGGGGATGGAGCAATCCCCTATCAAGAAGATTAACACATAGAGGTTATATGAAAAATTTCAGTGAGTCCTGGATTAACACTAAGCCCCCGAGTTAACAGCTTGAGATAATGCAGCAATTTCCCACCTATATCTCATAGCCCAGGCCAAACATAGCCCACAAAGTAAGCCCAAGGAATCTGCAGTCCACAACCAAAACCTCACAAAAATCTTTTCCTTACCAAACTGGCTTTATTTGGAGTAAATATGAGGAGAAACCCAAGAAACTAGAACTGGACATACTGAGGAGAAAATTCCAAAAAATAAGGATTTTTTTTCTTCTTTAGAGAACTTCAGTCAAAAGACAAGTTTGATAATACAAATGTCTTATAAATAATATCATTTGGCGATGAATTATTTCAGAACATTGTACATGTGTTTTAGTTACTAAGAAGTGATCACTTCCCAGGAAAGAGAATGTCAGGACTATGTCTTTGAATTTCTTTATCACAAAGAATTATGTCCTTGAGCACCTGAAAACCGGGGCTAGGGATGAGTGTGTGTAAGTTAAAAACATCTGGATGGAATTTGGAAATCCCCTGGCAGCTTTATCTGCAGGGAATCAAATGTCTGAGCACTTGGAAGTTTTAGTTATTGTTCTGGTTCCTGTTTTGGAGATATTTTATAGTTTCTGGATACAGTCCCTGAGTTGAGTTCATAGGAAGTATAGGATGTAGAGGTAAATATTAATCATGACCTCATAGAGATTGCTTATGAAGTAGTGTGGGGGGAGAGGGGTCATGTTTGTTGAATGAATGGAAATGAGAGGGAAGGCTGAAAGCAGCCACATAGCAGTTTTAAATGGGCTCCTATTTTTGCAAAGTCACATCGTCGTTGGGAATGGACTATTATTCTCAAACAAGTCTTTTACCATCATTACCTTTCCTATTTTTTTCATTTACATTAGAAATAAAAAGACAGGAGAAATGATGAAACAATCCTCAGATACCTCTGACCAAGAAAATGGATATCAAGGCATAACAGCAGCAGAGATTTATATTTGAGAGTCACCGCATGCAGAATGGATAGGGTTTCCAGAATGTTCCTGGATGACTTCTTAGACACTGTGCTAGGCTCCATAGTGGACCACACCAAGTCCGTGTGCAACTCTTCACAGCTGCAGGAATCGTTGCTCAGAAAAGGCTGGAATATGGACCTGGATGTTAGGAGGAAGCCATGAAACCATGGCATAGAGTACAGAGTGTTGTCACCACTGCTTCTAGGGAGCAAAATGGTGGAGATTAGTTAGTGGATAAGAGAGTATGAAGGGATTAGCTGAGGGTACTCAAGTATGCATCATGCTGCATGACTACTTCTTATTCTACGGCTATTATTTTTGTTTCCTTCATTATGTCATTGTCCCACAAGATGGTCTATAGGAGGAAGAAGAAGAAGAAAAAGGAGAGGAAGCAAATAAATGATATGGACTGGAAACTTCACATAAGGAATTTCTCAAAAGCTCCCTTTTGATCAAGAAAGGGTCTGAAATCACACCAAAGCATTTCATCAGGAAAACAAGTTCGAAGAAAATATGAGTTCTTGCTTGTTTTGTGGAATGCAGGAAAAGGAAATTGTCATTAAGAGTTTCTTCAGATAGGATTTTCCTGGACTTCCTGTTTGAGGGCCATTTCTGAGTATGCTTGACTGCAGACATAATGATGTGGGGAGCAAGTGGAAGGAGAATGTAGGTCTAGAAGGCACAGAGGTGACATTAAGAACTACAGGGAGGGGTCTCTCTGGTGGCACAGGGGGTTGGGCACAGAGCTGTGGGGCTATCTGCAGTCACTGTAGCACGGGTTCAATCCCCGGCCAGCCAGGGAGCGACCTACCTGGCACAGCAGACCTCTGCTGGCTTGAATGCTGCTCCCTCAGCAGTGTGTTTCAGTCAATCTGCCTGTTCTGCTCCCCACTCTGCCTCTGATAAATCCTCTCACTCCCCTGTACCTCTGGCCTGCACCCCAGTTCTTGTATGCACAGGTGAGTAGATCTTTAAAAAAAAAACTATAAGGAGGACTGTTATACATGTGCAGCAGGTGAAAACTTTCATTTTACTGTCTGTATTTTAGCATTTGCTCTTTGAAGATGTATTTAGGAGTTAAGATTTAATGCACACAGAAAAGCACCTTCCAAAGATCTATATGGACAGACTGATTCCAAAGTTCTGTGACATAACACTCCAATCACTAATGTTACCAATTGAGGAAAAAATTCATTTCTTAAACTGAAGGCTGAGCCAAAGCTGGGTCTCCATGTCCCCACCTGCACTAAAAGTGCAGTCCATGAGCTCAGCTTGCTGTCATTACATTATTGCATCAATTCTCCAGGTAATTGGTCTCATGGAACATAACCAAGCTAGCATATTTTCCCTCCCCAGCCCTCTGGGAATATCTTAAATGCTGCAAGACAGGTTCTCTCTCTCTTTCTTTTAATCATGACTTCATATTATCCAATGTGATATAAAAGAAAAAACTAGTGAATTTATTTGGGTTTTAGGAAAATACAGTCTCCTTCCAACTTTTGACCTTGTGATTATCAAAACTAGGTGAAAGGCAGAATGTGTTGGGATTTCGTTGTGTCCTAATAAAATAAGAACTTAAAGTGAGATTATTCTACCTCACTATTTACTGCAGTGTCAATCCAATCATAAAGTGGGTGCCAGACACACCCTCTAGGTGGAGAATTTGCAAGTGCAATCATAGAGAACTTGTCCATGATTCTTGCATGCCTCAGTGAGATTCAGGATATAAATACAGGTCTTAATAGAAAGAGAAAGGGATTTCTGAAGAGAGCTTTTTGCACTCAGTGCAAAGTCATGTCGGCATTGGGAATAGACTATTACTCTCAACCAAGTCTGTGGGGTCGCCACCCCACCTTCAAGTCTAAGGATGCTCCCGTGGGTCCTTTCTGTTCCCTGGGGTTCAGAGACATGCAGGGCTGGACCGTTTGCTGCTCTTCTTCCTAAGGAAAGAGGTGGTTCCCTTGGGTCCCCCTTGGCTCCTAATGCCTGTCATGGCAACAGGTAAAGAGGTGATTTTCATGGACAGGATATGGAGCCAGAGCATAAAGAAATGGGTGTGTTTGCTCTGTTGCCCAGTAAAATAGTACCAGTTGGAGGTACAGAGGGTCGCCACCTATTAGATTCTGGAAATGAATGCTGGGTCCTTTGGGACTGCTGAGGGAATCCCTTCAGCATTCACCTGGTGGAGGGTACTGCAGTGAGACAGGCTGAGCAGGTGATACCTAGAGTCTGCATACCAAGTATGGTGTCTCCATTAGACCCGCAAGGCCAAGGTTAACAGATCCTGTATTCAGTGGGACTGGTAAATTCTTGCCTGTCCTTCTTTCTCCTCCCCACCTACTCCTAGAGATAAAAACAGACCAACAAACTGGCGAGTGTTGAGGGAGGGCAGAGCACAGAGTCACAAGGCAGCGGAATGAAGAAGAGAAAGCATTTTTTTTCTCCCAGCCTTCTGGTTTGAGGCAGTGGTGAGTTGGCAAGACAAGGCTGTAGCCTTTAGAGCACAACTGTCTGTCTGTTTTTATAAATTAGGTTTTTAAAATGAGTCTGGCCATTCTAAGTTCCAAATGAGCTTGTGTTTGTGATAGATCTTAGATATGAGCAGAGAGGTTAGGAGCCTGCCGGGACTTGCATCCTGGGGCAGCTGAATGTCACCCACATTGAAGAAAGTGTGTTGGGGGAGGGAGATAAACAACAAGGTGCATTGGGCTGTGCCACTAGTTGTGTTTTGTCTCCAGTATCTAAAGACCGGTGTTGAGATTGTTCTGGTGGTTTCACAGTTCAGGGTTCCAGAGCTCTCCTTCAGCTCTAAATTTGTGACATGGGCAGCTCAGTCACAAGTGGGCCAAGCCAGCCCTGTGCTGCCTGGAGCCATGTCAGAGCCTGAGGCCAGAGGAAAAAATCAGTAATGCTGGTTACCCATCTTTAAAATCCTGATATTTTGCTCATCATGGATTTATTTGCATTAATTTTGATTTTCAAATTTAGGTCAAATATGAATCTTGAATCAGGGGTCAGGACCTTCCTTATGCCAAGTGCCTGAGATATTGTCTTAGTCTCACCTTCATCCTGGCTCTATTTGGAGCAGTTCAGTTTTCCAGGAAAGTTTTCCAGGCAAGGAAACTTAGTTTCTGTCATCTATAGGAACCATTTTTTCCTTTTCTTCCTCTCACATTATCATTTTGCTGCCAGGCATTCTGTCTCTTCTGGCCTTCTCTGAAGACATCCACTTTCCAAGCCTTCCACAGACAGCTCTCTGGGCATGAGCCCCAGAAAGTGACTTCAGTGTTGCTGCTTGATGCAGTGATAAATGTGATCAAAGTTAATAGGTGTTTCTCCTCTAATAGAAGTGTTTTAGGGCCTCCCTAGTGGTGCTAGGGGTTAAGCTCCACACTATAAAGCTATGCGCAGCCACTGCAGCACAAGTTTGATCCCCGGCCAGGGAGCAACCCACATGGTGCAGCAGACCTCTCCTGTCTCGCCCGCTGCTCCCCTCAGCAGTGTATTTCAGTCAGTCTGTCTGTTCTGTTCCTCACTCTGTCTCTGGTGGATCCTCTCACCCCCCACACCTATGGCCTGTACTCCAGTTCTTGTATGCATAAATAAATAAATCTTTAAAAAAAGAAGTGTTTTCATGTTCAAAATTAATTTTCAAAATTTTATGTTCAAAGTTAGGTGCTGGCAGGTTATTTCTATAAAGGGTCAGTGAGTCTTTTAGGTTTTTCAGGTCTTATGTCTCGGCTGCAACCATACAGCAATGCCCGTGTAGCACCAAAGCAGCCCTGGGCCCTGCTTGTATAGATTGGCATGACTGTTCCAATAAAACTTTATTTACAAAAACAAGCTCAGGGAATACATGGCCCATAAGTCACCTTCTGTAAATCTGTCTTCTAAGTTGTGATGCTTAGCCACCCCACTCTCCTTTTATCCCCTCAGACAATTTAAAAAGGTCTAAGAATGTTTAGGATAATTGCCTTTAGAGATCTTTTTGCAATTAAGATATTTTTGCTATGGGAGCATTGATTTATCTCAGTTTTAAAAAATTAATCTATTTCTGATGTGTAAACACTCATCAGGAAATAAATGGGTGACCTATTTTTTGGTAATGATAGCAATCATTTATAGAATGTTACGCTGGGCAAGACCATACATATAAAGTATACAAATTAATCCTTAAAACAACTTTAATGTTGTTATTATTCCCATGTGAAGATGACATGATAAGATTCAGACGTCAAGCAACTTGCCTGAGGACATCGAATCGGCAGTGGGTAGATCTGGGCTATGAGGCAAGTCTCTGAAATCCCAAAGCCACAGAGACCCTGAACCTCTCCCCTGGAATCCTTCTGCTGGTAGTAACACTCTGGGGGGCTCGATGAGTCAGTTTCAGATGAAGAAAACAAGGAAACATGAACTGGAATGTTGAAAAAACATCGAGAAATGGGATTTGACAGCAGGGTGCATATAATTTGATGACCTCACATAACAAGTTGACTGAGAATGGCTTTGATTCTCTGTGGTCTGGAGCTCGGGTCCTTCTTTCCTGTTGAAGTTGTTAGCTCATTTCTTACTTCAGCTAAGAAGTATGAAGGTGGTGACCCTGAACACTTACTGGAAGGATCGTTGTGGGGACTCCCTCCTAACTTCACTGATTACTTTGACTCTTTCTACAGACAATCTCCTGAATAGACTTCTTAGACTTCACTCTGACAGTCTTAAGCATTAGTCTTCATGGCAAGAACAAAGGGAAGGTAAAGGGGTGTGTGGAAAAACAACACACACACATATCAGTGTGCATGTGTACACTCAGACATGATAGGTGAGTGCCATCACCTATTCTTTGGTGAATATTCTGCTTTTCTTAAATAGCTGTACCCTTTTAGAGTTAGTTATGATGCTTTTCACTATTTCACTTTTAAAAATGTTAGATATATTCACCTTCAAGCTCTTTTTCTATTTTCAAATGGCTTCATGATTTAGAAATTATTATTAGGAAGATATGTAAGGACAAGTTTAAGCTTCAGTTGAGATAGATACCACAGGGATGGAATTTGCTTTGTCTGTATCTAGCACGAGAAATACAGGTGTACACGCACCTGACCTCAGAGCGTGTGACAAAATGCAGTCGTGTTCCCAGTTGTCTTAGAACAGAACTGCTTGTTTTGTGTCAGGTAGAGAAAGGAAGGAGAGTTTTTACTTTCTAGCAGGCCGCCGTGATATGAAAGCGCTCTCTCCATTCGTTTAAAGAAACCATGAAGGTTCAGGGAAAGGCATTTGTGAGAGTAATTGAAGTAGACTTTCTGAAGAATAAAAATGTTTGGCCAAATATAAGTTCCTAAATAAAACAGAAAGACAGAGTAGTGAATCCTGAAGTGAGCAGGAGGGTGACCTTTCTAGATAGATGGCTCTGTGATGTGTCATCTAAAGTTTTAAAGCTCCCGAGTGGTGAGGAAGGTCCTAAAAAAATGGATCATTGATTGTATTAAAATGAATATCTTAAAATGTTCCCTTTTATGTTTAAACATTATAGGGCTACTTCATTAGACACAAAGCCCAATATTACCTCATAATTAGTTCAGCAACTTCCAGGGTGCTTTGGGAATGTCTGACCAGCAGGTGTGAACACTTCAAAGCTTCTGTTGCTTCCTTTTTACTTTTTATTTAAACACTTTATTGTGATGCCACCTTTCATGTCTGGTGCCTATCTAATTCCACGTAATATTTTTCCCCTTAAAAAAGCTTTCAACCAGGAGCAAAAGAGTTTCCAAAGAAGCCTGAGAGAATGAAAGATGCTAAAGGAAATATTTCAAATATCGCACAAATTTATATCTGGTGTCTGTGGTTTCAAATACTTGCCTTTTCTTCTCTTTGTCACGAGCTGTTGAAAAGAACAAATAGGAAGCGTGGGGTCCAACCCCATGTTACTATCCTTTCTGTATTCTCTCGAGGAAAAGATTTTGCAGATGGGTAGCAATTGGTCAAGATTTATTTTATCTTCTATTTCTTAAATGCCTGGAGAATCCTTCCAGTGCTCGATCAGCAGTGTCCTTCTTAGGTAGTTGCTCATCTTAAAGTATAACAGATGGCGTCAGTGTCGGCATCTGAAGGGGCTGGTCCCCTGTGCTAAGCATCTCACCCCTTACTGCGGTGCTCAGAATTCCTGCCCAGAACTCTTCCCAGTTCGTGTCTCCTCATTTGCTTAACTGTGTTTCCTGGAAAAACCAATCCCTTCCCTTGACAGTGATCATCAGCAAATCTAATTTGATTCATTTATCACCCTATAAGTTCTATAGAGACACTGAGTCAATGGGACACAGAAAAGACAAATTGCAGTGGTGCAGAAGCTTGCGGGCACAGATGCAGATGGAGATCAGTGGGAGAAGCTTGCAACTGCGGCAAAGGATTTGAGATTTGAAGGGTGTGAGGCAAGTGTGTGTAAGTGTGTGTGTTTGTGTGTGTGTGTGAATTCTAATTTCTGTATGTTTTACTTCTGTATCAAAAGTGTCTTTTAGGAGGCTTCTTTCATCCAACCTTCTCATGCCCTTTGCTTTCCTCCAAGACGCTGCTATCTCCTGCTGCTAAGCTTCTTTTGACCTTCAATATATTTTTGTCCTTCTCCCTCTTTCCTGAATATCTCCCTCATGCACCCACAAGGACTATAGTTACTGGAACTAATATGTGGCAGACAGTTTTCTAGATGCCAGGAGGAAATAGATAATTCAGAAAACCCAACGATCTCTCTTAACTTTAAGATCTAGCGTGTCCTCTGATCTCCCCTCAACTATGACTCTTGATATTTTTCCTGAGCATTAAATGTGAGGAAAGAGCAGATTTCACCCAGCTTATTTGCCTTCGATGAGTCTGCGTTTCTCAATCCAGTCCTTTTAATTCCAATATAAATGTAGCTTCTCAGGTTGCCAGTGACCAACCTGAGGCCAAATCCAATGGTCATCATTCAGCTAATGCCCACTTGGCTTCACCGTGCTGAGCACTGATGGTTATTCCTTCCTTCCTGTGACTCTGCTTATCTGCATTTTCCTCTCATCACCACTTCTTATTTTTATTTTTTCCTACCTGCTCTTTTATTATTCATGTACTTCAGGTTATATAATTGTTCTTCTTCTTGACAAACAGATCCTACCTAGAAGATCTCACCTATGTCATATAAGACTAATGATTAGGAGATCAATAATGACCATTTGTTGAGTTTCCTCTCAATCGTAGGTGATTTAATTATTAATTACTGTATTTATATATACATTGGTCTATATTAAGGTAATTCTTTCGAAAGTGTTGAAATGCAATAATATCCTTTGCATCCCAAAGTTGAAGAAACTGAATCTTAGGCAGTTTGAGTGATTTATTCAAAGCCACGCAGCCAGCGAGTGGAGAGAATGGAATTGTGATCACTCCTTCTCTTTGTAAAGTCAATCACCTTTCCATCATGACAAGTGGTTTATCAGTGTGTTCTTTAAATCTGCTCCTGTGTTTTTGGTCACTCACTATTATTTGCCCCCTGTGTGCCAGGCACTGGGCAAGGCACATAACATAGATACCCAGTTCCTTTTGCATTCTGTTCAAAAGGAAAGTTGTCTTTCTCCTCAACAGCCAAATCTCGAGGTGCCCTGTATTCTGTGCCCAGTGTTCCTCCGTCCTGGCTCTGCAGCAGCCTAAATGGTGAGGTTTGTTTAAAAAAGTAAACATTGCAAGTTCCTGGCTTTTCGTCTGGTTGTACTACCCCATGCTATCTAGGGGCGGGTCAGAGGCATCTCTATTTTTATAAAAACTTCTTAGGGAATTTTGACAGATTCGAGAGCCATAACCATTTTTGACTTAAAGCATGGAGTCATCTGACTCCGTGGAATAACTCTATAAACTTCTTTTTAACTCCCTCGCCATATTCATTCTGTAAATACCATTTCTCAAGGGACTCCTGAAAGCATCACCTTCTGTTTGTGCTTTCATTCCCACTACTGTGTTTCAGATCCTCACCATTTTTCCTACATACGGAAATAGCTTCTTAACAAATCCTCTGTCTACCCTCTTGAACAGATCTGTACTCCCACCAGAGTGATATTTTGAGAACTCATCTTTAATGATGCCATTACCCAGCTCAAAACTTGCAATGTTACCTGCTACCTGTAGCATAAATTCCAAACCCTGTGGCTAGGCATAAAAAGTCTCCAACGACAGATCCATTCCTACTGCATTTTTGCAACCCAGTTCTGGCCTCATCTCCTACCCTGGTTTTCACTCCACTTCAATATAAGTGTTTGCTTTTAATGAGTAAACAAAGCAATGGATTTAGACCTAGCTATGCAGTCCATTCCCCTGTTTTCTGCCTAGCCAGGGGAATTAGGTAGCATGTGACTGTCAACACAAGTAACAAGTGTATGATTGCTTTTGGAAGCATTTTGAAGTACCCAGCTTGCTTTCTTTTTAGCCAGAGGATAGTATTATTCTCAAATTTATAATTCATTGATGTTTAAATGTGATGAACTCAGGTTCCAACAGAGACAGGTGATAAGAACAATTATCCCTCCCACTTGTACAGAGAGGACTGTGGTAGCAACTCTCTCTGAATTAGTCATTCAGTTTTCTAAGACTAGAATAAAAGAAACACTGCATTTGGCACATTTGAAAAAATAACCATCTGCCTTCTCCCTTGGGCTGATGCCCCCTGAGGACGGGGCTTGTGCTGTTTCATTGGCCCTACAGTTCTTTGCCAGTAAATAGTGCCCCGTGCATGGGTGTTCAGAAATATTTTGACTGCCTGTCTGATTTGTGTTCATATAAAATATTTCAAAAAAAGCAACTCTTGTCCCCATTTGCTCATGGTAATGCTAATGCATTAAAAGGAAGCTAATTGTGTCTCTGAGATGTTGCCTGAGTGACTTGTACAAAATTTCCAGCTCTTGCTCCATTATTGTGTTCACAACTGTGAAAGGCAGGCTATGAACACAAAGAGGACTCCCGTTGACTTTAGACAGCTTAATAAATGTATATTTTATATCATTTAAGAGTAAGTCCCAAGTTTGCAGATTACCATAAAATGCTCTAAGCATTTGCATATTGCTTCAGCGGCTTAGAATCTTCTCTGCAACCATGATTTAAATCCCCATGGTCCAGAGGGCGCTATGTAGAAACATGACACATTCAATTTCAAGGAACCCTTTAAAGGAGGGAAGCTGTTGCTTCTAGTATGGACTGAAGCATTGGTACCCTGATGAAACTGACCAGGTTACTGTTCTCATTATTTTTGCTTGCCAAACTCAGAAAGTTATTCATGGACATAAAATGACCTAGTCCTTTAAAAAATCCAGCCACTGTCTCACCCCATGACCTCTTGCTGCAGAGAATTCCATGTACAGCTAATGAAGTATTACCTATTATTAAGGTCTAAATTTACTGCCTCCTAATTTCATTGAGTGGCTCTCTGTCCTCATATTCTAGAAGTGAAAAGGGGAAAACTCATTCATTTTTACTGTGTCCTTCATTCTTTGAGATCTCTTGAATAGTTTCCTTTCTTACATTTGCATACTTCTAAATCTGTTGGTTTGCCTTTGGAGGGGGGTTGATTATTCGTATGCTTTTGAAATGTGGAAATGTATTAACAAAATCCCTTTCCCATATTTACTTCTGGAATAAACTATCCCCCAAAACAACAATTTTGAGGTAATTCATGATTTATTTCCAGGAGACTTGAACAACTATTGTGGCAGATCAGCCTGCCTATTTGTTTGTTTTTAATTCTGTCTTTGACAATCTCTCTTCTGTCTTCTGGCAGGTTGTCAAATACCATTAGGGGTCTCTGGTGATGTTTCATTGTTCATTCCATGTCTTTTATTTCCCTCGTAGAATTCTGGCTGCCTATGAAATGACTATGATGCTTCTGTTTTTGTTTGTTTATCTGGGAACAGGTAGAAAGGTCTACAGCTTTGTGCAGAGAAAGATGACAGAAAGAGTTGAGATTGTAACCACTTGAATTTTAATTATAGCATCAAAGGTATTCATTATAGGGAGGAGGCCAGTAGAACAAAGGGGTGGATCTTCTGTTATCTTCTCAGGATAGGGGGAAGCAGGGGTTGTATGGTGTCTCTGAGTGGCATATAACTGTCGGGAATTTTTTAAATATAATTTTTATAAAAAGACCCATATTATATTCTACTCCTGCTCACTCATCTGTAAAAGGCACAGAGGAGCAGGAGTAGAGGAAAGACTGGATCACAAGCTCACTTCCTTTCTTATAGTAAGCGCTTCAACCTAAAAAAGTACTAGAATTTCTAGAGATTGCATTGCCATGAACTCAAAAACAGCCACAATCCAACACATTGAATTTGAAGAAAATAGTTGATTTTGTTGAAGTCACAATCTCTTTATCATCAACAGAAGGAACTTATCCCTTCTCCTCCACCCTTTGCTGAAATTATACCCAGAGCATATTAACCATCAGTGATATGTTCTTCAACTATTGCCTACAAGTCATGCCCTTGTTCTGCTCCACCGGGGATCCCTTCTTAGGCACGGGAGAAGCAACCAGTGCAGAGGAATGCTGTTCTTAGAGTAAATGCATCTGAGAGAAGACTGCAGATAGAGATATCTGTTTAAAGATAAAGCTGTGGCATTAGCAGCCTTGTCCAAACCAATGAGAAGAGATGAAGATGCACATGTAACCTCCAAAGAGGGCACTAAGCAAGGGGCAGATGGCCTAGAGGAGAAGAGATCGCATAGGATCAGGGTAAAAGGGACCCTGGGATTAGGTTCTAGTTCAGGCTTCTCAGGGAAATATTCATTGTTGGTGTCCCCTGCCTAGCTGCCATGAGAATTTGATGGAGATTGTCTCCTAATCTCCCTTTCCCCGGCTATCCAATATAACAAAAATTGTTCTGATTTGAATATTCTAGAAAAGTTTCCATGAACTTGACCAAACCCTATTCCAAAGTACTTGATACTAAAAACAACAGTGATCTAAAATATCTGGGCAGTTGCTCAGCTGTTGCACAACAAGCAGAGAAAAAACTGACAAGGGAGGCTGAAGAGATAATGGTGCATGTTATGCAAATATTTTAAAAATATTATCAAAAAAATATTATCATCCATTGCATATTGAAAGGTTGACTTGACACCTTCTCAGCTTATAAACTCTAGGGGAAGCTCTGGAAACAGACTGTAATAGTGCGCACTTGCTGATTTGGCAAGATTCTCAGGAAGGAATTAAGTAAGCACAAAAAGGGAGCATCCAGAGATACAGGGGCTTGAAATTTGGAGAAACTTATTATTTCTAGAGTTTTTAAAAGACTCCAAGTGACAAAGGTCCAGAAAATCTTCTCAGCTAAATCCTGTGACTCAGAGAAATCAGATTAAGGATGTGGCTCATTCTCTGATGGTTTCTTACAACTTCAAAGTAGTCACCATTACCCTGAGAACTGTGTTTAGAAGGAATTTTGATTTTAGTTACTAGCACATGGAGTTGGCTGAAGACAAATGGATTAGAAGCCTACTAAGTTAGGAGAGAATTATATTGACAAAGAACTCATGAGCCTTTACCAAGACCTTTTTTCAACAATTAAAACAGTGTTTGGGCCTCCAGCCTTGCGTGAACAAGAGGACCATGACTAGCTCTCAAGTAGAACATGTTTCTCCCACAGCTCCTCCACAATTCAGATGTTGCCAGAAGGATAATAAGGAAGAGCCACCAGAAGAATAATAAGGAAGAGCCTCTAGAAGATGAGCCAGAAACCACTGAGAACAGTGGCCCAGGATGTTCATTCTAGAAGGCAGAATCAAGGCCTATTTAGGAACCTCTGCTGTTCCTTAGTTAGGAGGAGAGACATCACAAATTCTGCCAGCAGGCAATGAAAATTGCTATGAAGCAATGACAGCTTTATGTCTGCATACTTCTCCTTTAGATGAATTTTGTTCTCGCCTCATTATTTCATATTGGAATAATATATGGGAAGCCTAAATCTTGCATTTTTGATTTCAAACTTGCTAGGTCCAGAGATACCATACCTGGAACATATAGAAGGTAATACAAAGTGTTCTGCCTCTAAGGTGGACTTTAAGGTGGATACAGTGACCGGAGGGGTTTTCCCCCATGGGGAAGGGAAGGGTAAGTGAATTCTTTAAGTAGGAGATCAAATGAAAATGAATTTTTCATATGGACAGACTATAATAGGAACAATGTCCTATTTCATCACACTCATTTGTTCTTAATGGCAGTAAGTAAAACTAGATTTCCAAGTTTCCTTGCATGTAGTCTGATGGCCATGGACGAAGTTCAGGAGGATGGAATTTGTTTCAAGAGAGGTGAGCTTAGGGCCTCCCTGGTGGCGCAGCGGTTGGGCGTTGGGTTGCGAAGCTGTCCGCAGCCTCTACAGAGCCAGTTCGATCCCCGGCCCCTGGCCAGGGTCCCACATAGCGCGCAGACCTCTCCTGTCGCGCCCGCTGCTCCCCTCAGCAGTGTATTTCGTCAGTCTGCCTTTTCTGTTCCCCGCTCTGGCTCTGGTGAATCCTCTCACCCTCCTGTGCTTCTGACTGTAGCTGGTGCTTGTATAAATAAATAAATAAATATATATATATATAAATAAATAAATAAGAAAGAGAGAGGTGAGCTTAGAGTTAGCTCCTCTGGAATTTTCTGGGCATCCACAGTGGTTAGGGTGTCACAAGATGGGCGGAGTCAAGTCTTAGTGTTCCTGCCAGGCTCCCCAGTTGACCTCTAGTGTGTTGTGCTATTATCTTTTCTTATCTTTACTTATATACCATCCAATTGAAATTAAATATCGTTTCTTTGGGCATACCCTGATTGCATCACATTCTATTTTGTATATTTTATATTTTATTTTTGTGTATTTTGTATATTTAATTCTATTGTATAAAATATACAATTTGAGCTTAAGACTTGTGACTTTGGATATACCTAGTTTTCTTGTTGTCTTAGTGTAGTATACATGTTTGCATGAGTCTTGCCATTTTCATTTTCCCATTCCTTTAAATAAAATATTGGAATAAAAATTGGTAGAACATTTAAATGATGGCTCAAATTGCTGTGAAGATAGAGGGCAAATGAAATTGTTAGCTGGCAGGCAAAGTTAAGTAATATTCACTAGCCAGTAGACATATAAAAATCAATTCAAACCACAAGTAAGAAAGACAGTGAAAGGATATCATCATATCCATAAAAGGATATCAAATTGTGGTTTTAAGCAAAAGCAAGGCCCGCCTTCAAAATAAATCATACATTAATTACATTGCAGAGAGTAAATTTAGTAATTTTCTTCAAAGTAGAACTTTCTGGAGCCTGGGTTTGAAAACCTCCCTAGACATTGTAATGCATATAGAAATTGAAATTGCATAGACCGTTGTGTAGACAATAGGACTTCCTGCAGTGATGAAAAGTTCTGGATCTGTGCTGTGCACATTAACCATGTGTGGCTATAGAACAACTGAAATGTGGTCAAGACAACTGCAGAACTAATTCATTTTATTTAATCATTAATTTAAAACAAGATAGTTTCCTGTGGCTGGTGGCTGCTGAGAAGGAGCGTACATACAGAGCTTCCCTGTTCATTTGAGCCAAGTCTGCTGCTCAAAATGGGAAAAAGCAGGTAAAAATACGTGTAATATTGAGCCTCCTCTCTATCTGGGTGTGTTCACATCATAAACGGTCAACTTTAGCAAGCATTTACAAATTGTGTTAAGATTTAAGACAAGAAAACTCAAGGGAAGATTTTTGGGGGGAGAAAACACAAGTTGGTAGATGAACTCCTGTTCACCCTGCCTCTGCCTATAGTTTACAGAACAACACAAACCTAATCTTTCTTTTTAAAAATTGAATAATTAAAGGATAATAATTTAGACTCCTAAGAATAACTCTCAGGCAGGGAAGGAATATAACAGGACCAAGGTAAACACAGACAAATCATCTGGTTATTGACTAACCAATCCATTTTGTGGAGAGTAATACAGCTTTTCCTTTAACAAGAATCTGAATAGCTCCCCCCCCCCCCCCAGGAGGGGAACATTAACTATTGCAGAAGCTCTGACTATTAAAGAGTTGCTGGTCATATTGATTTACTCCTGCCTTTAGCTTCTTGCCCCTGTGGAGGGGTCATCTGAGATGTATTATGTTAGAACTAACCGATTGGAAGGAAATAGTGCATAGTCACTGTTCCCCTCAGCTTTTCTCATAGGCACGGGAGACTGAACCTCATCTAAGTTCCCTGGAGTTGTTCGATTTTTATTTTTATTTTTTTTTACTTTTTCGTAAGTTCTAAAAAGAGTCAAGACTACACATAATCTTAAGGAGTACAGGGAAATTAGGGAAATCACCTGGAAGGGCAGGGCAGGCTCAGAGTCAATGTTGCTCTATTTACAGCCTCGAATTTTCTTCCCAGTGATTTTTCTTCCCCAGGAACAGGAGTCCGGCAGATGGAAAATCAGGAAAAACAATTTCCTTTCCCTACAATTCTTTTCCCTCCTGCCTGAAAAATCTCGAACAGGTTTTTTAGCTAATGGGGAGAGCAAATTTGCCTTCTGCTCTTAGTGGGTCTTTCTGTATCCAACTTGGCACTCTTGCACTTTCTGCTTGTTCTGATCCCTCAGAACAAGCCTTTTCCTCCCCTCCAGGAGCTCATTGTGTAATGATGACCTCTTTTTGAACTACATTTTTTTTCGCGGCAGGGGATACTCTTTATGAAGATCTTTGGTATCTGATTGAGACACATGCACATTTTCTTTGAGGAAATAAAACAACTGATGAATTGGTTATCACATTTAAGTTTTGATTTAAGGTCTTCAAGAGGACATCTCACAAGGGGTTAAATAAAAAAATCGAATATTATAGAGGAGCTCTGAACCATAAAATTAGAACATCAAGTTCATTTGTTTCTAACCTCCTCCTTTTACAGATGGCTAGACTGAGACCCAGAACGATTGAATACCCAAGGTCAAATACAAAAAGGGGCTCTTATCAAGTCACTTTTATGGAACAGGTACCCCATTTCTTATTTTTCTCCTGGCTTGCGTACATTGAGGATTCTTCTTGCTACGCATTTATCATTCCATCTCTACATGGACTAACCATGATCCATGTCCTTTTATATCAGAGTGTGCAGGGATAATCAATTTTCAAGGATTTAATAATATTATTGACTGCATGAGGATCTTTTGAAAGAGACTTCATGTACCTTCATAGTGGAAGGCTTTCTGGGACATCTTGTTTTCTGTTAAAGTTCTGCATATGTGATGGATACACATTTGCTAATATTACCTCAGGTCCCTTTAGTTGAATTTTTTAGAACATTGAGCACCAAGAACACAATTAAAAACAAACAAAAAACCCAAAGCAAATTACTGCCATTAAGTCTTACTTATATCCATTTGCTTTTCTAAAAACTGATAGACAGAGGCCCTGCCTGACCATTCATGTAGATGCTCCGCCTACCTGGGGGAAGCCTCCATCTCCTGACATTTTGTTGTATTACATTTAGAGCAATGTAATGTTGTATTACATTTAGAGCAATAAGCTAGGATAACAAAGTATTTTCTGAACCCCTCTAGTTTCCAAGTTCCAGAATTGGCAATCCCAAGTGGATTGTTGAATATTGCCCCTCTATGGTAGAATGCTTAGACTATTTTAAGCAAGGAATGAAAATGGTGAAAATATATAAACAATTCAAAGAAAGAAAAGCAACTGAATGGTCACATCTATGAATCAAAGAGAACAATATGAGTTTATCGGATCCATTTAAATACTCAAAGTATAGAGCTCAATGCTAGAAGGCCAAGTTGTGTTCTGAGCTGCAAAATTATCACATCTATTTTCTTGCAGCATCATAGATAGAAATGGGTCTGGCAGACAATCCAAGAACTTCAATGAGTGCCAATAGCCCAAATACCCACAGAGCTGCACCCCAAAGTGCCAAGAGAAAATCCATTTATCCAGCAATAGCTGTATCTATTTGCAAATTTATTCACTTGAATAAATTCCCATTCCCCAGAAAACAAATTCAGAGAGGACACATACCCTGCTGGTAATCCAAGTAAAGTGTATTTTACAGATGGGAGAGTAATATCGCCAAATGTTTGATGGCACTTCCTTTCTTTAAAAAAAAAAAAAAAGATGCATGTTCTCACTAATAAAAAGCAGCTGTGAAAAAGAAAAGTTGGGACCCGATGTCTGTTCTAGCACAAGAAACAGTATTTTAGAAATGGAATGGCATATCCAGCTCCTGATCTGCGAGTGTGGTGGCATGTCATGGTGCCTAATTTTGGGTATGTTCCTGAACAGTAGTGGACACATGGGGATGGGGGTGAGTCATGAAAACAAGAATAGATAAAAACTCTTAGGAGTAGATAAGGGTGTCTATTAAGTAGCAATTTTTCCCAGAATCCTCAGTTAAAAGGCATACATATTTTTATCTAGTTAAAAGTGTATTTGAGTTAACAAACTTTCTCTCTTTATGAGAGTGCCCATTTTTACATTGGAATCAATCATTTCTTAGAGCTAATTACTCAAATGTGACTGAATTTCTCCTCACACACAACTGAGATTACTCTGATGAGAAGCAGAAGAGTTTGGGGGACTGAGTACATGGAAAGGAGGGAGCTGAAGTTTAGACGGGGAAGGGTGGGTAATATGTCCCCCAGGGTAACCAGGAAATGAGACGTGAAGCAACCAATGGAAACAATCCTTTTGGTCAGTGTGTCATGAACACTTCCTGAATGCCACCTGTGCCTCATTTAAATAAATTGCTAATACTCAGGTAGATAATGCTGGTGACTCTATGAAAAGAATAAATTAATAAAATGCAAGAGATAGGGGTGAAGGATTATTTAGTAAATAGAATATTTCGGTTACAAAGGAGGTACATCTATACTAATTGGAGCCAAAGTTAGTTTATTGATGATAATTCATGTAGTTCAGGCAAATCTGACTTTTAGAATCATTTTTAGTAAATGGTGTTTTGGTGTTTTAAATTAGAACTAGGTTCATTATTAACATAGCAAATCCCCATTACAGGTGTAATTACTTCTTGGGAATCTGATAGGCCCCATAGCCTGCATGGTCCTAGCAAAATCCCTCCATCCCCACGTTTCCTGACACATCCTCAGCTGGTAGGGGGAGAGCTGGGAGCCAGATGGACTTGTCTCAACATCCATGGTTCATGTTCAGTGAGGACCAGGTCCTGAGATGATACCTCATTCTTGTTTTCTATCCACAGGGCTAAGCACCAACTACCCTGACTCCATCTCCCCTCCATGCCCACCTCCTGAGTCCCTTTCACATTTGCCTTCTGAAAATCTCCAGTATCCTCAATCTCTGCTATGAATTTTCCCTTCACCTTCTTGTTCTAACGAAAACCTCACCTGATGCTTTACCATTATGCCTTTTCCAAAGGTAGCTGTTTTTTTTCTCTCCCAAATACCACAGACCACTGGATCTGAAGGTGAGGTCAGTTTGTTCTCTTGAGTTCCCACTGACATTCCCAGATCATATGTTCTCCCTAAAAACATCCAGGTTTGAATCTCATATCTGCACATTATCTCCCCTTATTGCATCTATTCCCATCTTCAAATCACTGAACCTGTGTCTTATCTCAGTCCTTCACCCTCCTGTGTCCTCATCTCCTTCTTTACCCAGCTGAAAGGCCATGCTCAACCACTGTCATCACTCTCTTGCCTACACTTTCATCTCCCTTGTCTGCCTTCGCCTTATTGTACCCGTTTGGCCAACTGCCTTGGCTAAACCGAGATCTTCCCCTGTTCTTCCCTAATACTTGAGCAATCAGACATTGCTGGAGAAAATCAGACGTCCTGTTGATAGCCAACTACGTGGGCCCTGAATGCTGCCTGGCAGTCAAGCTTTTTTCCTTACTTTCATTCGGCTGGACAGCTATGTCGTGTCACGCTCTCTTTGCTCCCATTTTCTCTCTACACTTTACATTCTCCAGAAATCTCCAGTTACTGGTCGCATTGCCAGCCAAGACTTGTCCTTCTGTTACCCCACAAAGGTTCTCAACATCTCCCATCCGGTCAGAGTCTCTCTCCCCAGTGCTTCAGGGTTCAGCCATCCATTATAAATGTAAACAAAAGGGCCTTTGTTGCAGCAAAAAAGAAAAAAAAAAAGCCATTTAGTCTAACCAACAGGATTGAGAGACAGGGAAAAGGTCCAGTTTCAGGCTGAGGGAGTGAGGTGGAGTTGCAGTTACAGGCGCTGTCAGGGTGTGGCAAGGCCTGCCCCTTTGGGAGCCTAGGTCTGCGGAACCTGGACAAAGTCTTAGGAGGTCTGCTGATGAGGCAGAAGCTCCTCTTCTACTGTCAGGGCAAGGGAGCAAGCAGGGGGGTAGCACTTTTTCATCAGACCTGCTGCACTGCTGACTGGTGGGGCTGCCTTTGGCAGCAGCTCTGATGAAAAAGAGGCAGCCTCCACCCTTCTCCTTTACAAAGGCTCAAAAAAAAAAAAAAAAAAAAAAAGCTGCTCTGCCCCACCCCCCTTCCAGCATCCCCTTAGCTCAGGACTTCAGGGGCAGAGCTCAGCCCACCAGGTTGCTCAGGCCCACTTGGGCAGTCCTGCTTGGGGGCGTCCAGTCATCACCGCACAGAGTGTGGGTCCTGGTCTGGACTGAGCAGCTCCAACTGCCTTTTGTGCACGAAACAGCATGTCCCCAAGATATCCCTCCACCAATCCTTACTTTTCTCTCCTGACTCAGTAATCCTCCTCTCTGCAGAATAATTTCCATCAGCCAATAAACACTTGTTATTTCTCCAATATTAAAAAATGTTTAAATCCTTCCTTAACCCCACTTTCTTCTCTTGCGACTCACCCCAGTTCACTCTTTATGGCAAAACACTTTCTGACTCCAGTTTCTCTCTTGAAATGATTCCAAACATGCCATGGTTTTACCACCTCATTAAAAAGTCAGCTCATCAAAGGTTGATCTTTGATCATCATTGGAGGTTCTTCACACTCTATTTTTCTCAGCTTCAACTGTCCTTCTCTATTTTTTTTTCTATTTTCTCCTTGTCTTTTTGATGTGTAATGATGTAATTCCTCTAGACTTAGTCTTTGGAGATATGTCTTTAGGCAACATATCCACTTGGATATCTAATAAGCTCCTTAAATTTAAATCTGCCAAAGCTGGTCTCAATATTGCACCTTTTCCCTGACCGTAAAGTGCTTCTTCCACAGTCTCCATAATGACTGCCTTATTTCCCCACTTGCAGAGGTCAAAAATCTTGCTGTTACTTTTGCCTTTCCTTCTCCTCTCAACTCCATTACTGAATCCATCAGCAAATAATACTGGCTCTCCCTTCAAAGTGTATCCAGTGACCACTTGCCCTCATTCATGAGAACATTATCACTCACCTGGATGATTGCAACGGTCTCTTGATTGGCTTCCCTGCTCCTCTGCAGAGTCTTTCTGCTAAAATATACAGCAGAGCATGCCCCTCCTGGAAAGGAATCCCTCCAGGGGCTCTTCAATTAGAAAGGATGAAAGCTGAAGACTATTGTGGCCTCAGGACACCAACTGGCCAGCCCAGCCTTAGTCCTCTGACCTACTCTTCCACACTCACTCACCTCCATGCTGACCTTCATGTTGTTCCTTGCTTTTGGCCAAGAATCTAGAAATGCCACTAAGTAACCTCTACATATGTAAATATCAGTTGAATCAGTCAGATAGAGTTTGAGGTATATGGTTGTTTACCAAACACCTACAACAAAGAAAGCATTACAACTTGGATTTGAATGTCCCCAAACCTACTCTCTACTCTATGAGTGATACTCTTTGTAATTTTGGCAGATGAGTCTGTTGGTCACTCTAAAATAACTGCCAAGAATAAGTTTTAGATTTTAGGATTTTTTAGCATTCTTTTCTGAGTTTACATTAAACCATCCAAAAGCAGAAATTTCAGATGTTTTCATTTTTCTTGAAAATGTGTGTTCAACATTTTGACCCTTGAAGATATGGTTGACTGTCTTTTTATTCTTATTTCTCATATGGTCTCCTTGAACTGTATCTTACCCCCTACAAATACTGTCAGCAATTATTTTGTTTATCACAATCTTTTTTTGCCTCTTAGAAAAGAATATAGGTTTTCTTCCATTATTGAACCTTTTATAGATTGTATTTCACAGGGAACCTTTGAACTTATACTAACTTTTGAATTCATGAGTCCTGAAATGAATTTATGGTTCTTGGATAACTCGATGTAGATATGGGGACAGGGAAGAATGATCCCAGCACAGATAAACACATTAACCACAGTTTCAGTAAATAAGCACTGATTCTTCCTACTGCTGCCAGCTCAGAAAAGATTATTCAGAAGGCTGCTCCCTAGCCTTGGTATTCATAAATCCTCCTTGGAATCAGAGGACACAGGGCCTTTTTATAGTTCAGCAGGTTACAGTCCAGCAAAGGGACACAGACCCCACATGCAGAGTGTATCTCTGGGAGAGAGGATGCGTTTTCGTTTGAGTCTAGTTTTCCTCCCTTCTTTTCAACTCCCTCCCCCTTCTGCCTCATTTCCCAGGGAAAGCAGCTTCCTGGGAGAGGCTGTTGCAGATTCCTCACTGTGTTGTGACTCTGGGCACAACAGGAGCCACTTTTCTCTCCCAGCTGATAATTTTGTGGGGAGACCTGGTGTGAAAAGTGTTCCTTGGTGCCAAGACCCCTGCTGTTGAAGGACCCAGCCTCAGAGATGAACCACTGGGTTGTTTTGTTCTCCTGGAGTGCTTGTGGGTTCACGTGACATCTTTTTTGAGTCAAGAGACTCGCCCTTATTGTTTTAAGCAATACAAAACACTCTCAGGGGCCAATGAGGACATTTGTTTGTGGGGAAACAATTTATTATTTTAAATGGTATTTTCTAAAGGGATAATTGGCCTTTATCTGATCTTTCTTAAGGAAACTGCATTTCCTTTTCTGCTGCAGACTAATTCAAGATAAATGAATTTGCAAGTTTAATACAACTCATTCCATTTGGAAGCTCCCCAGCTTCAAGATGCTAAGAAAATTGCAGATTTTGGTGTTGTAGAGGGCATAACCAATAAAAATGATGGCAGTGTGGTGCTAGAGTATGAGACTCAAATGAAGCTTCTAAAGCAAATAATAGCTTCTGGGATACTTCCCAGACCCCATTTCAGAGATGGCTGTGTAGAGAGACTATCTGACAGGGAATATGTGTGAGCCTTATTCTCACCTTATACTATGGTCAGATGCAAGCAGGTGGAATGAGTGGCTTCATTTTTCACTTTCATGCTTAATTGAATTAGATGATCAAAGTTACTGCTTGATTGGTAACACTATAAACACAGCCTATTTACCCAAATTTTGACTCATTGACTGACTGTTTTTTGTTGTCTAAAGAAAAGAAGGAAGAATGGAAGAGGAAATGATAAAGACAGGGTGCATAGCAAAAAGAAAAAACAGTTTACAAATAAAAATAACCCATTGTAAAGGGATCCTTTTTGGAGGGTGGGATGACAAGTTATATCTCACTTATACAGCTACATTGTTAATATCATGTAGGTAATTATCTCCTCTGTTGATGTCAAGGTACCATCAGAACCACCAAAAGATCTCAGGCTCATTAGAACCAGTGAGCTGGAACCCCACTTAGGTTTCTGGGTATAGTCTCAGAGATTAGTAGGAAAATGTGCATTTCAAGGAAGTTCTCAGAAGGTGCTGAAGTTGCTAATCCTGTGACTAAACTCTGAGAACCACTGATTGATTTAATCCATTGTGCAAACTTTCTTAGTTCTGGGATCATTACAATAAATTGCTTGTAGGGTGGTGTGCTTAACTCTGACACACAGAGACATACTTCTCTCAACATTTTACAAGATGTATACTTTCATCACCAATCCTAGTTAATATATAATTGATTGATTTCAAAGTATACATTAGCGATATGAATCAGGGGGCAGCATAGAAGACACTGATTCCCAGGCTGGAGTAATACATGGGTCCATTCAAGTTACTTGCACAGTGATGCTAATTTACATTAAAGAAATCGAGCAGATATTCATTAGGTAGCTTGTAAGTTAAACGGTCATTTATATGTAAGTCTTAATATAGAAATATGTACATAAATTATATAACATACAAATAAGCCTATATATATGATAATATATTTTAATATCATATAATTTGAATTCAGGATGAACTCAAAGGAAAGTACGTAAACAAATTCAAATTAGCAATTTTAACTTTTTGTAACTGATATTGTCATTTTGAGCAAAGTTAAGCAATATCGGCCTGTGACTACAGCAGGCTCTGCCTTCAAACCATCACATGGTTGTGAGTGTGTGGAAAGAGCCACATTTCCACCCATTTTATCTGTCCTGAAGATGTTTCATTAAGCCAGCATACTTGCTGTGATTCGGCCTTTCTTTGATTTATTGCATCATTTACTTATTAGGTCTGCCTGGCCCCTGAAGTTCTCAGAAATTAGAATAGTATTGCCCAGTGCCAGTGTAAGCATCCATTCTATTTTTTGATGCTCTGGTATAGCTATGGGAGAAAAAATACAGACAAGGACCCTCTGTCCAGGGGCTCACTGCATGAGGCCAGGCAGAAGTCGAAGCGGGCTGGAGAAGAAAGCAGGGGCTAGATATTGTGGGTCTCAGGAAGCAAGGTAAGGAGTTCCGATTTTCTTCAAATAGCAGAGGGAAACTATTGGAGGATTTTATTTAAGGATTTGAATTCCTTAAAGGAAAACTAGCTGCTGTGTGGAGAATGCACTGTAAATGAGAAGGATGGGAATGTGGCAATGCTTCATTTTAGCTTTATCATCGAGCTGATATATGATAGGCCAATATACTCACATTAACTTTTAAGATAATCATCAAAATTCAAACATATAATTCTATGAAGTGTGCAGGGAGAATGTAAATTTTCCATCATTTTCTAAATAATAAATATCTTTTTTTTAATACCGTAAGGAATACTGAAGTTCCTCAATATAGCCTCTCAGTCTTATGGAAAGATTGTTTTTGAAGAACTTGTACAGGCTTTGAAGTCAGACCTAGTTCCAACACCAGTTGAGCCACTTAAACAAGATGCTTAACCTCACGGGGCCTCTTTCCTCCAAAATGGGACTAATAATGTTTCTAACTCATGGGTGTAGGGGGTCGGGAGCAAAGAGTCATTACACTGAGCTTTGGGGTGGTCATTTACATATATTTACATATATTTAAATAAAGGTGTCAAGAGAAAAATGTAACACAAAATAAAAGCAGGTTAGACACTTCACAATCCAGAGGACCAGGGCAGTTATAATTATCATAGGTGAGAAAAAATACCCGGGAAATTGAGACTGGGTCAGGATGCAGATGGCCTTCTCTCAGGCTTGGCTTCCTTCTCCTGGTGCTTTTCAGGCATGCCATTAAGCAGGAAACTCATTGAAGGAGGAAAAAGTCTTTTCCAGCTCTCTGAGAAGAGTCAGTTTACTTCTCTGTAGTTTTTCTTGCTTTGTAGATAAGGAGAATTTTCATTCAAGGGGCTAATCCATTGTTCAAATTCCCACATTGACCTTTAGGTCAACCTTGCATTTGTATCTTCCGTGGACCACTGAACCCTGCCCCTTGGTGGAATTATGATGGTACTGGTTTCATAATCATTTGTTAAAATTGGCACCATTTACTTCCATTTGCTTTTGAACTATGCCACAATTCTAATGACTGTCTTGCTGTTCCCTGAAGAAGGCCTAAATGAGGCATCTCCAGATAGTGTCATGAGATGGGAGGACCCACGTCAATTTACAGAGATTAAGGGATAGGAAGTAGGGTAAGAGAGGAGGTGAAATTCAAAGTGTTTTCTAAACTCTCTTGATATATATTTCCAAAGAGAAAAACAAAGAAATCTTATTTTGTCCAAATGACACCAGGTCTGTTCGGTTGCTATGCTATCCTTGCAATTACTTTTGTGATGACAATGAATAAACTTAACTCCTCCACCAAATATGCTTACAGATAATTTCACACCCCAGTGCAATGCAGCTGCTTCTGCCATGGCCAGTGCTGAACAGCTTAGAGCAGGAGCACATGGGAGCATCAAAGAGAAAGCATAGCAACTATTTCCATTTGAAACCATGGCATCAAGAACACTGTATGTTATCTCCAATTCAGATTTTTATTCTCTATAGAAAATTCCAAAGGGACAAGAAGTCCTTCTGGTGGTGTGTTTAGCAAAATGTTTCTAACAACTTTCTAAATGAGCTGGACTTTGGAAGGGAAGATCATGATACATTTTGCCTGGAGTCTTTTTCTCTTTTAATTTTTAAACTCAGGTATGTTTTGAGTGTGTTTCTATTTCATTTACAGTTGTCCTACCAAATTGTGGTGTTCGAAGAGTTATTTGACATTGGAGAAGTCCTATACATTTTTTATAAGTCCGGTTAAGAATTTCTCTTGAACCATAAAGTTCTTTTTTGCCACCCCTAAGTGGAAATCTGACTATAAAAATAACATACATAGAGTTCCTGAATGCAAAACCATTAAGGGGGAAAATATTTCTGAAAAACTTTTGTCATCCAATAAGAGAATATCCATCTATAGCAAGTCAGATGATGGCCCATTCTTTAATTGTCTATAGAAACAAATGGAATTTGTGAAAGGCTATCATCATAGCATTGTAGCAAACAACTAGTCACTGATAGTTCTATCAGAAGATCAATGTCAAGTGAAAAAGTGGAGGGCATGTGACCAGAAAGGGAATGTGGGTCTGCTAGACCTGAACGGCCTGGTTGGCTGCCATTTGGTTACAAGCAGTTCTTCCCTCCAATACAAGATCAGAACAACCCAGTCAATCAGTTATCTGACCTAAAAGAATGTATTTTGCCAGACCCTACAAGGGTCCTTTCAAATTAAACAAGAGTAGGACACTCGCTCACCTGGGACAATGGGTTACATCACGAGGTACAACCAGAAATGCCCCGGGGGCCATTGACTGATGTGTAACTTTGCTTCCAGAGACTAATCAGTCAGTCTCCTTGTTGATAAGATTGGAACCATGGCTGGGGGTATGAGGTATGGTTTCCATTATAACACCAGATCATCCAGCCAATAAAAAAGACCTGGTCAGCACGCTCACCTCCGCCAGAAGCCCTAGATGATCTAAGTACATTGTCAGTTTCACCCACCCCTTCTCTTTGTTCTCCTACCCCATCTAATTGATGCTGTATTATTATTATATCAATAAAAGGGCCAGGATCTTGCTCTTCCGGTAGCATCCTGCGCTGTACAGCTTGCTCCACTACTCCTGTTTGTCAGTGCGGTGTTGTCAATACAGCAAGTGAATGTCTTACCCAGGCAACACTTGTGACTGCTGTTTCACCCATTGGGAGGCTAGAAGTCTTGGCCAAATGCCCAGGGGATCCTGGTTCTTCATTCCCCAAAAGAAACCTGGGCCCTCGAGTACCTTGAGACTAGCATTAGAATGAGGACCTCAAGATGCTGATTAAAGTAAAGATTTATTGAAAAGGGACAGAACAAGCAATAGAGTTCCAGGGAGAGTTCTTAAACAACAGGCTTTCTCTGATGCCAGGGCTCGGGATATGTTAGGTTTTGGGGTTGGAGTTTGAAACTGAGAGAATTAACCTTTATTGGCTGAAAAAGTAAGAAGAGTGGACCTGGGCAGAGTTCCTTATCCATCCAGTGCAGTCCATTTATTGTTGCTAATTGTGTAGGCTCATGGAGGCTGTGTCCCTAGAGCTTCAGTTTGAACTGGTCTGTCCTCAAGATCGGTCACTTCTTTCTTCAACAGGCTAAATAATAAGTTATGTAGAGATAGCCCAGGAATGCACAGATTGGGGAAAAATTATTAAAAAAACAACAAAAAAACCCTACAATGGGCCAAGGAAACTTATGGCAGCCGGTGTCTGGGCCTAAGAGTCATCAGATTTATTTAACCTCTTGTTTTACTAGCTTGTTAAAAACAGTGCAAACAGCGAAGTTCTAGCCTTAAGTCCTGTCCATGTCCTGGGACCTTTCCTGTCTCCAGAGGGTTTAATGACTTTTAATCCCATATGCACATTTATTTCTCTCAAACAACTTTGTTGATGGTATCTTCCACTTTAGAGGTAACTCAAATCTTTATTGAGTAAAGTTATTAAAATTTAGGGGTTAATTCTGTTATTTTGTTTTTTTAGTCCCTTCTCCTGTTTCCTTCCAGTCAAGAAACTGTTTCTTACTAATGCATTTAGAAATGTTAAAGCCCAGGGTAACTAGGACAAGGGCTTATTCTTGGGATTTTTCAGAAACAAGTTTCTATCATTAGTGATTAAACCCAAAGCTTGAGTGAAAGGGCTTACAGTTTTCCCCTGATGAACAAATAGACTGTACTCTGGAGAATCTACCTGCTCTGATCTAGGACAGTTCGTGACAAGTGGAAGCTCAGAATGCTTCCCCAGCATGCAGGTGGGACCAGAAAAGGGGAGTTGAGGGAAGATAGAGGCTTTACCACATGCATTCAGTGGTGGTCCAGTCTGATTCTGAATTTTGACAGTTCTGTGCATTCTTCAAAAGTGTTCTGTAGATCAGATATGGTCTGGAGAATAAGGGGGCTTATGGGAAGGGCATGGGTCTTCTCTGATGCCTTCTTTCTTTTGCCCTTCAACAGCTACTCCTAGTCAACTCTGCTGTGCTGGAGGAGTTAGTTTGGCAATCACTATGATTGCTGCCAGTGGGCTCATTGTACAGATGAGAAAACCAGAGGTGACAGAAATGTAGCAAGGTTTATCCAAGGGACGTGACACTAATGAACATTTGGGGCAGAACCTGTTATTTTTTCATTGCACTATTGACAAACACTTTCTGAAATGACTGGGTAAGACACAACTCAACTCTGCTGTTGTAGTAAGAGGGCAGACAGAGACACTGCAAAAACAAACAGGCATGGCTCATTCCCAGTAAAAGGTTATTTGTGGAAACTGAAATTTTATTTTTAATATAATTTTTCATGTGTTACACAATATATTCTCCTAGTTTTCTTTCCTTTTTTTTTTTTTTTTTTTTTGGTCTTTTGTAAAGATTATTCTTACTCCTAAGGCTATCCAAAAATTGGAGTCAGGCTGTATTTGACCTACAAGCTACAGCTTGCCACTCCCTCTGGGTAACCTGTTTTCCCAACTTCAGTAGAACTTTTCATCCTCTACCTTAAAATATTCAAGATGTTTCTTTGGTTCATAAAATTTCCCTTTTTTTCCCCCTATTGATGTCTCTCATCCAACTGCCCCACTGCCCTGGCTCATATATTATTTGTGTTTTTCCTACCAGTCTCATCTCCTTTCTTCATAGTTTTACCTGAGGGTTAAGAGCAGTTTATTGAAAAGTCAGAATTAGGATTCTCATGACTGTTTTGCCACTGAGTGTGTGAATATACACTCAATCAAAGTCGGAGTTAAAATTAGCTCTCCTTCCTGTCCAATTTCCTCAATTTCAGGGAGGATGTTGAGTGAGAAGACCTGGTTTCCAGCTCTCTCAATGCTCATGATGTTACTGAAGGATATAATAGATTTCATTTTCTCAACTATTGTTTCCTGAGCTGAATTTTCCTAAAAGGATGAGGATCAATAACAATAGAAACAGCAACAATTTTAATAACATTATTAAAATAATGACTAAAATTCACTCAGTGATCATTATAAGATGCAATTTTACATACTGGTAAAGGGTATAGAATCCATCTGCAAACCTCTTGGGATAACCCCAGTTCTGTCACTTACTAGCTATGTGACTTTCATTGAGCAAGTTCAGTTGCCTCTGTTTCAGTTTCCCCATCTATAAAATGGTGATGATAGTAGCTGTATATGCCTTATAGTTTAATAAGACCAAGTGACATATATATATATATATATATATATATATGTCTTTAAGCAGTCCTGATAAATGGTAAGTGCTATGTAAATATCAGATGGTATTATCATTACCGGCTGGATATAATTTCAACTTCACTCTTCCATTCCCATATTCCCTCCCATCTCTTCTACTTTTTACTCCAGAGGTAGACATCATTAATGGTTCAGTGTTTTAAAATGTAGACATTGACTATGTATGTGATGAAAATATTAGTTAATATTATCAGTCAATAATATTAGAATTATTGAACACTTGCCATAAAAATCAGACACTCTTCTAAAGTCCTTCTATACATTGAATAATTTAATTTTTGTAATGATCCCGAGTTGAGACTATTAAAATGCATTGAAGATACAGCTCAGTCCCTATGAACTGAGATATAGAGAAATTATTGTAGTCTCACATAGCTACTAAATGTTAGGGCCATACATGAAGGCAAATGATTCAGAGTCAAAGCTGAATAGATGAATGTCGGAAGTTCCCGTGATCATGATTGAAGTCCAAGTGTTAGGAGAATGCAGCCTCTGATAGTTCCTGGAAGATTAAACCCAAGAAGTAGCTCTTGAAACTTAGAAGAGTTAATTTTAGAGAATGTCAAGAAACTACTGCTTTACACAATAGGCAGGAAAACCACAGAATTTATTGTCTCAAAACATATAGAGGCCTCTAGAAGCCTTGGGAAGACAGAATAAACCTATTTAGGTTTCCTGATCTTACTACATATGATTACTCTTTTGTGGGGAGGACAATAACATATCCCCCCAAATATTGTCACCTCTCCAGGTTAAAGAATAGCAGTTGGAATAAAATAAAAATAAAAATCAACAAGCAACTATAAACCAGAGACACACTACGGGGTGGGTGTGGGGGTGAGGAGAGGAGGGATTAGGGTGATGTAAAAAAAATCTAAAATAAAACAATAAAATAAAAAATATGACACTGACTTAGAGTAGTAATTTCATGTTATATTTGTCTTTTAAATAAGTTTCATGTTTCCACTGTTTCCTTTTTAAACTCACTTCTTCTTGGCAACCCACAAATCAAATAGGAGGCCATTCCCACAGCAGGGGGTGAGAGGACACCTGTAAACATATTGGATCCCTGTTAACAGACTCTGCTGTATTAACCCCGGTTGGGAACCTTTATTCCTGCGCCGCCCACAGTTCTCCTTGGCAAGACTAAGTCTCAGAAGATTACAATGAACTCAGGATAAGAAGGGATTGTTTGGGGAGGATCTACAAAAATTTGAACACCCCAGTGGGATAATTTCAGACTACATATGATTACTCTTTTGTGGGGAGGTCAATAAAATATCCCCTCAAACATTGTTACCTCTCCAGGTTAAAGAATAACAGTTTGAATAAAATATGAGACATTGCAACAATGTTAAGGACAAACACATTCACAAATGGGTTTGAATCCAGAGGCATAAAAATGTGTCCTTTGGCTCAAAATGTGCCCTACTATGTCTTCTAGTCCATGAACATGCAACCTCAAAAGACATTAATTAAATGCTGACAGTTTTACCAGCATGCAGTGGAAAAAAACGAACAAGCAAAACTAAAACAATTTTGGCTAAATAGTTATGTAGTTGAAAAATACTTTTTCACCATTAGGTATAAAGCATTTCATTGTAGCATTTGCAAGTATTCCCATGGGTTTATGCATGCTTCGCTGTACAAAAGCATAATTTTCTTTTTTCCTCTTGTGCCCAATTATCTTCTCTTTTACCATTTAAGTCAGGTAAAGATCATGTCTTGATATAATAATTGGTTGTGAATTAGTCATTTCAGTGAGTTATTTTGCTCTATAAACCTGTTTTCGTTTTGTGTTTTTTTTTAACTTTAATGAATGATATCAACTGAGCTAGAAACCTTAGAACCAACTTACAGTTTTACATAATCATCAAATTCATAGCGACAAGTTGATTCCACCTGAGCAATACGTATGTAGTATTTCCACAGTTCTAGACCTCACCAACAGCCTGATCATTGCAATAATGTTAAGGACATGTCTCCATGCCACTTCTTTTTAAATGCCTTCCTGAATTCACCAAAGTAGAATTAATAATTCCTTAATAGGTTCTTTGATGGCATATCTATTTTCATAATGTAAAACAAAGATATAAACTGGTATTGGGAATAGATACATTGACTTTCAACTCTGCCAATATCCATGAGCAGGCATTTTCTCTTCTCTGAGGCCCAGGACATTTCTGTAAAATATGACCTCATGAAGTTTTGTTTTTTTTTTTTAATAAATTTTATTGTTATATTGCCCATACAATTGCAACCCCCCCATTCTGACCCAATCCCTCCCCTCCCACCCCCCACCCCCAAAAAAGTGTCTCTGGTTCATAGTTTTTTGTTGATTCTGATTTTCACTTTCTTATAGTTATTCATTTTCCTGGTCCCTTATTTAAGTTTTCTAGATTCCTGCTATGAGTGAGACCATCCGGTATTTTTCTTTTTCTTTCTGGCTTATTTCGCTGAGCATGATCCCTTCCAGTGCCATCCATGTTGCTGAAAATTGCATGTGTTTATCTTTTTTGAATGCTGAGTAATATTCCATGGTATATATGTACCACATCGTCTTGATCCAGTCATCTATTTTTGGGCATTTGGGTTGTTTCCAAAGCTTAGCTATTGTAAATAGTGCTGCTATAAACATAGAGGTGCAGGTGTTCTTTGGGATTGATGTTTCTGTGTCCTTTGGGTAAATACCTAGGAGTGGAATTGCTGGATCATATGGAAGCTCTATGTTTAGTAGGTCCAGAAATCTCCACACAGCTCTCCATAGTGGTTGGACCAGTTTGCATTCCCACCAACAGTGCAGAAGAGTTCCTTTTTCTCCACACCCTCACCAACATTTGTTGTTGCTAGTTTTTTTAATATGTGCCAATGGAATCGAATAGAAAATCCAGAAATAAACCCACAGATATATAGTCAACTAATCTTTGACAAAGGAGCAAAGACTATGCATTGGAGCAAAGAAAGTTTGTTCAATAAATGGTGCTGGGAAAACTGGGTCGCTACATGCAAAAGAATGAAGCTTGACCACTGCCTCACACCATACACAAAAATCAACTCAAAATGGATTAAAAAACTAGACATAAGACCTGAAACCATAAAATACATAGAAGGAAATATAGGTGAAACACTACGTGATATGCACATCAAAGACATCTTTACAGACACATCACCCAAAGCAGTGATAGTGAAGACAAAGATAAACAGCTGGGACTACATCAAATTAAAGAGCTTCTGCACAGCAAAAGAGACAATAACAAAAACAAAGAGAAACCCCACCAACTGGGAGAACATTTTTGCACACAACACTAATGATAAAGGACTGATCACAAAAATCTGCAAAGAGCTGATGAGACTCAGCAACAACAAAGAAAATAATCCAGTCAAAAAATGGCCAGAAGAGCTAAAAAGAAACTTCTCTGAAGAGGAAATGCAAATGGCCAACAGACATATGAAAAAATGTTCAACATCACTTGTAATCAGGGAAATGCAAATCAAAACTACCATGAGATACCATCATGAAGTTTTGATAGAGGTGAGATGAGCAAAAAATGGTGGTAAATGCGCTATAGGTAATCAGTAACTATTAATTCTATTATACCAATATTTATTACAAGTTCTGCTATATAATTGATCACAACTGGATGTGTGATTGCACTTCTGTGTGTGTGCTCCTTGAAGATAGAGACCTTCCAGGATACCTAAGTATTAATAAACATTTGTTGAATTGAGTCGAGTCCTAAATCTCAAGTCCCATGTCTAACATTCAATTACAAGATTAACACTATGATCTCAAGAAAATTATTTTTTCATTTAAATAGATAAGTTGAGTGACTGACTTTATTAATTTTTTATTATTTTACTTTATTAATATTCTGTAGGAGTTGTATGGGAAAATCAATATGTGTGAAATTTTCCGAGCTGCATCTTTTAAAAAAATCCGTTACAGGGAAAACAGTGAGTACACACATTGAAAATAGAAGTTTTGGGTTTCTATTTTGTTTAAAGTCAGATGTGTGACACCATTGAAACTGCTCTGTATGTAACTGTAGAACTAAATTTTTTAAGGATAAGTATTTCATTTTAAAACATGAGCCTTAATGTTAAAATTATAACTAAAAGTCTTAAGATCCAGATCCATTAATATTAGAAATGAGTGGTAGACTCTAATGTCAGGAACTAATGGCTCCATAATATAGGGAACATATTTTAATTAAAAGTAAAACCCACAGCATCTTTGTGATCAGCACTTTAACAGTTGCTACCCGTGAGTAAGAGGAGGAACGAGCAAAGTGAGCCCCTTTCTGAATAATAGAACTTCTCCAAGCAAAGGTTAGTTTACTTCCATGGGCAACTCTAACTTCATCTGAGCTTTAAAGGAAATTCAAGACCAGCTGTCATTTCTAAGGAACCTGGGATTTTCCTTGTGTTCTCCCCAAACTCAGTTTGTGACTGAATTAGTGAATCCTGAACTACTGCTCCTAGGAGAAATATTAGATTAGCTTCCTATGAGTTTCTTGTCACAACCATTTTATCGATCAGTCAATGTATAATTTTGTTTTATGTGTGTTTTGTTTAAAGTTACCTTATTTTGATATATAATGTTGATTCATTAACATGAAGCTTAAGGCCAACAACGCTGTAACTCATGCCTGAGGAAGCTTATTTATCATACATGTTTTCTCCATAAAGCATATCAAAGTCACCTTGAGAGCTTAGGAACGTAGGACAGCATGTCTGCCCTGCTATGGGGGACCATTTTATTATATTATTTTATTTTATTTTTTAGAGATTTATTTCTTTATGCATACAAGAACTGGGGTGTAGGCCATAGGTACGGGAGTGAGAGGATTCACCAGAGACAGAGTAGGGAACAGAACAAGCAGATCTACTGAAATACACTGCTGTATTTCAATGGGCAAGACAGGAGAGGTCTGCTTTGCCATGTGGATCACCTCCCTGGCCAGCTGGGAATCGAACTAGCGACTGGTGGTAGCTTAACAGTGCTTTGTCTTTAATCCCCTGTGCTACCAGGGAGGCCCTGGGGGACCATTTTAAGCAGCAAAATACATAGAAGGAAAGGATGCTTGTTTATAATCTGAGTGATTTTCCTTTTTCAAAAATTGACTCTTCGAGTTTCTTTCAACTTCTGACCACTCATTTCCTTTTTTCCAGCATTTGTAATTTTATAGAAGCTTTCACCTATTATGAATTTTTACCCATTAAAATTTTTCTGGAGTTTTCATCAATTACAAGGTTTTGTCATCACCAGAGGTAGAACTCCACTAACTTTAAATGAAATAGCATTTGTTGCTCTTTTTAATTCTAAAAATAGACCTTCCTTACAGAAAAATTGGACAACTTAGAAAAAATAGAGAAAAATGGAAATAATTGCTAATACATTTGCACAGAAATAGTCATTATTAGCATTTTGAAATATATTATTATAGGTTTTTCTCCCATTTCCTCACACACAAAAGTGATATACATCTACTATTTTGTATATTGATTTTTCATTTACCATATCATTAATATTTCCATTTGATTAAACTATTTTGTAATGATATTTTAATTATAAGTAATATGCTCTCATATTGGTATACATCATTTATTTATCCATAATTATTATTCACTTAGACTGATGCCAAATTTCATTCTGTTAAACAGGACTGTGAAACCCATTTGAAACATCATTTTTTATAGTGTGTTAGATTATTTCATTAACATCAATTTCTAGAAATGTGGGTACTGCATCAATAGTGTAAATATTTAAGGATTCTTGTTAATCCTTGACTGTTTTCCAGAAAGCTTTTTTAAACTGATATATACAATTAAATTGGTTGTAGCTGAGAATTCTGCCTCACCACAACTTCTTTATATAAATGAATTATTGTAAAATACTTCCAATTTTATCTGGGAAGTATTTGACTTACTGAATGTTTAAGTTGCATTATACTAGTAAGCTTGAACATCAAATGGATCATTAGCTAGCTGAAATTATTTTCTGAGCTACCTATTTAAGCATTTTACCAACTTTTCTATTTGGATCCTGTCCCTTTCTTATTGATTTTTAAGAATTATTTATGACTTATTTACCAAGACATACTGCACGTCAGATACTGGGTGATTGAAATCTTGTGATAAATAAACTCATATATAGTTCTTATCTCTTGAATCTTCTACAGCAAGGGGTACATGAACAGTTGCCTGTATTTATTAATTATTGTCAAGATTTTTTTTTTTTTTACAAAAGTAGTCCATGAATTTGGCAGCAAGTCAAGTATATGGAAATACTGATTCTACTTCCTTTCTTACTCCTAGGCCCATTCTTCAGAGGCAGCTCTCTTGGTGCTTTGTCCCAGGGTCTTAGAAGATATGCTTGTTTCTCCGTTCCCTTCATTTAGGAAAACTATAGAATATCCAGTAATCTCTAATATGGAAAGTGCAGATACACATCATTTATACTATTGCCTTCTTTCCCTCTTTTCTTCTAAGGGCGTCAGATTTGTAGTTTTCCTCGTAACTTCAAATAAGAGACTTAAACCTGTAATTTCTGTTGCATCAAATTTTAAAGGTATAATCTTGTTTTGTAATATGAGGCTATTAACTTTTCTTCCTTTCTTCCCCATTTATATTTCATGTCAACATAAAATTAGTTCTATTTCTCTACACTCAAATGTTTAAAATTATGCCGCATTCAATTTATTTCATATTTTGAATTAATTTTTCCACTTATATCTGGAGAGTTTCCTGATTCTTAATTACAAAGCATAGTATCAATTGAATGCTTATTTAATAATAAGTCTTTACATATAAACACATTATTTCCTTCCTTTCATTACTGTAAGGTTGAAATTTATGGATCCTAGTTTTGAATTAAAAAGTAAAGGCTACATCAACTTAATGCAAAAAAAAAAAGTACTGTCTTTAGAATATATTTCCAGAAGTATCATTTTGATAGAAAAGTCTAAATTGTCCTCTTAAGGTTTGTATTATTTTGTATGAGATTTCCTATTTGTTTCCCAGTTTTGCTGATATTTTTTTGTTCCAGTTTTCGAATTTTGCCAAATTAAAACATGAAAATGGCATCTAATGTTAGTTATAATTTGCATTTCTTTTACTATGAGTGAAGTGGATCATCCTTTCATATTATTAAAGGCAATCTTTATTTCTTTTTTTGACAGAGCTGTATTCATGCCTTTAAACATTTTGTTTTATATTAAAATATATCTGACATGTAACACTGTGATAATTTAAGGTGTATAATATGTTGGTTTTATTCATTTGTATATGCTAATACGATTGCCATTGTAGTGACAGTTAACACCTCTATCATGTTACATAATTTTCTTTTTCATTGTGGTAGAAATAATTAAGATGTGGTCTCTTAACATCACTTGTAATTTTTCAGTTTTTCTTGTGTGTTTCTTCTTCAAATTGCTGACTCATTCATTTTTTTAAAATAATTTTTATCTATTTTATGACAAAACATTTTGTTTTTTCATTTCTTATTTTCCAGACATACCATCTTTTAAAAATCTTTCTACTCTGTCTATAAGAGGGCAGAATATATTCCATTGTTACCTACATAGTGGATTTTACTGAACTATGGGGGAGAAGAGTAGGGATAGGCTAGTGTTGGGGAGCTGTTTTAACAGCTCAAAGGCCCTTTCTTTATTGTTACAATAAAATCTGAAAATGTGGAAACTGTTCAAGTCACTTCATCTCTATTATCTAAGTTTTGTAAGGTTGAGTCCTAGGCTTCTGAGATCTCTTCCCCTTGCCTTCTCACAAGTAGTATTTTTAGGTGGTTTCTGAATTCTACAACTTTTTAACCCCGTCTGTTTCTTTAACAGTTCTAGTAATCCTCTCTAGGTCAATCTAGCTTCTGAAGCTCTGTTTTTCTCAGGATTAGATTGTCTCTTTATGGACTTCCACAAAGCACCATAATGAATTTTTTAGAAAGTAAATGGTAACAACAAAATATTAGTGACCACCAAATTCCTGCAGAAATCAGGCTGTTTCTTTCATGTTTGCACCACAACTTCTTATACAATTTTTATTTCTTAAAATTTCCACCCTGTATTATTTGTCTTCAAGATATTCTTTTTTCTGCCTTCCCTTCCTCCCTTACATGCTCAACTCTTCCTTTTTGTTAATGGAGACTTCTAACAATGGACTTGTACATGTTTCTTCTAGAAAATATATAGATTTCCTGCTTGGCAATCACTGATATCCAGGGTTAGACTCATTATTTCTTGACTTGCCTTGTTTTCTGTTTTTCTGGAATATATCTTCAGTAAATTTCCTAAGAATGGCTGCAGAAAAGACACATTTGATTCTTAAAACAGCTAATAGTTTGGTTAAATAAGTAATTCAGAGGGAAATAGAATTTTCCTTCATGTCATCTTGTATCCATTGGGCTGATGAGTCATTTGATACCATATAGCCTTGTTTTACTCTGAAGGCAAATAGGTTTATTCTCTAAAAGATCTCTTATGACCTTTTTTGCATTCTTATACTCCTGTCATTCCATTCATGGAGCAAGTTCCTTTTCAGTTGGCGGTGACTCTCCTTCTGTTTTCCATCCAAAAACTTGTCCTGCTTCAGCTCTGGGAAATTAATGCTCCCTGAGTGTCTAAGTAGTTTGATGCTTTTTTACTTACCTCACTTTTGCTATGTTTCTCTTTCCTTTTAGGGAAAAGGGATGGGGACTCTTTCTATCATTCCCCACCCCAACAAGCATCAATTTCCTTTTCTTTTTTTTTTGATCTTGCATTTTATGTTTTTTTTTTCCTTTACCATTCTGACAGATTCTACATAGCAGTTACCTTAATAACCCACTTTCGCCTATTTTTCCACTTTCCATTTTACTTTTGGCTTCGTAAAAGTCTTAATTAAGTAACATGAAAGCTATGATGAAAATATAACATAGAGGACATTACAGAAAATGAACAGACAGGTTTTAGACTAGCTGCAGACCATTCATCAGACACAGGGACTTAGAATAGCTGGATTTACTAAATAAAATATGTCTACTGAAAATAATAAGAAGAAAGAAGTACTACTGACTTTGCTTAAAATTTTGCTAAAAATCCCATGCTTCCTTATTTCACAAATGCACAATTGGCATTTTCCAAAGCCTACGTCTTCTGACTGCGACCCTTGGTCCTTCTTTTTCTCCAATTTTCCTTCCTTAGCCCCTTTCTCTCCCTTCCTTTGATTGCTCGACATTCCAATGAAAATACCTTTTCTATTGATTTTCTTGATGTCAGTTCAGTTCTGGAAAATCTCTTCAACCACTACTCCCCCCTGCACCAAAAATGCCTGATTGGAACTGTTGATAGCTGCTCCATTGCATTCCAGTCTTAGGCATCTTCCTGTCCTACCTCTGGACTCTGTCTGCTCACTCAAAGTCCAAATCCCCATGATTGCACATGAGTGTAAAGGTCCACGTCCAAGGCACTGCATCTATTAATGCTCAGCAATTGGTTCTCACCATTAGCCGATGGAACAAACTGCACATCAACATGACAACTCGGAATTGGGTCCTATACTTGATTCATGCAGAATGTATTTTGCCATACAAAATGTTGAGCACAAAGATCCATGCAGAATAGAAGACACTAGACAAGTTGCAAGGTTTAATTTAATAATTTAAATGGACCAACGAGTAGTCACTCTATAGCATTATTTATATGTGATGATGAGAATTTCAAGCTGTGCTGCCCATGGCTGCCTCTGGTGAGAACTGTTTGTTAACATGGCTTGTACTAGTGTCAGACAACCAGAGGGCTCTGCTCAGTTGTCAGTTTCTCTAATGAAGGAAGAGAAGAACATGCACTTGATTTCTGTATTGACTTTTCAAGAACTGCCGCAACCTTCCAGGTGCCAACCTATAAATACTTTTGAAAGCAGGAGTAAGAATTTCTTCCTATCAGTGCTTTGCATCTATTCATACCACTGTCATGCAAGTAAACAGAGTGGAACTTCAGTAAACAAGCATGCTTTTGACAATCTCCGTCTATAATTTAACTTTATCATGTATCTTTATAGGGCTTTGTGTAGAAATTTGCAGAGGATTACCAAGACAAAAAAAATCTTGTCTCTCTGAAATGTTTGATAAAGTTTCTTTCCAGAGCAATTATATGATTTTAAAAAATTAAACTACCCTTCTCTGCCAAGATGTTAGCAATCATTTTTAGTCCATCATATAATTTGTCTTGAAAACTCCTGTCTTCATAATATGCCGATCATTAGAGTAATGTATCTTTGATGAAAATGAGTAATAAATAACATCTCAAAGCCTATTTCTAGGCATTGATGGATGTACACATTGTTTTGTCTGCTGTGTTTAATGGCCATGTCTTACTTTTCTTAGGTTTTTAGCAGCACCCGCTGAGGAGTAAATGAGAACTGACCTGTTTTGAAATCCTCTTCCAGAAATAAAATTCTCATCCTGTTACATTTGTGGCTGGGGAGGGAACTTGGCACACATATTGTCATTCATTTGCAAATGCAAAGTCATTCACTTGAAAGCCTTTTCACTCTGAGGAGGACGCAGTCTATCAAACAAGATCAAGGGTACTTTTTATAGACTCACAAACATCTCTCTTTATGTACATACATAAAAGGAGCTGATAAGAATAGAATTTCCCTCACTGGGAAAAGTCCCCTAAGTAAAAATACCCAGTTCTATGGAATTTATTGACCATAAAGGGGAAGTGCTCCAGCAAAAGTGCCACTCAGCAACTCAGTCTCTATTCATACATCACATGTAGATGAGAAACTCTCTCGTGCTCTCTTTAGGAAAAACCAGTTCAGACAGATCCTTAATGAGCACTTCACCTGTTCTCATGTCCCATGCAGGGACCACTTGCTTCTTTCTCTGAGATTAAATCACCAGGGGTAGGACAGGCTTTGGTGGTATCTCATTTGGCCTTTGCTGTTGTTATCTGTGCAGGCGACAAGCTCTTGCCCACAATCAAGATCTGCTCCCTCTCGGTCAGTGCCACGGAGCCAGGGCTCACTGGTCAGGCTATGTGTTAGCCAGGTGGAAAGCGGATCAGTCCTCCCTGTTGCCTGACTCAGTTTTCTTTCTCTTTCCCCCCAAGTCCTAACTACTTAACCTTTCCTTACAGGACTATGTGAGCTTGTGCTGTGCAATTCTGGGGTTCATTTGTTTTTTTCCTTTCCCGGTGACTTTTAATTTTTTAATGTAGTATATGTCAAATAAGGGAGCATTGGCATCTATGTCCAAGAAAGAAAAATAGAAAGGGTAGAAGAGAGAAAATGAATCAAAGGTCATGGAGACAGAAAACAAGAATCAAGTGTAAATGAAATCTGAGAAATGATCACCTATATGCAGCATTATTTCAAAGTCTAAAATATCTGAAAGCTTCCAAGGAAGGAAAACTCCCGGGAATTTAGTTTATGTTAGTTGATCTCTAACAAGGTAGGAAGGTACACTGTTTTTTACATTTTTTCTTTTCAGAAATATATTCACTTTCCCAATTCTTTTTTTTAAATCCCCGTATTAGGTAAAGAACATATTTCAGTGAATATAATGTTGGATATTATTCTGGTATCCTTCCATGAAAGTGTTTTCAAACACAAGTTAATAATAATCTCCAGTCTCTCCTATTTTGCCACTTTTGCGTCTTTGACCCTCTTCTTTTTGGCCATCCTAGTATAATGGTTTATAGTTCAATACACCCTTCATTTTCGGGTATTCATTAATTTGCTAACATTTTCTCAGGCACAGTCAATTCCGCTGTTTAATTTCTCAACCAATCAGATTGCATATTTGCTATTAGCATATACGCATTAGTATATGTGGTTCTGCAGTGATTTTGAAAAAGTCTCATATTGTTCTGATTTTTCACTCTAACCTGGCAACAGGATTGATTCTCTGCAAATCCTGTGTATCATCATGGAAATTCACAACCATGATGTGAATTCACAAACCTTTTTAGGTTCCTGAAGTGTAAATTATGAGGAAGAAGAAAGTGACTGGAAAACTAAACATGTGTGTTCAATGGCTGTTTAAATCTTGGGGTTTCAATCTTTTTAAAATATATACATTAGTATAGAATTTGTATTTATTCATCATCAGTATTTATACAAGACAGTAAATATATAAGCTGTTAAAAATAGATATATTTTTAGCTTAAATAATATGAAAATTAATAACTTCTCAATTTATTTAACCTGGAAAAGAAGACAGCGATTTTGGAAAAAGTGAATTTTTTTGGTATTTTTTAATATATATTTCTTACATCATTTTTCGTTTTTGCACAATGTATGCATTTCCATCTTGGTTATAGCCCCCATACAATTCCCATCCCCCTTGAAAAGTGGATTTTTTGTCATTGATTAGAAAAGAAAAATATTAATGTCTTGAAGACTGAATCACTGAAGTTGAAGGTTTCAAGCTGGTGATCTATAGGGTCCTAGAGATATCATTTTAACAGAAATGAATTTGTTGACATAACCTAAGTGAATATCCTAGATCCTTCTTTCTATCATAGGACACTATTACGGTTCACTATTCTTTCTATTAAATCAGAACTGCTGCTTAGAAACTTAATTACAATCACTCATTTGTGCAAACACACACACATACACTCAAATGCACATATATACAGGCAAAAATACACTATATATACATGTAAGAATTTAATTTTGTTCAAGAACTCTTATGGGGTAGCCCATGGAACTTGTCCCATAGAATTATACAATAAAATTATAACACGAAAGAAATAATTTGTCATGCTGTCAATCTCCAATACTAATTTGAGCAGGTGTTTTCTTTCCATCTTAAGGATGCTTTTTTGTTATTGTTACACGTTAAGTGTCATTGTTATTTCCACTGATCTTCAGAAATGTATTGCTTTTCATTACATCTTGTCATTAGATCTTGGCACCTGACCTATTGAGTGAATGATTAAATCTGAATATGAAATATGACCATTTGTATATATTCATTACTATGAAGATTGTCATTCTGGTCAGGAGGTATATTTCTCAGAACTGTGATATTCATATGATTATTAAATGAACTAGGGTAAGCGATACAGAGAAAGAACAGAATACCATGCAACTTGTTATCATGGTCTGGGTTAGTAACTGTCTCAAATGGTAAAAAATTACTGGCAGAGCTTTCTAGAGCTATTAGAAACTTGCTGCACCCTGGAGTGCTGTGAGCCATAAAAGCAGAGTGGAGATAAACACACCCTGGGGTGTCATAAGCTGTGAAGCACAGATGTGTTCACCCATATTATGATAACCATTGCTTAGCGAAATCCTGTTTTTAGTAAAAGAAGACAAAGGAGGAAAAATACATTTTCCTATTCAATAAAGATTTAACGATTTAATCTCTCATTTTTTAAGCATGTAGGACAACTGGACTGGGAATTTTTACACTACTGTATATTTCCCTTTAGAAACTGCTTTCAACATTGCAAAGGTTCCTCTTAAAAGTAAAGTTTCAAGACCTCACTGTACATTATGTACAATGACTGAATATAAAGTAGACCAAAAACTTCATTCTTAGAATTTGGACTTCAAAAAAGCTATTTGGTTGATAAATATTGCCAGATTTTGGTTACTTTCAACTTGCAACGGGAAAAGAAATAACAGAGTTCCAATATATTTCTCTCCATGCAGAACTGATGCAGCCTAAGATTTCAAAAACAAAACAAAACCCGAGCGCCAGTAGGCATTTGCATTTCAGTGCAGTGTTATTCAGAGCAACAGTATGAATTCATCTATTTTACCATTCTTGTTGTTATAAATAAACAGACCTGATTTTATTATAAGCAAAAAATAAGGTCTCAAAATATAGTGTATTCAGATGTGAGTAACTCTTAATTCTTACCAGTTCTTGTATGTTCTGGTGTTCAAGTAGGTTTCTTCAAATAATGTGTGTTGGATTTCCCACCCCACCCTTGCCCCTTTTTAGTTCGTTTTGAGTTCTACTTCTTATTGAATGTAATATTTGTAGTGACTTTAGCAGATGTCTTTGCATTTTTTAAGGGAAATAACTGTTTGGATTCAGCTTAGAAGGATGTGTAGAGTTATCTTAGAAGACCAAAGAAAAGGAGATCAATCCACTAACTATAATATAGGAGTGGGGAGAAGGTTTTAAAATACCTGGAAAATCCATATTTTTTCCATATGTTTCAATAAATGTGTGTTATCTAAGTCCAATTCAGCAAGGTTAAATGGCCAAAACACTATAGAAGAGGATATTTAAGCTTATTACTCATGAACCCCCCCCCCCAAAAAAAAAACTATGTTTGCTTATTGTTTGCTTATTGCTTACCATTGTATTATCGCTTACTTATTTTTATAGAATGTAGTTTTGTTAGTTTGTCATAGTCTCAAGTCTGTGATCCCAAAATGGTAGAACTAGGATTCAGTTTATTTCCTAAGAAAATTGTGTGGAAATTGGAGATAAACATACAAGATAGTTTAGAAATCAGAATTTGAATGACATTTGAGAAATTCATTCTGTGGATCAAGGGTGAAATCTTTCTTTAAGAAAATCAACAGAAAGTTTACACTGGACTCCCTAATGTATGACCATTAAAAATGAATTGTCACCCAGTTCTGTTTCCAGCTCCACATGTAAGAAGCTTGGAAGTCCATCCTCACAGTAAGTGAAAAGCTGAGTAAACTGAAAAAGCAACAATTCTTATATCCACAACAGAAATGAGGACACTGAGAAAATCTTTGTACCCCTAACTGGAGAGAGATTGGCTAATCTGGGGATTTACAACTTATTGAAACAGAAACTCGCTAGTAGGACTCTGTGAAGTAGGTAGGAAATTCTGAATTATAATTGATGGATTGCTAGAGGCTCAGTATGGACAAGTCCGAGAATTATATACTTTAAGGGGAACAAATCACAGAAGATCTCCACAATTTTTTAAAAAAGATTTATTTATTTATTTATACAAGCACCGGGTATAGTCAGAAGCACGGGAGGGTGAGAGGATTCACCAGAGCCAGAGCGGGAAACAGAACAGGCAGACTGACGAAATATACTGCTGAGGGGAGCAGCGGGCGGCAGGAGAGGTCTGTGCGCCATGTGGGACCCTCACCAGCGCCCGGGGATCGAACCAGCACAACAGAGGCTGCCCAGTACTCAACCGCTGCGCCACCAGGGGAGGCCCAAGACCTCCACAATTTTATGATGTTATCTGTAGGCCTTCCAACATGTTTTCACAGTGGATATTAGAGAAAAATTCTCTTACATTTCTGATAGGGGGAGTGAGAAAAACATTTTGAAATATGCATGAAAATCAATGAGGCAAAAACCGAGAGTAATGCAAGAGAAATAGATTAATCCACTAATATAATTGAAGACTTTAACATTTCTCTATCAAAAATGGACAGATCCAGCAGACAATCAGTAAAGACATAGTTGAACTCAACGTGCCATCAATCAATTGGATATAATTGACATCAGTAGACTACACTATCCAACAACAGCAGCATAAGCGTTCTTCTCAAGCTCACATGGAATGTTCCATATTCACCAAGACAGATCATACTCTGGGCCATAAATCACACACTAACAAATTTAAAAGAACAGAAATCATACAATGCCTCTCTCAGACCACAGTGGAATTAACCTATAAATTCATAACAAAATAATAACTGGGAAATTCCAAAACACGTGGAGTTTAAACAATGCATTTCTAAATAAGATAGCTGAAAACAGAAATCTCAAAAGAAATTAAAAAATATTTTGAACTAAAAACATAACACCCAAGTTTGTGACATGCAGCAAAAGCAGTGTGTGAAAGGGAAATTTATCACAGCAAATAAAAGCACGTATTTGCAAAGAGGAAAGATCTAAAGCCAATGGTCTAAATTCTACCTTAAGAAACTTGAAATGAAAGGATGAATAGGTAGAGCACAGACAATTTTAGGAAAATGGAAATACTCTGTATGATAATATAAGGTGGATATGTTTATACATTTATCAAAACCTGGGTAATATGCAGCACTAAGATGAACCCTAATGTAAATTATGGAGTTTGGATGATAATGGTGTACAACATAGTTTCATCAGGTTCATCAACTGTAATAAATAGAGTTTTGGTGGAGAGAGATTAAAAATTGGGAGCTATGCATGTATATGGGAGGGTTTAAATAGAAATATCTGTATTTTCTTCTGAATTATGCTGTGAACCTAAAATTTCTTTTAAAAGAGAAGTCTGAAATTTTTTTAAGAGCGTTATCGATTTTGTCTCATTGTAGATTCACTTAGGGAAATTGAAAACTATTCTATAAAAGTAATTTCAGATCAGAAATGGATCTTAAAAATAGGCAGGAGACTATTAATACTAAATGTTAGCCTTGTTTAATAACTGCCTGTTTTTGTTGCTGTGTGTGTGTGTTGGAGATGGTAGTTTGGTGGTGGGCAATAGAGATATATGGTTAACCAAAGCAACATGAATAGCACAGTGCTAACTATAAACAAACAAAATTAGATATTCATTTCCCAGTGAGAATTAGCTTTAAAAAGGTCAGTTTTAATATCTTTTAAAAGTGAATTATATGAAATGTGTTTTTAAAGGTGAGATACTATCTAATTCTTGCCCAAGAAAAGGGGTGTAGTACACTGGAGGTGCAAAGGAAACTGCCGTGTCAAAAAAAAAAAAATAAAATAAAGTGTAATAAAATATAAACTGATGATTTAGAATTTAGGACCCATTTTCCCACAGAAATAATGGTGTGAATGTGGGCTAAATTCCCTCACTAACCAACAATTTCTGTTTAGCTCATCAAGTGAATGAACTCCCATTCTGTCCACGTGCTGGCCCAGCACTGCTTGCTGAGGGAACCTGAATGAAGGGCTCTGAAGAGGCAGTAACACCATCTTGGTGATCATTTGTTATGAGGATCCACTTTATTTGTGGTTCAAATTGCAGTCCAGTCTAAAGTTTACCTGAAGCAGAGATTTTCAAGAATACATATTCAGGAAGACTAAAAAAAAAAAAAAAAAAAGAATTAGTTGAAATGCTGACTCAAAATAGTTCTGTGGCTCTGACTACATTATAAAATCCTTCTGTACTATAACTTTCTCTGCCATAAAGTGGAAGCGAGAAGCATACTTACCATTTAACGTTTATTATGATGGTTGACGAAACCCCACTGAGGATGAGGGACCTCTATATGTCATTATTTGACTCTGAAACAGATGGAAAGGTAGAATCTTCTTGGGATCCAAGCCAAAACTGAGGATGTGGGCCATCTGCTGGTGACTTTGAGAACTTCAGACACATGGTTCCTAGGCCTCATATTTTGAGGGAATTAGGTAAGAACCTTGTCTAGAATGTCAGAACTATAGATGGATTTAAGAGATTATCCCACTGAGCCTTCATTTTTGTAGAGACTAGCATAAGTTTTAGTCAGTTCCAGAGCCAAGATATAAACCCAACTTGTATACCTCAAATTTTGAGTAGACACAAAGTAATAAAGGTAACAGCATCTCTCTCTGTGAAGAGCTGTGGCAGATCCAAACTAGGAAGGACATACCCAGAAACGTGGAAAATGCTCTGCTCCACACTTGATAAGGCTCTCCTACTGTGTGCTTGAAACTGATTTGTTAGCAAGGTAGCCTTGGAAAATGTTAAAATAATAATTTTTATCATTGATGAGCCACAACTTCTTTACTTGATGCAATTTCCATTTTCCACTGCTTCTCATGCTGATTTTACCAGATGCCCAGAAAGTGCATGTTTTTCTTGACTTTCCCTCTTCTTTCCAATCCCTCTTTCTTTTTTAAATTTTTAAAAATATTTATTTATTTATACAAGCATGGGGGTACAGGCCAGAGGCGTGGGAGAGTGAGAGAATTCACCAGAGTGGGGAGCAGAACAGGCAGACGGACCGAAGACACTGCTGAGGGGAGAAGCGGGTGAGACAGGAGAGGTCTGCCTTGCCAGGTGGGGATCTTCCTGGCCAGCCGGGAATCAAACCCACGCTGCAGAGGTTGCAACAGCTTCACAGTGCTGCGCTCAACCCGCTGCGCCACCGGGGGCGGGGGGCCCTCCAGTCCTTCTTTCTATCATAAAAACTACCCAGAGGGAAGGGGATTAGATGAAGTAAGTATTCCAACTTCTTAGTCAACAGCCGAACTATGTCCAAGCTGTGAACCAGTGTGAAATGATGGTGTGAAACTTGGTTTCTGCAGGAGAGTCAGACTTTTAGGAAGTCACTTACGATAGATACAAAAGTTGTGACAGGAAAACTACTCATGGAGTTGAGCTTCGTTTCCTATATTAATTAATTGAGTAAAATGCCTTTTGTGAAATACTCATTTAAGTGGGTTTTTTTGGACTAATTTTTAAAATTGTGTTTTTGTCTTCATCTCACTAATTTGTAGAATTTTTTACTATGTTATAGATATTGTTCAATGAAATAGGTACAGTGGTGCCCCCTCCCCCCCAAAAAAAATATGTCTCCATGGAACCTGTAGATATGACTCTTTGGAAAAAAGGACTTTTGTAGATATAATTAAGGATATCAAGATGAGGTTCTACTGGATTAAGGTGCCCAAATGTTCCTAGAAATAAGAGAAGGGGAGAAGAACAGGTGATAAGGTCATGTAAATTTGTAGGTAGAGACAGAGTGATAGACCCACAAGTTAAGGGATGCTTAGAGTGAGCAGATGTTGAAAGAGTCAAGGAAGAATTCTTCCTTACAGATTTTGGAGGGGCTGTGGATATGCCAACACTTAATTTCAGACTTCTGGCCTCCAGAAGTTGGAGAAAATCAATTTATGTTGGTTTAAGCCACCAAGGTTGAGGTAATCTGTATGGCAGACCTTGAGAACTAATACAGCCATGTATGTATTTCAACTCAGAAAATCTGTGACTAATGATGGTATTGAGTTCCTTTCCAATTCTTCTATCTTTTATTTGCTTTTGTTTCTTCCTGCATTGTCTGGGAATGCCAGCACAAGATTTCGTTCACTGCTATCTGCCTAATATCTAGAAGAGTGGCCAATGCCTGTGTTCCATAGAAAGGACAAACCTACAGTAAACATTACAGTTTATACTGCACTTCGCTGTGTAAAACCATTGAAAAGATTATCCAGAGCAAAATGTCAGTTAATACCTTGCTTAATCTCCAGACACTTTGAAGATTAGAACTGATAGAGCATAGAATGAATATGGCAGAATTAATGTGGGTATGTAGAAATGAAAGAGACATGTCTTCCTGGGGAGACATGTCTCCCCACCTGTATATTTATTCATTCAATAAAATGTTACTGAGTGTTAGTATCCCATAGAGAAAATGCTGTCAACTAATGAGCTCACTAGAACTACCTCTTGATTTTGTGGCTAGGCCGCTTGCAGTAAAACAGTGGAAAAGTTTTGAAGAACACAAGTTTTAAACAGCTTAGAATACTTTTTTTATTTTTAATTTTTTAAATATCTTCTTTTTTTTAAAGATTTATTTATCTATACAAGAACTGCAGTACCCTCCCCGCCAGAAGCATGGGAGGGTGAAATAATTCACGAGAGAGAGGCAGAGCGGGGAACAGAACAGGCAGACGGACCGAAAGCACTGCTGAGAGAAGCAGCGGGCGAGATAGGAGAGGTCTGCTGCGCCATGTGGGTAGCTCCCTGGCTGGCTGGGAATGGAACCCATGCTGCAGAGGCTGCGGACAGCTTCACAGCGCTGCACTCAACCTGCTGCGCCACCGGGAGACCCCTTAGAACACTTTAAAAGGTGTGATTGAGGAAGGGGCATGGTATAAGTGTATTTTAATACTATTAATGGCAACAAAGCTCTGAATACAATTTAAGAGGATTGGCTATATTTAGTGACAACTACCACCCTAAAGAGTAGCAGCTCTTCATTCCAGGAGGAAGCCTATGCTAACTATAGCATGTCTGGAGTCATCACTAATGATTATATATTGACTGGTCTTCCAGGCAATCACCTTCTCTATCTAGAGCGCCTTGTCTAAATCCACTTTATGCTTTTAAGGCTGTGGAAGAAGCTGTTGGTGCTGAGGCCTTGGTCTTCTTGGGTCAAAGTCACAGTAGCCAAACTACAGCCCCACTTGATCAAATGAAGGTTTATATTCTCAAGCCACTGCTAAGTTATTAACTTTAAGGGAGATTTTAGCATCAGTGGAGCCATAGTTTGGAAATCCCACACTGACATTATCTTAAGAAGATTCTTTCTGGAAGATGTCATGTCTGTCGGGATTTTATATATATATTAGCCAGACAGAATTGAATAGACATAGACACAGTCCCTTAAATCAAAGCTGAAGTATGTAATTATGTTGTTGAAGAATACCTTCAGATCTCCCCAATGAAAATGAAGGTGATAGTCATAAAGATCCCCAAAAGCACTTCAAAAAGTTATTGGCATTGTGGGCTGCTACTTTAGAGACAAAGTGAGCAAATTTCTTAAGGTAGTCATGGTGAAAATATCAAATTTTATGGCTTGTCACAGATTAATAGGCAAATAATATTAAGGCTGTGCAAACTCTTTTTCAATAACTTGAGTGATTACCAAAGATTACACAGGACATGTTTAGCAAAAAAAAAAAAAAGACTCAAAAGCTAATAAATATGAATATCAATCTGTGAGCTGGGCCTCATTAATTATTTACACAACAGTGAATTCAGAGTAAAACAAGAATTATTCATTGCATACAACCAATAGGAAAGTTTGAAAATATTGTCTTTCATTATTTTAAAAGACAAATGAAATTGCTGTTTCAGTAAAATGAATTGGCATGGCCTGCGTTGACATTTAAAATGCTGTTGTGTAGTGAAGAATTAACCTTACCCAGCAGGTAAATCCAGGATATTAGTCCAGAAAGCCAAGTTCTGAACCGCAAGAAGTCTTCTCACAAAGGAGTTTATTATATATGAGGCAGCACCCAAAGGCATCAGCAGGGATAGCACCCTAAAAGAACTCACCTCCCCAAATGAGGGAGAGGGGTCCTGTGATCACAGGGGGAGGAATGTGAGGAGGTATTGGAAGTGAAGGGAGGGAGCGGCTTCACATTCCCAGGTTCTAGGAGGTGCCAGGCAGTGTGGGCAACAAGAGATACAGTATTTATCTTCTCCAGTACTGGGCTTGCCAGCCCATAAAGACCAGCAGAATCTTGCCCTGGTGTTCTCAACCTAAGGGAATTTTGTTAGAGATGTAGCACAATCAGTTTTCAGAGATCCTGGGAATTCAGTTGGAGAAAAATAACATGGAGGGAGGTGTGAGAGAAGAGAGAACAAAGGATGCTTAGTATTTCATTTTGCATAGTTCTACTTTTCTAACAATAGTTTAAGTCACAGGTTGAAGGGTGGGTTTGGAGTCTGGCTGCAGTGTTGCTTATAATAAAGAAGACCTCCATGCCTTGCTGGTGGGTGTAGTGTGGTGTTGTGCATGTAAGTAGGTGTGATCCTGTGTCTCTGAATCACATGCAATGTTGCAATCACATACTGTATGCAGTCACAGACAGTTTATATCGATCATTTGCCTCGCCATATAACTTTAGAAGCATCCTGATGCTATCCAGCTTGCTGAGACTTTAATTGGTATTACGTTGAATCTGTAGGTCAATTTGGGAAGAATTGACAACTAAATAATATTGAGTCTTTCTATCCATGAACATGTAATATCTTTTTATTTATTTAGTTGTTCTTTGATTGCCTTAGAATTTTGTTGTTTTCTCATATAGATATTGCACATATTTTGCTATATTTATTTCTAAGTACTTTATTTGAGGGTGGGGAGTTGTTTATGTAACAGGGTTGTGTTTCATTTTCAAATTCTACTTGTTCATTGCTGGCATATAGGAAAGCAATTGACTTTTATGTATTAACCTTGTATCTTGCAACCTTATTTGTATCCTGCAATTACTTATTAGTTTTAAGAGGGTTTTTTGTTAATTATTTCAGATTCTCTATGTAGATGATCATGTCATCTATAAGCAAAAGCAGTTTTATGTCTTCCTTCTAAGTTACTTTTTGATTTCCTTTTCTCGCCTCACTTTATTTGCAAGGGCTTACAGTACAATGTTGAAAATAATTTCAGAGAGGGAACATCTTTTCATTGTACCCTATCTTAGTGAGAAAACTTCAAGTTTCTCATCATTGAGTATGATATTAGCTGTTAGTTTTCTGTAGATAATCTTTATCAAATTGAGAAATGTCCCATCCATTTCTAGTTAGGTGAGAGTGTTTATTATGAAGGAGTTTTGGGTCTTTTTCAAGTGATTTTTCTCTTCTATTGATACAATCGTGTGTGTGCATTCAAAGAACACTTTCTTTGAGGGATTAAAAAGTAAATAAAGCAAATCTACTCTCTCATTCTCGACAGCGATCTCACAAAAAGGAACTTTAGGTGACTTTAATCTTTTTTGCCTATAACTACTGATTCATCAATGGAGAAAATAGGAAACAGATGTCACTGTTGACAGTGGAATCACAACTTCAGAGTCTAAAGTTCTCATGATTGCTATATGACATTAAAATACAGATTTTATAAGATATATCATCGGACATGACAAGTTGAGACTTCAAACTTCTGTATATAGTCTGCCATTTTGAATTTGTAGTTTGTAACTACTGTATATAGTCTGCCATTTGAATTTGCAGTTTGTAATTAACATCATTTTAAACTGGAAGGAGTTTAACTCCATAGACGTTTAGGGGAAGGAAATGTGCTCATCCCTGTTTCCCATGCCAAGCTGATAGTCCGTAAAAGACAACGACTACAAGGCACCTGTGCACGTCAGTGTCTTGATGGCTCAGCTGGAATCACTTCAACCAACTCTGTATTTAACCGCCTTGTAAAAACTGTTTTGTCCCCAGAAGCAAGAGCAACTCTTCAGTGGTAGCAATATTCATCTTGATACCGTAATCACTACCATAGACCATATTTAGATTCTGACACCATCATACATAGGGGAAATGTGCAGTGTAATCACAGGAATTTACTATAAAGATGACAGATTTTGTATAGGAATATAAAAGTTATTTCACTTGGTCAGGGTGATCTGAGTGAACAGTTATTTGCACAATGTAAATTAGGAACACAAAGCAGGCCTCACATCTGTTATCTGTTGATTGATGTCCAGAATTTCACCATTTGTTTATAAAGCAGATAACCCAGTGAGTTGTGGCACAGGTTTCTGTTAGTTATTTGCACCTCAGTTTGGATTAAGGGACTTCATACAAGTTTCTATAATGATGTGTAACAGGGAGGCATGGACCCTTCAGTGCAGATGAGGGTCCCCCTCCTCAAAGGGAAGAGACTGAGGGGGGGCAATGGAGAACTGTGGGTTGCCTGTGCCTGCATGTCAAGTATTCCAAGCTGTGGTTGCCATCTTGAATCTGCAGAGTTTATTCTCTTGGGCAGATCAGGGAAGTGGACATAGAACTTTTGAAATAAATAATATCAGAGATTTTCTTATGATATATTTAGAATTATTAATTTAAAAATACTCCTATGTCTAAACAGCATTTATCTTACTACCCTATTTAAATTCTAAGCTGCCTTTTTTACAATTTGCATAGAAATAGCAATAATTTTGGAGAGGACTTTTCTTATGGAAACAAGGTCATTCTCTTTCTGGGAGACATGTGATGCCATGCAAAGAAATTTCTTCCTATAAGAGAAGAACAACCCTTTCAATGACTTTTTTCCCTCATCTGGGTTCCCATTTTGTATCTTTTTTCCTCCTCAAATCCTCTACCCTCTGTGTCCACTCTCATTCTCAGCTAATCATGTACCTTCTTATTTTATTGAGGAAATAAAATCTATAAAAAGAAAACTTGCACATTTTCCTATCATCATATATTCCTACCTACTAACACCAATCTCAGAAATGCTGCCCTTTCACAATTTTTTTTTATAGATTTTTCCATTTAAAGTCAATCCTATTCTACTACCTGGGAATTAGTTCCATTCTAGACCAGTTGCTCTCCTCTCTCCCTCCTTCATCATCAATTCACTGTCTACTGGATCATTCCTGATTGCACAGAAATCTGCTCTTCATTCTCCTTTCCAAACCAACATGCAAATGAAACCTGTAGCCTGCCAACTACCCACCACTCCCTTCTCCCTATTGGAGTTGAGGTTACCCACAGCCTACCTTCCTCTCCATTCATTCTCTTCTAAGTCTCCTCTCATTATCTTTTAAGTCCACACCATTCAGGCTTTTGCCTCTGTTTTTAATTCACCAGGATTTCTCTGGCCAACATCTCTACTAGCCTTCATGTTGCTTACTCCAGTGGGCAGTGCTCATTCCTCAGCTTACTCACACTATAGACGAGATCAGGCGCGTTCAGGGTGGTATGGCTGTAGACTTACTCACACTATAGAAAAGCGGCATTTCAGCCCAGCACTAATCCTCGTCCTCCTCCTTACACTCATGCCACCTCCTTTTCTGCCACCATGCTCCCTTGGGTTTTCCTTCCACCTTAATTGTTCCTTCTCAGTGTCCTTGTTAACTCTCCATTTCTCCCAAAGCCCTTACCATTAGAGTACTCGCCTCACTTGGGTTCCCTCCCAAAAGCAAAACCTAAAACACAAACTTGCCTGCAAATAGTTATTTATATTAAGTGACTCCAAAGAGCAGTGTCAGGTAGACTGAGAAGCATGAAGTAGGGAAGGAGGGAAGGTCAAATGAAAAGTGACTTATTGAACTGGTTATAACTGTTGCGGATAACTGGAGTTCAAAACTTCTGTATTCAACACCGTTGCACTAGAGCTTGTTAGGTTTCCTGTCATGTCTGTCCATGCTTGTCCTCCTAATGAAACTTTCCAGTATTGTGGTTTTAAACATTTTTCCCACACTATTAACTCCCAAGGTTTTATCACCAAGATAGAGTCTAGTATATCCAACAGCCTACGGGACATCCACCTATTTAACAGGTTCATCAATGATAACATGTCCCAAATGGTGTTTCTTATCTTCTCCCTTCACACAGACTCCTCTCATTTCAGGAACAATACAATCACTCCTTACTATTCCTATGGCTGCCATCTTGGTCAAGGTGTGATTGTCTTTGAGAAGGACCGTAGCTATTGTATCATCACTGCCTTTTCCTCTTACCTCCCTTAGGCTTTGCCAACCATACCAGCCAGAGGGATTCTGCTAAAATTAAAATTCATATAATGTCAATCTCCTGTTCAATTCCCTCTAAAACTTTGTCATTTCACTCGGAATAAGATCATGTATCTGATCTGGACCTAACAGCCTCTCAGACCCCACACATCTACTCTCTTCTCTCTCCCATTGATCCACACACCCTAGTCTCTTCATGGTCCCACAAAAGTCCCAGGGCTATTCTATCCTGAGCTCATTTGAATTGGTATTTTTTTCTACCTACAGTATTTGATCCTCATATATCCCCAAGCTTAATTCCTCTCTACTACTCTTTATTTATGTGTCATATTTTCACTGGTGTTTATAATGATGAACATTTTATGATTGAAAACTTCCTCTCTCATTCTATAACCTTTTGATTGCTTTATGTGTTTTAATATTTTCTTTTCCATAGTATTTATGACCATTTAACAAAATTATAATTTATGTGTTTGTCTCTTCTTTATACTCTATCTCCTTCCTTGTTAGAATGTACATTCTGTGATACCAGTATCCTTGCCTGCTGTTCATTGGTACAACTCACACATCCAAAGCAGTGTCTAATTCACTTATGTTAACTTTTGACAAATACATGAGTGTGTGACCAGATACCTACCCCTAGGTCAGTCACAATCTGTGTGACCTTCATCAAGCATGGGGTCTTTCTCAGCTTGATTCTCTTTAAAAATCAGTATAAAATATGGGAACAGACTATTAGCATGTCCCAGTTCTAAAATGTTATTATCTTTATGTTTTATAAGACCAAGCTTATTAAAGTTTTCTGGGTTTCCTGTAACTATGAAAGTTAGTGAAAAAAATATATTTCTGAATGTTATCTTAGCTTTAGAAATCTATATTTTAGTGAACTGAATAAAAGTGAACTGTATTATTTTGGGTGTATAACTGAAAAATGAAATCTGCCTCTTTAACTGCTGCAAAATAAGCTTTGGGTAAAGGTTCTAGGCTATTTTGCAGAAAACAAAATCTACTTTGTAAAATGCAATTTTAAAATAATTTGAAATACATTTTTAGGTGTTATGGAGCAAATTTGCCAGTATCTTCTATTAGACTTTCAGCAATAAACAGTAATGAACTGAGATAAATTTAACTCATATATCAGATTCAGCATTACAGTGGTGAATGCTTCCAAAATGCCCAGGGGCAAAGAAAAAATATTTTCATGAGTTTTGAGGTGCTTTATAACATTTACCTGTGTTTTTTTGTACATTCTCTCTAGAAATTTTCATCTCATTATTATTTCCACAAAAATGCTTCCTTTTTGAATCACAGTTGCTTCAGCTAAAGGAGCCTGAGCAGTAAAAAGAGAACCATTGCAGAACTTGGTGGCCCCTTTACCCTCTCTGACAACTTTCTAATAAGTTTAGGGCTTTTGCGAGTATACACATGCATGGTGTCTTTACAGTAAAAAATCTCTTCCTTTGTTCTGTGTTTTCTTTTGGAATATGTCTAAAGTCATTTCCATACAATTGCTATTGAACTTGAGTAAAAACAAAGAAACAGAAGTAAAAACCAACCCCGGTCAGACTCTCAGGGGAAAATTAAATACCATCTTAATGTCAAGACTCATGTTTCTAATAAGTATTCTTTATATAGCTTAGTGATATTGATTAATCAAATTAATTTTTCCACCTTTTCTTCTCCTCAGACAGGCCTTGTATGCCTTTGTATGCAGACATTTGTAACTACATATATGTTAAAGACAATGCAAATTTTCTAGAAATAGCTATCAGTTAAGTATAAGTTAAAAGCAAGACATTTGTATACTCTTATATGGAAACATCATGTTTAATTATTTTGCTTTTTAAAATGTGTTTGGTCTAAGCATCATTTTCAAAAAAAAAACGAAAAACAGAGACTGTATATTTGAATAGCTAAACATCTACCATGATAGGCTGAAAATATTATGAAATTAAAATTGAAAAATATTAGTGGATTGTTATTAAATGGGATAGGAAATATAAGACAAGAGAATCAGTGCTGTTACACTCTCAGGGAGGTTTTGGAAAATATAAAAGTCATTTAGAAAAGAGTTCATTCGATAATGATGTTTCATGAAACTTAATTTTGTTGACATGGATATAATTAAAAAAACTAAATAATACCTAAAACAAAACAAAACATATTTGAGAGATGCACCAACCTTTTGGTACCTCAGAGGAACCCCTTGGAATATTATGGCTGCTGTATTCTAAAGGGCCACTTTCATGGTCCCACATGAATAATACAATTTATAAAATCTTTATTGGTCTTTTGTGAATATCTTACACCCTGGGAAAACATGACTCCAAATATTTTTGTGTCTGCTGAGCTTCTCAGGAGGCTGGATCCATGTTCGTTTGATATATTTTTTATTTGAATACTCCAGATAGTATAAAATTATGCATTTATAGTTCCCTGACGTACTACCTTACCGTTAGATCAGGATTGATGGATTTCCCAGAATGTATTAGACCCCAGATCTTTCACTGTAATACTTAAACCTAATACACTGGTGGAATAGTGACTTAATATCTCTTCATCTTAACTGTGTGGAGGAGAATGCTAAAGGAAAGAAATCTAATGTGTGTAGTGCCAATGAATATCTCCCTAACAGCTTTTGAAAGTCAACATACTATCTTTATTAGGAGCTAATTTTAAAGAAATTATGTGAAGTGCTAACCTAAATATTTCACAAGTCATAGATGCTTATTTTTTTAAATAAAATATGAAAAGAATTAATAATGGGCTTGATGCATTTAGATACTGCATTAGGCACTTCCATAATGGGCTTTTGAGAAGCTCAGGTATTTAAGGCGACATAATGCAAATTAATAAAGTACAATAAACATATATACATATATGTGACACATGTTTAGCATTATACCTTGGCAAAAATATAACTTATCCCTGCCAATATTGTTGTCTTTGTTTCAATGTGAGAGTAAATATTCTTTGTTAAAGTTTATTTCTTCTATAGATCCTTAAGTATAAATTAGTTTATTATTTAAAAAGGATACACATATGCTAGTGGAAAACATAATTGTCCTTCTTTGAAAAAAAGCCTGCTAATTAAAATAACATGAAATTGATCTAAAACTAGTTTCCTCAATGAATTACTACTTTTCTTATATTCTGTTGAATTTAGGTTGTCTTGCGGAATTTCTTGTTGAATTTGTGTTGTCTTGGGGAATTTTTTGTTCTCCTTTAGGAAGCAGCAGAAAATATCTGTTGTCAGATATTTTCAATTTTATTGCATCACACATAAAGCCTACTTGTAGAAACAGATTTCTGGACAGGTTTTCTTTTTCCTTGCTGCCTTTTCCCATTATTCCAATGATTGACCCCATTTTTCTGTATTTGTGAAGGTTTATAGTCATTCCAATCTCATGACAATGTTCTTCTTTTTATATTTGTATGCTCTGTCTCCACAAAAATTTACTACAAAATAAATAAAGATTTATCTGCATAAATGACCACTTTTGGTAAATTCGCATTTAGCAGAGAATATTTGTGGCATAAAAATTTCTAAAAATAATTCTTCACTGTGTTTTTACTCCAGTGACTTCTCATTGAGAAAGTATTTCATGGCTGCTTTGCAACCACATAATTAGAAGATACAAAATTCATTTTCAGAGGTTCATATATTTTTTTGTTTGCTTAGAACTTACTATTCAGGTTGTGTTTTTGCTTGGGAAAGAAAAAACTCAATCCTCTTTGACACATGTCAGAATTTCCTAGAGGAAAGGCATATATTTGCCTGTTGACCTTTGTCCCGTTCCAACTATTTTTTTTTTCTTGTAGAGGAAAAAATGAGGAATCTATAACAATTGGCCACTCTCTATAATTTTGCTTCTTGGGTAACCTAATACTGTGGCCATGGAATGTTTGCTTAAGGCATAGAAATGGACCTAAATTGGCGGGGGGGGGGGAGATTTTCTTATTTAGTGGTTATGGAACAATATCTCAGTTTGATGAAATGTTCCAAACTTTTTAGAAACTGGTGCACAAAGTACCATGAAGCTTCAGGGTCAAGGCTAATAGGTCCACATTGTACCTCATTTCTGCTTTTCTTCTTATCTGTCAATCAGCCTAATATTCATTTGTCATCTAGTCACTGTTTTCTATTTCTCATATATGAGTGCAGAAGAGAAGGTGGTCAAACCTATATTTGTTTCAACCAAGCTACATGTTGCTGTTACCTTCTCAAGATACAGTTGTTGTGTTTGGAAATCTTAAAACAATTACAAAGATCTTTAAAAAATTTACAAAAATCTTGAAAAAGAGTTTTACAAAGATCAGAGCACATTAGAAAAGAGCTCTAGCCAATGCTCCTGTTTCCGTGGTTCAGCAGGAGTGCTGACTCTGTCACTCCCCCACGTGCCCATCCTACACCAAGCACAGGTTCAGTTTCATATCTGGAGGGGTTTGGAGTTTTGAAAATGTGCCGATCAGGTTTGAACTCTGCACTGCTGTTGGGAGCAAGGGGAGTGAAGCGACCTTAAAAGCCATAAAAGATGGGAGGAGCAGAAAGAGTCAGCCACTCTTGCCTGGGACTCTGGCCTGGAAGGACATTCACTTCAGATCTCTGACTCCATGCTCTCGGTCATCATTGCTGCTCCTGATGCTGGCACAACCAACATCACCTCCTGACTGGCGCTGCTGGCCTGTACCTGGCACCGCTAAAAGCTGCCCTGTCCGCTACTGCCTGATCATCTGGCACTGCCTCCTGGTCAGCACCTCTGGCCTGTGCCTGAGCAACCTATAGACCTGTCTCCTGCTGCTGTTGCCTCTGATGCTTCCTGGCCTGACCTGCAAATTGCTGCTGGCTGTTGCAGAAGCACTGCAGCAGTGCCACCTATTATTACCTCCAGCTGCCACAGTGAGTTGGGTCCTGGTCCACCACTTATGTGTGTGCCACCAGTTGCAGGCTCTAATCAAAGGAGCAACACCATCTTTGCAGGGACTACTGGGCATAGTGGACACTCTCTGGGCTAGGACAGATGATAGCCATTGTGGCCTTTGAAATTCTTTCCTTTTTTAAAAAAATCTCTTCCGATTTCCCCCTTGTAAATAAACCCTGCTGTTACAGTCTGTGTTTGTGTTGTGTCTTGCAATTGTAAGCACATTGGGAAGGACCCAGGACAAGTGATACTTCTCAGGTTTGCATGGTTTCACAGTGATAGCAAATGATTATAAAGATAAGGGCATGGAAATAAATATAAGATAGGGTGTTAAATATGTCATATTTGACAAATATTCCTAAAATTTAAAATGGTTATCTGTTCATGGAAAAAGATATTCTTGATAAACTTTTTTTCTTCAATCAAGTCTAAACATGCTAGTTTCCTTTCTAAAATTAACAAGAAATTTATAGTCACAGGATTTTGATTTTTAAAGAGAATAATTATTTTCAGTACATTATATTACTATTAAATATGTTCTTTTATTGTAAAACACCTTAGGGTAAAGGCGCCATTCTAATTTTGTTTTTTAAAGTAGAGAGGGAAATGACAATGAGGCTAAAATTAAAGTATTTTCACTGAGAAAATTTATTTAATTAAAATTTTACTCACTTAGGTATCTATAAGTGTCAGTTTTCTTTTCAGAGAGTGGCTGACTTTCTCAGTAGTGCCTGTTGTTTACAAATGCAAGGAAACTTCGGTTAATCACATTACAAATTTTTAATTACATCTTCCCAGGTACTTAACATGTTGCCTTATTTCAACAAATTCTACTCAATGTTTTAAAAAAGGAAACTTTTTAAGCTCTGGTAATAATTTTGAAATTTGTTTTAGACCTTTTTAAATATAAAGCACAGTTTTGATGACCACATAATTGTAGCAGCAAAGGTGGTATCCACTGTTCAGCTAACACAGTAAATAGGTCCATCAGATTTCTGTGAATATGTCATGGAGCTTTTGCATATCTCATAAACATTTCTTTGAAACTATCAGACAACTGTGTGATAGGATTTTCTTATTTGTCAAGACTCACAAGTTCCATTTTTCTCCACAAGCGATGTTGAGCACAATGTGCAATGTCAACTGGCCTCTATTTAGATAAGCTGGGAGCGCATTAGTTTTCCTTGGGAAGCCATGCACATGCAGAATTAATTTAGGAAGCCAACTGATTTCTTCCTTCCCAGTCGCAATTCAAATGACTCAGGTGTAATACCGTGCAGTCGAGAAAAGGCAAGCTATGCAAAGGCCAGCATTAAACAGTTGCTACTTGAAGAATGACATATTGATGTTAAATCATCATTAAGATAATTTTCAAATAGAGAGAAAAAATTCTCCCTCTCCTGTAGAGTGTTGCTCATCTAGCATGTCTGGGGGTGAAGAAAACAGTTTCAAAATCCTGCACTGTTTTTTTTTCTTTATGTGAACCTGTTCTTAGGAAAGATGTTTTCTTACTTATGGCACCGGTCGTCCTAGCAAGTTCAAGGCAATTTTCAAGCACAGGGATTTTCTAAACCATAGTTTCTTTGCTTTAAATAGATATGTAGCAATAAATGTCTGAGGAATGTTATAATGTGTATGAATTAGGTAAAGTATTTTTTCTCTTTCATGCAAAACTCATGCTTGACTAATCATCAAATATGATCTTTTGTCAAAAGCCATTGAACAATTCATTGAATCCTTTATTGTATTCAAAATAATATTTCCTTTTGTGGCATCATTCACATTGTTCATTGAGCCTCAAAATTGTTTTTAATCATCTGAAACCTAGAAGTTCTGTCTGTAATAATCTTATTTCTGCACTTAACTATGATCCAAATGAGAACATCAACTATTCTCTCTTCTGTGTTTTATGTGGTTTATCCTAACATTGAGTAATTTACAGCCTGAAGTAGAGGTCAAATTTGTTTTTTTTTTATTGAGTTTTTCCCTTTAATTCTATTTAGTATCATTTCACAGTTTTATTTTCCAAGTCCAAGAATATATGATCTAACTTTCCATTCAAAATATTACTTATGTCGTAACAAATCCAGCCGTCCTTATTGATGATTAATAGAGAGTATATTTCAAATGAACTTGACAGTCTATCCATTGTTTTCAGATCAGCCTCTTTGCAGTTTCCTTACAATTCAGAAAAAAATATTTTTCTTTGACTTGCCTCAATTTTGACTAACTTGACCAATTCAGTCACTTAATATGGCTTTCCATAACACAGAACTTGGTAGCAGTGAATTAAAGACAAAATGCTACATTCTCAGAAAGGACTCACCAGCACATTCCAAGTACAGTTTGGGAACCGTTGGGTGGATAGTAATCTTTAAAGTATGGAAATTGGGAGACAAATTGGAATTTGGGTCTGCTTCATTTCTGGAGAGGACAGTTAAGAAATTCCTCTGCCAGAAAACTACTTATTTCTCTGTAAAATAACTTGATTTCTAAAGGAAAAGTGAACAGAAATTTCTATTGTTTACAGAGTTGGTAAAAGATGAACCACAAAACCATTACTCTGAGGAGATGCTTTGAGTAAGTCTCCCTGAAATCAACCACTAGACTGAAAGGGATTGAAAAAAGTGGTCACCAGAGGACACCCGAGGACGGGCAGCTGAACTAGTGCCAAGCATGAACAAACTGAAGATGGAGAGAAGCATCAGAGACACAATGGAGGCATCTGGAGCAATTAAAGCAACAGAAGAAATGTCCCTTTCTCTAGAAAAAAAAAAAAAAGAACAATGAAAAATACAGATAACAGGACTTTATACAATATTTCACAAAGCAAAGAAAAAAGTTCAGGTGAAAACTAAAATTATTGGCTATGAAGCCATTGTAGAAAAGAATCATATACCTGCAGTCACCCAGTCAGTATATTACTAAAAGAGGCAGTAAGTATAGCCACACTGAGACACTGATCAAGTAATTTCCTGCATGATTTAAACATTGATGGACAACATGAAACATCCAATTATACGACATACTTGTATTATATTTTGTTAGTGAAGTAGTAGTGGGTATAATTTGTGATAAATCCTTTGTAAGAGGAAAAAAATTATTTTTTTAAGATGTCTTAGGTATTTTTTTTTGGCAGCCATGAAACATTAGTGATTACAAAGTCATTGTTCTGAATACTCTTGACTTTTTTCACCTTTGCTGTAGATGTGGTTATGTTTCTTGCCTCTTGTTTTATTTATTTATTTTAAATTTATTTATTTATATATATTTTACATCATTGTTCATTTTTCAATAATGTTTGCTTCTCCTCCCGCTCAGGTAAAGTCCCCATAGAATTTCCTCTACCAATTCACCCTTTCACCATCACCACAGTCCCCTGTGTTCCTTCCCCCCTCCCTCAACATTTATTATTATCAAAGGGGCAAATCTATCTGATGTTTCAGAGGTACAAATGGTCTTACCAAGAGTACAGCTAGAGACTTGACCTCCTTCTTCAGACATTCTCCATATGTAGTCAAGGCAACAATCTAGAAGGACAGGGAGTTTGGGGTCTGACTAACCTATAATCTGCTCTATATTTGCTGTGTGATCTAAGACAAATTATTTAAACTTTAGTGATGTTGTTTTCCCCTCCTGTAACATGAGTATCATATATCTCTGTTTTACGAGATTGTGAGGATTACTATAGATAAACATAAATAGTCAGGACATACAATAAGCTTGTAAAAGGAAAATGGAAGCTTCTGTTGTTACAACTGCTGTTTTAGTTATTGTCTTAGTCCATTTAGGTTGCCATAACACAGTTCTCCTGACCAGATGGCTTATAAACAACAGAAATTTATTTTTTTTAACTCTGGAAGTCTGAGCTCAGGATGGCAGCATTCTCAGGTGAGCAAGCTTTTCGGGTTTTCAGACTTCTTGTACCACCACATGGCAGAAAGGACTGGAGAATTCTGTAGGGTCTTTGCTTATAAGAGCATGAATCCCACTCATAGAGGCTCTGCATCATGACCTAAGCACACTTCAAAGGTCCCTCCTTCTCATATGACATCAGGAATCAGAATTTCAATGAACAAATTTGGGGGAAAACAAATACTGAGCTGGAGTTACTGTTATAATTATTGAGAAGAAAGATTGCTTAATAATATGGTCCTTTAGGGCCTCCCTGGTGGCGCAAGGGGTTAAGTATTGCACTATGAAGCAATCAGCAGCCTCTGCAGCACAAGTTTGATCCTCGGCCGGCCAGGGAGCAACCCACATGGTGCAGCAGAACTCTCATGTCTCGCCTGCTCCTCTCAGCAGTGTATTTCAGTCAGTCTGCCTGTTCGGTTCCCCACTCTGTCTCTGGTGAATCCTTTCACCCCTGCGTCTCCCAGCTTATACCCCAGGTGTTGTATGCATAAATAAATAAATCTTTAAAAAAAATAATATGGTCCTTTAGTAAGGCTCAGCAGGAGTATGTGGGCTATGAAGTACACCTTAAATTATGGGTAAGATATAGATGCGTCAAGAAGGGGCTATTTAACAATCTATCTAGAGAAAGAAATATTAGGAAAGACACCTAAGTGGAATGTTTATGAAAATGTCAAGCAGTTTGGTTCATTTGGCTCTTGAGAAGCATGACCAAAGATCTCTTTCTCTCTGAGATGCATTATGCATAGTTCACTTCTATATGGATTGCTGAACGGTCACTTTGATTGCAGTGCTTATGCTAGGTCTGTGGTCTGCATGTTTTATATTCCTGGTGTGATTTTTCATTCTCAAGAATTTGCTGGAAGCAGTATGTAAATGCAACCTCTTTTGTATTGCCAAGGTCTGTCTGTTTCTTACAAGTCAGAGTGAAAATCTACATCAAAATATCAGTTGACTTCAAAGAACAATCATTTCTCACTTGTTTGTATCAAGGGACAGTGAACATTTGTGAAGCTTCTACATTTATTTCCAAAATGCAGCTTAAACCTTGTTGAAAGAGCTGCCCAAATCCTCTGCATATATTTACAGAGCTGCAGATAGACTTAGAACCTTCCAAAAGGGGGTCTTTTAGATGACCATGACTTCTGATTTTCAGGTGGAACAGATCCCCCAAAAGGGGACATGTTTTTTCACTAAGCGGGCAAACTGACTGAAAGTAAATCTTTGAATTGTGATATTTTTGTAAATAGGCTAAACTGAAGCAAGGATTTTGAGACCATATTATTGCCAGTCATAGCTGGAAAAATTTCTCTCCTGAGCATTTACAGCTGTGAAATCACTACAACATATTCTAGTTGAATGTGTTTTTCTTGCCCTGATCCCTGGTACATTTTAGTTCAAAAAAGGATCCCTGGGTAGAAATGGGTCACTCAGGGCCATAAATGTGCATTTCTGATACCCTTAAAGGACTTTAGATTTACCCATCAGCAAATGACTTACATGGAGCTTAGAGAAAATATAGTCTATCTATCTAAGATTATTGACATTTAAGGGGAAACTAGGCACATTTCCATTTTTTGCAAGCCTTGAAAATAGAAAAACATAAATGGTATCTCTAGTAAAGGCCAATATTTGTTACACATACTTTTTTTTGTAAACTCTGCTAGAAAATGGAAATAGAGGCTTAAGCCCAAACCATGGTCTTACTCTAACTTACTGTTACCGCAGGCTGGTTTCCTTACAAACAGCAGAAATGCATTTATCACAGGTCTGGAGGTTGGAAATCTGAGATCAGGGTGCCAGCATAGTCGACTTCTTCGTGGGGGTCCACGCCCTGGGGTGAAGATGACCGTCTTCACCCCAAAGCCCACATGGTAGAAGAGGCAAAGGAGCTCTCTGGAATCTCTTTCCTAAGGGTGCTAGCCCCATTCCTGGGGGCTCCACCTTGATGTCATCCCCTTTCAATGGCCCCACCGACACACTGAAGGTTAAGAGATCAACACAGGAATTTTGAGGGGTCACACAATGTTTTAGCATACATTGAAAAAATACTCATGTTTCAGGTCAGCAAGGAAGTTACTAATCTATAATGGGAGTTGGGAATGGTATAGATTTTTCTTGGCTGGAAACAACCAACTGAGTTTATGATAATGACAAACTATAAATTCCTCATTTTTCATTGTTAGATTTTAAACTTTCAAGAATGTTGGCATCTGGGCCTCCCTTGGTGGCGCAGCGGGTTGAGCACAGTGCTGTGAAGTTGTCCGCAGCCTCTGCAGCGCGGGTTCTATCCCAGCTGGCCAGCAAGGGTCCCACATGGCAAAGCAGACCTCTCCTGTTTCGCCCGCTGCTCCCCTCAGCAGTGTATTTCCTCAGTCTGCCTGTTCTGTTCCCTGCTCTGTCTCTGGTGAGTCCTCTCACCTTCCCGCGCATCTGGCCTATATCCTGGTTCTTGTATAAATAAGTAAATAAATCTTAAAAAAAAAAAAAAGAATCTTGGCATCTGAACCACCAGGATATGCAGCAATGTGTGGATTGATAGAATGCACAAATAATGAGATCCCCGTGTGAAAAAGCGTGCTATATAGAGCTCAGAACCAGGGAAGGAAGAATCTGAATATTTGGATCCAGAATAGTAGTTACTCTTGAGGAGACAGAAATTGTGAACAAAAGGGCTTCCTGAGCGAAGATAAAGTTCCATTTCTTGATCTGGATGTTATTATGGATGTGTGTTCATTTAATGAAATATTCATCAGGCTGCCAATTTAAGATGTGTGCACTTTTCCATGTGTTTGTTATACATCAGTAAAACAGTTTTTCAAACTCCAGGTTCTTAAAAACCCTCAGTTGCTAACTCTACAGTGCCTCTTTCAATGGTGATCCGATGACTGTAAAGATACATCAATCACAACGTGGCCCAGTGCCCGAGGTACTCTGCAAGGCCTCATTGTGCCAAAGAGGTTTGCCTTTCAGAGGCTCGGCATCTTCTTTAGGGAAGTGATTCAAAGGTGCATGTTAATAGAGCAGGGAGAAGCAGAATGCCCCAAAGTCTCCAGCACCAAATACAACAACCACAGGCAAGGTTAGGGGCCATCTGGGAAATCTCACCACCTTTCTTTAAAGCCAGAATTTTATAATATTTCTGCTAAGATTTTCACTGCAGGAAGAAAATATACACCTGCATCAGGGGAAACATACAATCCTTCTTTAAATTAATGCAATTTTAGGAAAACCATTTGGGAAGTGATTTTTCATTCAACATTATTTTTGGTGTCAAAATGAAATGAAAACTTATCTTTAATCTGGAAGCATTCTATTCAGGGAACTGAAACTGTCCTTTGGAAGCATGGGGCGTGATTTTATTTGTGGTCTGCCTATTTCTTTACCTAACGGGACCACTTCCAGCTGTCTTTATTCACTGATGCTGAGAGAACGTGTGTATGTAATTCCCTGTGTTGTGTGCATGTCCTGAGAGTCATCACCAGCTCTGCACTCGACTTCGCAGGCGGCTCAGACCCCATTCTCCAGCATAATATGATGCTTTTCTACACAGAAGGGAATTTCTGAGCATGATTAAGTAGAATATCTTTAATCAGTCAGATCTGAATTCAGTTGCTGCAACTTACTGACCAAAGAAAAAGAAAATAATTTAATGTTTTTTGTTTGTTTTTTTGTTTTTGGGGGGGTTTCGTTGTGTGTGTGTGTGTGTGTGTGTGTGTGTGTGTGTGTGTGAAACACCTACCTCCTAAGTCTTTTCTGTTTAAGTGAGAGAAGACCTACATGCACTGGGAAAGATACTTTCCATATGGTGACTATTTGGTAATTACTTACCTGTAGCATAGAAGTGCTGTTACTGCTGTTAATGGTGATGATAATGGTAACAACAACAACAGTTTAGTAATGGTAGCCAACATTTACATGTGGCAAAACATAATTGGTGTTCACTTTAGTTATTAATGGTAGTACTGGCAGTGGTTATATAAAGATTTAGAATCCTATTCCAGTTTCAAATTTGGAATCATTGAACTTTAGCAATTTTTCTTACTTGCCTCAATTCTCTATCTTTTATTCAGACATCTGTATATAAAACACAGAAATATAACTTTATAATCATCAGCTTTTTGTCACATCTTTTATTTGTACATTAACAACAATATACATGTCAAAATGTTTTTGAAAAAATGTCCCGTATACTCCTTTTAAACTCAGTCTTTCAGCAAATTCGGAATGGAATACTACTCAGGTATTAAAAGAGATGAAATTTTGCCTTTTTCAAGAACATGTATAGAATTTCAGGTGATGACATCAGAAGATGAAAGACAATTACTGGATGATTTCTTTAATATGTAGACTTTAATAAAAAAATAACAACAAAAACAACACTTTAGACTGTGGGAAAATATGGCCATTACTAGAGGGGAAAGCGAAGGGGGTGGGGGCCGAGGGCAGAGGGGTTGATCTGGCAGCGGGAGGGGCACTAGACCTTTGGTGGTGGGTGAAGTGAGGGTTATCTCTGTGCAGAGATGTGACGTTATATTTCTGAAATTTACACAGTATTGTCAATCAAAGGCAAATCAACAAACTTATTTATAAAAAAAAGAAGAAAGAGGTACAGGACAGGCCATTAAGCTGCGATGGTTAGCCTAAGGAAGGGCAAGCAAGTGAGTGGGCCTGATGCCAAGTGAAAGGGGAGAGTGTTGAAGGATATGAGGTGGGAGGGATAGAAGGGACTGGGGGGTAGTGTGGGGCTTTGGGGAGTATTACCAGAGTATTGTGAGTGGTGTACTTTCTGGAAACAGCCCCCGGGACACCTTTGGGAATGCCATGTGAATGACCAAAGGGGAGGCTGTAGCTCTGGTGAAAAATGGTAGCTGGTTGGAGAGGACAGACTTAGAGAAGACTGTTTTGATTACAGAAAAAGGCAAAAGCAAGACATCCTTTCATTAATTTGGATGAGGTAGTAATAGCCAGGCCAATTTGCCTGGTTTTGAGATTAGTACTAGTGGTAACTCAGTAGTAGCTATTACTTTTGGTGACTAATTACTAACAACTCTGTCCATGTAAATGATCTCACAGATCTTCCTCATCAGTCACAAGAGGGGCATGGATAAATCAATAAGTCCTGTCCTCTACTGAAGAAAGAATCCTAAGTTCACCCCTACTGTGGAATAAAAGTCATTTATTTATGAGAAAGAAAATGAAACTTGAGAAGGGTTAAATAATATCCCATGCTAATTATTCCTGCAGAGCATATGAGTTAACATAAGATCAACACAAAAATCCTAAGAGATAAATCCTAGGAAAGAGAAGCATGGGGCTCCTCACACACTTTACTGGTGAGAAAACCAGGACAGAAAATGTAAGTACTTTTAAAGTGTCCATAGCTAGAAAGTGACTACAGTGGGTGGCGATAGATATTGTCTCCAGATTCTTGAGATTGATTATGTCTCCAAGCGATGTATCAACTGCCCAGCTCGGGTGTGATTCTAAAGGAATTTTCAGTGTAGACTGTGCTGTGTGGTTTGCATTTAGTTGGACTCCACTTCCTTTCCATCCTGGCTAGTGCTGATCCCCCTGATCAAATTCAGTTCATTCCAGCCTATGAAGGCTACCTTTGTTGTACGGGGAAAACTTTGGAAGTATAAATATGCACTCATTATAAAATGAGTTCTGATGACCTTTTAGTATTTGTTGTGTATGAACTGTAAGCCGCAGTTAAAGATGAAAAAAAACTGGCATTGAGCCTTCTTAATTATTGTTCCTGTTTCAGACCTTTAATACGATGCTGGCTCTTGCTGACACATCTAAATGAGGTTTACAGAACCTAGAGCTGTGAATCCAGTGCTCATTAACAGAGGGCTGACAGCTCAGTGGAGTTTTCCTTTTTGTCCTTTTAGAAAAGAAATCATCTTGGATCTCAGATTTAGATGTTTTATTTTACATGTGGATTGCCTGCTGATTTGGAATTATTGTAAGTGCGCTCTTCTAAAGAATATCCTAAAATGAGATCATAGAAGCATGGCAAGAGAAAGAATGGAGGCTGTGCTTGGTTAGGCTCCCTGAATTCTGTAAGCCATAACCATTATGACTCTATGAGAATGCAGTGTGCCCTTCTGGATGGTGCCGCCCAAGGAGTGTTAAAAGACAGAGGTTCACGTGTCTGGTGAATTCCAACTCCATGGACACTGCAGCTCTCACCACCTTTTCTAGCTGCAGGTCTTTAAATCTGGTCTTCTGATTTTTGTTTTGTTTTGTTTATAAATTTCCTTTTTAAAAATATTTATTTATTTATGCATATAAGAACTGGGGTACAAGCCAGAAGTATGGGGGTGACAGGATTTACCAGAGACAGAGTGGGGAGTAGAACAGGCAGACTGATGAAAAATTCTGCTGAAGGGAGCAGCGGGCAAGTCAGGAGAGGTCTGCTGTGCCATGTGGATAGCTCCCTGGCTGGGGATCGAACTCGTGCTGCAGTGGCTGCGGATAGCTTCATAGGTTGTCTTAACCCCTTGCGCCACCAGGGAGGCTCTGTTTTTAACTTTCTAAGATTAATCTTGAATAGATTTATAGATAACAGAGTTGGTTTTCTAGTTTTAAACTTGCTTATACATCAGTGTCCAATTTCACTTCTAAAAGGGGAAGCTCTGAACATGTAGTGTCCCCAGAATTCTGTTGTTGGTGCCCCATATTATAGTTAGTTATATATAAGCTCCTGTTACTGGCACAGTCTTATATAAAACACATGCTCACATACATGTTTATACTTCTAAAGTGTTTTATTTTATTTTTTTTTTTAATTATTGAGGTAACATTGGTTTGCATTATTATATGTGATTCGGGATATAGGTTTCCACTCCCTCAGATTAAAGGCACCACAGCAAACCCTTCCTTTTATCAAAGACTATTGGGCCCATCTCTCCTTTATTTCAACCCTCACCCTCTCCCCTAGTTACCTCAACCCTGTACTAATATTTCTTAGTGAAGCATTATTTAGACCATTGGTGTCAGGATCACTGGTGATGCATGTAATTTTCAGACATTTTCATCAAATTTCCTGGGTCTAGATCACTAGGATTTAACTTGGAAATTTGCCATTTTAACCAGATTCCAGGTGATTCCATGATTCCAGATTCCAGGTGGTTTATTTTTTTCCCCAAAGATTTATTTATTTATGCATACAAGAACTGGGGTATAGGCCAGAGGTACGAGGGTGAGAGGATTCAACAGAGACAGAGTGGGGAACAGAACAGGCAGGCAGACTGAAATACACTGCTAATGGGGAGCAACGGGCGAGACAGGAGAGGTCTGCTGCGCCATGTGGGTGGCTCCCTGGCAGGTCAGGGATCGAACTTGTGCTGCACAGGCTGCAGGACAGCTTCACAGTGCTGTGCTTAACCCCCTGCACCGCCAGGGAGGCCCAGTTCCAGGTGATTTAAATGAACACTATAAATGGACAAAAACTGTTCAGCAAACATAAGATAGTTCATTCTAACTGGTACTTGTAGGGAATTTTATAGGAACATTTTAACTTGGATATATCATCCTGGTGGCCAAACAAAAGGTATATTGGAAAGATTTTAATATTAAGAGGCAATGATTATTTTCTAATAAAAACTGTTCATATGGGTTTGAAAAGGAAAGAATAGATTTTAGAAACATCTAGAAAATAAAATTGGTAAGATTTATTACTAGATTGTATTGGGTAGAAAGAGTTCAAAGAGAAAGTTCTAGAATGACTCCCATAAAACCTAGATTATAAAAGAGAATTCAAGAAGCGGTAACAAGTCTGAAGGCTGATGGCATGTCCAGGTGAAGATTAGCAACAAGCAACTGGATATATTTCTAAACTCAGGAGAACAACTTAGATATTTGGAAGTATAGAGCCATAGATATCAATTGCCCTTGTTGAGATTTTCTTAAATTTTGCTTGGAACAATACATCTGTCAGCAAGAGATTTATTTATCAGTGAGTATCTTCCAAGTTGGATATTCTTTTTCTTTTTTGGACAGCTTGCCCCTTACCTTACATTCTTTCTCAACACAGTAAAAATACAACAAATATAACCATTTACTAAATGATAAAGAAGATCTAAAGTTAATTTCAGAAAAAGACATTATTTTAAAGGACCATATAATGAAACTGTATTAATAGCAATATGAGAAATTAAAAGATAAAACAATAAAACAGCCATTTGGAAGTTAAAAAACAGAGCAAATCACAAAGTTCTTTTCTATATAATTATTTTATAAAAGAGAAAAACAAAATTATAGACCATAAAAATAATGCATACTAGGACTTCTAAATGGCTGACTGAGGAGCCCAGTGGATGCATTTAACATGAAAATAATTAAACCACATCACAACAAATACTAAAGTCTATGGAAAATATCATGAGGACATACAGTAACTCTATACATATTTATGCAAGGAAAAGAACAAAACTCTGCAAGAACAGTGAGAGGCTGTTGTACTGAGGAAGGGACTGTTCCCACTCTCTTTCTCCACTCCTATGCTATGGCATGGCAGCTCTCCTTTGGAATGTGTGGCCCAGAAAATGAAGAATCTTCCCATAATGCCCAGTCTAGGTCTATAATTTAATCTGAAGAGGGTTAGGCCACCAATATCAATCAACTCCCACCCTCATCCCAGTTCCAGATTATAGAAGCTCTGTGCATGCTGGGACACTGAAGAGTAATGGGCTCCCTCCTGTCATCTAGTGGTAGGATCAAAGTCCTACCTTAGGCATTGTGGTCAAAAATATAAGGCTCCATTTATTTATTCCATTCCAGTTTGCTCATAGGTTGGAAATTCGATTCTGGGTTGGTATAAGCCTAGAAGACTGGTGGCATCCATCTTCCCACTACCAGAGGTCACTTGTAGAGCACAGTGTCACTCAGTGAGAATCTGGTTACTTTACCTGCTCCCAGCAATGGCGTGGTGATGCAGAGGAGAGAGGCAGAGCATAAGGACTGAAGAGACTGACCTTATTTGAAACAGAGTATAAGAAAGTTGACACAAAAAGACATTTTCACAAACAATGGAGATCTTGCTGGTGAATGGAGGTCTGGTAGCTTCCTGATACTATTAGCAACATGGAAAGGACCAGGCCAACCAGAAGATTAACAGAGAGAACCAGAGCCAGAAGATCCCTCTGGGACACCACTCATCCCCATGGGTGTAGAGAGCTGTGCATAGATGCTAAACTGCAATCAGGAACAATCAAAGTGGAAAATGAGACAGCTATGAAAGTATTCCCCAAGTTATTCACAGTTGCATTAGCAAAGTATCTTGAGCCTTATTGGTCTAAGAGATTTAAGAACAACCTCCATCAAGCACTGACTGAAAAATAAGCTACTCTGGTTCATGGATAACTCCTAAGAGACAAGTTTAAAAATCAAATCACATTCATCCAGGGTGATCTGGAATAATGTGTGTGTGCTCCATCACGGAAACGACCGGAGGGAGAACATCCAGGCTACCAGCCCCTGGAGGTAAGTATCAGCCAAGATCAGAAAGTCCCCTAGTGATGAAAGGAGTTTCCAAGCTACATATGCTTTGAGTGGAAAAGGGTAAGAACCTAACTGGCTAAGAAAGCATAAGCACAAGCTTAGGCCAATAAATGATTCACACCGGCCCAGGGGAGAACCCCAAGCAGCCAGGTTAAAAGATAAAACTGAGGAAACAATAGTGAGCTGGCACATTGGAGGCTGCATACTTCAGGGAAAATGGATTCACAGATTTATTCCTGCAAAGTCACTAAATATATAAACATTTATCCAACCAAACAATAGCAGCCACAGTAACAAGTCTAAAGGGAAGATTGATCAGTATTCAGAGTTGCTGGACTACAGTATATAAAATGTCAAGTTTCAATACAGATTCTGAAAATATAAAGAAACAATGCGGCAGGCAAGGAAAAAAGTAGGTAATAGAAACTGCCTTTGAGGGGGGCCATATGTTTGATTAAGGCTTCAAAGAAGCTATTGTAAATGTTTTCAAAATACTAAGCAAGCCATATTTAAAGAAATAAAAGGTAGGCATGATAAAAATGATGCATCAAATAGTGAATATTAATAAAGACAAAGGAATTAGAGAAAGAAGCAAATGGAAGTTGAAAGTATAAGAACTGAAATGAAAATTCACTAGAAAAGCTCAATTGCAGTTTGAAAGAATCAGAACATGTGAATATAACTGAATAAGTGCAATTGATTTGAAAGACACACAAAAAAAACCTAATGTAGAAAAAAAATAAAAACTCAAAAAGATTTTGGGGCATCATTAAATTGACTTTTTTTTTTTTTTACAAATTGTGCTAGAAAGCTGTATAAGCAAATACAAAAAATGGAATGAGACATACAAAATATAGAAACAATGAATCAAAGATCTAAATGTGAAAACTGAAACTATAAAAGTCTCAGAAGAAAGCATAAAAGTGAATCTTCATGACCATATTAAGTCAATTTCTTATATATGACGTCATACAGAAATTGTAGTTCATAAAAAATGAAAACTATTTTTGCTTCAAAATGTCTAAAATAATTTCAAAACAAGAGCTGATGCAAAAACTCATTGTGACTTGCATGTTATTTTTCAGCATGCTGTTCTAAAAAATTTCCAGCTGAGAATTGTGAAAGTTTTAGCAAAGCACCAATTCTTGTGAAATTTTAACAACACCACAGATAAAATGTTGGCACATGGTTTATACCAGGGTTCAATCTAGTTGCTGCTGATTCTAAGGAAAACTCAGGATGATATAATATTTCCTATAGTTGTTCAAGTAGGGACCGCAATGTGACACAATTAAACCTATAACAGAAAGGAAATTCATCAGTTAACATTGATTAATTTGACACACACTATTAATTAACAAATAAACTATAGATTCACTCTATAATTTACTTGAGATTCAATTTTCAACTGAAAGTTTCTTCTTGTATTCTTTTCCTTTGTATTTTTAAGCAATATTAATTTTGCAGTAATTGTACTGTAATTTCTAATTTAGTGGCCAAAGAAAACACAAGCAGAAAAGAATATCCATACAAAAAACTCATCCTGTGCTTTCTGCATCTTTTTCCTGAATCATAACCCAGTTCTGCCATCAGGATGAAATTTCTAACCTTCATTCTTCCAGTTTATCTACTTTGGAGGTGAGCAAATGCCTCATAAAACAACCCAATGGGGCAATTATCACTTTAGTATTAGAGGGACACCAGAAAGTGCTAAAATTCTACATTAGATTCAATATTTTATTGTAACTATAAACTCACAGTGGCCTTTAGGTATTTGCCACAGTGTAAGTAATGATTCTTTCTTGGAATTTGCCAAGAAATAGAAAGGAAGTCTTACAGTCACTTTTGATAAAGCCAGTATAAGGAGATTAAGAGAGGTGTTTAGGGTAAATTATATGACAGGTAATAGTGCATCAAGTATCCAGGGTCATACTTCACTAAAGTGCTGGCAATTTATCATTAGTATGTTTCATGGCACAATGGGCTGATCCATGTTAAACATTAGTGTCTGTGAATGTATATAGCACCACCTTGAACAGTCTTATTAACAGGAAAGAATATGCAACAGGCCATATTTCATTTTTTTTCTACTGGTACAAATAACTCGCAAGATAATTTTATATTATTTGATATAAAAGATATCACTAATACTTATTTTACTAAGGCTAAGTATCACTAATACGTACCTTCTAAATAGGAGTTCTTGTTCTGAATTATTTTTACCTTTCTCAGAAATTTATCCTTCAACTATTTTTCTTTACTTTTTGATAATATAGAGAATCACTGAAGTAAAGGATTGTTGTGAGAAAAAAATGAAAACTTCATTACTCTTATTGTCTTAATCAAATGTACTGTTTATCTAGAATCCTCCTTATCATTTTTCCAGATTAAAAAAATTAACATCATTTTAAATCTATTTTGTATTTTGCATTCTTTCAATTAACATTGATTATTAAAGTTTTCTGTTTTCACATAGATTTTATAATTATAATTATAATAGATAAATAATATTACATCAAGTGAGAAACTATGCCAGATTGATTGAATTGCTCATCTACTGTAAAACATTTTGATTTCTTTCAACATTGTAGATAACATTGTAATTGATATTTTTATGCAGCAATTTTTTTGTATAATTACTTTCTTAATATAAATTTCTCAGAAGCTAAATCATTGCCTTAAAACAGTAGCTATGTTACAGTTTTTGAGGTATATTTCCATATTATTTTCTAATGAGTTTCTTCATTTTACTGTACCATTTGCAATCACAGACATTTAATCAAACATACTACATATGTTGACAGAATTTGTGTTTTCATTATAGCCCTCCAGAATACTGTTGGGGTGGAAAAATTGAATACATTCACTTAAACTTTTGTTATAGAAAGTGGGGTGCTTATTTTATTTTTCTTTGAAAGGTAAAATATCTAGGATGTGAGCAAGTTTTTCTTTGTATCTTTATATGTTTTAATAGTTGCACATTTAATATCAGGATTTGATTGTAAACTGTTCTATTTAAATTTACATTGGTTTATATAATTTAACCTTTTTTTCTAGATGAAATCAAATCTAATTCTAATGTTTGCTGTACTCTAAGTTATCAGGTTATTCATATATTTTATTTTATTAAAAAGTGACATCTGTAGGATTTTTCTACTAATGTAGTTTTTATTTGCTTATGTAAAGTTGTACAGTGACATAGTGATTAACAACAAACATTGTCATATAATTAGTCATAAGGAATCAATTCAATTAAGGTAGATTGTGATCATAAAACATTCAGGGCTACTCCTATTGTATTGTAGTTTCAGTGATAGCAATTATAGAAACTGAGTGTTCAGTCAGTCTGATCCTTGAAAATTACAATGGTTAGATTTGCTTCCATTATTATGAGATAATAATACATTGATACTGATTAATGAGCTGTGAACAATGCAATGATTTAGAAAAAATATATGACAAGACCAGATAAACAGTAGGCTCTATTGTAATTAGAATATAATCATTGATTCACTCTCAAGGTGTACTTCCTTCCATTTAAATGACTTTCTTCTATCTCAGCATTTAAATATTAATTGGGATGACCTTATTCATAGAGAAAATAATATGTGAAAGGGAAGATAGATTTCTCCTCTCTGTCAACTGTTATCAAGCTGAGAGTTTTAGAGGATATCAACTAACCATTTATCTGTGTATAAATGCCAGTTATAAAATTCCACATATGTAAGATGAGGTGTCTTAGAAGTCACGGGACAAATTGGAAATGGGTGATTATTTTATTGAGGGACACCAAGTATCAGCACAAAACACCTTTCTCTGTGGAATGATTTTGAAAGTATGTTCCTGTGTAATTTGACCTCTACATGTGTTCTCAGAAGATGCCTCCTTTATCCTTAAAGAGATCACATAGTTACCCATGCAATCACTAATTGTTTTCATTTGCTTCTTTGTTAACTAGAGGAAAGACAAATGTATGTTAGCCCTAAGTGGTTTACTCCCCAACTTTTATGCACTGAACCAGATTTCTGTGATGAGGGTATAATCAAAGATATTTCTAGGTGAAATTAAGCCACTTCTTGACAGCAAACTAATCTAATGAATATTCTAGAAAATCCACCTGGACTGAAACTTCCTTTGTAGAAAGCAAGTGTGTTCAATAAACAACTAAAGCATCATTAATCATCTGAGATTGAACTGTCCACAACAGAAATTTCTTGACAACTACTCCTTCCTGTGAACGACCCTCACAGTATTTCTATGTAAGTCCACCCTGTGAAAAGAAAAGAGAAATGATCGCAGGAAAAACTGAAGCATGGCTAAAACTTGCTTTTAAAATGCTTATTTTCTCATTGGTGACCTTAGTATTATCCCTTGTTAGTTTTCTGTGCTCTCCAGAAATCTGAATCCCTATATTAATGCATATTTGGCTAATTATTTGTTCATCACACATATTTACTGAGTAATTAAAATGTGCCATGCTCTTGCTGGCCACCTTGAACATTAGGATGTAAAGACACTCCCTATCTGTTGGTAGAGATGATTTCTCCAAAGAAAATATATAACTGGCCAGTAAGCACACTAAAATATGCTCGAATCATTAATGATTAGTGAAATACAACTTAAAATCCCAGTGAGATTCCACTTCATGCCCATTTAAATGGCTATAATTAAAAGGACAATGACAAGTATTGGCAAAAATGTGGAGAAATTGCAGCACTCATAAATTGCTGGAAAAAATATGCAGCCACATTTACAAATAGTTTGGCAGTCCCTCAAAATGTTAAAGCTGTAGCTACCATATGATTCAGCAATTCTACCACTAGATATGTTTCCAAGGAATTAAAAACGTATTTACCCACAAAATCTTGTACATGAATGTTCACAGCAGTATTATTCATAATGGCCAAAAAGTACAAACAACCTAAGTCCCACTAATCAATGAATAGACAAACACATGGATAAACATTAAAAACATTATCCAAAATGATCTAAATCAGACATAAAAGACCACCTCTTTTGTGATTATACTAGTTTGAAATCTAGACTAGGCAAATCAATAGAGAGAAAAAAATCGTTAGCTATGTTAGTTTATAATGCAAATACATGTCATTATCAATGAAATTTGGCAATAAACATTAAGTTTACTTGGAGTATTTTGACTTTGAGATGCCTGCAAAACACTTGTGCAAAATGTCTTTAGAAATATGAGTCCAAGATAATAAAGAAATATTTGGAGTAACTATGAAATCCATTGGTGTTTTCTCTCAGAAATTACTTTTACTCCTACCCTTCTACAATTCTACAGGTAGCAAGAATACTTTCATATTCAGCATCTCCAGTTTTACTTTTTTAATTTCAAAATTAAACTAGTAGCCATTGTTCTGCCTTGAGTTACTAAATAACAATTTAACTTCAGAGAAAATTTGTATTGTAAGATCTTAGGCATTTTATAGTTCACGCCAAAAATTTGCATGAATGACAGATTGGGGGAAGGGGTGCAAATACCATATCCATTGAGTCAGAATATACAATATGGCTCTAATTTCGCCTGGCCAGGCAATGATGAAAGGAATTGGAGACTATTTAAGCAGCGTTCAGCTCCACTAGGATTTCCTCAAGACCTCTAACCCTCATTTTTCTAAATTGGAGCCTTGATGGTGAGAACTGGTGGTGGGTGGGTGAGACAGATTTGTATGACTTTTCTCAGATGAAGCCAGAGATTTCAGAAAGCCCTGGTCAGAATTCCCACAACATGGTGAGTTAGGCTGCTGGACATGAAGACTACGAGGTCTTACCTAGTTATAATTAGGCCTTAGAGAGTGATCCGTGAATTTTCTTGGGGCACCAATAAAAGATTTTGGGTCACTGTGTATGATTTAGAGTAAGTGCCTCAGTTTCCTCATCTGTATAATGGAGAATTAATGTGAGAATAAGTAGAAATCTATAGAAGACCTAGAGATTAGAATAATACCTTGGTTATTCTTAGTGATTAGTAGGTGGTAAGCAGTGGTAGTAGTAGTAAGAATGGGGGAAAAGTGGGCTGGAATTACCCTAATGCCACCTGATTCTGGACATTGAAATATCTCTATAGGGGAGATTGTAGGAATGAGTGTAATTTAACACCAAATATGAGTATCAATTATAAATACCTGTGCATATTTTTGTGGGGTGTGTGTGTGTGTGTTTATGTGTGTGCATACCTATAGTCCATTTCAGAGCAAATGTAACTCTTTGCTAATACTTTTTTATACAAAGACCTTAGTTACAGAGTCCATTTAATTCTGTTTAAATAAACACATGTGAAGTGAGTCTACACCTCTGATATCACAGGCAGTTGGGTAGACCCCATTGCAACATCTTGTTCCACTAATTCTAGAAAGCACAAAAGAGGACATGACTTGACTATTTAATTGAGCTACCAATTGACTGGAGAATAGTGCTGACTTACTGTGTTTATTTAATTTAGTCCCTCCTTAGAGTAGAGTCTGCATATTGCTTCCTGGTATGTATTAAAGAGTCCCTATGGATAATTATTTATTGCTATTAAATATCTGTTAAAACATATCACAAAAAATCTCTTAGTCTACAGCATTTTCTTGAAAAGAAAAATGAAGTGTACATTTAGTCTGAAAGGTCAATTTAGGGGATTTAAATACTCAAAGGTACACATATCAGAGAGTAAAAAGTGGTTTATGATCTAGAATTCCCTATTCTGCTTTTTTCAAAGATCTTATATTAATGTTGATCATTTTCATGCATTTCTCAAAATATGAAAACTCAATTTCTAGAATGCCTCTAGCCTAATATTCATCTTACACCTTAGCAATTTGTTGCATTTTGGGATGGGAATTGAGGCATACTGTTTAGGAGTTAAGATCAAGGTTCAGCTTCATGGCCATCTCCATAGGAAGGCGTCACTCACCATTGTGCAAAGAGGAAGCCCAAGGGACTTTCAAGAGGAAAACTGTCCATGAGTATTGCATAGCATAGAATGTGGATGTCATGTTAATGACAACAGCCAGATGGCTGTTGAAGAATAGGAATACCTAATTGTGGAGCAGTGGGATATTTACATGAAAAAGAGCTATGTGAGATCTGACTACCAAGATGGTGAGTATGGACTTTCCTTGGCGGCACTGGGACAGAAACTATGGCCAAAATCTGAAGATCTTAAAAATAAAGAGCTTTGGCTTCAAAAAAAGTACTTGGTATGTTTTGTCTATTAGACTTTGGTGACATGCGGGGAGGGATTGTTAACTTTATTTATAACTTTTCTATGCTTTGGAAATGGAGAATAGGAGAGGAAGTCATTTTTGCTCACCACACTCCCCACCATGGCCTATTGCTCCCTGACTTGGCCTCTATAACATATTACCATTAATCTCCTGCCTCCCTGGGTGTTTGAGTTGCAGCCTGTGTGCCTATTGGTTGCAGGGAATATAGCGAGAACAGGTGAGGAGATCTTCTTAGCTATTGGCTTGCAAAGCTATCAGTTCTCTTGGTAGATTTGATTTAGATTTACTGGTTACTCATTCCTGTGGCCGCCGATTGAGAAGCTCTGAATGGGAGAGACTATACTATATGAACAATATGGTTGTAGATTCAGATGATTTGGTGTTATGTAGTACAGAATAAAAGTGAAACAAAACTACACAGAACTCCTCGATACACTAGATAACAAACTAGTTGCAGATCTCTGTATTTGCCAAGTGAGAGAGAGGAACTAACTTCAAGGACAAATACCTAATGTACTGCCCTAAAAGAACCATAATATACACAGAGGTGTGTTATGCTCATAAATGAGAGAGAAGCCATTTGCAAAAGTAAAATGTTATCAGTACACCACTGGCAGGAGAGAAGGAGAATAATACAGACCCCCTGTCTGCACCTGGCCTGTGACTGCGTGACATCTCCTGTAAACGGACGCTATCCATCTATTTAATGGGCCTGTGTAAAAGTCAATTGCTGTTTCAGGTAATGCTGGATGAGTAAAATAAAAAGGAATGAACTGCCCCTTACTTAGTGACTTGCCACTTCTGATCCCTTCCCCATAATTCTAGGAATTTCCCTGGTTCTTTTGGGTTCTAGAAACAAGAAAGTTTTAGGTGGCTTGTAAACACAAGTGTTTCCTTATTCTTGGCCACAGTAAGGAAGCAGTGGGGAGAGCCAAGGAAAACAGGGAAAGAATGTACATGTTTTCCACATCTCACAGTTCTTAGGAGTCAGTGAAACCATGGGAATTAATTATAGAGTTTTGGGACTACTTTTATTTGATGCATTTCCTAACTTAAAAATTTAACAAAAATATTCTATAAAATTAGGAAAAGAAGAAAATAAAAATTTCCCCAATCCTGTGAACTCTCTATTTTGGGACCCATCATTCAATTTTCTTTGTGTGTGAGTGTAGTTTACAGTGGGCCATATGCTGTATCTCGTTATCCTGTTTGATAAACTGATTTTTTTTGCACCACCTTCATTAATTTATCTTTAAAAATAGTTTATTTTTTTTAGAATAGTTACAGGCTTACAGTGAAGTTGAGTATGACCCTCATTGGAGTCCTGCCAGGGCTCATACTTTAAGTGATACATATTCAAATTTAACCAGCATCACCTGAAACAGGCCTCCCATTTTAGACCAATTTATCCTTCCCTCAAACAATGTCTTCAAAAATACTCTGCTCAACTCCATGTCTCCATTTTCTTTGAAATAAACACAATGTATTAATCACGGTCCTCTGTTTTACCGAATACCACCTGGAGCTGTCACTCACCCTGCAGCAACTGAAAATATTTGAGAGCCTTCTCTTTCTTGTGTTTTTTTCCCTTCCCCCAACAATTTCATACATAATCCATGGATAATTCTACGATACTTTTTTATGACTGAATGTATCCCTGATCAGGAAGTAGCAATCACAGAATAATAAGTGTAATCACATCAAGGAGGGCTTTGTTGTTCTGTGTGTGGAGCATGCCTATTGAAACCGGCACCTGCTCCAAATCAGGAAATGCTTTCAGGTTGTCAAATATCAATTGTCAATGACTGCCAATGGGACCGTACTGTAAACAGAGTTAATGTGTTTCCTGGAAAAGTTTTCTGCATTGGCTTGTCCATAGTTATCCTTAATTGTTTTATGGAAGAAATATAGACCCTATCAAAGAAATAGGAAAACAATTATAATACTTCATGTGCATCTTTTGCTTCATTCCCAGTTAAAAAAAAACAATTATTCTTTTGCAATGGCTGTTTAAAGGAACAATGGAAAGACATTTTTTGTCTTTCTGAATTAATCCCAATATGCTGAGACTGTTGCACTTTGGAAATCTGAGCCAACCTGGAAGATTTAACCCAGAGTGCGTGAGGGCTGACTCCATAGTTTCCGGTTGGCATTGCTGGAAAGTCTTAAATCATGTAATTCAAGGTTATCCCGCAAGCTTAATTTATTGTTCTACAATGAAATTCCTATCTTTCATGTGAAAATATAAGACCTACCTCCTAGGAAAACTTGATAAAATAATTTCTCATTCCACCCAAAGAAGACTATAAAAGTGTTTTTCAATATGTCTGTACATCCCATTTAATCAGTAATCTAGGGGACATTAGCTGTTAATTCCAAAACATAGAACTGTATCATCAATCTCATTCACCTGAAATCTATGAACCTTTGCTATCAGTTAAGAAGTCAGCCACTTGAGAATGGCTGATTACCAGACAAGCAAGTTGGTGAATGAGGCAAAGTTACAGGAATTTCAGAGAAAAGACCTGCTTGCTGCCAATTTCTTTTCAGACTCTGAACCTTTCCCCTCTGTGCCTGCTCAGTTTTCTTCACGAAAGCTGTTATTCAGATTGATGGGGACTCTCCATAGAGGAGAGGCACAGGGGGTGAAGAGCTGAGCAAGATCAGGGTTGATGATAAGCAATCAGAAATCCTGCATAATTAAATGCTGCTTTGCTGGCTTCAGCTGAGAGCATTTAAAATGATTTTAATGGGCATTAGAGGACCTTGATGAGATCTTAGTTGGCTGTGACATTATCCTTAAAGGAAGTCGTCTGTGATGTCTATGGAAATACCATTTCAGAGATCAGGCCATTTTTATTAGAAGTGAGTTTGAATGTTCTCTTAGAGGACGAATTGGAGTACTAGGACATGGGATTGCATCTTTCTCACAATGACCACAGGTAGTTTTCGGTTTTCTAGGCTGCTTTTCTGAGTTTAAGGGACACAAGTCAGCTTTTATGGGTTGTACAATAATTCAACAATCATATATTGACTGCTTATGACTCAGTCATTGTTCTAAGGCTTATAGGGTCTAAAAAAAATAGAAATATTACTACCTGCAAATATACTGTCCCCTGTTAGTAATAAGCAGGCACCAGTAAAGTCTATGATTTGAAAAACATCTTTCTTGATTCTTTTATTACAAAAATATACACTCCCCTTTAAAATATCTGCTATAAAATTATGTGTTTGGATATCTTTACTGATAACTACTAAAGTAGGATGAATAAATCTTACAAAACAGGAGTATCTAAAGTCCTGATATTTTATTATATATGTATGTGTAATATATACTTATCTAAGATCAGTGGGATAGAAATATACCTATAAACCTGAACTTTGCTATTTTAAAAACATCTTTATCAGATAATATATGCACATTTATCTCATTTTTTTAAATAATAGCTGTATAGTGCTTCACTTTATGGTTATCTCTTGTTGCATTAGAACATTCTAATTTTCAATATTTACATCACTGTACATATGGGATGATTTCTGTGGAATATAAAGGGTTACTGGATGTAACTGTGTTAGATTTAGAGAGACTGTCTAAGTACTCAACAAAATGTCATGCCATCTTGTACTTCCCCCAATTTCATTTAAAAATACCTATTTCCCCCACTAGAATGTGGATCCCTGCAAGGCAGAGCCTTATCTGCATATTTCCCCACTAGTTTTGGTCATGTCTCTTGACAATGTCTCATAACAATTCTTAAATCCCTTCTGCTGCTTCTCACTCACTGCCCTACCTCAGCTCTTCCCTTTTCTTGTTTCCAGCTCCTCCATGTTGATCCCTACTTTGCCGCTGCATTCTAGCTGCATGGATCTTCTTTTCTGTTTCCAAACATATTTGCTCTTCCTAACCTCACACTCTTGTTCATAGTGTGGATTTTGCTTGGAAGCACTTTTCCCTCATCTTTACCGCACTAATCTCCACTTATATTTTAGTGTTCAGATCAAGTGTTAATTTTTTAAAGGAAATTTCTTCCATGTAACTAAGTTGGTTCTGATAATTTTCACTGTGTAGTAGCACAATATCTCTTTTCTAGCATTTTTCGCTATATTTTCACTGTTACTATTATTTTTTCATACTGTCTGTCTTCTAGGCTTGCATGTAAACTCCCTGAGTAAATGAATCCCTGTGATAGCAAAATATGGACAAGAGTAAGCTCTGAATAAATCATTATTAAGTAGAATAACTTAGTTTTTCACCTCTCTTCCCAGTATTAAATATTATATTTTTAAACGCACACCAACTTGAAATAAAGGAAAACTTCTTTGCAATTTGATCTTCCTTTGTATAATTACTGGGAAATCTGTTTCACATATTATTATATTCAGTTTCTTTGGTGAACCCCACATTCTTATTCTTTGCCCATCTTTCTCTTAGGATAAAGAACAGTATTTTTTCTTCATGATAGATGAAAATATGAAGCCTATCCAGCTTGGACTACTGCTGCCTCCCACAGTAATTCAGGTAGGAGACATACCTTCGCATTCATACTACTACCACAAAAATTACAAACTGCTTCTAGTAGTGCTTGATGGTGTCCCAAAAACAATGTTTCAAATTTTACTCTCTAGTCTTCTCCCTACTACTCATGAACAAGCCTTTGTCTTCGTCATAGCAATATTTAATATCTGAAATGATCATGGTTATTGATTTATTTGTTGGTTATTTGTGTATTCCCTCCTTCCCCGTCACTGCTGCCCATCCCAGCTTCAGTAAGAAAGAATTGTTTGAAGACAGAGATTCTATCTTTCTCATTCACTGGCATGGTCATTTGCAACAGTATCTGGGACATAGTAGGTGCTCAATAATTATCCACTGACTATTGAGTGGCAGGCGTCTCTATAGAACATCCCAAGTTGCATCATGATTTAAGGAAAGCCACTGTCTTTTCCAGTATGGGCTGTTTGGATTCAAAGCTGGTCATCTCTTACTATTGTGAATCTAACATCAGGAAGATTCTCAGTTTTTCTAGCAGACAGCCCAGCCATTACCAGCCCCAGGGAAAAACAGGGATTCAGCAGAGTGAGGATAGCATGGCCCCTTAGGGTCTAGGTCAAACCATAGAATTAGACATGGCTCCTCCCATGCCAGCTGTCTTGCTTGGGCAATGTATTCAAAACCCTAATACCTACTTTTCCTCCACTGCCTGACTTTCCTCAACTGAACTGGTAAGAATGCCTGCCTCGTATACTTAGTGTGAGGATTAATAGAGGTAATATATGTAAAGCACTTAGAGAAGCGCCTGGCACATACTAAGTGTTTGATAGATGTTGTTATTATTACATTAGTCTGGACTCCTAGCTAGAGTTATGTGTCTGTCTCCCTCTCTTGAGGTTAACAAGGAATCTGCATATATATAGGTGGTGGCTGAGGTAAATAGGGCTTGTTTGCAAATGACTGCCCAGGAATTAATTTTTCTTAAGTCTTTTTCTGTAAAATGGCAGATGTTTTAATTCTGATTTCTCCCCCCACCTACAAATGCCTGTGATGAGAATAGGTATTATCCTATTTCATAGAAAAGTCTGAGGCATAGAAAGGTTAAATGATTTGCTCAAGGACATAACAAATGAATGGTGACTGGGAGAGAGGAATTATATGGCTTCTAGTCCACGGCCCCAGACCAGGCTCATTCTATTTAGATGTTATGTTCATACTTAATATTATAAATCCAAACGACCTGGACTCATCTCACATTTCCTCTATCATAGCAAGCAGTATGCAGATGGCAAACATAAAAAGAAGGTTACAAGTCAAATGTAGTATCGTGGACAGAAAGCCTATAAAATTGAAACATGATCCTTTCTATTATGCCACTTTTATTTGAGGCCTATTCTTTCTCTTTACTCACATGAAAAGGCTATTTATTTGGTTTGTGAGGAAGGCATAACCTAGTTTGAAATTATTTCTGTCAATTGCAAAATAAAGTTATCAACTATATAAAATAAAACAAGATCACCCTGGCAACTTCAAAAATAACAAAGTATGCTATTGTAAGAGGTAAATTTTTACACTAGCAGCAATTTATAATAACACATTAAATCCATATTTATTGCATGAAAAAATAAATCGGAGCACATTTGTACCCACTATTTTATTACCACCCACTATATTAGAGGAGAGGGCCGTAATACCAAATGGAAATATACAAATAGAGAAATATTTCCTAGCGCTGTTTTAATGACTGAGACTAAGGTAAGCTGCTTTTGTTAAAATTGCATCCCAGTATTTCATGAATTGGAACTTGGAATAGAGGCTTAGAGTAAAAAAGCACTGTAGGGTTGATCCAGCGTATGGAGTGGAATTAATTCCAACAGCAGCGGGAAAGGCAATGCCCCCAGGATCCATGAATGGCAGCGAGGCCCTGCGGATGAGCAAAGGCAGCAGTGGGTTGACCCAGAGGAAGAGAATAGCCTGTTGCAGCACCACCTTGAGAGATCCTAAGGCCGGCGTGGGGGGCCTGGAGGGCAGGCAGAGACCTCGGGGAAAGCGCGCAGGCCAGGGACCCTGGGGTAGACCTAAGAGGGCCCAGATGGCGGCCTCAAGGGCTGGGAAATGTACAGGAGATGGACTCTCTGGCCTATTCTGAAGTCATACTCTTCTCTCTATTGTGGAAGGGAATATTGGGAGGGGAAAATATCAAATGGAAAAAAATAATCAGGTCCAACTTGTAACATAACAGACCCCAGGCTAGTGAAACCTTGGATCATTTGGGTTCATATAATGATTTTTGGAGGTAAAACCCACACTGCTGCTTTTAATGAAAATAAACCCACAAGATCCTGGGACATCCTGCAGACCTATTTCATGGCAAATGCTTAAAAGCCTCATGCAACTTGTAGAGAAGTCTTGCTAGGAAACATGATTATGCCCATGAGAGAGGTGAGGAAACCGAGTTCCAAAAACATTCTATTAATTCTCAAAGGTCACCAGCAGAAAGGTCAAGACTGCAGCGTATCCATGAACTTCCCACCTGCCCCTAATGTTAGTGGCTGAGGAGCCTCCCGTGTCTCGGGAGTTTACAATCTAGGAGTGATTACAGCAGTCCCACCCATTTGAGAAGACATTTCCTGGAACACAGACTGTTGAAATGTCTTAAATATGTTTTTACTGAGCACACAAGCATGCCTTTGCTTCTACCTTTCTTCCTTCCAGGGTTGGAAATTACTTGGCAAACTCCACCCACCACACAGGAGGGAGCTGCCAGTTAGGGGACTTAGAATGGCAAGTAAAATAAGACCAAATTCACTTTGACTTAAACAGAAAACAGACTTGTTTGTTCAGCTGATGGAATCTGGGTAGGTCTGCAGCTTCAGGAACAGGTTGATTCAGAGACTTTAGTGATGTCACCAGAGCCCAGGTCCTCCTTCCTGCACATTTTGCAGCTGTCTTCCCATGTACACCATGGGCAGTGGGTGGCCTTGTGAGAACACCTCCTTACACTTAGGAGAGGACAGAGGCTCTTTGACCCTCGTCAAAGACGCACTGAATGTGGTTGAGCATTGATTTGGGCAACCCAAATCATCCAGAAGCTGGGGGGAGGGGGTCTCCACTGAGCTGTGAGCAATAGAGTGGAAGAGTGTGGGGCACCCGTAGGAGGAAACTAGGGTTGCTTATTAGGACTATGAACACTGGGTGTGAGGCAGCAACATTTCAAACATCCCTATAGGGAGGTAAAGTCTCAGGAGTGGTACAATGAAAATCTCAACTGCAAAGTCAGCTCCCAGGGTTTCACAAGGGTGCTGTGTGCATATCTCTAATGCCCACTAAAGGCTCGATGGGATGAGTTTAATTTATATTTGTGATGAATAGAAGGCATCAATTAATTATTTAACATTTTTACTTAGGGAATAATGTAAAATATGAACATGATGAATAAAGCTAAAAGCCTGATGAGATTACAATAAAAATAGAGATCTCCTCCCTCATCAGCACTCTGTTCCTTAAATCTTTATCCCTCTTCTCCAAGGTAACCTTATAATAGATTTCCTATACAATACCGTAAGTAAAATGCATTTATTGACATGTGGTTTTGCCCTTCAAATTTCTATAATACAAAAAGGAGAAACATTTCCCAACTCATTCAAGAAGGCAAGTATAATCAAATCCTAAAACAGAAAAAAAGATATAAAAAGGAAAAGCCTACATGTATTTCTATAGAGTGTCAAAAATCTTAAAGAAACTTGCAAATTGAATGCAAATATGTATCAAAGAAGAAAATATACCACGAATAAGTGATTTTATCCCAGGTACACAGAAACAGTTTCTATTAGAAAATTCATCACTTTTATTCAAAACATTAACAAATTAAAAGAAAAAATAATCATCTTATTAGATGGAAAGACCATTCAATAAAAATCTTTTAGTTAATGAGAAATCAAAAGAAACTTCCCAACTTGATAAATACTATTTATAATAAACAAGAGCAAACATCAGTGTAAATTGATGAATGTCAAAAGTATTACCTTTAAAATCAGGAATGACACAAATTGTTCCCATTACTCCTTTTGATGGCAACCTAGACAGTGTAATGAGACAAGAAAATGAAATTAGAGGAATAAAGAGCAAAATGGAGGAAATTAAGACATTATTACTTACAAATGGTAAGATTGGTTTCATAAAGAGATTCTACAAATTGTTAGAAATTATAGAAAAAATTTCCCCAAGAGGATTAGCTACAATATCAAATTAAAAAGTCAGCTGAATTTCTATTTACTAGCAACAAAGTACTTTGAAACAATTAAAGGGAAGATATTTATAAAAGCATCAGAGAATATGAAATACTCTCAGAATAAATATAACAAAGTCTGTGCAAGAAATCTAGAGGTAAGTTATAAAAAATACTTTAAACACAAAAAGTTTTAAAGAGCTATTATGAGCATGCATAGGAACACTGAATTTGTAATAAATTCTTACATTATAATAGAAATTACATTGACAATAAATTCCCAATTAAAACCTAAATAGTTAAGTAACTTAATAACATACCAAATTTCCAAAAATGGAATTTTATATAAGTCAAAACTAATGAATTAGATTGACAACAATATGAATGACCATAAACTATATAATATTAAAAGAAAAAGTTAAGTTCTAAAGGTTTTCACTTGTTCTTAAGAAACTAAAAATTACATAGCTAAATAACTGAATAAAATGGGCCATGTGTTGTCCAGACAATGAAAGTAGTTCATGAACCATTGATTAATGTAAGTATCTACCTACCTGAGAATCACATTAGACAAACAAAAGACTTTTAAAGTCACACACCTTTATTTTATGCAGTGTGTTATATATCTGAAAATGATGTTGTCTTCACTTTTTACTATTACAGATGCAGACAATGCTGCATCAAACATCAGCACACATATATTTCAGCATATTCTGTGTGAGTGGAAGAACATAGACGGAACCCATTTTGTTTTATCTTCATTACTATTTATAATTTAAAAATCTTTAAAACATAAGGTTAAGTGAAAAACAGCAACCATTATTGATTTGATTTGTGCTTTTAAAATGTGTTAGATTAAGCCCTTCTGATTCTTCATAGCCACTTTTATTTCTTTACCTATGAACTTGGCTATTTATATCTTTTTTCCCTTGGTTTGAGCTATTTTATATTAAAATAAAATATTCTTTTGTCTTTTGTGCATGTTTCCAATCTATTTCTCCAATTTGGAATGTGTGTTGTGACCACGTGGACAGAATATTTAGTGCAAAGTTAAACAGAAGTTTAAAATTTGATAGTGATAATTATATTGAATTTTTTTTCTTAATCACTTAACGTCATGTTCTATTTGGAAAGATAATATACTCTCCAAAGTAAATAAACCTGTTTTTATTTCATTACCTATAAATTTTCAATCACTTGGTTAAATTTTGAATCACCATTAATAATGCTAGTGTAAGTAGTAAGGTGATACTTAAATTTTATTTTTTGCCAGATGTCTAGCCCATGGAGCAAATAGATTTTTTGAATAATACTTTTTCCCCCACTGGTTTCAACTGCTTCCTCTATCATTTGCTAAATTTCTGCTTACAATTTGAACTATTTTTGGACTCTCCATTTTGCTTTATTTTGCTTTAGCACGAAATTGTTTCAATTATTGTCGATTCATAATATATTTTGTTATGAAAGCATTCCTCTCGTCATTATGTTTTGTTGTTCAGCATTTTTTGGTCTATGTGACTTTTTATTCTTGTGGAAAAATCTAAGTTTTTGTTTGCTAAACTGAAGAACACCCTGCCTACAGGCTACACACAAATGCTAGTAATTTAAACAGTAAGTCATTGAATTACAGTGATTTGGGCAGAATTTATTTTCTACATTATTAATCACAATGTATTTATTTCCAGGCATTCAAAGGTTTTACCACATTCTTCTGTAGAGTTTTAAAGTTTGTTTTAAAAGTCTGTCATTCCATGGTGAATTTATGTTTAACATAACATGCTATGTCAGCGTGCTTTTGCAAATGAGATTTCCACTGTTTTATTCACTGAGACATTATTGTATAGAAAGTATTAATTTTTATGCTAATTTTATAGCTAATAACTATGGAATCATCTTATTTCTATATTTTTATTTAACTTCTTAGATTTATACTAGATCTTTATTCAACCTGAAAATAACACTATTCTTTATATAACACTATAACTTTTAATTTTCTTGCTAATTGCTATGTCTCATACTTTTAATACTATGACATGCTGTGGTGGTGATAGTGTCACCTTTAAGATTTTCCCATCTTCAGTGGACACAATTCTTGTATTTTATATTTAATAAGGTTTCTGTGGATTGGCTTGATGTATACCTAGAGTTAAGTATCTATATCTCCAAATCGCTATGTATATCTATATCCCTAGAACCAGAATGACATGATAATTGTCCTTTCCAATTCTACTCATTGTTTGTAAATTCAGAAAGATATATTACATTTTATTAAATGTTGACTAACATTTACTCTTGCTAGTATTTTAAGATACTTTTTATTCACTTTATATAATTATAAAAGGATTATAAGTTTTCATTTGATGTTTGGTAGGTTTCTGTGGTAATAGTATAATCACTTTGCAGAAATGACTAAAGGCTTTTGTATTTTCCTGTGTTCTGGAGAAGTTTGAAGAACGCTGGAGTTACTGCTCTTTTAAAGGTTGCTAGAATTTCTGAAATCTTTCACAACTCATCCTCTCTTATTAAGAGGTGATAAGAACTTTGCAAATTTTCTTAATTTCTTCTATATTTGGATTCTATTGATCTGAGCTAGTTTGGTATTTTTAAACAATATATCCATTTTTGCAGACTTTCAAATACATATTAATTTAATCAAGTTATGAAGTCTCTTATTTTAATTTCTTCCGTAACTGTGGGTTTTCCTTCCATTTTCCTTTCTTATTTTGTGTGATATATTTTCTCTCTTTATGAGATTAAGATAATACTTTACATTTAGGCTGTTGATGATGGTGACGTTTTTGTCGTTCTTAGATAAACAGTGGTTGGATTTATTTCATCCATTCTGCTAAACAAAACGTACCCAAATTTGAGTGAATTTTATAACATGTTTTATAACATGTTCTATAATATGTTTAAAAAAATACAAAATTCTCCACTGTTTTTCACTGGACTTTGCACCCATTGGACTAAGAGTTACACAGGCCTAAAATGTCAGCATAGGGCATATTTCCCTCATTGTTTCCTACTGTTAGTGTCTTGCGATTTGTGAAATTCACTATTGCCTTGACTTTAAGCTGTGTTTTTTTCTTTCCAACACTGACAGTGTGCTGGCAAGTTATACTCTGATAAGCAGTTTCCCCTGTAGGCTGACCTTGTTAAGATCTGAGTGTTCTGCTATATTTCAAAAAAGGCTGCTTTTCTTCTCCCTCCACTAGATACCCAGGGCATTGTCCTTAGATATTTGCTGTAGGCACTTGGTTGAGCTCCTGGAAGCAAATCTTACAAAATTGTGGGAACCCCTGCCCCATAACTGGGACTCCCTAGGGTCTTAACTCTGAGTGATTCCCCCTGATCTCCAACCTTGTTATCAATTAGACTTGGAGGACTTCTACCCTGGATATTATTTTTTCCTTCAATAGTTCTCAAATAGTGGTTGCCATTGGCTAAATTTTTAATTGAATTCAAATTTAATTTTGCTGAAATTATGTTTTAATAATTTGCAACAACCTATATTAATAAGTGGTAAAATTTATAGGCATAGCAATCTTTATCTTGCTAACTACAGATGACTGATTTTAATAGCTACCAACTTTTACAAATAAATATGTCATAGGTTGGTAGAAATGATCTTTGGCATCCCTTATTGTTGTGTTAATCTGCGGGTGTTCACATTATGTATGTATGCTTTAATGTTGAAGTCTCAAATTCTCAAAAAGCTTTAGGGAAAGCATCTTCAGAACCAAATAAAAGTGTATTGTATTTTAATTGTTTTTCGTTCAAAACCCAAATCCAAAACGGGATATAGGAGGACTTGAATATTTCTACAACATAACCCCTATTTCTATTATGTTCCATTATTGATGTGTTTTATTCTGCTACTGCTAGTTAATTAACTCGCTTTGTCCTTGGTATCCAGGTGTTACTACCAGTCACATTCTACTGGTAGAGACCTTGAGAAAATGAGCATGTGAGCGCATGCCTGTACATGCTCTGCATGCAAATTCCACTGGACGCTGCTAAAGGGAAAACTGGATGCAAGGCAGAGCTTCCCTGATGAGGTGAGATGTAAGGAAATGTTTTAACCAGTGTTTCGAACCTGGTTTGTCAAACTTAATTGCATGAACGTAGGTTAGAAAAGCAACTGTTCTAAGGTCTGTGGAGGATATAAAGGTAAATCTGATGCACTTCTGATTCTCTGAGTTGAAAATCAAGTGGTGGGTCGATTTAGAATGATAATTTAGTCAGTATGTTATAAAAGAAGAAAGGGAAGAAGAGATTGCATTCAGCTTTGATTTCATTTTTGAATTTTAGGTATTGTAAATTTTAGGTATTTTTTAATTTCATTTTGAGATAATTAGAGACTCCTAAAAGTTGCAAAAATACCAGCTTCTCCCCATGGCACCATCTTATGTAACCAGTACCTTATCAAAGCCAGGAAATTGACATTGGTGTCATTGTCTAGAGACCTGCAGAAACAGAGGACAGAAGAGAAAGGAACTCTAGTTTGAGGAACTAGCATTTGGTTGAGGACAGTTTATGAGAGAATTTGGGTTATTCAAGAAATCTGCTAAAAGAGACTGTAATGAATAGGTCAACTCTTCCGCTTTATAAATAAAACAATGAGGCTCAGAGAGATTAGACAGCTTGCTTATTATTTTTCTTTTCTTGGTGGTTGACTGAGTTTAAGTATATTTATACATTATACACCTAAGTGATGGTCTCTAGGGTGTTACCAGGTATATTTCTCCCCAAATTATGCTTTCTTTCACAAGTAAACACACAATTATTATTCTGGAAGCTCTATCAAGATCTCCCTCTAGGCACATTTTTTTCTCAAGTCCCTAGAGCCAAGTGCAATGTCTGGCAAACAATAGATGCTCAATAAATATTTATTGAATAAATGAACCAATGAATTTTTCTTTTAGCAACTAGAAACTGGAGAAGAGGCAGATCAACAGAGGATAAGAGGATAAATTACACCAACAATTAGCCAACTGCAATGGAAATTCATTACTAAAAGTCAGTTTGCATTTGGGCAAAGTGACAGCCACAAGAAGGGATTTGGGCAGACACACATTTGATCCAAATTATTATGAATTGAAAACATACACAGGTAATTACCCCAATTTCAGTTACACTATGAGGTAAATTTGTAAATAAAAGGTATGAGTATACAATGCCCAAAATAATGCATTCTCCTTTTCTACATTTTGAACACATGTATCAGACGTCCCTTCATAGGGATCATTATAGTTTTTAGCTTAATTCCAAGCTTAAAAGCAGAATCATTCCAGAAATGCTGCTTTTCTTATTGAACAGTCTGTAGGATAGCTTGTTGCCAAATTAAGCTGCACACAGCACTTGTTAACTTAATTAGCAACCTAAGGCTGAACCTCTGCCTGACACAATGCATGTTGTGTTGGATAGAAATGGCAGCAAAACTATAGTCACTTCAAGAGAAACACAATCCTGGGGATATTTATTTTCCCTCTTGGGCTAGAGAAAAACCTGATTGCCTGGAAAGATCTTCCACTTCCTATGAAGCTCAATCAGCAATACCAAGAGTCAGCACCTTACGGGTCTATGAGATGTGACTTTTTCAAAGCAACACATAAGGAACTCCTAAAGGGCTAATAGATATACTTGTGCCTCCATTAATAGAACGGAAAGCAAACTAATTAATTAGAGGATGCACTGAGTGAGCACCATTTATCACCAAATGGCCCAAGTGATAAACAAATTATTTAAGAGCTTATTGAAAGTAAGGACCAGGAGACAATTGTCAAGGATTTAACCTGGTATACTTGTGAATATCCCAAGGTTAGCAGCAGTTTCAAGGTCTGTTCTGGAGACATGGACATTTTATGTGACAGGGAGTCTCTGTTGGTTTACTCACTAAGAGCTCTTAAATTGTTGAGTTGTCTCTTCTTTATTTTTAATTTTTTTTAAAAAGATTTTTATTTATTTTTTATTTTTGTGTAGAAGAGCTGGGTTGTAGGTTAGAAGTGGGGTGGGGCGTTGAGGGGAGGGGAGTGAGAGGATTCACCAGAGACAGAGTGGGGAGCAGAACAGGCAGACTGATGAAATACACTGCTGAGGGGAGCAGCGGGTGAGACAGGAGAGGTCTGCTGTGCCATGTGGGTCAGCTCCCTGGCCAGAGATCGAACTCAGGCTATGGCAGTGCCATCGCAGTGATAGCGCTGACACTTAACCCCTAGGCCACCAGTGAAGCACTGTCTCTTCTTTAGAAACTGGTAATGTCCCTCTGGCTCAGATGTAACCTGATGGAAACAGTCCTCCTGTCTCTGAATTTTGGAAAACAGTGGCTCAGATGATACACTGGCATGAGATGGGCGTATGTTTATTACCGATGTTACTCTGGCATCTCAAAATGCAGGATTTCCTGCCTTGAGGCTTCTGTCTACTCTGAGGGCCTGTGGTTCACTTTGCAACAGCTGTGAAAAAGAGAGGAGAGCAGGGATCTAGGAGCAATGAAGATTATTGTAATTTAATTATATACTGAGAACATCTATTTGATGTGGCTTGGAGATTCATCTAATACACGATTTCTAATTTCTATAACTAGTATTCATATGCATATATATCATTAAATGATTTCCTCCCTACCATTTAGTTACTGTTTCACATGCCTCTTAGTCTCTGATATGTAGAAGAAAGGCAATGGTACTTAAGATAAAATGGGTTTTCTGGCCTGGTCACTTACTCCCATTTTCTCCCTTATTTTCTTTGTCTGAATCTCTTTTTTCTTGCAACCCATCATGTCACTGTATTTTGCCACAATCATAGAGCCCACATTGATTCTTTCTCTCATACACAAAAATCCTGACCTGGCTGCAGTGTATTTTGTGCCATGAAACACTTTAAAGGACTTGTAAATGGAGAGCAACTCTATTGCAAGTGCTTCACCCAAACTAATTCCAAGATTTGTGTGTGAACCTGAGTCTATCTGTGAAAGTCTGATGCTTGTCTTAGAAGCCATGTTAACTGTTACCACCTTAAAGAAAAATGTTTCCAACCACCCCGGGAGTCATTTCATTGGGTCTGAGTGTGGCGGTGCATGTATTGGCTCAGGCATTCATCACAACCTGAAAAAATGAGGAGTTGGCCCCTGTGTGAGGGTGACACAGATGTTTGTGTCCCACCCCCCCATTTCATGACATTTTGTGTATCTCTTGATGTGATAGTTGATTACAGTTGATTACTATTACATCATATACTATAGTCACTTTATTCAAGTGACTTTATTCAATGACTCAATTAGAATATGAATCTCTTGGTATTAGGAACCAGGTCCTTTTCATTTTCTTAACTCAGTATCCTCACCTATCTGCTACTGTATATCCTGGTGATAATTTTGTGAAATGAACTGAAAGTTATTCTACTCCCTCTGTACCCTGAAAACGGCATCTGATGATATATCTTCTGTAAGTGAGTTTTCTTTAATTGAATTAGAATGAAGCCTGTGGTTCTTGGAATGGCAACAGCTGATGGGGTCTATTATTAACTGACCTTTTTGCCCTCTAGGTATGTGGTCAAATGCAAATGACCCATGTCATGGCAACATCCCCCTAGTGTGTACACCAAGGCACAATTCTAATTGATAACCATCGTGCCATATGGTACCACTGACGTACTTTGTTAATATTAGGTGGGCGATATCATATAGTGAAATTACTATGAATTAAGGGTCAGTAGGTTAGGGTCCTATAATTCTGCGACATATCTAGGATTTAGGGAATGGTTCAGAACTCTTTAAGCTTCAGCGTCTTCATGTCTGGAAAGAATGTCTTTGTATTTTCATAGGGCATACTTTCTTATTCATAGTTTGGATCTTCATTTTCATTATATATTATCTGATGTGTGGTTTGTGGAGTGAATAGAGAAAAGCAAGAAACAGTTATCAGCTGATTGGGAAAACAAATACATACACAGCCCAAAATGCAGTGTGATGCCCTCTATAGTCTTCCAGGTAGGTGATCTGGATTGTGGGGTGCCCCTAGCTCAGAAATCCAGCAGTCAGGTTAACACTAGGATTAAGTTTGGGGGCTGGTTTGCCAATTTCTAAAAGTCTCATGGATGGTCCTTTTGCTCATTTGGTCCTATCTGAACATCAGAAAGATTCTGTGTCTGTACTGCTATTTAGTGTCAAATGAATATCTTCCCAGTGGGTAATCTCAGAGGCCAAGGCTGGAGTGATATCAGCATCAGTATTGTTCTCCACTCCAAATGAGCAAGTCTGATTCCCAATTACTTTTTGAACCCAAACTATTAAATATTCACCCTTTGTAATCAGCATCTTTTTTTGATTAAATATAAAGACATTGTATTTGATTATCATCATCTTTTGTAAAAGCTGGAAATATGTATTCTTTTTTTAGGATAATTTCATATAAATGTTGGGGACTTAGCATCATGATGTAATATTTTTGTCCTTTGAATGCAGATTTGTTTTCTATAGATTTGACAAATTGTTGTCCTTGAATTTATTACACGATTGGGTTTTTTTTAAAGGCTTATTTACCTATGCGTATAAGAACTGGGGTACAGGCCAGAGGTGTGGGGGGGTGAGAGGATTCACCAGAGACAAAGTGGGGAGCAGAACAGGCAGACTGACTGAAATACACTGCTGAGGGGAGCAGCGGGCGAGAAAGGAGAGGTCTGCTGCGCCATGTGGGTTGCGACTGGCTGGGGATCGAACTCGTGCTGCAGTGGCTGCAGACTGCTTCATGGGTTGTGTCTTAACCCCTTGCACTACCAGGGAGGCCCTAAGCAATTGGTTTTTAAACTTCAAACTCACCCTACTGTGCTCTGCTTCCTCTTGGGAGCTGGGACTGCAGCAGAATTTCTGCTCTGTAATTATCTCCTTGCAAGACTATGCCCATAGGGGTGCTAGAGGGAGATGGTTAAGCTGTAGGAGAAAGAAGGGGCTCATTTCCTCTCTGCTTCTTTTTAAAAAAAAAATATTTTTATTGCGATATAATCAACACGTGCAATTTTGTAACTTTATAGTAGAGGACATGCTGGTTTGAAACATTTATATATTACAATATGGTTACCACTATTATCTCTATCACATCACATAATTATCATTTCTTCTTTGTGGTGGGAACAATTGAGATCTAGTTTCTTAGCAACTTTGAAGTTTCTAACATAGCGTTGTTGTCTATAATCACTAGGCTGTGCTTTAGCTCTCCAGTACTTATTTAACTCCTAGTTGGAAAAGTGTATCCTTAAACATCATCTCCGCAATGTCCCCAGTCTTACTTCTTCAGCCCAACAGCAGCAGTTCAGTCCAGTTGGGAATTTATGGACCATTGACTGAAATAGCCTCAGAGACACTGGGACCAGCCAGCCAGCGTCCCCTTCTCAAAGGTCCAAGTTTTCTCTCCCTGGGACTTCTTTCCAAGGTATCCTCTCAGGATACCAGCCAGGGTGAGGGAGCTGCTTCCTGCTGGTGCTGCCTCCAGCATTTCTCAGGGTTTTTGGTTGCATTTTGTCTTTTCAGTTAATATAGTCATCAGGCATTTATACTGACTCCATTCTGCCTGTTAAATTCTCTCCGTTACAACAACTATAATGATTCCTGTCTCTTGGCTAGACTGACTGCCACAGTCATCTGTCCCTGCATATCCGTTCCTGGATCGCTTCTTGTAGTTGATCTTAGAAAATACTCCAGCCCGTTTTCTGTCCTGTTTTTCTGACCTCACAACAAAGAGGCCAAAGCAATTGTTGTAATGGGTTTTGGTAAATACCTCATGAATACATGTAATGAATCTCAGTCCTGCAATAGTAAAGGTCACAATTCCCTGAGTAGCGAGCCTTGGAAGCCACATCTCTAAAACAAAACACTCAGTATCGACAGCAGGTCCACACGTTTAGTTGTCTTTTGCACAAGCTCATTAAATCATAGGACTTGGAAGGAAAATTGAGAGATCATTTAGTTAATTTGCTGGCTTCAGGCAGGACTAAATCTCAATACTTGTGTAATTTAGTTTTTCAATCAAAACTAGACATCAGACATTCATAAAATGAGTAGGTGAAAGAAATACACCATCTAGGCATTATAGATTATAACTTGATAAGAAATTTCTCATCTGGATAGATGATTTTTTACTGTAAAATTACCTTACATTCATATTATTTCTAAATTACCTTACATTCATATTATTTCCCTGAACTCATAGACATCCCTTTTTGTATCAAGCACTCAAATATTTTTGAAGATATGTAAGAAAATACAATGTATTAATCATACAATCTTTAAATTATTATTTAAAATAGACTTTAAATTTTGTTTAGCGCTTTCTAGTTTACATAGTTTTCCATATTCATACTTTCTTCGTTGTTTGTGGTCATGTCAAGATACTATAAATTAGGTGAACAAAATGTAAAATACAGATATGCTGAAAAAGAATTGTATCTTGCTCTCAAGCACATGTTCACATGGTTTGCAGAAACCATTTACTTTTTTTGTTAAAACATCTCAGAATCTTCTCCTTAAATAGCGTTTTGTGGGTCATAAATTAGAAAGTAACCCATATCTCAGGGACTCTCCCCCTGACCCCCTCCACTTCCTGAGATGCTGCCTGGATGCAGAGAGAATCTAAGAAACCCCCCCTAGGAAGCTATGGCTGAATACCTGGTCTTTGCTGTCCTCTGGCTTAGCAAGATGCTACTCCTGCTGGTTTCTGGACACTGACCTGGGTCTCATTGTGCCTATTGTGATGTGACCTGGCTAGTTTGCTCGGTGCCTTCCCTGTACTGATTTTGCTGAAGTAAACTGGCCTGAATTTTGATATATGATTTGGCAAATGATACAAGTTATAATTCCTCATCTGAATAAGGATACAGGGCCTCCTGGTGGTGCAAGGGGTTAAACACAGCCCTGTGAAGCTGTCCACAGCCACTGCAGCACGAGTTTGATCCCCGGCTGGCCAGGGAGCTACCCATAGGCTCAGCAGACCTCTCCTGTCATGCCCGCTGCTCCCCTCAGCAGTGTATTTCAGTCAATCCATATGTTCTGCTCCCCACTCTCTCTCTGGGGCATCCTCTCACCCCCTGTACTTCTGGTCTATACCCCAGTTCTTGTATTATAAATAGCTCTTAAAAAAATTTGAAAAAATGAAAAAGGATATGGTGGCATAAGACTTCCTTCTGTTTACCTTTTTTCTGCCTACAATCTTTGAAGCCACATCATCTGTTTCTTCTCTCAGTCCCTAATTTTGTAATTACCCTGTGAGTTGTAGACCCAGACCTAAGACCTAATTGAGGAATCTCTAGCTATGCCATAGATTTAAGCTAGGCCATATGTCTTAGGAAGTTTTTTTTTTTTTTTAACATATTATAGGGACTTTCCACACAGATGTCTTACATGTCAGTCTTTACCAGAAGGAAATTTGGCCTATTAACTATCACTGATACTGCCTCTAAACGTGAGATTCCCGAACAAGATGAATTTTGATCTAACCCAGAACTTTTTCAGTTCCCTGGTCTTTAAGAAATCCCATACTCCTCCAGGTTCTAGAAATTCAGTATCAATGAGGAATTCAATTTATTTTGCTTGCATACTCCCTAAAATAATTTTGAAAATCTATTCAGCACTTACACATTTTTAGTTTAGTTTCATCATAAGTTTAAATAGTTGCAAAGGATATAAGTTTAGTATGTGGTAAATATTGACATTTTAAAATAGAACTGCTGCACCACTTTTAAAAATGTATCCAATGTAATTGAATTCATAATGATTTCAACCATCATCCATATTAAACACATTGAACAAACTCTTCTTTTAAAAGGCACAAATTCTATCTTAGTCTTTTATCTTGTACCTCCACAGTTTGTACTTGTATTTCACTTCCCTACAGAATTTAGCATTATATATTTCATGACTTGAAAGTCTTTTAATGTTCACCCCATGGTGCTTTGCAAATGTAGTCCAAATGCTCCAGGCATCCTTTGCCTTGTAACTTTGCACATTAGACCCTGAGGCTGATTTTTGTGACTTGCTTTGGCCAATATGTTCTTGGCCACCGTGATGTAAGTGGAGGGTGGGGTGAAGGAGTAGAGGCTCCAGAGAGACTGGACTTCCCTCTCAGGTGTCTGCCAATTAGTTACTGAAGGGTGACAGAATCCTGAAGCGAACTGAGTGTCTTGTAGATTGATGAACAGCCAGACAGCACAGATGTGTGGCAAGCACACACAAGATGGGCCTTCACTCCTCTATACTTTGCTATAAAATAAAATGAAACATTTCATTTTGCTTTTTGGATCATAAACTCTAAATGATAAAATATATGTTTCCTCCCATATCTATTAATCCCACTATTATTAGCACCTAGGTAATCTAAAGGACCCAAATACATTATAAAATTTAATATATATCTATTAAATAAAAGGGGAAAATTTTATTGAAAAAGATTGTCCATGATGAAAGAGATGATTTTTCCAATTATTTTAGGAATTTATGGATTAATATTATCTACTGTGAATGAAAGATGAATAAGATTAATAATTAATTAGATTAATAAGATTAATAATCTATGCTACTCATTCAAAAAAGTTTACAGATAGGAGTGTTCAGAAATTTGTCCCCAAACATATTTATGAGCATGAAAGTGGTTTATTATAGCAATACCTCTCAATTTTTTTTATATCTTCCTGGTAATTTGCTCAATTTCTTAAAGTGATCTATAATCAAGAATAATTTTTAATAATTTAACAGTTGGCAACTCTACCTGAATTTAAGTACTTTATGGATAACCATCTGACTTACAAAATAATATTTTTAACACAGTTATTAGAGCCATTTTCTTTCTCAACAGGCACCCCAATCACTCAAATTGTTTTTGTTTCATGTCCTTTAAGTTAATACATCTGGAGCAATGGACCAAAGAACAAGCTCTTGTTTTGTCAAATGGACGAAAGCCTTGTGAAAAGAGAAACTATGAATCCTTAGGCAAACCAAACTTTGAAAGTCGGAGCATCTGAAAGTTAATTTTACTTAAACCTTTAATACCATTACCCTTGGGAAAAGAAATCTCTGTGCGCTGTCAGGGGCCAGCGCCCTCTAGTGTTGAGATTGCGTCTTGACACGACATTGGAGAGGGGGCTGTTTCCAGGCTCAACCACCCACATCCTTCATCATCATATCTCCTCTTTCATTTCCACAGCAAGTGCTGCATGATGCTTCAATTTAGAACTTCTCTGAAAAGCTTTGTCTTCCCAGACTAGGTCTGAGAGAGAGGGACATCAGTCTCATGTCCTCAGATTGACTTTCTATCTGGCTGTTTTTATTCCAGCCCAATTGGGACTTGAGTGCTTAGTGGTTGTGATGACACTTCCATCTGAAACCACCGTCCGGTCTCTCCAGTCCATTCATCTACCCACATTCTTAGACCCAGAGAAATTTCTTTCTTCCTGTGGGCTAGGGCTTTCTCTTAACTACATAAATAACATCCTGCTTACCCTTCCTCTGTATTTTGGCATTTATTCTGCAGGCATCCGCCTTAGCTTTCTTCTTGCTGTGGAGATAGAGTTCTTCTTGAAAACACTGGACACAAGTTTTATGGATTTTTAAAAAAGATTTATTTTTATTTATGTATGCATACAAGAACAGGGGTGTAGGCCAGAGGTACAGGCGCAGGGTGTGTGAGAGGATTCAATAGACACAGAGTGGGGACCAGAACAGGCAGATCTACTGAAATACACTGCTGAGGGAAGCAGCGGGTGAGACAGGAGAGGTCTGCTGCACCATGTGGGTCAGCTCTCTGTCCTGGGATCAAACTCATGTCCCAGTGGCTGCCAGTAGCTTGATAGTGCTGAGACTTAACCCCTTGTGCCACCAAGGAGGCCCCTTTATGGATTTTTAAAAGCCTGGTAAAGGCCAGAATAACTTCACTGCTTTGGCAATAACCATTTTCATTTGTGGAGAGTGGCAAGTTTCATGGATCGATTCTATGTGAGAATAATTGGAGGAAAACAAAACCCTTCAGAAAGCCACTGAGTAAAACACAGAATATTACAAAGAGGGGGGAAAATATGTGATAACCAAAAACATTCCCTACATTACTAAAACCTTTAGCTATACTAATTGTTTACATTATAGTTTGACCTATGATAGTCTCCAGTGTACATTTTGTATTCAGCAGCGCATTCAGCTCAATCATCCTCTCAGAACTATGCATCCTGTCACTGGACACCCTGGTGAGGCTGCCTGAGACCCCATCGATGCTGACTGCAGTGGTGCAGGATGCAGAAGAAGCACCTGCAGTGACTTGCAGTGACTTACCTTAATTCATGCTCTGCTGAATAAACCCAGAATTCCTTAATGTGCTGTCCACAACTTCCTTTAATAAGTGAGTCTAGCTCTTATGTAAAAACTCAACCTGGCCTGGACCAGTCTATTCAGCCTTTGCCATTCTTCTCTAAACCCACTCAGGCGTGAGGTGCCCATCTATCTCATATCAGTTTGCCTCCATCCCTTTTTAATATTATTTATTTATATATAATTTACACCTTTTCTATCTTTCTTTCAAGGTTCACATCTTAACTTCTACACCTTAAGATCTTTGTGTCACACAACCAAAATTCTTCCTCCCCTCTAAAGTCCAGTTGTTTGCATTGCCTCTATGATTTCTTAGAAACTGAGTATATAAACTGATGCTTCCACTATATAAACTGACGCTTTCACTATTATTATGATTCATAGCCTTACTATTTTGTCCAAGCCTGCAACTAAAGAGCAAGTTGCTTGAGAGGTCAGGAGCCATGTTTCATGCTTCTTTGAATCTATATCATTCAATACCAACTTGGCCATGAGCAAATATCTGACACCCCTTTCACAGTTCCTGCCTCACTGTCAACATATGCTATTATCTTAAATTTCTCGGAGACAGTTGAGAACAATAAAGGGAAACTCATTAACATTTTAGCCCTTTATATATATGTTTACCTATCACTACCCTATTTTTGCCTCCCTACTGCTAGTCAGCAAAGAAGCTGATACCACTAAGGTCAATTAAGCCAGAATTTCCAATTAAATAAAGACCAATTAAATCACAATGAGAAGGCCTAGAAATCGGAATTTTAAAAAAAGTTTCTGATGGTTGATAACCAGTGTTTTCCATTTCTAGGATACATTCTATCCTCACCATCTTCAAAACAATATTTCTCTTTCTACTACTCTCATACTATTTCTGTGTTACTTTTTCCTTTAATTACTAGGATGCTAATTTTCCCCAGCCTAAAGGAAACCAAACCCAAACTAATACCCTGATTCTTTTTACATCCCTCTTGTTAAATAGATTTAGTGCTTTCTTTCCATTTACATATTACATTGAAAAAAATATTCAGAGAAACTGTTGTAGTTCAGGTCTAATAATGAGAGAGAAACCACACAGTCGATCAAACAGGAAAAATTCGATATAAAGAAATTACTGACTGTGGTAAGAGTAATATATAAGATAGAAGAAATTCTATATGGTACCTTAGGGTTCAGGGAGTTTACCCAAGAAAGAGAAATCTGGAAGGGGTTCAGATCTTACTGAAGAATGTGTGGTTAGCCCAGAGAAGTTGGCTACCTTTGGTGGGATATCAATAAGCCACTTCAGTAGGCAGAATAATGATTTCTCCCCTGCCCAAAGATGTCCCAAAACCAGTGAATATGTTAACATATGGCAAAAGGAACTTCGGAGATGTGACTAAATTAAGAATATTGAGAAGAAGAGATTACCAGGAATATCCACCTAGTGGGCCCAATACAGTCACTTCCATCCTTAAAAAATGAAGAACCTTTCTTACTCTAGTCAGAGAGAGATGTGGCTGTAGACAATGGTCAAGCAGAGGCAACATTGCTGACTTTGAAGATGGGGACATGTGGTGAGGAAAGCTGGCAACTCTCAGAAGCTTGAAAAGACTATCAGATTCTCATCAGGAGGCTCCAGAGGGAACCAGCTCTGTTGACATCTTGATTTTAGTTCAGTGAGATATATCGTGTTTCTAACTGAAGAGTGTTAAGATAATGAATTTGCATGTTTAGCTGCAAAGTCTGAAGTCATTTGATACTTGAAATAGAAAATCTGAGGCACTCCCTCTGCAGAATGCAGGGGGGTGGTCAGCAACTGGTTGTGCTATAGGACTTCTTTCTCTAGTGATGGTAGGGAGGCCCTCCAAGCAGGTAGAACTCTGGTTTCTGAGTAGAATATAGAAAGAGTATCACTAGGATGAGGCTACAGAACTCAGGGGGGCTGTGTTCTGAGTCTGTGGCTGGGACAAGCTTAGATGTCCTCACAACCACACAGCCCACCTATGTCAGGAAACATAAGCCTGGATAATCCTTTCATTTTCCAGGGCCCACTGTTGTCATCTATTGAGAAAGCTCAGCACCATGACTAGTTTAAAGGGATGCTGTTTTAATAGCGCATGTATTAAGTTGTCTTCGAAGTTGAGAGGCAATAAATGGAAAACTTACATATTATATCTCCAAAGCACAGTTATTTGATTATCTTACGGTAACTCAATACATTCAACTCTTCACTGATAATACCCTTGTCAAGCCAATCAGCTATAAACTATGCTTTGAGCTTATTTGTGTAATAAGTTGTGTCATACAGTTGTGTAATAATTGACAATGTTGATTAATATATTCTCAACAAAATATCTTTTCCTTGATATCCTGACTTTATGCCTAATTCTCCGCCCATGACAAATTTTCTGTCTTTATTCATTTTCTTCTTGAGTGAATAGATCCACATCTATAGGTGTAAGTTAATTCAGTGGTAGATGACAATAATTCTCATTTCCATCTTCAGCTTAGATTTCTCTTCTACATTGATCTTTTATAACAGATACTTCCTGGACATATCTCAACAAGGACCCTGAGACAACACGGCCAAACTGAACTCATTGCCTTCTTTAAAGCCACTCCATATAGTATATATTGCTAAAGTGCTATTATTGAGTTGAATATACTTTCCGATGTCTCTCAAATCCAGCCACTTCTACCATTTACCTTGTCTAGTTCAAGCAGATCTTTTCTCCTATCTGGAACATTGCCATAGATTCTCACATATCTATTACTCTTTAAGAAGCAGTCTTTTGGGCTCCCTGCCCTAAACAAATAATGTGATTTTTAAATTAATCGAGCAACCTCCCAACTCTGTTCCTATCACCTACAGAGCATAACCCCTTCTCAAAACAATTAGTGAGTGCTCAAAAGATTAAAAGTAGGCAGTGGCTTCTGCAAAGGTAAGGGAGATTTTATTGAGAGGAAAGAATTGGCATTAGGTTTACAGCCCGGGTCAAATTCAGGTAAGAGGAGACACTGAAAAGAAAAGGGAAGAATAGAATTGCGGTTAACACTTTCTGGAATACGAAACATTTTCCAGCTAGATTTGTCTGTTTATATAAAGGTGCACTGTATAATGTTAAAAACAGCAGTTCACATTGGATTAATTTGAGTCACTGGTTGAAGACTTTGAAGTGACGCGTTAAAACATGTAGATTGAGCAGAGGACTCTCCAACTCAACACCTTTCTTAAATGTACAAACTTACCTGCATTTATGTGTATTATTTCTTTCATACAGTTGAAATTGATGCCATGTCCCTCCTATCAAAAGCTAATTCTTTCATATGTGCTTGGGAGCCCAAGCTGTCCAGTCTAGATACACACTGTGTTCGTTCTTCCATACACTAAACTCGATGTCTCCCTTACTTCTCTCACTTGCCCTCATCATTTATACATGTTCTAATGTCACTGACATCCACCCCACGTCCACTTCCTCCTATGTCTCCTTCCATGCTATCCACTAGAATATTTTTGCACATGTGCATTCTTAAATTCTTTCACAAGTATCTCACTTTTCAAACACTTCAATCTGATTTCTGCCTCCAAACACGTCACCAAAACCTTTCTTGTAAATTTAACCAAAGATATCTAGTTATCAAAGCTGACAAATATTTCTCAATTTTTTGAATATTTCAGCCAAGTTTTCACATATTTCTTGGCTTTCCACTTACCTTTTAAGCTACTTTTTGGCAGGTTCCTTTGCGAAGTTCATCTCCTACAGAAATGCTGACCCTTTGGGGTTCATTTCTGGGTCAGTGTCTCTCCTCACATTGTATTTCCACCTTCCATTCTTCATCTGTGTCTTTATCTTCAAAAGCCATGTGATGCTCACTGCCAAGTTTGTCTCCAGGATTTCAGGCACGCAGGTGTGATTCCAAGCTAGAGGCAGTCAGATCTAAAGAGAAAGGACAGATGGAGAAGCATTGTGAAAGATGAGTCAGCCTGATTTAATTTGTCATTACTTCAAACTAAAGCTCAATTTTGGAAAAACTAGCTAAATTTTAGTCCAGAGCTTTAAAAATTGCAGAGATATGAATATTCATTTGGATAAAAAGTTTTGTTCTCCTACACTACATTAGCTATGTTTTGTAAAATACCTTAATTCATGCTCTACATGTGCCCAGTGAATTTTTTTTTTTTTTTGCCAGAACTTGATACCTTAGAAAGCATATTCATATTTGTGGCTAAATCACCCAACTTTAGATGTGCCTGCGCTCTCCTTTGGAACCATATTTCCTTGCGTAAATATTCTACTACCCGTCCTCTTTTCCAGAACATCTCACAGCTCTTCCTTGTATAGCTACACATTGATATTGCTAAGAAGCTATGAATGATGACACTGCCTGTAGAAACAGTGGTGTGTGTGTGTGTGTGTGTGTGTCTTTATGTGTATTACTTATGCCATAGTTCATTCAGTTTTCCTGTCTGCTGTTAGCAAATGCTGTGCTTGTCGGTTAGATCTGTACAATTGATATTCAGTGGGCAAGATCTTTTAGAACATCTGTATTTCAGGAAAACTTAAGTATTATCGAGCCTTTGGAGGTATCAGGCTTAATCAAATTTTAACTGAGAATTAAATGTGTTCATTATGGTGCTACAATTCTAGGATTATATTTTTATGTTCATGAATGTGATATGATGTTGTAAGGAGAGCTTCATCAAAATAATGATCATTTCTTTAACATTATGGTATTTCCATTAGCACTACAACAATCAAGTTTTGCTTTCCTTATTATTACAAAATTGCTTCTTTGTATCTAAGTGAGATTACTCCTCTGTAAGAAACGGTGTTGAAAATACTCTGCTGTTCTTTCTTTGTAATAATCCCTGTATTTTTAAAATGTCAATATTTGCTGAGTCCAAATAGTTAAGCAGGTTTTTCTCTGATACTTGACTTTATAGATTCACACAATTTCTTTATTCTTTTATAAATAATGATGCAGATTCATTAGCTTTCCTGTGGTGTCTGATATTTTACTTTTTCACACAATTTTCTGTAGAAATAGTATTTGATCTGAGAACATCTGTGGCAGTTGAAAACATTTTCCAGCATTTAGCATGTTTGTGCATGCTATTGTCCCAGTTGTTCAATCACAGATTCTGTCACGCTTCTTAGTATGCAAATGTCAGTTTTGTCTGTGTATTAGAAGTCTTGATTGCATTTAATAATGTACCAGCTCTATCAGTATCATACTTAGTCATTTCTATTTAAGCCTGGAATCCTGTCAATTACTTGTTCTATTACTTTAAAAATTAAAGCTACAAAGTCCCATTTCCCCAGGCAGATACCAGCATCTATCAAGAGCAGCAGCATTTACTGAGTGTCTTCTGTGTACAGGCACTTAAGATTCATAATCTCATTTAATTCTTACATTAAATGCATATGTTAAACATGATGAAATTGAGATTCAAAGAGGCTGAATAGCTTGCCCCAAATCACAAACAAATGTAAATAGCAAAACAGGTTCAACACCATAGACCCAAATCCTAAAGTCACAATCTTTCCATTGCTGTCACTTATCTACTTTTGAATTTTTTGTCACCATTCACTGCTGACATTGGTAGATTATCGTAACTTTAGGTAACAGTGAGTGAAGCCTTGGTGCCTTAACTGATTTGACTTTATGTGCCTTCTAGATTTTATCTCGCAACTTCCTGTAGTTTTGCCCTCCCATCTTAGAGATGCTTATGTTTCCCTTTTATAAAATAAGTGATTTTTAAATATAATATCTAATTCTAAAGGGTTAAAAGTATTCCAAACAAACATAAAATATATTTTGATTTTTTAAAAAGGATTCAATTATTTTTCATATGCCTGGTGGCCATTTGTATTTCCTCTTTGGAGAAGTTTCTTTTTAGCTCTTCTGCCCATTTTTTGACTGGATTATTTTCTTTGTTTTTGTTGAGTCTCATCAGATCTTTGTAGATTTTGTGATCAGTCCTTTATCATTAGTGTTGGGTGCAAAAATTTTCTCCCAGTCAGTGGGGTTTCTCTTTGTTTTGGTTATTGTTTCTTTTGCTGTGCAGAAGCTCTTAAATTTTAAAATTTTTAATTGTAATTTGCAATCAGGGAAATGCAAATCAAAACTACAATGAGATACCATCTTACACCAGTGAGAATGGCACATATTAAAGAAACTAGCAACAACAAATGTTGGCGAGCATGTGGAGAGAAAGGAACTCTCCTGCACTGTTGGTGGGAGTGCAAACTGGTCCAACCACTCTGGAAAGCTGCATGGAGATTCCTCAACCTACTAAAGATAGAGCTTCCATATGATCCAGCAATTCCACTCCTAGGTATTTACCCAAAGGACACAGAAACATCAATTCCAAAGAGCACCTGCACCCCTATGTTTATAGCAGCACTATTTACAATAGCTAAGCTTTGGAAACAACCCAAATGCCCAAAAATAGATGACTGGATCAAGAAGATGTGGTACATATACACCATGGAATATTACTCAGCATTCAAAAAAGATAAACACATGCAATTTGCAGCAACATGGATGGAGCTGGAAGGGATCTTGTTGAGCGAAATAAGCCAGAAAGAAAAAGAAAAATACCGGATGGTCTCACTCATAACAGGAATCTAGAAAACCTAAATATGGACCAGGAAAAAGAATAACTATAAGAAAGGAAAAAAATCAAAATCAACAAACAACTATGAACCAGAGACACTCTTTGGGGGAGGGAGGAAGGATTGGGGTCAAAATCAGGGTTGCAATTGTATGGGGAATATAAAAATAAAAAAAATTTTAAAAACTTAAAAAAGGATTCAATTATTATGTTCACATGAAAATCATTCTCCCATATGCTTTTTCCACCAATTTTAAAAAAATTTGCTTTTCCTTCAGATTCAAACAGTATGATGACATCCATGAAAAATGTCTTCTCAACTGAAAGGAAAATAGTTAAGTGGAAATGCTATGTCTTTGTTATATGTCCATATTTCATTTTAATATCAAAACTCCCAGAATATGGTGTGGTCTCTCTGAGATGCTTTCATTTTATTACTCTACCTGCCCCACCAACTAGTAAAGAAACTCTGGTCTCTGACCTCTCATTGTCTTCTCCCGTGGTGTCCTAGAATCACTGACACCTCAATCATGATCAGTGTCCCTGGCATCATCACCCAGATTGTCAGTAGCACTCCCCTGAGGTCCTTGGAGATATGAGTGTCATGGCTGAAATAGACACAGTCCATCTTATATAATAAAAGAAGAAAGTGTTATGGAAAAGATGGGCTTGTTTGAAGAAAGAAAAAAAGAGGAAAATTACTTGAAGGACTTATCACTCAAAAAGTTTGGGAAAATTTGAATGTAAAAATAAATAAGGATACGCATGGATTATATCCAATTCAATAAAATAAGAATTGTGAGTCTATGCTGAAAATAAATAAGCAAATAGCTAAGTGATCCAAATAACAAAGGGGAAAGACAGTGCTTCCTTACAGAGTGAATACTACCTAATAAGGGTAGATAGAATGAGAAAATTAGAAAGTCACCATCTTACAACTAACACAGACAATTTTGATTCAAGTGGGAATCATAACTAGATCTTATGTCTAGGAAATCAATGAAATCCAAAGTAAGAGATTCTAAAACAGGTATTTGCAAACCATTTTGATAAAGAACCAAACAGAAATATTTTAAGCTTTATGGCTCACATATGGTTTTACCACATATTTATGTGTTTTGTTTTAAAACATTTAAGAAATATAGAAAACACTGTTAGTTCTAGGGCTGTATATAAACAGGTTAAGGGGTAGATATAGTTTGTCAGTTCTGAGAGAATTTTCCTGTATTCCTCAAAAAGTGTGGCTTAAAAGACAAAGAAAGGCTGAGAGCTGTTTCAGGTCATGGAAGACCATACAAGAGACACAGCAACTAAATGCAATACATAATCTGGACTAGATTCTTATTACAAATATTTTATAAAGGTTGCATTGAAGTAATTAACAGAAGAGGAATTTTAGATTATATAAATGTTTATATCAAAATTACCAGTTTGCAAGAATGCTGTAGATGTGTAGACAGTATTTGATCTTAGTCAACATAGACTAGTTTTATGGGGTTAAGTACGAGATAGAAACAACCTACTCTCATCTAAGATTCTGTCTCTGTCTCTCTGTCTCTCTCTCGCTCCCTCTCTTCATCTACTTACCTATCTACCTGCACAAACACATACACAGAATGGTAGCAAATGAGGAAATTGTGTACAGCACATTGTGATTTTAAAATGACTGCCAAGAGTCTCACTTCTTTTTCTTGAGTGTGAATATCACAATGTCACTCTGTGATTAGATTACCCTGCCTGGCAAAGACAAAGTGATGTTTGCTATCAAGATCTCAAATCCATTGTCTGTAAGTTAATCAAAGGGATATTATCCTGGGTGGGTCTAATCTAAACAGATGAACCCTTTAAAAGAAAGTCTAGATGTCAGAACACTCCTATGCTGGCTTGGAGGACATAAGGTGTTACACAAGGATTTGTGAGAAGGTCAACGGGCAAGGAAGGCTGACTCCTAGGACCTGTGAGTGTTCTTCAGCTAACAGCTATCAAGAAAACAGAGGCCCTGTTTCTTCAGCTGTAAGAAACTTTCCTTTTTCTTTTTTAAATTGCCTTACAAATATCCGAATTTTATTTCTGACAGTTCTTGAGGCTGAAGTCCCAGATCAGGGTGCCATGTGGTTGGGCTCTGGTGAAGGCTTTCTTCCTGGTTGCAGTTGCCAGCTTCTTGGTGTACTCGTACATAGTAGAGAGAAAGCAGGCTCTCTCGTGACTCTCTTAATTGTATTATTTTTTCCTTGAGCTAACATTGGTTTACAACACAGGCTATGATTTAGAGGCTCAGGTTCACACCGTTTGAGATGTATGTGACCACACCACACCCACCACCAAAACGCCCATAACCCTCCATCACAGCCCACTCTGTCCGCTCGCCCCCAGCTCCCTTCCCACCCTGCCCTACTGGTAGCCACCATTCTACAGTCAGAGTCCTGGGGTTTGTTTGGTCTAGTATTGTTGTTCACTTGCTTTGTTTCTCTCTATTCCACACAGGATTGAAGTCCTCTTTCTCCTCTGACATATGTCACTTAGCTGAATCCCTCCAATTCCATCCATGTTGTCACAAATGACAATATTTCACCTTTTCCATAACTGAATTGTATTCCATTGTATACTATGCACCACTTCTTCTTTATCCACTCATCTTTCATTGGGCATTTAGGTTGTTTCCATAACTTGGTTGCTGTAAATGGTGCTACAAGAACCATGTGAAGGTGGAAGATGATCCCATTCCATTAAGGAACACATGGACTAACATGATGATTGAGAGACTGAGCAGAAAACCCAGCTAAGCTATTGGGTCTCGGGGAAGTCAGGATGCATTTTTGCATAGAAAACAAAGAAAAAATACATCATGATTTTTCTAACATTCTTTGGAGTAAGCTTTAAGCTAAGTTTGTAGTAATTGCTTACATAGCATGAAAAATTAATACAAGCAAACAGATGTACTTTGTACTATCTATGTGTCATTTCTGTGTATTTGAAACTATTTCAATACAAAAATGTTTTAAGACACCTTGCCTATCTGTGGACCACTTTCAAGCTTTTTATTCCAATAACTCCAATAAGAATGGCAAATCAACAATAGTAACCACGCCCATTAAAATGTCTTTGAAATTGTATATTGTGTTTTCCTATTAATGTAAATAATGCACTAAAATATAGTGAATCTACTTCTTTACCAGTGAACTGTATGCGTGTTTAGAAGACTGGGAAAATGACCGGCAACCCTAAGTTGAGCTATTCTGAGAGAGTCCCACAACCTGAGATTTGACCAAGTTCTCATAAGGCAAAGCTGAAAGACTGTGTTGAACAGCCAGTGAGTTTAGTAGAAACCCACAAATGGTTAGAACATAGTAGAAGGCAACATGGTTTAGTATTTTAACAATGTATACAGTCACCTTGCCAGAATCACTTTTTAGTTCTAGAAGAACTTTTGTAGAATCAATGGAATTTTCTACATATCAATGCTTCTTTGTGAAAATAAAGACAGTTTCAAATATCTAAATCCTTAAGAGTAAGAGTAGAACCATGTCTTAGTCTGTCCAGAGTAACTTTCAGAGGGTTTGTAAAGCAATATTTTGTATGTTAATATATTTTACATCATTATTTCCACTTCCATATTCTAAATGCTGGGGAACAGATGTGCCTCATTCTATGGATTACCTGTCTTTCTTGCCTGTGTGCAATTTATCTTGATTTTTTACATCTTTTTAATTTTGCAGAAGGCAAACATATTATTTATAACATTAAAATCTTAAGTATTTTCTACCCTGAATGGAAATGGGCACAGCTTTCATTGTGCTAGGGCTTTCATGTGGTTATTTGAGTCAATAAGGGGAAAAGTTGAGCTAGATTTGAGATTTGTGATTGCTAAAATATTCTCAGTGCACCAAAGATTTGAACATTTTCTAGAGCTATCTTCTTTAGAATGGAGGCTAGTTTGCCAAAGGCAGAACAGGAACAGAGGGAGACCAGTGAAGCATTTGCCTCAAGAGGAAAATTAAGTCATGATGCTAAAAACTCATCCATCATGATCATTAGTATGTTAATTCAGCATTTTAAAAAATGAAATTAATGGAGAAAAATCCATGATAATCAATTATCAAACTTTAAAATAAAGATCAGTTGTTATTTGTTTTGCAGTTTTATATTGTAAGTGGGAAGAGATTGGGTGAGTTCTGAAAAAGCATCCCTCCTGTGTAGGTCGAAGGTAGGAGAACAGCAGCTGCTAGGAGGTGCACAAAAATCCTTCTCGAATTCTTCCCTCTTATTTCCCAAAGCATTAAGCTTTATTTTTTCAATATATTATAACTGGTCCCCAGGCCATTACCTCCCTTTTTGGGTTGGTCGATCAATGTTGAGCAGGGTGTGCAAACTCAGAGGCAATTTAGATTTATAAATTGTCACATGTATAGCTTATTATTCACTTTTTATCACTCAGTTCAAAATACAAGAGAATATTTTGATGAATGTGTACAGGGACACACATTTTTCCTTTGTCCTCAGGCTTCCAGATGGTTCATCACAGACTTCCAGGTCTCAATCAGCATCTTAACTTTATGTCTCCATGTGCTGTGCCCAGAAAGTTTCTCTCTATGCTTAACAGCCTCCCCAGCATGACCTCACTGCTCCCAGCAATAGCTCACTGTTAACTTGTAACTTAATGCTTTTTTACTTGGTTGGGGCAAGGGAAGGAGTCTTCTGTTAATGCTCAATCCCTGGCTTAGGAATGTGGCTACTTTGTACTGTATTTTCTACCAACTCTGGGTTCACCTTCTATTTCTGTCCTTCCACAGGAAGACAAGGTACCTCTACCATTCTCACACCAATGGGTTTGCAGCGGTAACCTAAAGATGACAGTTTTTGTTGCCCTTGTCCTTAAAGTTTAATGCTTTGTCCTTAGGGGAAATAAGAGAAGATTTCGAGAAGGATTTTTTGCCTCTCCCAGCAGCTGCCTTAGACCTACACAGGAGGGATGTTTTCTCAGAACTCGCTCAGTCCCACAGGAGAGCTCTCCAGTAGGTACAAACTATATTTATCTGCATTCCCCTGGGATTCCACACTCTCATTCCATACCCAGCATCCACTGATTTGTGGAAAATTCTAGATGAATTCCTTGTAAAGTGTCTGGGTGCCTCTGTTCTGGATACACAGAGGTTTCTCTCCTATCTCTCCTGCAACTTTTCTTTAAATTTTGAGTAGTTTATTACCTTGCAACCGCTACTTTATGATGGAGTTAAAAAGTTGGGAACTTGCAATTTGTAATTTTATTCTATTGCTACAAGGGTAGAAATGATGTTCTTTTCAGCTCTCTACAATGGAAGTAAAAACCATAATCTTACCTACATTTTTAAAATAATTTTTGTCTCCTATTGATCTTTCCCATTTAGACTTAAATCTTCTGTTTTATGTCATCTATACATTTATTCAATCATGCACTTCTTGCATAATTTTTCTTACTATTATAAATTCTTATAAAATAAACATTATTTTCTAACTTTTCATATAGTTGTAAATGCATGTATGTTCAAAAAAGGTCCCTTTCATCCTCATATTCCTTACAGTGACTGCTTTGTAATAACAGATGTATGGTTTAAAGATTTGCTTTATTTTAGACAGATATTTGGTTAAAACAAAAATTGCAAATACTTGCCAGGCTAACCATACTTTATCAATGACTAATATCTAACAAGAATTGTATGTCTTCTCATTAAAATGATTTTCAAATTCACAGATAAAGCCTAATATTATGACTACAGACAGGGTTCACTTAGAATCTGAGTGAAAAAGATCGACCTTTATAATCAAAATGAAAAGAATAAACATATAAGAAAAAAGTGCAAAAGGGCTTTGTGTGCTTTAATTTACTTACTCCTGGTTTATTTAAGAAGCCAGTTATAGCCAGAGTGTATATGCTGAACCTACATTAAGAAAGAAGGAATTTAAGGCATCAGGATAGTTTCTATGCAGTTCACTTTGCAGATGCTCCAGTTCCTGGTTCGGGTCTCTGAGTGGTCAGAGGCAGACTAACCACTCCTTGCTACAGAATGTCCTCTTTTCTTGACTTTATGAAGTGCATATCCTTTGAGGCAAAAGTGTTTACAAAAATAAGATTTTCTGTCCTTTGGATATATTCCTAGGAGTGGAATTGCTGGTCATATGGTAGCTCCATTTATAGTAGTTTGAGGAACCTCCACACAGCTTTCCATAGTGGTTGGACCAGTTTGCACTCCCACCAGTAGTGTAGGAAAATTCTTTTTTCTCCATATCCTCACCAACATTTGTTGTTGCTAGTTTGTTTGTTTGTTTGTTTTTTTGATATGCGCTATTTTCACTGGTATAAGGTGGTATCTCATTGTGGTTTTGATTTGCATTTCCCTGATTATAAGTGATGTTGAACATTTTTTCATATAACTGCTGACCATTTGTACTTCTTCTTTGGAGAAGTGTCTTTTTAGCTCTTCTGCCCATTTTTTGACTGGGTTGTTTACTTTGTTTTTGTTTCTCATGTGAGCTCTTTATAGATCTTTTCGTTCAGTACCTTATCAATGATGGTGCATGGGTGGTGGTAATGGGTGGCGGGAGTGTTACAGGGACTACACCTGAGAGGAGAAAGCATACATTGTGAAAAAATAGAGAATGATGTAAAATATATATAAATAAAATAAATTTTTAAAAACAAGGGATTCCCCCCCCCCCCCGTGCCAGGTTCTTTAGTTGTGATCACATTATACTTTGTTTTGCATCTGGCTTGATTTTATACTTTCATACATGTCTGTGACACATCTTCAGAAAATCTCTAGTGTTATTTCATTCTGATGACTAATCCTATCTCCTATTAGGTTTCACTTATTTCACATTTTGTAGACATTTGTTACTTTTCTTTCAATAGTGATTACTGTCTCCCATGCTCACATCTCTTGATAATAGGAGAATCTATGAATATGTGGGGTATGTGGGAAATCTCTGTATCGTCTGCTCAATTTTGCTGTATACTAAAAACTCATCCAAAAAATAAAGTCCATTAAAAGTAAAACTCCAATCAGGTAATTAGCTTATGTCATGATACTAGCATATTACAGTCATTTCTTGTAATATTACTAAAAGCACAGTTCAAATAATTTTCACATTTTGGGGCTTCTTATAATTGTTTGATAGCTTATAAGTCAAAGAACTATACATCTCCCAATGTATTTCCTTTATGTAAATCTTTATATCTGCAACTCATTAGATTTTATCTGCTAATATTTATTCATTTGAATGACTCTTAGTCTGACATTGTGCTTTCTTCTGAATAACAAAATATGTGGTTTCCTTCCATTCTCTCAGCATTAATCTACTCTACCGCTTCATGGTTCCAAATGTCTTTCAATATGCCTCTCAGGCTGACATTGCTGAAAGGGATCATTCCTTTTATGATTTGTTATGGTGGGAAGAGTCTAATTTATTTCTATTTTTTTCTTTTAAAAAAGTAAGCATTTTATATATTGTGAGATGAGTTCTTTTGTTTATTTATTCTCACCAAAAAAAGTCTTATCCTAAAATCCTTCCTTCAAGACTATTTTTTTCCTTTTAATGTCCTTCGCACTTAAATATAGCACAACATAAAGTTTTCCTGTTTTGGTGGATTCCTAATACAGTTCTGGCTGGAGTATAGTGCTGCTTCTTAGGGGATAGCCCACTACAGAATCCCCCTGTCCCCATAATACTAATGACTGCATGTCCTGAAACAATTCTAGCAAAATAACCAACATTTAAGTTTTTGTGTGGAGTCAGTTGTGCTCAGGATTTGCTTACTCAAGTGCTGTAGATCATAAAACATAATTAACTAATTGAGTGAAATATGCTGCTTCACATAGACTTTTTTGGTGTATATTTCCTTATTTCATACAATTGTTCAAGCCACATAATAGTTCAAAGTACAAACTCCTTTCGATTCCCTCTCAGTCTCTCAAACCTGCTAAATGATAACTCAAATATTACTAATTCAGTAGCCTACCAATCGTCTTACTACTACATATCATGGGTCCATTTATACTAACCCAATTTGAATGTAGGAACTCATTTCTCATAATTCTTAGGAAGCATCCTTAAAATTTGGATGATTAGGCTAGATACCAGCAATTCTAAATGTAGGAAATTATTGTACTTTATATGAAAATTGTTATTTTCCTTGTGTGAATAAACTTTGAAAAGTTCCTACAATGAAAATATGGCAAAAATTTAATGCTATTCATAAGTATGTAACTGTTAAAATTAATCACAGTTTTTCTCCTTATTAAGATGAAAAGTCCTGACTAGTTCCATTTATAAAAATGAATTTAAAGATTATAGTATTCCAAATTCTTACTGTGTACAATTTTTAAAATATATTTTACATCTAACTTTCACAATACCTTGTAAGGTAGATGGTATTATACCTATTTTAACTGATGGGCCTTAGAGGAATTCCTGTAACAACTGCATCCCTGATGTTGTTGGCAGAATTTGAGCATTTCCTCTACCGCAAGACTGATGGATTTACCAAAAGCAAATGCAACAATTCCAGCCCTCTATTAATTAAACAAGAAGAAAACTTGGTTATTTTTAAGTAAAACTGTAACACATTTTGTGCAGATTCACCCTGATTTGTGGTGTCTCGTGGGCTCTGATTGCCTCCTACCATGTCATGACCTTCTTTGGTCCAATAGCATGCCTCTGTATTGTCCATTATAAAAAAAAAAAAGATATAAAGGATCTAAGGCACTTGGAGTCAGCTCCACTCTAAAGGTCTAGTAGGTGGCTCTAGTAACTGCTGTAGTTACAGTGAATGTTTCCTTCTGGATTATTTTTATAGTTTCGGCTGAACTCAGAGACTACAGTGGTTGCTGCTAAAAAATGTCCTATGGGTACCACATCCTTGGGTAATCCTGGCATATCATGCAGCTCCTATACTAATTACTAGAATACAAGGAGGAGGGAGGGTTGACTATATGTCAAGCATTCAATAATGTCTAAGGTTAATTTTCTCCATCTTAATAGTAGTTGGTTCCCAGGTCAGCAAGGAACTGGTAGAATAGCATCCAACAAAGATTTCCCTCTTTTTTATTCATTTCTTAGACATCCCTTTATTTCTAAGAACTGGAGCAATTTTCTTTATAACTAAGCCCATTCTTTTTAGTGCAAAATATAGTTTGCTAGTGCCACACAAGAATTTAAAATAGCAAATACCAAGTTAATATGTGTTTGAGCATGTACATGTGTTAAGGATTTAAAGTGAGGCTTCAGGACTAGTTACTAGTTACTAGTTCAGTAACACTTAATTCCTCAATGTCATACAGTTATATATGTCCAAGCATGGATTAAATTCCAGGTATTTCTTACTCTAAAGCTTCTGTTTTAATTTCCCTCCATTACAGCATATTGTATCTGCGTATTTTGATATTCTTTCTTTGAAATTAGTTTATATAGTTTTGAAGGTGAAATCTTGATCTACGGTCAGATTCCCAATTTTTCTTATGCATGAATTTAATTTGCTAGCATACCCAGAATTAATTAGACATAGGAAATAGAACGGGACAACTAAACTCACAATGTATTTGCGTAGAATTAAGAATGTCAATTTCTTGATCAAAAATGATTACAATAAGTCCAAAGAGTACAACAAAATTGTACCGGCTGACCAATTCAGTTTCACCTATGTAGGATACTTTATATAGAAAGCCAAATATAACAAGTTACTTATAACCAATTGCGTCAGAGAAAGGGAAGTCGATTGACTGGTTTTAAAAGCTATGATGTCCAATGTAAACATTTTTAACTCAGGAACTTATTTGCTATAAGGATCAGATTTTTGAGTGATTGTGTCAATCTATCAGTCCTTTTAAAGTAAAAAGGAGAAATTTAGATCACTGTTCTTCTAAGATCAAGAATTATGTACTGCCTGGGAAGAGGACTTGTTAGAGGAGGAAAGTATAAGCTTTAGTAGTAGACAAAGAAAAAGTTATTAAATTCCAAGAATATTGTCAGTCCTACCTGGAGGAGGAAGAAGTAAACAGAACACAAGAGAAGTGACATAACGTGACAGCAAGAGTCAGCGAGGCAAAGAACATTGTATCCGTAACTCTGAGCAGAGGGAGGGCAGGTTCTGATCCAGGTCACAGAAGTATGCTCTACTCAAGGGGCCAGGGAATAGATCCTCTGCCTCATGGCAGTTACATTCTAATAAGCAAAGCCTCATGCAAATGAACAGTTATAGGGATAAATCTCTAACTGGTCTAGTGAGGCTCTTTTTCAGGAAAATCATGCATTTGCAAGATGCAAACACTTGGACACGACCATGCCAAGAGAGCTAGCAAAGCAGTCAGCACCTGCACCTCTATGTAGAGTCCCCATGCCTGCAGTTACACCAGTGCAGCCTCATCAGGTCCACTCTGCTGCAACTCACATTTCATGGATGGCATTTCCATGGAGGTGGTGGGTTTTAGAAACTAGGCATCAACTCCTAGGAAAGGATTCAAAGAAAGTACAATCTTTTCTCTATTTACATGGTAGTTGCATTGCTAGAACAGTCAGTCTATATTAAACCCATTTAAAAAAAAAAACAACAAAAAGCCCCATGGTGTTTATGATACCTAAAACAGAGTTATGCTACAGATTTAGGAAATTATAAACAGATACTTCCTATCTAAGAATGTCTAGCTCAAAGTCTTGCAGAATTCAGGAAAGTCTTCAATGGTGCCACCTGGAAGGGCACTTCAGGACAGTCAACATTCCTGACTCTTGTGCATGAAATTCCATAAGTGACTCTAGTGGGCGTGATAATCAAAATACCCTTTCAGATTTCCTCACACTGGGGGTCACAACAGAGTCATTAAGAACAATTCTCCTAGTGTTTGCCTATGAATGATTTGGAAATATATCTTATGCAACTGTTAAAAGTTTTTCTCAAGTAGAATTTCTTATTTGCCCATAGAACTCATCAGCCTGTGATTTTTTTCAGTTAAATATTGACAGGTAGTTAAAGCTACAGTTAAGGGTAACCTGGGAAGAGGCTATTGGCATGGAGTTAATCAGACATTATATAAAAAGTAGTGATCCTGCGTGAATCAGCCCAAACAGTTGTTTATTTCTAACTTTTGAGAACAAAAGGAGGTTAAACTATTAGGAATTCAAAAGGCTCTTCACTGGAGAATCCAGGTCAGAGCTAGACTTGAAATGTTGACATAATAAATACCTAACATCTGGAGAGTAAGTGTTTAAATAAAAGCATATAGGATTGAGGGACTAACGCTTAAGGTTGACGTGTTTTCTAGCAGCCCAAGGTCTCAAAGTCACTGCTGCTTGGATCTCTGATGCCCAAGAGTGTGGGTTCCAGGAGGCCCATTGCTCTGCTCCATCTCAGCTGCTGGAGCTCCATGATGCCGTTCTGGCCACAGTCTCCAGATGCACGGTTCACCATGCTTTCCTCTGCTCATGGTGGCTAGTAACTATGCCCAGAGCCGGAGCCTGCACACTGTTTAGTCTTAAGCAGAGCTGTGATGTGAGGAGCAAGCCCCTAGGTGCCTGCAGCTGCGCACTCTCAAAACCAGCAGAGACCACAGAGGCTCTCAAATGGCAGCCTGCTGCTGCACAGTGGCTCACTTAGATTTGCATTTATTCCTCTTCCTTTTTTTCTTCTTGATTCTTTCTGTTGTCTTTACCACTCATCTCCATCTTTTATCACTTCAAATTGGGTCACCATATTAGAAGTGTTAAGCTTGATTTCAATAAACAATAAAAAAGGAACTTTTGCCAATTGGGTCCTTGTGCCCCCCCAACCCATCCATTTCTCCCACTGGGGGACTTGGTCTTTCTCTCCAGCTCCGACTCCATTTGTCAGTGACTGAAGTTTGCACTGCTTTTAGGTTTTACCAGCTCCCCTCCCACTGCAGGGCTTTTGCCAACCAGCCACCATATACAATATTGCAGCTACAAGCTGTTCTCAGAAAATCCACTCAAAATAGCTGAGGAGCAGCTGCTTCTGTGATATTTTCAAAAGGAAGAAATTTGTATTTGTTTCTCAGGCTAAGGGTCTGTTGGTTTTGATAGAAAGAGGCAAAGGAAGTCCTTCACTCCAGCTGAAAATCTCTACCCCTCACTCCCTAGCTCCTTCTCCTTTGAGAAATTTTGTGCACGGATAAGTGGGCAGGAAAGTGGAAAAAGTCTGCATCATTTGCTTGAAGACTGTTCATTTGCTTCTCATATTTTTGCAACTGATATTTACAAGGAGATTAACAAGAGCTAATTTGTGGGTACAAATCAGGAAAAAAAAAGGCCAGTTGAATCCAATTAGCATTTTTTAGCATTTTTTGACTCATTTGTCAGTCACCTAACATAACACTGGTGGGAGCACTTTAATAATGTGGAAGAAACATATCATTAACGTGTGGCATGCTTCTTCTACTCTCGAAATTTAAAGGCTTTGAGAAATTTTGGGAGTGGGGCTAAGTATCCTTAAATTTTTTAGTCTGCTATTATCAGTCTCCTCTTTCCTCTTCCCTCTCACACCTCCCCAGGAAGCATTTGAAAGAACAGTGTGGCTGTCAGGGTTGGAACAGAACAATTAGATGTCAAGGATGCAATTAGTCTAAGATTAGAGCATTAAGGACTCAAAATCATGGCATCTGAGACCAGGCAGCTATGAACTAGTAATTAAGAAACTACTTTCCATTTATTTCCCGGAAAAAAATTGTATTTATGTATTTCCTGTGAGATTGTGTTTAGTCACTGTACAATTACATTTCAGCTGAGCACTTGACGCCCTGTCTGGATTCCGGAAGAGCTAAGCACCTCACCTCTGCAGAAGACATATTCCTGTAAGGGGTGAGCGGTGCAGCATCTCCCATTTACATCCAAAGTAAATTTTATGGTGCAGATCAAGCCAAGCTACAAATAATCACACTTCTTTGCACACGCTGTGGGATCACATCAAGCCTTATAAATTATTAGAGAATTCATATGGACGTCATGTAATACCACAGGAGTTCCATTATGATTTACCGTTAATTAACATCCACCGACTGTATTTCAAAGTGCTTCGGCTCTGTCACACCGCAGGCTGTTGTACAAACCATAAATGCTATCAATATGCCTGCATTTATCTAAGCTCCGACTGATTAAAACGCGATTTGTCCTGTAATACCTTCTTAGTTTGATATGCGACTGAGATGACTGACCTAACATTACTTCTATCTCAAGTTGTCACACAGACAATTATATGGAATAACTCTAGGGTTTAAGAGCTCAGAGGAAAACCAGCGTTAGAAGGAAAACATTACTCCCAGAGTTTAAAGAGAGAAAAGATATACTAGGAAGAAGGGTGGTGGCTTTACTGTGTCAAGGGAAACAAATCATAAAGGTGTTAGTTTCAAAGGATGGATCATAATTTCATTTGCCCCTTGCAATAGAAGTGAATAGGAGATGGCCGTGCTTACTTTTGGTTTACCCTTCTCTGTTTCTCTCTCTGTCCTTCCTTTTGTCAACGTATTTATTGAATGTAAGTCACATGCATTTCATTAGTGGGCAAAGAGAAATGAAATTCTTTAGGTGTGAAGGCACAGAATAAACTCTTCCCCTACTGTTAAAATTTAATAATAGTATTAAAAATTAATGTAATTTAACTAGTATGCTTTCACATAAAGGAATATAACAAATAGGAACAGAATGACTGAGAATGTCCTTAAATATAACTTAGCCTAACACTCTATCAAGAAAATGAGGCCAAGATTATGAAATATAGTCAAACAACCAAACATTTGAGTACAAGAAAGTCAAGGCTACATCCTTCATATGTTCTTCCCTTTTGCACTGCTTCTGAACTTTGCTACCCTGGAAAACAGATAGATTGCAAGGCAGGCTAATTTTTTACTAGGTAATTTAAACACTTATTTTTTTTCAAGAAAAAAGAATAAAGAAATGATGGAGATTTAAACCTTGTGTAATAAAGTTTAGGACTAGAGTAGTAGAGGCGCAAACTCAACACGTTGCATGATTTGGAGTAAAATACTTAGATTTGAGCAGCAGTGAGTGAATGTCCTAAGCTTCAAGGATGCTCTGTCTCAGAGCGCAAGCATGCTCTTTGTATATGATGATCTTCCATCAGATGAAGCCCTCCTTACAAGAGGAAGCCATTGCATGAAACATTTCATATTAAAAATGTTAACTGTTGAAAATGCTCAAAGTTCCAGTGTCTGAAAGCTCTAAAATAAAAATAATGACTTTTTGTCATTTCTAAATGTTGAATAACCAAGTAATTGTGCTGATGAGACAGGACAGGATAATAGAGAGGACAGAGCTTAAGAACTGATTGCAAATGAGAGGCAGACTGGCTACTGGTCTAGGAAGCCCTAGAGAAAGGAAAAACATTGGTGGCTTAATTTGTGGCAGTTGAAACCCAATATAAAGAGGAGATTTTATTCTCACTGTGTCAAGGAAATTCCCAAGCATCTTCACCAGCACAGGGACAAATCTGAACCCTACAATAGATGACGTCTGCTTCATGAGATAATCTGCCAAACAAGAGCCTCGCTGGTGACTGCTGGGTGAACGGAATCCTGGAATTAGAGAAACTTGAAGTAGGTTGAACTGATAAACCTGCACAGACATCAGATGTTCTGGGAGCAGCCCTACAAATAAAATAAAGCCAGCAACTAGTGTGCAGTGTAGGTCAGCAGAGAGAGGTACAAAAGAGAATTTAGATAGGAGTAACCAACACAGGCTCCCCACAGCCCCCGTGACCCTAGATTTATAGCATATTTTAGACAGGTTCTATCTCTTAATACAAGTTTGCACATAACTCTCACCTTTGATGTCAGTTTTCCTTATCATTTTGCTCCAAGTGGTATTTTCTTTTTTTTTTTTTTTATTTATTTATTTTATTTATTTTATTTTTTTTATAGAGGCATGCTTTATTTATTTGTTTGCTGGTTTGTTTGTTTGTTTTGTTTATACATGCACTGGGTACAGTCAGAAGCACGGGAGGGTGAGAGAATTCACCAGAGCCAGAGCGGGGAGCAGAGCAGGCAGAAGGACCGAAGTACACTGCTGAGGGGAGCAGCGGGCGGCAGGAGAGGTCTGCACGCCATGTGGGACCCTCCTCTGGTGGCCGGGGAGCAGCCGGGGATCGAACCGGCGCCGCAGAGGCCGCGCGCAGTTTCGCAACCCAGCGCTCAACCGCTGCGCCACCGGGGAGGCCCCCAAGTGGTATTTTCTTAATGTAAGATGTAAATGTACATGTGGAAATTTCAGATTCTTTTATTTTGATATTTTAGCAAGGGGAGAGTATATTTTCTGGGGAGATTGCAAATCTCACAACTGGATCGTGCATTTGCATGTCTCTCTCAGTTGACCTTGAGTGGTGAAAGGCTCAGAAAGTTAAGATGTGTCTGCCACCCTCTGTGGTGCCTCCTAGTGGCAACTATCTTGGGGATAATTTCCAAGATGAAATTAAATAATCCTGGGCATCATGCCCTACGGTATAGTTTATTGGGGAATAACAAATGTCACACTCATTATCTTCTTTCCCTTCATGCAAATAAACTGATACAGCACTTAAATACCAGGCAAGTTTAGAGAAATGTATTTTTGTTTACTTTTAAAAAGCTGTATAAAAGGCTTAGCTGATTTCACAGCAAATTAATATTCATTCACTCAACAAATATTTAGTGAGTACAGTTTTCCTGCCAAAACTGTGACTGTTAGATGCAAAGTATTGCTATATACACATTATTTTTAAATTTCTTTTAAAAATGAATCTATATGTCAGGAATTATTTTATGGTGAGTTGAATTAAATAATAAAAATAGCTATTTTAAAAATTGTTTTGATGAGAGACTTTCTGATAAACCTGAAGATGATTGGGATTGAAGAATGAAAGGAAGATGAGAGGAATGATACAGGACCGTTGACTAGACTTGTGGAAATGCCATTGTGTTCAGAAGCATTAATCACCTCCCAGGAGCTTACATAACTCCAAACGCTGAAGCCTGATGGCTCCCCAGCCCCTTCTTCTCCTCAAATCGTCATGAGGCATTTTAGAACACAGGCCCAGAACTCTGGAAAGAACACTTCAGTAGCCTTTTGCCTTTTCCTAAAGAATCATAGGAGCTTTCATATGATTAGAGGGCCCTCAGTCAGGAAAGACATGGTACCCACTGGATAAGGGAATTTGATGCTTTAGGGAATTCTTTAAGGTCTGGGTTGCAGATTTGGAAAAATTTATTCAATCTGTGCACAGTTTTGTCAATACATTTCTTCAAATTGTTTCTACTCCTTGGGCCATTGAGAATATGGTACCTGAGGGCCGAGCAGTTGCTGTTGCTCTGGTCACCCCCTTGGAAATTTCTCTCCTGAGAAAGTCAGTGAGACTCTTGGACGACCCTCTTCCTGATAGACTGTGTGAACCCTACGGTTAAGGGAGCTGTGTTGTTAGAAGAGATACTAGTTCCTACACAAACCCTATGCTAAACAAACAAGCATCTCCAATTTTGATGGCATTCCTTTGAGGTCATCCTGTTAGCTACCATTATTGTCTGTTTCTTTTTTTTTTTTTAAAGATTTATTTATTTTTATAAAAGAATCTGGGTACAGGTCAGATACTAGGGAGGGTGAGAGGATTCACCAGAGACAGAGTGGGGAACAGAACAGGCAGACTGACTGAAATACACTGCTGAGGGGAGCAGCAGGAGAGACAGGAGAGGTCTGCTGCGCCCATGTGGGATTCTCACTGGCTGGTCGGGATGGAACCTGCGCTGCAGAGGCTGCGGACAGCCTCACGGTGCAGCACTCAACCGCCTGCGCCAGCAGGGAGGCCCTATTGTCTGTTTCTTAGAGGAGATTTTGTTATTGAGGTAGACCAAGCTCCTCTGCCTCCCATGAGACTTGTGTTCAACTCTGTCCTAGCCCTTTCCTATAATGTAGCTAACACTCCACTGTAGATGTCATATTCTACTAACAGTTTTGAAATTCTTACGGACATCCTTCTCCAAATGATTCTTAACTCTGTTTGCCTAGAGCTTGCCAGGAGCTTTGGCACAGGAAAAATTGCAACAAAGAATAGGCTAATCATAAGGCTTTGGGTACAGCATCACTTCCCAGAAATGCACTGACTTGAGAATCACACTTATAGGTCTTTTATTAACCAAAGCCATATTTCTAAGTGTTTATTGAGTACATGAATGAATGAACAAATCTAGTGGTCCTTGAATGCAAACAATAAGCCAGATTTTGTGTTGGTTATGTGGGATACAAAATAAAATAAGACAGTCATCGAGTACAAGGGGCAGTGACTAGGACACACATATAAACACATAATTACAGTGCAGTGATAGACACTAGAACAGACACTGACTAGGAGGACCAAAAAAAAGCAACAGCTTGACAAGGTCAGGAAGCTGCAAATAGGGGCCTTCAATGTGGCATTTTATCATGTAACTAAGGAACCATTAATTCTACCAGATCATTACTTTCAAGTCCTTTCTTTCATCTGTTGCTTGCTTTTGTAGAGTGAGTGTAAGTGGCTAGGAGATGTTAAAGTGTGACTTTAATATGTACTTTGATGTCACCGTGTTCTGTACTAGTTTACCAATTGACTAAGCATTATTAAATGTATAGTTTATTTTGTCGTTTTTTTTTTTCAAAATTTTCAAACTTTGAACATTGCACAGATTATATCAGGAGGCCTATAACATGCCTTTAAACCTAGAATAGTTAACAAAAGACATTGTCATTTTACTCTGATCATTCTTACCCTTTTTCCTAGTGTTTTCTATTTTCCTAGACAATCATGCACTTTATTCAGGTTTTAAAATATATTCAGGCTTAAAATATATGAGATGATTTCAATAATTATTTCAGTTTCCTCTTCAGCTATCGTTCATTCTCATTACCAATCGTAAAATTGTGATCATGTACTTTTTCCTAAATTAGCAAATTAAGCTTACCAATTTATTGATTTTTCCCAAGAACAATATTCATTTTATTCATTAATTCATAAAATTCATTTTATTCATTAATTTCTGCTTGTAGATTTATTTATTCTCTCTAACCACTTTCTTTTCATTTATCTTGCAAACATTTTTTTAAAAAAGATTTATTTTTTTATTTATACAATAGCTTGGATGTATAGGCCAGAGGCACGGTGGGGTGAGAGGATTCATCAAAGACAGAGTGGGGAGCAGAACAAGCAGACGGACCAAAAGCACTGCTGAGGGGAGCAGCGGGCACAACAAGAGAGGTCTGCCGCACCATGTGGAAATCTCCCTGACTGGCCGGGAATCGAATCTGTGCTGCAGAGGCTGCGGACAGCTTCACAGTGCTGTGCTCAACCTGCTGCGCCACTGGGGAGGCCCTCTTGCATATAATTTTTTTGAACATTTTGTATGAAATACAAAGTACCTTTTTAAAAAAGTCTCTTAGTTCGTTGAAGGTTCTGGGCTTCCGTGCGTGTGCAATTTTAGCCATTTTGGGAAAGATTCAATGTTCAAATAATTTTGGATAATTGATGGTTAAAAATTACCTTATTCTTTTTTTCCCAGACCTTTCATATGTTAAATTCAAATTGAGTATTTCTAAGAGGGAGCCACGTTATGTAGGGCTCCCAAAATTATTTTGCCATGAAAACTTGTTTCTTAGAGCATTGCAAGTAAGATAAATGGGTTTCATTGAAATTTTTTTGAGGAGATAGAATCTGTAGGAAGTGGTGTTCCCAAACACAGTATCTTGTTATTGACAAAATCTGGGTTGGATCTGGTGTTCTACCAATCAAGGATTCCAAAAGATATTTAACTATCTCTCATTAAGTTAAATGGAAAGCTAGTAAAACAATTTAGCCAGCAATCAATGCACTTAGCTCAATAATCTGTTAATTTCAGTTAGAAACCTTATCATAGTGACACAGTTTTCCAATGGGGGGATCAACTTGTGATACATTATACAAAAAAGTAGATATTCTTTCCATATTGTAATTAAAAATTCAATTTTTGAATGACTAAGAGAGCCCGTTATGTACTAAACACTTTTCAGTATAAAGCTGGATATTATAAAGTTTAACCTTCTTGGAGCTGATGTATTTAGCAAAATAGATAATAAATAAGAAAATATTAGGTAGTGAACAAAGTTATAAATAAGGTCAAACAAAGTTTGTCACAGAATTCCTGGTGGGCTACTTTAGATTAGTGTACATGGAAAGTCTTTCCACATAGCAAGAATGCTATTTGAAAATAGTATTTAAATCCTGTGCTCTTGAATCAATCTGTTTCTTCTTGATACTTAAATTCAAGCCACTAATGACTTGATACATAAAATCTGACCCCATTGGCTGAGATTTCAGATTCAGATCAACAGTACAATCCTGAGGGCTTCAGTAAAACATGGCACCAGCAGTAATGAGTAGAACCAGATTTGAGTTCATCTGAAAACAAGAAGCGGTTGTTCCATTTAGGAAATATTTTTTAGTTCTCCTATTGTTCAGTGAGTACAATTGCAGCCATGGTTTTTAGATGGGGATGTGAAATAAAATTCACATGTAAACATGTCTATTGCATATGAAATCAATGGTTTGGTATTGAGAATGTTCAACAGTCATTAAATAGAGGTTTTATTAAAATAACAATATAATCAAAAATATTTCTTAGTTTATCCTGTGTGATCATATCAATTCATCAGCTCTTGACTTAGTTGAAATTAGTCCTTTCTTTTAATATGTAATATATATCATATACAATGAAAGTATAAAAAGCATATTCTAAAGCACATTTGAAAGTATCTCAGAAAAGTAGTTACTAGATCTCACAAAATTATCTGAAAAAAATACACAGAACCGCATCCTAGTGGAAAATCCTGTTATATTGTTCTTTGTTTTAACCTTTTCATAAGTAATTATTATTGATACTATTGTTTTTGAGAGAGAGAGAAATGCATTAATAAGGATAGCTGCAGAATATGTAATTTTCAGATTTCCAGAAGACTGTGTGTAAATATCCCTGCTAAATATATTAAACACTTAGTCCCAAGCAAATAGTACAATCTGTAATTTGTGATAGAATGGTAGAAGTATGGAGAGTAATTATTTTTATAAATATGCAAAAGACTGTCTGATCTTGCATCATTTTGAATGTAAATGTTCTCTAAGTATTAATTCAAATGTGTATTTCTTCTCATATTTAGATATAATTGACATAACATATTGTGTTAGTTTCAGGTGTATGACACAATGATTTGATATATTGTGAAGTGATCAACACAGTAAGTCTGGTTAACTGCCATCACCACACACAGTTACACGTTTTTTCCTTGTAATGAAAACTTTTAAGATGTGTTTTTTCAGCAACTTCCAAATTTACAGTACAGTATAATTAACTCCAATACCATGTTATTCTAAACCATACTAATTTCTTTTTTTGTGAACTTCTTGTCAAGTGTTTTTGCACTTATTGGAACTCGTATCTTATTCTCCACCTTTGAATGAGGTCCATTTTATCATTCACTTCATAGGATATAAATATTTCTAAAAAATTATAATTTTAATTTCTACATCTTTAAGTATTTACTACATTCGAGGAAATACAAATAAAAAGTTTCTAAATTTAAGCTTAGCTTTTGTTAAAAATTATGGTTTCTGCCTTTAAATTTATTTTAAAGGCCATATATATGTTCTTCTCTTCCTTTAAAGTTTCATGTTTTACTTTCACCATTTAATGTGCAGGAATTATTTTGTCTTTGTTCCCAAATTGTTGAACAGTTCTCAAAAGTTTATTGTTATTCATGAATTTGGATATTTATATATTAAAAAACAAGACTACAGCTACATATATATTATATTTATAACATGTATATATATTATATCTAATATACTTAAGCACTATCCTCTTGCCTACTTATTTATAGAATCCATTTGTGAAGTTTATTTTAAGTGATCATACAATTTACAAGCAAATTCATCACTATTTTAATTATCATAGATTTATAATATTTAAATAATAAACATACTTTTTAATTTGTGATATCCAAGTACTATTTTAAATGGCTTTCATATTTTTTTTTAAGATTTATTTATTTATTTATACAAGCACTGGGTATAGTCAGAAGCACAGGAGGATGAGAGGATTCACCAGAGCCAGAGCGGTGAGCAGAACAGGCAGACTGACAAAATAAACTGCTGAGGGGAGCAGCGGGCGGCAGGAGAGGTCTGAGCACCATGTGGGACCCTCGCTGGTGGCCGGGGATTGAACCGGCACTGCAGAGGTTGCGGGCTGCTTCGCAGCCCAGTGCTCAACTGCTGCGCCACCAGGGGAGGCCCACATACAGTTTTTTAAATAAAATAATCAGGGCCTCCCCAGTGGTGCAGTGAGTTGAGCAAAGTGCTGTGAAACTGTCCACAGCCTCTGCAGCTGATTAGATTCTTGGCCTGCCAGGGAGATTCCCATATGGCGTGGCAGACCTCTCCTGTCTCGCTCACTGCTCCCCTCAGCAGTGCTTTTGGTCTGTCTGCCTGTTCTGCTCCCCACTCTGTCTCTGGCAAATCCTCTCACCCTCCTGTGCCTCTGGCTTGTACCCCAGCTATTGTATAAATAGAAAATAAAAATCTTTAAAAAAATAAATCAAATAATCACATTTATTCTGCAGAATTAAATGTGGTAGTATTAAGATTTTACCTGGATTCCTGGTTTTCTTCCTTGCAGCTTGTCAAGATTATGTCCTATGTTCTTAGCAAAAAAATTATTTTCTTTACCTAATCATGAATGAATCCTAGGTTTAGAGTTGTTATATTAATTATACAAATTATAGGCATATATTTTTTGTCATGGGTCTATATGATATTCTCAGTAAAGAATGCTAGATTTTACTTTTATTTATATTAAATTGGATTTTATAAATGGGTAAAAGGATAATATATTGAATATATTATATATGATATGTATTTATGTTATATGTATGATATATTCCCACATGGGTAGTGATCCGAGAACCCAGCCTACACAATGCGCTGGGGAGGCAGGCAGTGAGGGGGTTGCTGCTGCAGAGTGGAAGGGCATTTCCTCCCTGAGTACTGCAGCTGTCTAAGTGAGGGAGGGCTCTGTAATCATTGTCAAGTCAAAGCAAAGTTCACTGACAGTGGTCTTTCAGAAGCCCCAGCTTGCCACTGGCCCTTGAGCTGCATCTAATCAGAGTTCTGATCTGATTAGATTTTGTGGACATAGACTTTCCCCTGAAGCTCAGTAAGAGCAGAGTGGTCTTGGGCTGCAGGAAGGCTCCACAGGAGGTTGCAGTCTGTATAGTTGGTAGGCTCTCAAGATACTATCCTAGGCCAGATAGGGGAAGAATGGATGGGTGTTTCTGAGAACCACTGAAGCTGATTGTAAGCAACTAGTTGGCATCCTCTCCCAGCTGGTCCCACAGACAGAATATCTCTCAGCATCAGTGAGCTAATGGGCCCCGGGATGCCATGGATTCCACATGTTGGAAGGCCAGGTGTTTCTTCTATTGCACCAATATCATTGCTGGCATCTACCATTTCCGGTGGTTTCTGTCTGTTCTCCCTGTGGCGGCACCAGTCCTCAAGCCCTCAAGTAACCTCAAGGTTACTTCAATGCAGAAGCAGGACTGCTGTTTGGGGGGAGTTGTGACACCCCGAGAATCCTTCTAGTCTATCATCTTGCCTCAGTGACTCTGCCTTTGTGTTTTCTACTTAAAGTTTTTCTTTTATATCCCAACATTTGCTGGATTCAATTTGTTTATATTTTGTGGGACGTGAAAGACACTCATCTGTAAATTTCTTTTCTTGCAAAGGCTTTATTAGTATCAGAAAAATTGACCTCATAAAATGAGTTGGTAAGTGTTCCCTCATCTTATGTTTTTTGGAAGAGTTTTCTAGAATTGGGTTATTTTTTTCCTAAATATTCTACAGAATTTATTGGGCCTGGATTTTTCTTTGCTGGAAATAATGTAGAAAATTTCACTTGTTTTATCTAATACTTATGCTAGATCTTTCATTTTCATTTTTCTTCTATCACTTTGTTTCTGACTTACCCCTTTTTAAATCCCATGCAATTGGATTTGATTATTTGCTTTTTTATCTTAATCTCATAATTTTCCCATTTTATTAACCAACCTTTTTAACTGTCCTAATTAATATATTTAGTCTTACTCAGTCATCCTATTATATTTTTTCTCTTTAATATGTATCCACAGTTGATTACTTAGATTTATGTATTATGCTATATAAAAATGTGTTTTCTTTCACTTAACTGTAGCTAATTATTTGGAGCATTTTCATCATATTTTTAATTCTCTCAGTTATTATCTTTGTTTATTAAACATTACTGCAGCTAATAAAAGGCGATATTTAATTCTGAGTTAGAAACATATATGGATTACACCCCTTTAAGGACAATAACATTAGCATTAATGGTATCTTTTAAAGATAATAACATTAGTTTAATTGCTTACTGCTGTCTGGTTTTATTTATATAATTTAAATTTTTTGCACAGTTGTTACCATTGTTAAATCATACTTCCTATGTTATTTTTCTTAAAGAAATACTTTCAATTCTTGAATTAGGTTTGATTAATACATTTCCTTGTATTTAATTCTATGATTAAATAGTTTTGGTGGTTTCTTCTAATCCTTCCAAATTGCCACTTCCCTTTATTTTAAATTCTTTATGTAACGAATATCATTAATATATTTTTTCATTAACTTGTTAATGAATGCTTGGTAAATATTGATGAAAACTTTCTTATAATCCATATTTCTACTATTCTGTGACTGGAGAATGATGATAAACAAACTAAATTTGTAATGTGTCAAATGGTAGTTAATATTTTGGGTAGGAGCAAAGTGCTAAGATTGCTAAGGAATGCAATACTTGTGAATTGGTTTTAATAAGAAAGAAAAAAATATAGCACAAATTTGAAGGAACTAAGAGATAGTGTGGGGAATAATGTCCCAAGACAGAGGGAATTGTACAGGAAAGATGGGATTGTTTCTAACATGTTCCATCATAACAGAGGCTAGTAATTCTGGAGCAAGAAGACCAAAGGAGAGAATACTAGATGAGAACAAATAGTAATGGAGAGGCTGACTGGGACAGGTTGCATAAGTCACAGTACGAAAATATCTATCTATCTGACTTTTCCTGTGATCCCACCTGACATTCAATCTTGAAAGGTGAATTACATGTGTTTATTCATTCCAAACTGGTGGACATAGATTCTCCTTGGGTTACTGCAAACATCATGTAGATGTTACTATTATCTTTTTACAAATCTTACATTAGAGCATGGTTAACTCATCAGACTGAAAAGAATGTGGGGATAACCAGGACCATGAAACATCCCAGGTGAGGAAATTCACCTCTGCATGGTAATTTCTTTGAAGATTCCATAACAAAGGCCATATTTTTATTTGTCTAGCCTAAAATTATTTATATGTGGAGTCTTACTTATAGTCTTCCAAATTGTATTGTCTTGCATTTTAACATGGAGAATAAGTTATGACGCATGAGTAATCAGTTATGTCACAGGACTCACCTCATTCCCATGAAACTCATATAATGCTTATTCTCAAATTCTATGGCTTATAGTTGGTGCTTTCCATTGTTTTCAGCACCCAATAGAATGATCCCTTTAAAAAAATATGTAGGCATTTATTTTTTAAAAAATATTTATTTATTTATTTATACAAGCACTGGGTACAGTCAGAAGTGCAGGAGGGTGAGAGACTTCACCAGAGCCAGAGTGAGGAACAGACGAAATACACTGCTGAGGGGAGCAGCAGACGGCAGCAGAGGTCTGTGCACCATGTGGGACCCTTGCCAGTGGCTGAGGATCGAACAGGTGCTGCAGAGGCTGCAGGCAGCTTCGCAGCCCAGTGCTCAACCACTGCGCCACCAGGGGAGGCCCCATGTAGCCATTTAAACTGAGCGTTGCTTGAGTGTGGAGGTGGGGATGGCTTGGGAGGGGTAATAGGTGGAGATGGGTGATATAAGGATAGTTTGACCCTGTATAAAAGTGTATTCATTTTCTTTTGCTGCATAATAAATTACTACAATCATAGCAGCTTAGAAAAACACATACTTATTACTTCACTGTTTTCATGAGTCAGGGTAAGGAGTCTGGGCACAACTTTACTGGGTTTTCTATCTGCTTATCGCCTCACAAAGTTCAATCAAGGCATTGTCTTGGCCTTGACAATGACTTGACTAGGTAATAATCCACTTCCAAGGTCATTCTTGGTTGTATGTATGGCCAATATGTTCACTTGGGGGCTAGAAGCTGCCTATAGTTCCTTGAAAGATGTACCTCAACAGATCTACTTCTCCAGTTTGGCTGCTTACTTCACCAAGCCTGTAAGGTAAATAACTGATTTCAAGATGGGCCAAATTCTTTTAAGGACTTTCACATAGTTAAGTCAGACCCTCCCAGAGAAATGTTCTTTTTGACTACCACAGACCAACTGATTTGGGAACTTAATTTATCTTCAAAATCCCTTCACAGTTGCCATTTCTTATTGGTCAAATTCATAGGACTCAGTCATTCTGGAGGGAAAATAATTACTTATGATATTAATGCCAGAGGGCAGGAGTTATGGGGATCCATCTAGAATTCTTCATATCACACCAAGTCCTCAGTTTCCCCAGATATATTTTAATTTATCTTTTATTTCATATGTCTAAAACCAAATTTTAAGTTGAATAGTAGGATTTGTTTTAGGAGAAGAGATGAGTTTATTTTGGGGGAAAAATATCACCACTCAAGATTTTATTCAACTTTGTAAAACAGCACAGTCTGTTAAAAATATACTCATCAACCTGTATGAATTTTTGTATTAACAGCTTGTTTTATTTCCTTAATACTCTGACAGTTTTGTCATAACACTTATTTTTGCAACCTAAATTTCAAGTGTCCTGCCTTTACTCTGCATAAAACACACATTGCTTTCCAGATCATTTAAGTAAAACACTAAGAAAATGACCTATCTCATATGTGCATTAATGTCTAAGAAATAGTCCCTCTGCTGGGTTTTGTTTTCTTGTTTTCCCCAGTGATGCCAGAGGGTCAGTGATTTCATTCTTTCAGGTATTTATTTTGGAATTTTGAGAAGCATGGTGGATTAGACTAAGACATGAAAAACAATAATGCTATTTCTATTAATTTTACCAAGCAAAAACAATGATAAAGTGCCTTTTTAAAAAGTTTGTCTTCTTGTGACCAAACAACAGGCTTGCTACCATACACACATAGAAGCCGCTACGCTTAATGGCACCAGAATCAAGAGATGAAAAGTTTATTGTAAGTCAACTTTTTGTAGGAAGCAAGAGAAAAACTCAAGTTTATTTCCTTCTCTAGGTAGGGGAAGGTATTTCTTTGATTTTTGGAGGGAGACTGAGAAAAAAAGAGTTGCATTTTGTTGGCTTGCAGTGAGTTAGTGGCAAAGACATGTGGGTTGGTTGACATCCTTTGACTGGTCACACAGCAGCAGTCCATATACTTAGAAAAGTGAAGAGGCTTTTTTCTTCATATTGCTGGAATTTTACATTTCTATCGGTGCCTCTCTCACCTCTCTTTGGCCTCGCCTCTATACTGGTAAACTTGGAGCTCAGCTCAACCTTTGTTATGTCTGTACATTCTCAGTCTGGCTCATTTGCTAAAATGTTTTCAGACTCTTGTTTCTGAAAAGCAAACCTCAAAGAAAAGTTGAGATAAGTTATTTTTTTTTTTCTTCTGTGCTCTAGGGTCTCAGATCAACTTACTCCAGTTTCTTCCCCTTCTCTAAATTATGCTTCATGATTCGTTCAACATTACAAGCTGAAGACAGTGAGGCAGGGCAGAGTGGGGCCCCATTCACCCAGTACCTCCACTTTTCAAGACACCCAATACCTCCACTTTTCAATAACTATAAGACTAAAACTGTTATAAGTCTCTGTCTTATTTTTAGAAATAGAAGCAATAAACAAGAACAGAATAGATGTCATCTTGTACCCTAATTTCTCGGAATCAGAATTACTTCGATCTATATATCCAGTAAAACCAACTTTTTGAAGTAGTAATCTGATTGACCAGTACAAGACTCTCTTTGCAAAAGTAGTAGAAATTGTCTCTGATTCCAAGTCAACCCATAACAAGCAAACTAGCTTCAGGCAAACCACTCTACTTTTCCTCTTGATCTGTTTTGCCCTCAGGTATGGTTCAGGAGGTTGTAGCATGAACTAAGCAAGGTGCCTTTCAAAATATCCCTGGACCCTAGCCCCAAGTGAGTTGATTGCAAGTCTGCCTGTTTTAATGTTGCAAAAGAACAAATTTTGCAAGAAAAAGCAAACAACTTTAACAGCAGGTGGCTGAAGCATAGCCTTCAGAAAGCTGTTAAGAACCATTTTTGTCTGTGAAATAAAACATGGTTGCAAGGGATGTTATTTGCACTTATTGATTCAGTGAAAGAAGTCACCTTATGTTTAATTCAAATTGCAGTCTTGACATGGACAGGCTTAAAACAATCATGTTTTACAAATCCATTTGTTTAAATGATTCTCTTGTTGGCTGTTCACACTGTGCCCTGTGTGGTTATATTATCACTCACTGCAAGTACTATTTAAGGAAGTGAGAAACCAGCAACACACATTACTTGAAACAACAGAGGTTAGACTTAGTGAAAAAGAAAAAAAAAGCAACATAGTAGGTGACTGATAATTTCAAGATACATCTTTGTTATTCCTTCCATTGCTTCTGCCTTTCTATTCCTGCAGCTGAGCTTAGCACATGCCCACGTGCCTAAGATTAATGGCTGTATCTTTTTCCCCCTTCTTGGGAATCTTTCAAGAACTTGCCTGTGGGTTTTATCTATGTTGGACATCACAAAGCTTTTCAGACTCTATTTCTATAATTTAAAAGCTAAGGTTCTGTACTAGATGGTGGAAAAATGCTCATCAAAGCTGACAAGACATAGTTGACTGTAATTCTCAGCAATTCAATTATTCTTACGGTTTAAATTAGAAAATCTACTTGAAATTGCTAATAAATTGTTGCAAGTTAAGTTTTTGCCCATTTTGTACGGTAATTCTGATCAGGAGGGCTTCATGGAAGTTGCTCTGTTAGCATTTGTAAATGTACAAGTAAAAGAAGAGAGAAAAGTGAAGTAAACTCCCTCAGATTTTAAATATCACTAAGTAAAAAGTTAACTTTGCTTTTATGTGACTTAAAACTCCAGTGAGAAAAGATGGCTTATGCATGTGCATGGAATTAGAAATTCCAGAACATGCTAGCTGTTAAAAACTGAAGAGTTTGATATGAAATCCCAATGTCTGTTGGCTTGGGGTGGGCAGTAGAAGAGATTTCATTTGTACACATAAACCAAATGACTATTAGGTACAGAATGCAAATGGAAGAGGAATCCATACCTACTCAGTATGGTGGGTATTATTTTACTTTCCTATTTTTTTGCCTTCTCCTCTTCCTCTTGATAGACAAAAGACATCAATTTCTCCAGAGCCCAGTCTACCCCAGACAAATCACAAACATACAGCTTTTCAGAAAAAGCAGTAGCTTTGGTGACAGATGAGCCCAATTTTTATTCCAAATCTTCCACTTCCTTAACTGCCTGAACTTGAACAATGGACAAGCTGCAAGGATCTCAGATTCTTAACCTCTGCAACTGACATATCACCTCCATTCCAATTTTTTATGAGAGTAAATGAAGTAAACCACCAAATTACCCAGCAGAACATCTCATTCATTGGCTTCTTTCACTTTTGAACTTGTAAAGCTGAAGACCCAAAATCAAAGGGCTCATCCCTCCATGAGATCCTACATACACACTGTAGTGGCAGGATGGACACTGAGCAGGTTTCCATGATCGCACAGATGGGGTAAGGTAGATTCTTGGAGCCCTCGGTGTCTTTCTCAGGCTTTTATTGAGCTTTGTAGAGTGGCAAACAGGTATACGACAGGCAGGGCTGCCTGGGGGCCAGGAGGCCAGCAGTCCTCCAAGCCCCCCACAAGTCTTCACTCTGGGCTTCTCTAGCTTTCTTTGTCCCCTTCTCTCTCCTGCCTCTTCTGCTGCTTTTCTTGGTGACTCTCTCAATACTCCTCCCATGGCCCACAGAAGTAAACAAGTCAGCTTACAACAATGTAGCAACTGCAGGTGCCCCATCAGGCAGGGCAATCCTAATGGTAGGAGGGCAGAAAAGCCTGAAAACCTTTTACCCTACAAACACCCACTGCACCAAGCTCTGCAACTATGACTTCATTTGCATACAAATCATTCTTTTCTATGAGCTAATAGAGTCTTCTGAAAAGTAAGTATGTTTTCATACAGTGACATGAGCAGCATGGCCAAGTAAGACTGCCCTCGCTCCTAACTCCGACACCTTTATAACCAATAATAAACTGGCATCTCTCCATGGACAAAAGTGCCCTTCTGGGAGCTGTGAGATTCAGCAGCTTACCTCAAGGCACTCAAGATGAGTCTTGTCTACCACATGTGAATTATAGGTAAACAGACCTCAGTGAAACTGTGGACCCCATGGGACCTGGCAAAACAACTCCAGCCCCCCCTTGGCGGTAATTTGTGAACTCTTATAGAACACTGACTTAATCATCCACAGATAAGAGAACCTTTATGGAAGTCCAGGTTTCCAGAAGAGAAGTTTTAGCATACATTGGGTCAAAAAATATGAATTTTGATCCTCTTTACCCCTGCCCTAACTCTGTGCACCTTACCCAAACCCCACCTCTACCACCCTGTAGCCAGCTCCTACAGCACACCTCTAGTGGTGGCAAGAGAAAGCTTTAGGAAAGGGAGAGGAAACACCTTCAGAAAACCCACTGAATCCATGGGCCAGGGAGAGACCATAAACTTCAACTTCAGCTCTGCCCTGGAGAAAACAAAATGGAGGTTGTGATCACCAGGCCTTGTGTGTTGCAGGAAGAGAGAAGGCATACTAGCTTCATATACTGCCACAGTGGGAGCAAGGCATAGGGAGCAGGCAGGTCTGAGAAAGTCTCAGAATCCCTGACAGAGCTGACTGAAGCTAGTCTTTCTCTCCAGAAGCTAGTAAAGACTGGAAAGGTGATTACTACTTCAAATTTGAAGACAGCAACATAGGACTTCAAGACTTAACACTCAAAAGCTTCTATATAGCAAAAGAAACAATGGACAAAATGAAAAGGTAGTATTTGTGAATCATATATCTAATAAGGGCTTAATATCCAAAATATAGAAGGAACTCATGCAACTCAATAACCAAAAAATAGTCTGATCAAAAAATGGGTGAAAGAAATGAATTAACACATTTCCAGAAAAGACCTGGGAATAATCAGTAGATACTTGAAACAATTCTCAGTTATCATTAATAATCAAGTAAATGCAAATCAAAACCACAATGAGATGTAATCTCACACCTATTAGATTGACTGATCACAAAAATAAGAGATAACAACTGTTGAACCATGATGTGCAAAACAGGAAATTCTTGTGTATTATTGGTAAGGATGTAAATTGGTCCAGCCACTATGGAAAACAATATGTAGGTTCCTTGAAGAATTAAAAATATGATATGCCATATGATTCTGTAATCCCTGATTTAGGTATGTACCCAAAGGACATGAAAACAGAATCTTGAAGAATTTCTATACTCCCATGTTCACTGCAGCAGTATTCACAATAGCTAACATATGGAAATAATCAAAATGACTGCCAATGGGTGAATGGATGAAAGAAATGTGGAGAGTGTGTGTGTGTGTGCATATCTAGAAAGAACAAGAAAGAAGAAAACCCTCCCTTTGCATCAATGTGGATGGACTTTGAGGGCACTAGGTTAAGTGAAAGAAATCAGACGCAGAAAGATAAATACTGTGGGACATCATGTATGTGTGGAATCTAGAAAAACTGAACTAATGAAAACAGTAAAATGGTGGCCTCCAAGGGCTGAGATGTGAGGATATTGGAGAATGTGGTCTTAGGGCACAAAATTGCATTTTTAAAATGAATAAGTTCAGGGATTGAATGTACAACATTAAGCCTACACACACACACACACACATATATATATGTGTGTGTGTGTGTGTGTGTGTGTGCACTGCACATTCACATCAGAGATACTAAAAATTATTCAATGAAAAAGCAAAAAAGGACGAAATTTCTGGATCAATGTATTGCTAGAAAGGAATATTTTTATTCCTACAATTACTTCTTCAAAAATCATTCATCTTTCAAGTATATAAATTGAAATTTTACTTTAACAAATTTTTCTATCAAGCTATGAGTATAAATATTTTCACCTTGAGTTTATAATTCAGTTGTTATTAGCAACTATTTGATCAAATTGCTTTAGGAGATGCAAAAATGGATCAAGTTGTATTTGCAATCTATTAAAAAAACTAAGAAGTAAGCAAGAATTAAAGATGTGCAAAAATGCTAAGAGAATAAGAGAAGTAGTGATATATTCTATTGATGAGGCACAATTGAATATTAATATACCTTGGCTTCTGGGTGATTTGAATTCTCATATGGAAGACCTACACCATTATATCATAAAGAGAACACAGTATTAAAAAGCCTGTTTCCAGACCTGACCAGATCTATGAGGCAGGATATGGAGTGCTTCTTTTTTGAACCTCTCTGAATTTAGCTGTTTGTATTATCTTGTACTTGATAGAAATTCAAAACATGAATTAAGCAATGAGTGAGTGAAGGAACGAACAGGAATAAGAGGAAATTAATAAGACACAATTAAGACATTATAGCCTTAATTGCCATAATGAGAAATGATTTCCCATATTTTCCCCCATTAAATAAATACTAAATCATACACTGTTCTTGGACTATAGCAGATTAAAACCTGGTTTTGATTTTCTAGGTTGCTGAGTTGAGTCCATTATCTCAAAGTGGGCAAAATAATTCATATGACCCTCAAGAACTTGTATAAATGTGGACAAGTAAGTCTATCCTCTATTATAGTAAAATTATATTTAGAATTTTTTTTTAAGAGTTAGTTATTTATAAAAGAATCAGGGTACAGGCCAGATGCGCAGAAGGGTGAGAGGACTCACCAGAGACAGAGTGGGGAACAGAACAGGCAGACTGACAAAATATGCTGCTGAGGGGAGCAGTGGGTGAGACAGGAGAGGTCTGCCATGCCATGTGGGAATCTCCCTGGCTGGCCAGCATTGAACCCGCGCTGCAGAGGCTGCAGACAGCTTCACATTGTCGCGCGCAACTGCCTGCACCACCAGGGAGGCCCAGAATTACATTTAGAAAATTTTTTCAAATTGTCTTATGCCTTATGAAAATCATATTTGATAGCCAATGTTAATATCCTACCTTTGATAATATAATTTATTGTCAAATTGGAAAATCTAATATTTTTAAAGTGACTCAAACTTTCAGGCAATGGTTGCTGTCCTGAAGACAAATACAGTTGAACTGGGCAATCACTGTCACTCAGCCAGTGGGTTGTTATTGAAATAGATTGACAATAAGGATGGTGGCTGAACTATCAAATAGATGTTTCATATGTTTGGAAAACCTCTCTGTGACTTGTCAGCATCTATCTCTTGACAGAATAGAATGAGAGTGTGAAGGATCTTGACTCATATAAAGTAAGGTGTCCCTTTGAAGTCAAATTAAAAGTAACCTCAATATGACTAATAAATCAGTAACAACTTTTTGGTTCTTTAAATGACCTACCTAAATATAACAAGTTTCATTAATATTTTATAAGAGAAGAATGAACACTCAGGTTTTAAGGATATGTGCATAAGAGTAAATGAATACATATAAAACATTTAGAACAGTGCTTGCACATTTAAGTAGTCAATAAATGTAGCTATTATCATTAGTTAAATACACTTTAGAATGGTCTTAGTGCAATAAATGCTTTCTGTTTTGGTTCTCTTATTTGTTTAGTTTTGATTTAGTCAAATTTTCACGGAAATGTGAAATTTTCATAAGTTGAAAATATAATGATATAATTTAAATATAATAGATTTATTTCAAATGGTGCATACTATAATTTTATAATATATGTTATGCTTTAATATTTGTTAAATTTATTTCATACCTACAAGAACCATGTCAGGTGGCTAAGGAAAATCCTATTATAGTCTCTTTTCATAGAATAAGGATTGATGTCTTAGAGAAGGTTCAGATCTCAAAAATACTCACTCCCACTAGAGTGGGGAGGTTTCATTTACAACTGAAGCCAAATGCATATAGCTACAATATATTGAATTTAATGGGGGAGAATGCACATTACCAGCATACAATTCAATTGGCAATGTAACTGGGGAGGGATATAAATTACAAGATGAGACTGGGGAGACCAACAGAAAAGTGACAGCCTTTAGGATCCAGAGGTCCAGGGCCTTCCTGGTGGCACAAGGGGTTAAGTACAGCACTGTAAAGCTCTCTGTAGCCTCTGCAGCATGAGTTTGATCCCTGGCCAGGAAGCTACCCACATGGCACAGCAGACCTCTCCTGCCTCCCCCGCTGCTCCCCTCAGCAGTGTATTTCAGTCATTCTGCCTCTTCTATTCTCCACTCTGTCTCTGGTGAATCCTCTCACCCCCCACACCTCCGGCCTGTACCCCAGTTCTTGTATGCATAAATAAATAAATCTTTGGGGAAAAAAAGGATCCAGGGGTCCCCTTGTAGCATTAACTTTTGGTACAGCAGAGTGCAGTTTCTAGAGCAACTAAAACAGAGTCAAAGGAATATAATATCAAAGTAAATGTCAAGTCAAGAACAAGGCATTTTAATAATAGTAGGCAATTGTAAAGCTGCTCTAGAGCTCCCCATAAGATCTGATAGCTAGTCTTCATTTTCATTATTCTTGAGATCTCTTCTTTGATTTTTTTTCTTTGACCCAGGAGTTGTCCAGAAGCATTTTGTTTAGTCTCCTTGTGTTTTGGTTTATTTGGGGATTCTTTCTGTGGTTAATTTCTAGATTTATAGTGAAAGATAGATGTGAAATGGTTTCACTTATCTGTGGATAAGTGAATAATCAAATAATCAAAATACATAGACAGGCAAAATACACAAAGAATAAGTCTTGGACTCAGTGGCTAAAAGAGGGAAGGGAGAGAGGGAGGAGGGGATGGTGCAGGGAGTTAGAAGGGTTTTGGCACAAGGGGTTTGGTGGAAGGTGAAGTTGTTTCCAGTGACAATCATGTCCTAAAATAGTCAATATCATCGCAAAGATCTCCAACAAGACCAAGGAAATATTAATAAGGCTAGTATAGTGTAATATCATTATGTTCTATCAGAATATCATGTTAAGTAATAAAAAATAAGGTCTTCCCTCCAGAACATTACAACATGCACAGTGAGATAGAACATTAGGTATATAGTTATTGGTCTTCTGTGTATTGAAGATATGTGTTAGATGGTAAAGGATTAGCAGGTGAGATTGAGGTATCACAGGAGGATCTGAGACAGGTCATTATAGAGAGTTGAGGAATGATGGCCTTATCAAAAATAGCAAGAAATTATTTAAGAAATGTGGAAATAGCTCAGTTGAAGTTATTCTTGTATATGTCCTTGAAACAATGATTCAGTTAAAGGGATTATGTAGGAAAGTAGTGAGACACAAGGTTGAAAAGTAGGAAAGATGTTTTTTTGTCGGTTCGCTGGTGGCGAGGGAACGAACCGACGCTGCAGAGGGCAGCCTCGCAGCCCAGCTCTCAACCTCTATGCCACCAGGGGAGGCCCCCAGGAAAGATGTTTTTAAGAGACTAATAGGCCAGGTAATTAGTAAGGGGAGAAATTAGAGATAATGTAGAAGTAAAGCAACATGACTGGTATTGAATCAAGGAATAATATAATATTTGCAGCAAGAAAAATACATGATTAATATGTAAGGTGTGCTGGAATAGGCAAAATTGAGTTAGAAGGAAAAGATAATAATTTATGCAAAATATGTTGAAAGTATAAGAAAAGATTGTATGGGATATAAAAGAGAGAGGGACTTTACACTAAAAAAGTCAATCAAATTTAATAAATAATTAATGTGGGGAGGGACTAAAATGAAGACTTCAAACATAGCCCCCAGTTAGTATTAATAGACTGTGAACATTATGGTATGTTATAAAAGAACATACATTTAAATTTACTCATCCCAGTAAATTTAAAAATCTAATTGACTTTACAAAGCAGTCCATTAATCAGGCAATATCTCATCTAATAGACAGAAGGGTCCTCTGAGGAGTCCTACAAAATGGAAAGTTTTGATAGTCATAAGAAGGTGGAAAAAGGAAGTTTAGACTAATTTATTTCAGGCAAGCTTACCTTCCCTTAAGAGAAGGCAAGGGTTCTTATCAGGCAACCTGCCTTACCAATACTACCAGAAAATTCCAGACTGTTTGGTATAAAGTTTCACTTCTGGGAGAGGCTAAAACTGTAGTTAGGTGAGGTACTAAGTGACTCCATTTTGGACCCATTGTTTCTTTTTAGCAGCTTTGGATCTCTTAAAGAAAGTGCTAATCTTATAAACGTGAATGACACTGGCCATACATATGTTGGCTTTAAGGTAACACAGGGAATCCAGGACATCCGGAGCAGCAGGCTATTTGAAAAATGACACTAGTAATAAGGAGGGAAGTTAGAACTGGAGGCTTCTGGATGATTATGAGGATGTTGAAGCCAACATTTTGAATGTTTATGAAAGCAACAGTGGGGTGGGCTGGGTGGGTAGAAAGAACAAAAATAGTAGGAGTTAGGAAGTAAGTCAATGAACGAAATAGAGAAAATTTTTAACTTACAATGAGTTAGTGCTGCTGTGAAGCATACCTTAAGAGAAATAGAACCTAGTTTGTGTACTGGGAGAAGAAAACAGATTTTTTCCCCCTAAACTTTATCCCATTTCTGAGAGGGAGGCCCTTCTCATATTTTTAACAGAGGCAGAAACTACAGCACTAAGAAATTTCTGACATGTTAGATCTTAAAGATGAGGCCTTCAGTGCTTCAGAAATTTCTTATTTCAAGTCTTGTTTCAATTCCATGTCGCATTCGATATCCTTATTTTTCATGGAAAGTAGAAACATGAGCTAGAGCTGGAAAATGCATTTTATATAATCCAATTGATTTTAAACTCTGCCTTTTGATAGGTAGAGAGAATGCCCTAACAGCAGTGCCGTGGAGTTCTCTAATTTGTTTTTTGCGGCTTCATGCTGCAAGCAATTTGTCACCTAAAATTCTAATAGAACTTTCACATATTGAAATGAGAGATGGAAGCAGCCTTGTAGATCATCATGGTTATAGTAGGACAGAGTTTAGACAGGGACTTATAAAATTTTAAATTGATCCCACATTTGACCTTAGACAAAAAGTTAAAAATGAACAACTAGGTATGTCTCGCATAAAAAGAAATTCCTCATCAGCAAACAATAAATCTGTTCTTTAAATGCCACTTTTAACAGACTCATGTAGTGCTTGAAGGCAGATATCAGTCAAGTTTAAGGTCACTTTCAAAGAGCAAAAAAAAAATTCAATATTCAGGTATCCTAAAATGTATTGTTGTAAAACATGTAGTTCATTGATATTTTTATTTGTAGCAATAAAGTAATTACATATGTAAGTAGGAATAGGAGAGTTGAGAATTTTTTAAATACACAGCTAAGACATACACACCTTCCATTCTTTTGAATCTGCAGCAAAGTATTACTGGTTAATCAACACCTTATTGGCCCTAATTTCTACCATCCCCAAATAAATAACAGATGTTTACACATCTCCCATGCTAGAACATGAGCATTAGGACTTAGATAATAAATACCCTTAAGTTTGGAGGCAGAATAGTCTCCTGGATAAAAATTGGGCAGCATCCCAACAAATCTGCTTTAAAATCTGGTTCAGGGGAGAATTACAACCTGGGGGAGGTATGAGCTTCAGGTTTCAGGACTGTGCTATTATAAAACCTGCAGTTTCTTGTGGAGTTAAAAAATTATTAAGTCATGCACATTGCCTAGGATCTGGTAACATCAATAGTTATTTTTATTGCTGAGCTGTAGAAGTTTATCAAGTCTCCACAACAATGAGTGCCTGTGAACCTATATAAACATGCAATAATGAGATATGATTATATTTACACACATGTTCACTTGGTAGGCATACGGGCATCCTGTATCTGCAGTAGGTGTGGTCATTTCTAGAAGTGGTGAGCAAAGATTATCAATGTCACTTTAGATTTAGATCAAAGTTGGCTGGTTATATCACAGGTCTAGTTGTGCAATATTTGGGGGAGACTCACAAAGGACATGAGGATAATGAAAATCAGATGCTGTATTTCTCAGCTTGGACTGCCATAAAAATATCACAAACTGAGTAGCTTAAACAACAAAATTTTATTTTTGTACCGTCCTGGAGGCTGGAAAGTGCAAGATCAAGGTGCCAGCTGATGTGACTTTTGGTGAGGGCACTCTTTTTTTAATCTTGTAGACAGTCACATTCTTTTTTTTTTTTTTATAAATTTTATTGTTATATTCCCCATACAATTGCAGCCCCCCATTCTGACCCCAATCCCTCCCCTTCCGCCCCCGCCCCCCTAAAAGTGTCTCTGGTTCATAGTTTTTGTTGATTTTGATTTTCGCTTTCTTATAGTTATTCATTTTCCTGGTCCCTTATTTAAGTTTTCTAGATTCCTGCTATGAGTGAGACCATCCGGTATTTTTCTTTTTCTTTTTGGCTTATTTCGCTGAGCATGATCCCTTCCAGCGCCATCCATGTTGCTGCAAATTGCATGCTGAGTAATATTCCATGGTATATATGTACCACATCTTCTTGATCCAGTCATCTATTTTCGGGCATTTGGGTTGTTTCCAAAGCTTAGCTATTGTAAACAGTGCTGCTATAAACATAGGGGTGCAGGTGTTCTTTGGAATTGATGTTTCTGTGTCCTTTGGGTAAATACCTAGGAGTGGAATTGCTGGATCATATGGAAGCTCTATGTTTAGTAGGTCCAGAAATCTCCACACAGCTTTCCACAGTGGTTGGACCAGTTTGTACTCCCACCAACAGTGCAGAAGAGTTCCTTTTTCTCCACACCCTCGCCAACATTTGTTGTTGCTAGTTTTTTTAATATGTGCCATTCTCACTGGTGTAAGATGGTATCTCATGGTAGTTTTGATTTGCATTTCCCTGATGACAAGTGATGTTGAACATTTTTTCATATGCCTGTTGGCCGTTTGCATTTCCTCTTCAGAGAAGTTTCTTTTTAGCTCTTCTGCCCATTTTTGGACTGGATTATTTTCTTTGTTGTTGTTGAGTCTCATCAGCTCTTTGCAGATTTTTGTGATCAGTCCTTTATCATTAGTGTTGGGTGCAAAAATGTTCTCCCAGTTGGTGGGGTTTCTCTTTGTTTTTGTTATTGTCTCTTTTGCTGTGCAAAAGCTCTTTAATTTGATGTAGTCCCAGCTGTTTATCTTTGCCTTCACTATCACTGCTTTGGGTGATGTGTCTGTAAAGATGTCTTTGATGTGCAAATCACGTAGTGTTTCGCCTATATTTCCTTCTATATATTTTATGGTTTCAGGTCTTATGTCTAGTTCTTTAATCCATTTTGAGTTGATTTTTGTGTATGGTGTGAGGTGGTGGTCAAGCTTCATTCTTTTGCATGTAGCGACCCAGTTTTCCCAGCACCATTTATTGAACAAACTTTCTTTGCTCCAATGCATATTCTTTGCTCCTTTGTCAAAGATTAGTTGACCATAAATCTGTGGGTTTATTTCTGGATTTTCTATTCGATTCCATTGGTCTGTATGTCTGTTCTTGTTCCAATACCATGCAGTTTTGATGATTATGGCTTTGTAGTATAGTTTGAAGTCTGGGAGTGTGATGCCTCCATTCCCTTCTTTTTTTTTTCAGGAGAGCTTTGGCTATTCGGGGTTTTTTGTGATTCCATATGAATTTCATCAATAATTGTTCTATTTTTTTGAAGAATGACATTGAAATTTTGATTGGAATAGCATTGAATCTGTATATTGCTTTTGGAAGGATGGCCATTTTAATAATGTTTATTCTTCCAATCCATGAGCAGGGGATGTCTCTCCATTTCTTTGTGTCTTCTTCTATTTCTTTTAACAGTGTTTTATAGTTTTCTTTGTATAGGTCCTTTACCTCTTTTGTTAGATTTATTCCCAAATATTTGATTTTTTTTGTTTCAATAACAAAAGGGATGGTCTTTTTGATTTCTTCTTCTTCAGATTTATTGTTTGTGTATAGGAAGGCTACTGACTTTTGCGTGTTGATTTTGTATCCTGCCACTTTACTGAACTGATTGATGAGTTGAATTAGCTTTTCTGTGGAGTTTTTGGGGTTCTCTATGTATAATATCATATCGTCTGCAAATAGTGATAGTTTGACTTCTTCTTTTCCTATTTGGATTCCTTGGATGTCTTTCTCTTGTCTTATTGCCCTGGCTAGGACTTCCAGTATTATATTGAAAAGCAGTGGTGAGAGTGGACATCCTTGTCTTGTTCCAGATCTTAATGGAATTGCTTTCAGCTTTTCACCATTGAGAATGATACTGGCTGTTGGCTTGTCATAGATGGCCTTTATGATGTTGAGGTATGTTCCTTGTATCCCAAGAATTTCAAGGGCTTTTATCATGAATGGGTGTTGCACTTTGTCGAAAGCTTTCTCAGCATCTATTGATATTATCATATGGTTTTTATATTTCTTTTTGTTGATGTGTTGGATAACGTTGATTGATTTTCAGATGTTAAACCATCCTTGTGTCCCTGGAATGAATCCTACTTGGTCGTGGTGAATTATCTTATGGATACATTGTTGGATTCTGATAGCTAAAATTTTATTGAGGATTTTTGCATCAGTGTTCATTAGGGAGATTGGCCTGTAGTTTTCCTTTTTTGTGTTGTCCTTGTTCGGTTTTGGTATTAGTGTAATGTTGGCTTCATAGAACGTGTTTGGTATTGTCCCTTCCTTCTCAATTTTTTGGAAGAGTTTGTGAAGGATAGGCACTAATTCGTCTCTGAATGTTTGGTAGAATTCATTTGTAAATCCATCAGGTCCTGGGCTTTTGTTTTTGGGGAGGTTTTTATTGACATTTCAATTTCGCTAATTGTAATTGGTCTGTTTAGGTGTTCTATTTCTTCTTTATCTAGCTTTGGGTGATTGTAGAGTTGTAGGAATTTGTCCATCTCCTCTAGATTGTTAAACTTGTTTCCATATAACTGTTCATAGTAGTTACTGATTATTCTTTTGATTTCTGCTGTGTCCGTTGTGATTTCTCCTCTTTCATTGATGATCCTGTTTATTTGTGCTTTCTCCCTTTTTTCCTTTGTGAGCCTGGCTAGGGGTTTGTCTATTTTATTGATTTTTTTCAAAGAACCAGCTCTTGGTTTCATTGATCTTTTGGATTGTTTTTTTAGTTTCAATTTCATTTATTTCTGCTTTGGTTTTTATTATTTCTTTTCTTCTACTGGTTTGGGGGTTTTTTTGTTGTTCTTTTTCTAGATCTTTGAGCTTCGAGATTAGGTTGTTTCTTTGCGTTCTTTCTTGTTTCTTGATGTGAGCTTCTATTGCTATATATTTTCCTCTTATTACTGCTTTTGCTGCATCCCATACATTTAGGATATTGGTGTCCTCCTTGTCGTTCAATTCAAAAAATTTTTTAATTTCTTCTTTGATCTCCTCATTAGTCCAATGGTCTTCCAGTAGTGTGGTTTTTAATCTCCATGAGGTAGGAAAGTTCCTTGCCTTCTTTTTATGGTTTATTTCTAGTTTGATGCCTTCATGGTCAGAAAAGATGGTTGATATGATTTCAGTCTTGGTGTATCTGTTGATGTTTGTCTTGTGCCCCAGTATGTGATCGATCCTGGAGAATAATCTGTGTGCGCTTGAGAAAAATGTGTACTCCGTTTTTTTGGGGTTTAGTGTTCTATAGATGTCTGTTAAGCCCAATTGCTCTAGGTCCTTATTTAGAGCTTTGGTTTCTTTACTTATTTTTTGTCTTGTTGATCTATCCATTGTTGATAGTGGTGTGTTGAAGTCTCCCACTACGTATGTGTTTTCTCTGATGTCTGTTTTCAGAGAGGACAACAGTTGTCTGATATATTTTGGTGCTCCTTCGTTTGGTGAGTATATGTTAATGAGTGTTATTTCTTCTTGAAGTATTGTCCCCTTGATCATAATGTAGTGACCATTGGGGTCTCTTTTTATCTTTTTGAGTTTGAAATCTGTTTTATCTGATATAAGTATAGCTGTTCCTGCTTTCTTTTTTGGTCCATTTGCTTGTAGGATTGTTTTCCATCCTTTAACTTTGAGCCTATTTTTATCTTTTGGAGCTTAATGTGTTTCCTGGAGACAGCAAAAGGTTGGGTATTGTTTCTTAATCCAGGCTGCAACTCTGTGTCTTTTTATTGAAGAGTTTAGTCCATTTACATTTAGAGATAATATTGATATGTTAACATCTGTATTTGCCATTGTGTTTGTCTTTCCTTTGATTTTATTTATTTATTCTTTTAATAACTTTTTTTTTTTTGGCCTTCTTTCATTGTTATTCGTCCCTCTGAGGTTCTGGCTTTAGGACTCCTTGTAGTATTTTTTGGAGTGGGGGTTTAGTTGCAATGAAATTCCGGAGTTTCTGTTTGTCTGGGAAGGTCCATATTCTTTCTTCAAAGAGGAAGGAGAGCTTTGCGGGATAGAGTATTCTTGGTTGGCATCTGTTTTCTTGGAGTCTGTTGACTATGTCCCTCCACTCTCTCCTTGCCCGTAGTGTTTCTTTGGAGAAGTCTGATGTCAGCCTGATTGGTTTTCCTTTGAATGTTATCTGTTTCTTCCCTCTTGCCAGCTTCATTATTTTTTCCTTGTCCTGGATTCTTGGGAGCTTTACTATTATGTGTCTTGCTGTATTTTTCCTTTCGTCGTGGAAGTTTGGTGTTCTTCTTGCTTCTTGTATATCAATTTTCAGCTCCTTCTTCACATTTGGGAAGTTCTCTTCAATTATCTCTTTGAATATTTTCTCTGTTCCTACATCTCTCTCCTCTCCTTCTGGTATTCCTATAACTCTTATATTTCCTTTCCTCATGGAGTCAGATAGTTCCCGAATTCTTTCTTCGTTCTTTTTCCTTCGTACTTCTCTTTCCTTTTCTGTTTTGGTTCTTTTTATTTCTGTGTCTTCAAGATTACTTATTCGTTCTTCCATTTCATCTATTCTGCTTTCATTGCTTTTCCCAGAATTCTTTAGTTCTTCCATTAATTCTTTGATCTCCTGCATTTCTTTTACTTCCCTCTTTAGGTACTCAATTTCTTTCTTCTGACCATTGTTTTCCCTCTCTAGGGACTCAATTGCATTCTTCTGATCGTTGATTATTTTTCCCTTATCATTGTTTTTTTTTTATTTATTTTTATTTTATTTATTTATTAATTTATACAAGCACTGGGTACAGTCAGAAGCGCGGGAGGGTGAGAGGATTCACCAGAGCCAGAGCGGGGAGCAGAGCAGGCAGAAGGACCGAAGTACACTGCTGAGGGGAGCAGCGGGCGGCAGGAGAGGTCTGCGCGCCATGTGGGACCCTCCTCCAGTGGCCGGGGAGCAGCCGGGGATCGAACCGGCGCCGCAGAGGCTGCGGTCAGCTTTGCAACCCAGCGCTCAACCTCTGCGCCACCAGGGGAGGCCCTCCCTTATCATTGTTTTCCTTTATGACTTCTGTCAGTTTTTTAATCACGGCAATTTTAAATTCTCTTTCTGGAAGGCTCAGAAATTCTTCCAAGTTATTGTCTTTGCAATCTGGGGGCTGGCTTTCTTTTTGTGGTGTGCTTTTTCTCTGGAGAGTTGCTAGGTTGCGTGTGGTTCTTCTCCTCCCTACTGTCTGTTTTCTAATTTGCCGTATGCGTTGGGACACTGTGTTGTTGGGACTGGCCGGCATCTTGGGTGGGCTTCTCTGCTCCCCTCTGGTTCCTCCAGGAGTCATCTGTCAGTTTCAAGCAGTCTTTACTGGAGAAAGGTCCCTGTTCTAAAATGCCGATGTGGGGACACACTCCCCTGTGTGCCTGGTCTGCCCCGGCGGTGGGTTCCTGCTCCCCTCTGGGCTTGGACTGCAGGCCAGAGGGGGTCTGGCGTGGGCGAACTTCCCCCGCTCACCTCTGGCTCCTGAGGAAGCCTTCTGCAGGTAGTCTTTACTGAAGAAATGTCCCTGTTCTAAAATGGTGATGTGGGACACACTCCCTGCGCGTCTGGTCTCAGGCACACTCTTCTGCGCGCCTGGTCTGCCCCGGCTGTGGGTGCTCGCTCTCCCTGTGGGCTCAGAGTACTTGTTCGGAAGGGGCCCGGTGTGGGCTAACTCCCCAGCTGGCCACTAGCTCCTTCAGTAGCCTGTGCTGGGGTCAAGTCGCTAGGTGGCGCCAGAGATCTCTCCTAGAGCCCTTGGGGAGTTGATTTTCCACCCCGTGGGACAGGGAGCAGAGCGGGGATGGTAGGGTACACCTCAACGGCTTTGGGGTGCTGTGTCTGCCTTGTGCCCCACCGTCGTGGGGAACCCACGCCCCTAATTTCGTGCCCCGGGTCTCAGTTCCAAATCCCTCAGTTCCAGGACGCGGGCTGTAGCCCAGATCAGTGGCGCGGGAATGGCGCCTTTTGAATCCCGCTCCCCTGCCTGGGCGCCTTGTTCCTGCTCACTCAGGGAGGGCCTCTGCCGTCTCCCCGCAAGCCTAGGTCGCAGGCGCGGGGACCTGGGCCGCTGCGATCCGATCGGATCCGCGCCGCTTTCCGCGCAAGCTTACCGGCTGCCGGGGCTGTGTGCTGGTGCTGGTCTCCTCCTGGGGGGCGGGGCTCTCTTTAATGGCGCCTGGAGCTCACCTCCAGCGGTGGATGCTGCAGGGTTCTCCACAGCTCCCGTTCACGGGGTGTGGTGGCTGCAATAGTTCCTTTCCACTCACAGACCTGCTTGCTGCGTCCTTTGTTATTGTTGGCTGTTTTGGTTTGTTGTTTCCCTCCTCTCTGGTCGGAGAGTGCCGCCTCTGTGGGCGGGGGAGGGGAGCAGGGTTCTGCACTTCCCTCCCTTCTCGTCCTCTTTTATCAGACAGTCACATTCTTGCTGAATCTTCATACAGTCTTTCCTTGATGCCTGTACATGCAGAGAGATAGGGAGCAGAGAGAGAGAGAAAGAGAGAGAGAGAACACACATGCACTGACTTCTTACAAGGACATGAAGCTTATCAAGTTAAGGTCCCACCTTTATTACCTTATTTAATTTTAATTTACATCATTTAGGTCCTGTCTCCAAATACAGTCTCACTGGAGGTTTAGAGCATCAAGAATTCATAGGGGGTGCAGTTCAGTCCACAGCAGATGCTAAGTATTGAAGGAAAGTGTTTCCGGAGTATGATGATGTTTGAGGAAAGCTATCAGTGGGAATTTGGATGATAAGACTGGAAATTGTTCAAATTACCTAACCCGCTAAATGTTACTTGAATGGCCTGAAGATCTGATACAGATCAGCAAATAAAATCTAGTGGAGGACAGGTTGAGAGCACTGTACTTTTATGTGTATTTACCTTTTATCTATTTAGATCTTTGATTAAATTACAGTGGCAATGAAAAGAATCAGTGGAGAGTGGGCCTCGGAAAGATTTGCCAAATCAATGAATAAGGAATGAGACAGTCAAACCTAGAATCTAGCTATATACTGGGTATATTGAATCTGACAAGACTTGAACTACTCTTGGTTACTTGGTTGTACAAATATTAAAAAAAGAATTTGTTTAATAGAAATGAATGTATAAAGTTCATACAATTAAGAACGATACAATTAGACAAATAGTCTTTTCCAAATCACTTCCTCACTATTGTTTTTATCACATAAAAAAGAATTAATTACATTTAAATCTTTCTTAAACTCTCCTTAACAAGATAATAAAATATTATAAACTAGGGGAATTTCTAATTTACTTTGTAGTTCTTTCTCTGAATCTATGAAAATATACATATTTTGGACACGGAGTGGTGAAATGATAGGTTACTGTTATTTGGAGAGATACTCAAAACATGTCTGGGATCACAAATCAGAGCCTTCGATTTATTTTCTAATTCTACAGTATCTCTCTTATTTTTCATCCTGGTGTACTTAGAAATGACAGCTAACTTATAAGTAAATCATCTTATCTAGTATGTTGATAGATATACTTTCCATTCAAGAAAGAGAAAAATACTTAAATACTATGATACAGAAACTAGAAACAGGCACAGTGGTGGAGAGCACTACTCCTGTGTGGTTGTCAGGAAACAAAGCACCTATTTCATGTTGTCGTCAACAAAAGCAAGTGTTCTGGTAGAGAGTAAAAGATAAGAGATTGGTAAAATTGAATCATATCTCTGAAATGATGCTGATGGGATTCCTTGTGGTGAATAACAGTACTAAATAGTCTTATGTTTAGTAAAAAGAATTATCTGTGTGTTTGAAGAGTGTGAGGGCCATCTTCTACTTCTGGAAGGACATGGATTGGTTCTCCAAGTATGACTGGGGACTTTATGAATTTTGATTATAAAATTAGTTCCTGATTGCCACCTAGAATTAATGACTTAGAATTTCTGGATTGGACAAAAATGTGCATTTTAACAAATTTCCCAGTTGTCTTTATGCCCTCCATTGTTTGGGATGAAGTAATTCAGGGTGAATAACTATAGAGTGGATAGGGATGGTGAAAGAGAACTTATGTGACTTTTCAGGAAAGTGACTTAAAGGGAAGTAAGAATCGTGTGATCATGAAGCTTTTTCTGAAAATATGAGACTAATTTTAATGGAAACTCCCAATGATAAGTAGAGTAGTAGATATATAGAATTTTAAAAAATGGGTCTTTGTAAGGCAAATATTTATTTTTGGCTCTACGACTATTAGAAACAAGAGCTGTCTTGATTATCTCCCTATTTGTACTAGTTGGGGTTTTCCAGTGTAACAGAGCCAGTAGGATACATATAAAGGAGATCTATTATGAGGAGTTGTCTTATATGATTGAAGAGGGTGAGAATTTCCATAATTTGTCTCTTGCAAGATAGATACCCAGGAAAGTCCATGTGTAATTCAAGTCTGTGTTAGCATGTAAATGAGGGGTACCCAGGAATCCCAAACTGTTATGGGATTCTGAAAGGGATTTGACCGTCCATGCACACAAAGGCAGAGGAAGCAGACTCTTGGTGTGAAAGTGCTTTAATAGATTCAGTGTACATAAAAAAAGGAAGAAATGATATTTCTGTTAAAATTCTGAAAGTTACCCATCCCCTTATAGGCAAATACCTAGCCAAAAAGGGTTGGCCCAGAGTAGGGCGTCTGAGGCCCAAAAGCTTGCCACAAGTCTTAGGTACCTTCTGGCAGGGAATGCTAAGAAGGTGTTTAGGTAGGTCTTAGAGACCTGGGACAAAAGAAGCTACCACATCAAAATAATGGCTGCCATTATCAGCCTCTCCACGTGTCTTTCACCCACATCTCTGTCAGTTGTCTCTACATGTTTTTCCTCCATGTATATCCTCCAAATGTCCTTTTCAGTAGTACCAGGGTGTAAATTGAGGCCACAGAAGCAAAATGGAAAAGGAGAGACAGGCCTGCTTGCCTTCTGCAAGACAGTCAAGTCTCTTCAGTCTTTGTGATACCTATTTTATCAGTCTCCCTCTTCTCCCTTATTTGTATCAAACAATCTGTACTTCTCTGAGTTTGACCTTGCTCTCAGTCTGCCACTTCCTTACACATGCTGAGCCCTCTATCAGACTTGTGAGCCCCACTTTGGAAGGACATATACCTGGAAACATTGTCATTGAAGTATTAATCCAAGGGACACTTCCTCTCAGCTTTTTCCTTGGCCTCCCCCAACCCAACACTGTCCCAGGTGCTCCCGCCTTTCTCTTTTCATTGCAATGTTTAAATGCCTCCATTTGAGCATTATCAAATTATACCATAAGATCTGAAAATGTGTCTGTCTTCCCCATTAGATGATAAAGTCCTTGAAGCCAGGAACTCTGGCTTGTGTTGACTGCTCAATGATTCAATCATGTGCGACACATGGCCTCACCGACCATTTGCGAAATGAACAAGTGAATGAATAAATGATTAAAGATATTATCGATTAAAATATTAACCACAGGGGAGAAACTAGATTTCTATTGGTGGGTGTTACTTTCTTCAACACAGAATGTAAAAACAATATTGAATTTGTTCTTAGAATATGCCTTTTCCTGGGCCTCCCCGGTGGCGCAGCGGTTGAGCGCTGGGTTGCGAAGCTGCGCGCGGCCTCTGCGGCGCCGGTTCGATCCCCGGCTGCTCCCCGGCCACTGGAGGAGGGTCCCACATGGCGCGCAGACCTCTCCTGCCACCCGCTGCTCCCCTCAGCAGTGTACTTCGTCAGTCTGCCTGTTCTGCTCCCTGCTCTGGCTCTGGTGAATTCTCTCACCCTCCCGCGCTTCTGACTGTACCCAGTGCTTGTATAAACAAAATGAACAAACAAATAAATAAAATAAAATAAATGCCTCTATAAAAAAAAAAAAAGAATATGCCTTTTCCATTGCTCTTTTTACTGCAAGTTTCACAATCACCATCACCTACATCAGATTTACAGGTAATAAATAAAAACTGCTGGCAGGATAACTCAGCCAACTGCACTCTGCTTCTCTCCAGCCTTGTGAAAAAAGTGATCATTCTAATTTAAAAAAAAAAAAAAAGAAAGTGTTTCTGGTTGCAATGCTGAGCATTCCAGAAAATGCAGGCGTTGATGAACTAAAACACAAAGGTCTGTGCTTTGCTGCACCTTCAGTTGCTTTACTGAAATGAGTTTTGTGACATCACCCTGATTCACTGTGTGCTCAGAATTAGCTCAGTTTAAAAGTTATTAAATATGGTAATTTTGTACCTTGATTTGGAGCCAAATAAAATTATTTCAGTAGAGTGGAGAGTAAACCCTTAAAATACACCACTGGTAAAAAGGTAGTTAAAATCAAAAAAGCTAACCTGAATTTGAAAGACCTCTTAATTTTCTGTGAGGTTTTATAAAAGATAGAGATAGATAAATAGATAGATAAATAGATAGATAGATAGATAGATAGATAGATAGATAGATAGATAGATGCTTGGTAGGTAATATACATATATACATATATTTGATTCCTTATACAAATACCGAATCAGTGTTGTGACTAGGAAGACTGAAATTGCAATTCAAGGGACATATGCCTCGTTAGTTTCATCTCTTCATTTTCTTTTCTTTGCTAGTTCTCCTACAGTGGCTCTTGGAGAGTGTAAGAAATCTGTGCTCTGAGAAAGCGTTAATGAAAAGGATGTGCCACAGCCTAGCAGATGGATAAGTAGTTCTAGGATGAGCTGCGCTTTGACTCAGAACTGTCATCACGCCCCCTCCTGTGTCGCCCCCTGTGGCTCCGCTGAGTGCACACGTAGATTTTTGGCACACCATGGGAGACACCCTTGCTGCCAGGCTAACCTTTTCCCTCTGTCAAGGTTTCCTCTGTGCACGTTTTGATTATTTCCCGCCTCCCTCATTTGAATTTCTCTGTGCTTGTTGCTATAATTATTTTACAAGTCTGTGTACAAACAGTGTGCTACCACTTTAAAATTTCCCAAATACCTTGGGTGCTGGAGCTTTGGGAGGGGGACTGTGCCAGCCACCTGTGGCTATAAAGCTGTAAGTGACAACTCGAAGACTGTCAGGCATGGTCTGGTGATGGTTTTTTTCCTGCCAGCCTGCTGTTGTAGAATGAGAGAATGTTTTAAAAAAAGCTAATTCAGGATTATATCTGACGGGCAATTTACTTATGTAGAAAGTAGAATTTGGCAAAGGTAAGTGCTTTTCTCAAGTTCACAGGGTTGGTTTTACCTTCTGCTTAACTGACTTCTTTGAAAGGGTTAGAATTGAGTAATATCGAGGAAATCTTCAGCTGACCACCTCCTCTCATCTTTACTCCTAAAACTGGTTTGGTTTCCTTATTGTGTTTGAGAATACATTATGCATATTAACATTATTGCCTTTACTTTTTGAATTATAACTGCAGGTTTATCAATATGTATGTCCCTTAACTCTAAAAGGACTTCACTTCTGAGTCTATCATGCATACTATAGTAGGTGCCCAATATATATGTGTTCAATACACTATTAAACAACTAGTGTCCAGGGGAATTATGAATAATTCAGCAGGTGAATGAATGAGTAAAGAAATAACAATAATCTGAATGCTAGACCCTCTTATTTGAGGGTTGGCTCAATCACAGGAATTAACCTCATGCTTTTGGAGAACTTTCCAGAGATAAAATGTTTTGCAAGTGAGGTTTTTAAATCTCCACAAAAATCCTTTCTATCAGGATAAATATTATCAAGAATTATTTCTATTTCTAGCTCACTGATTCTATCACATTTTCACCCATCCATGAGTAAAGATGAAATAATGTGGTACTTACCTAAGGATCATTTCAAACTAGGCTTAAGCACATGATAGTAGATTGTTTTCACTAACTTCATCAAGTATAATTTTTGCTGTTATGACCTAAAATTTTTTAAATGTTCTTTTTGTTAGCATTAGCATAGTCTTTTATAAATTAGAATATCAAAATTGGTTTCAAATGTTGAAACTCACAGTAGAATATACTTTGCATCTTATTGATTATGAATTTGTATAGACTCACATGTTTATTCATCATTATTTACATATTTATCAGGATCTGCTTTGTGCAGGAACTCTACTAGGTCCTATCAAGATAAAAACTAATAATAAACCAACTTGAACTCTAGTCTCAAAGTGCATGCAATGTACTGTTATCAACTCATTAAGCTAGAGAAGTCTTTCTGTCTATTAATAATATGTTATCTAATAAATTAGAGATGTCTTACATTACGTTTTATATATACATACAAATACACACTTGCATGAATATACTCAAGTAATGATGATATTCTGATAAATCATGAAATTTCATTGATGAATAAATTTCTTTTTAGATATTTCTAGTGAAAATGAAACAAGTCACACTAGCAATAATATTTACCAACTAAAAGATAAGAACTCCCAGACAAAACAATTATCTTACAATTTTTTATGTCCACTGCCCTATAATTTAAACAATCTAAAAATTGATGGCAAATTCATAATAGTTCCTGTGGACGTTAACAAAGGGACATAAGTTTCTTTCTTCCACATTCCATCTGAAGCAACACACAGCGTCCCTCTGTGTATGAGAGATCAACCATGTGTAGCAGACAGAGCAGAGCAAGACATTTTTCAGTAGTGTGAGACTAACTGTGGGTTGTGCTTGAAGAAAACTCAAAGCCTGAAATGGGTTTCTAGTGGAAAGAATAGCAGCTCACTAATATGGAGCTCAGTGTGTGTGCAGCTGTCTGTTTCCACATCAACACAATTTGTCATAGAGGGGCTCACATCCCTTGGCAACCCACAAGATTTCATAATTACCCCTTTGTCACAGTTTGCCACTGTAGTCATTGAAAATACCTCTGGTTTTCTGAAGTACACACTGAAAGATGTCAACTTCAGAGCAAGTATATTAATCAATGACTTACCCACCTTTAAAATGACATCTGCAGCTTGCATATCTGATGCAAAATTAGGCAGAATATGTCTGCAAAGCTTCAATCTACTTTTCATCATTAGGAACAGGTGTTCAGAGTTGATGTATATCAGTGCCAGTTTGGATATGTAGAAGCAAGACATCGGGGAATGCAGTGGGCTACTTCTGAGGTGCTTTAAACCCAAGGCTGAGCTCAGGGGCCAAACTCTGGCCAAATAAACTCTCTCTTCTTTCCTAACCCACAAGCCTATCTGACACTCTCATTCTTGATGCTTTTCATCTGATACACTAATGGTGAATAATGCATTCCCTGTGCAATGTTACTGGCAAGTCTAAAGGCACACATTTCCTGATTTTTAGTTATTATGGCAGTAGGTACTTGAGGAAAATTCTGAAAGAGTGACAACTCACTATAACAAGGGAGTGCTTGCAAAGAACATAAAAATAGCATAAACATTTGGTTCAGCATTTTATTGAGTGTACCTATTTATACCCTGAATTAAGATGTGCCTCTTTATATAAATTTTCTACCTCTCTATTTTCTGTTGAATAGATTTTATGTTCAAGTATCATGTGATGTTCAAGTGCTCATATATATATTAGCATTGAGAGTAAAATTTTTATGTAATTGTTTCATATTCAAATACCCCATTACCTTGAGATATCGGGATATTTTATTAGACACAGAGGAAGGACACAAAATACCAAGACTAAATTTTGTGATTGCTGGATTTTGATTCCTTTGTAGAACTTGGAATTATGTCTAAGCGTTATTTTTTTTATGTCTTTCTAAATGCGAAGATGGCTGGGAGATTAGCCAAAAGTCTATATATTTGCTACCCAAAGTGAAGTTAAATAATATAAGAAAAATCGACAAGTCAACTCTTCCATATTTCCAATAATTCCAGGAGACAAATGCCATCAAAGTAAAGGCTGTTTCACTCTCTACATTTCTAATTATTAGTAGCCCAATGGCATCCACAGTATGACTGGCTCATACTAGCCACCTCTTTGTCTATTATTATCTCACTGTCTATCACAATATCTAATTGTCCATAATCCATATATCCATTTATTTGGACTCTGAAATTTATTGACAGGTTTCTACTCACTTTAGTAATTTTATTAAAGCCACTGGTACAAATGACTTTAAACTCTTTTTTTCTTTCTCCTGAATTAGCAGTCATAAACACCTAGTTTGAATTTGCCTATGGATCTGATTTTTTGGAGTTACAAGGAAAGCAGAGAAAAAAGGACAAATGAAGTGCGGTGGTTATAGGCATTTAACTATATGACAATGAAAATGAGAGATTGCAAACCCTTTCTCACACAGGGTCTATGTACATCTTTGGTTCATAACAATTTGGCAATATGTAAGAGGTAACACTCTTGCTACTCATTGGTTTCTCTGCCTACTCCATTGAATCACATTAATTTCTTGATTTCAGATGTGTCTCTAATTGGGCTTCTGATTTAAAGGTAGCATGACTTAATGCAAAGTATAGCATCTGGATTTCGGAAAACCTTTCTTCATATTTGGCTCCACCATGTATTCAACTTAGATACAATGTAGAACATACTTCTTTGAGCTCAGTTTTCTTATGCATTAAACACAAATATGTGATAATGTCACAAAAGTCAATTTAAAACTACATAGATAATCACACATATGTAGTTTCTATTTCAATTCCTATTTTCCAATGATACATCTTTCAGTCTTTGCAAGATTATGGAAATATATGATTACTTATATGTAGATTTTTCTACATATAGATCCATGTTGGTATATTTATAATGCATAGAGATATATTAAACTTCTATATTTCTATCATCTATCTATACAGATATAGCATTAAGTACCAGAAATAATTTAAAACCATTTCACACAGCAATGATGTGTGAAAAAATCAGAAAATTATTTTCCCAAAATAAATATAAAATTGGTAATTTGTCATAAAAGAACCATTTTAGGGCTCTGGAGGTTGGTCATAGGTGGACAAAATATTACTGTACTGATGCCTTACAACTGCTAGATCTTTGGCTGAGAATACTGTGCATTTCTTGTTCAGAAGGGGCCTCTTCCCCAAAACCACAGCTCAGTTGGTGAGAACAGTGGGTTTACCAACATGGGTCTGAATGCCTGAAGCATCAAGTTTGCTTTTAGGGAGGGCTTTCATTTGGAATGGAGGGTAAGACCCTGTAACATTGTCAACTAAATGTGACAAGTGGAAAGGAATGGAGAGAAGTTGCAGCTGTGTTGGCCTGAGGTTGTGGTGAGTAACAGAACAACCAGGAAAGGAACAAAGAGATGCAAGAGATAGGAGAGACACAGAGGAGCTAAATTAACTCTTCTTATATCCCCGCCTATCTAGAAAACGACATAAGCAGTGAGACTCAAGAGATCCTAGCAGAAAATAAAAGCCAAAGGAAACTTGAGGAATAGCTAAATTCTGAATGTACATCTTCACAGTGGCTCCCATGACCTGCGGCATCTGGAAGACTCTCTGACTCAAGATTTTAGAGCAAAACTTTGGCCTAATCACTGGTTAACCCCCGATTGGTGCAGCCACAGGGAAGCCATTAGGAAGCCAGTCTAAAATTAAAAATAAGAACAAGATAACTGAGTAGAGATATCTGGAAATAAACACCACATGGGAGGCAGGTGCCAAAGTTTAAATCTAGGCAAGTTATACCAACACAAAACAAAAACTCAAAAATGTCTATCCAAATTGAGAATTAATAAAATGCATTACATAAACTGTCCAGTATTAATAAAGAAACTCTACAACATACAAAAATATTTGGGAATGTGTAATCCATATTCAGGAAGTCAATAGGACTTAATTCTGTGTGGGCCCAGATGTCAGAAAATATCTATTTTAAATATCTATTTTAAATACGAGTGAATAATTAAATAAAACTATATTCAAAGAAGGTTCTACATAGAAATAGAAATTATAAAAAAGGAATCAAAAGATAATACTAGAATTGAAAAGAACTATAATCATTGTGAAAGTTTCATAGAATCTGTTCATAAGTAGAACTGAGAGCACAGAAAAATTAATTCATGAACTTGAAACAAATAGAGATAATCTAATTAGAAGGATAGATAGAAAAAGTATGAAGTAAGAAGAACAGAACTTCAGAGACCAGTGGAACAATGCTGAGCACATCCGTGGATGAGCTGCAATGGTTCCAGAAGGAGAAAGAGGAAAGGAGAAATATAAATACCATCATGGAACAAAATTGATGAACATCTGAGATCTAAGGAGCTCGATGAGTCTTAAGTATGATAAATACAGAGATCCACATCCAGACATGTCACAATCTGAAAGCCATAGACAAGCTGATAATCTTGATTTTTTTTTTTAATAGAGGCATGTTTTATTTATTTATTTGTTCATTTGTTTGTTTTGTTTATACATGCACTGGGTACAGTCAGAAGCGCGGGAGGGTGAGAGAATCCACCAGAGCCAGAGCGGGGAGCAGAGCAGACAGAAGGACCGAAGTACACTGCTGAGGGGAGCAGCAGGCGGCAGGAGAGGTCTGCGCGCCATGTGGGACGCTCCTCCGGTGGCTGGGGAGCAGCCGGGGATCGAACCGGCGCTGCAGAGGCTGCTGGCAGCTTCGCAACCCAGAGCTCAACCGCTGCGCCACCGGGGAGGCCCAAGCTGATAATCTTGAAACAAGAAAAAAGCTCATGTGTTGTACGTACATGGGAATGAAAGTGAGTTGAGCCGACTCTTCATCTGAAAAAATGGACAATAGGAGGGAATGGAATGACATTTTCAAAGTGCTGAAAGGGGCCTCCCTGGTGGTGTAAGGGGTTAAGCACAGCACTGTGAAGCTATCTGCAGCCTCTGCAGCATGAGTTCAGTCCCTGGCTGGCCAGGGAGCTACCCACGTGGCACAGCAGACCTCTCCTGTCTCACCCGCTGCTCCCCTCAGCAGTGGATTTCAGTAGATCTGCCTGTTCTGCTCCCCACTCTGTCTCTGGTGAATCCCTTCACCCCCCTCCACACCTCTGGTTTGTACCCCAGTTCTTGTATGCATAAATAAATATTTTTTAAAAGTGATAAAATCAGAACAATTAACAAAAAAATTAAGTCCAGTAACAATATCCTTTGAAAGTAAAGACTTTCCCAAACAGACAAAACCTGAGAGCTCAGACTCATTGACAGCCAAACTGCCCTCTGAGACCAAAAGAAGTCCTTCAGGATGAAAGGAAGCGAGAGAGGAAAAGACAGGAAGAAGTAAAGAGCCAGAAGGCTAAAAATCAAGGCATCCCAACAGTCTCTTAAAACTAAGAGTCAAAGAACTCAGTAGACTCTCCCCAAGTCTCAAGAGGTAGGGCAGTTCTGAGGACATCTTGATTTTGGGCTTCTGAACTCAGTTTGTGTGATAAAAAAAATTGTGGGGCCTCGCCCGTGGTGCAGCAGTTGAGCGCTGGGTTGCGAAGCTGCCCGCAGCCTCTGCAGTGCCGGTTAGATTAGTAATATTTATATATTGAAAATATTCATGTTTAATAGAACTGCTATGTAGTTGAGATAAATTAACTGGAGTTATATATCATTTGCTTATTCAGTATTAATGAGCCACATATTATTACAGACATGATGGAGACGTGGCCATCCCAAACATTCCATCTTTCATGGGTTTTGTATTTTTATGGGGATATAATCAATCAGTAAATCAATCAACTGAACATATGACAGGTACTGAAAAGTGTTTTGAATCTGTTCTAAAAATATTCCAGGCATGGAAACAAAATAAACAAAGACTATAGACCGGCCTGAGCAGAGCGCAGTGAGCACCTGGTAGGGTGGAGGGGAGGAGCATGGAAAGCTAGCTGACAAGCACACTGGGGCTTTGCCAGTCTCGGGTGGACTCTGGGTTCTAGAATGATAGCACTGAGAATAGAGGAGTGCCAAGATCTCATTTCACTGAAATTTCTTAAAAGTACCAGTAAATCATAAATCATCCAGGATACCACTTATATGTAACATTAAAACACACAAAGCAATCTCCTTGTATAAATGTATAGTTACAAGATAAAGTCCAAAGAGACATACTTGATTTTCATGTTAGTGGCACATACTAACAATGAGTAGAAAGGGAAAGGATATGAACAAGACCCCATAGGCATCTGTAATATTTCCTTTTTTTAAAAGATTTATTTTATTTATGTATGCATACAAGAATTGGGGTGTAGGCCAGAGGTGCAGGGGGTGAGTGGATTCACCAGAGACAGCGTGAGAAGCAGAACAGGCAGATCTACTGAAGTACATTGTTGAGGGGAGCAGCAGGTGAGACAGGAGAGTTCTGCTGCGCCATGTGGGAGACAGGAGAGGCCTGCTGTGCCCCAGCCTCCTGGATGGGGATCATATTCAGGCCTCAGTGGCTGGCCATAGCTTGGTAGTGCTGACACTTAAACCCCTGCACCACCAGGGATGCCAATATCTATATTTTACTACATCTGAAATATTTCTACATCTGAAAATCAGACAACAAATGCTAAACGATTGAAAGTTATTATTCCATAATTATCATACTTTCTGTTCAAAGAATTTCATACACAAAAATATATGTTAGATGAATTAGGGTATATCTCCAGAAACAAAACTTGTAATATAGAATCTTCAAAGTGTATTGTAATTACCCAATTCACCTTACTTTATGGTTGATATAGCTCTTTTATTGACAATCCAGCTAAATAAAAAGACTAAATCACAGAGAGCAGCACCTGCCAGAGTCAGGTAGTGTAATAGATTTGTCAGGTTTTCTGCCTAGTCTCCCATAGAAACTTTGGGTTGAACCATACAGAATTACCTTTTTTCATTTTTCAGAAATAGGCAAATATTTGCATCTTGACTTGAAAATTATTGCTATAGTAAGTATTTCCTCTTCCCTATGTGCTGGTTTTCTCTTGAAGCCACATTGTTCCTTATCCAACAAAAGTGAGGAGGAATCCTGTTATTCTCTCAAAAGTAACTCTAACAAGCTCTAATTGACATCACAAGCCATGGGCAAAGCCAGTTTATGCCAGAATCCTCTTTTCTAGAGATGAAACACATCAAATTTTAATTTGCCTTTTAATCCCCTTTTTCTTGATTATTTTTATTTTAATAAATGCATCAAGTAAGGGAAAACGTAGAATTGCATTCTGTTGCCCAAGTAGCCCATAAATCCTGATCAAACTGCCTTTCCAAAGAGTCTATGTTGTTGTATTTATTCACTTGAATCTTTTGAGAGAAAGATCAAAGTTTCAGATGCTTTGGAACACAGAGGAGATAAAGAATCAGTGAAAGGTCACTGGAGGCCAGGAAGAAACAGACTAAAGACAGTTTGCTAAAAAAGAAGTTCATTTAAACACAGTAATTTGAAAACAGACACAACAGGAGACAATCTATATTATCTTTTATTTGCTCAATCTTTTTGGTTTTACTACTGCCAATTCCACCCCTGCAGTTCAGACCTGGCAGCAAAATCTCTGTTACTTTCCAGCAGCTTTTCACTAGCAGATAAGGAGCCAAAGTTGAAGGGGATAAAAAAGGAACAGACTAAAATCTCTGACTTTCCTTTTTTCTCAGTGTTCATCTCATTCCTTACACATTCTTCCAGAACACACTAAGTCTTGACAATGAAAATGTAGTCCTGACCTAGAAATGTCTGCATGTCTGACTACCGTAAACCTTCATCTTAATGGTTTTACGCATCTGTATAAAGTTTTCACCAGTACTGTGTATATCCTGGAAACATAATGACTGTTAGTCAGTTCATCCTCATGTCCTCTGAAGGTGAAATCCTCTAATATGTGGAGCTGTGGAACTATGGAACAGCACAGGAGAAATAGTGTCCTGGTTATGCGCTTACCTGGCACAATCATATTTGAGTAAAGCCATCTGTCATGTTGTCAGTGGGAAATTGCACACTCAAGATAGATTTTGTAGGGCCTTTCTGGTGGTGCAAGGGTTAAGACGCAACCTATGAAGCAATCTGCAGACACTGCAGCATGAGTTCGATCCCCGGCCAGGGAGCTACCCACATGGTGCAGCAGACCTCTCCTATTTTGCCCCCTGCTCCCCTCAGCAGTGTATTTCAGTCAATCTGCCTGTTCTGTTCCCCCACTCTGTCTCTGGTGAATCCTCTCACCCCCCACACCTCTGGCCTGTACTCCAGTTCTTATGTGCATAAATAAATAAATCTTTTAAAAACCTACTGATGCCATGCTTTGGTTGACAAGGGTTTATATTTTCAGATTGAAACTGCAAGTCTTACTATCTTCAATGTTATTTTTATGAAACAAATCCCAATGAACCACTGTGTTTTAAGTTTCTCATTGTGATTCATACCAGTGAATTCATACCAGGGCACCTTCCTGAAGTATCAGTTCTGTCATAGATTGATCAATATGTCTACATGGATCCAGTTCTTTATTGTAGTTGTTTCAGAATTAAAGAATTGCATTTTCCAAAGTTCTCTAGTTTTCCAAGTGAGTTGAAGTAATGACTATGCTATTTTTTTTAAACCTTAGCTCACTGGAAATATTTTCTAATGAGACTTCCTGAATCTTGTCCAAAAAGACTGTTCCCAGTTATTCTTCACGTTGTTAATAGGTTTCTCTTTTCCAGATTTGGATCCTTTCCAGTGGGAGTTTTACTTAGAATATACTATTTCCCTATTAGCTTCTCACTTCACTTTCTTCTTAAACTAATAATTTATCTTCTCATTAGCAAATTGTGCCTGCTTTGCAGGTGATAGACCTTGTTTCCCCTATGGATCATTCCTGAGAGTAAGGAGGAAGTTGAACATTGATTAACTTTGATAGGCACAGTTACTTCCTTCTAAACACCCTGGATGGTGTAGAGAATTTCAAGTACCTAAAAGTCAATCACATTCACTCTCTCTTTCTCTGCCCCACCTTCCTCTTACCCCTACCCCTTTCCCACTCTCCTCTTTCTTTTCAAATTTTGCCCAGCTTTATTAAGATGCATACATTTAAGGTCTGCAATGTGTTTATCTGATTTATAAATTGCAAAATGATTTTTCCCATAGTATTAGCTACCACATCCACCCTGTTTCATAGTCATTTCTTTTCTGTGATGAGTACAGTTGAAATTTACTCTCTTAGCACCATTAAAATATGTTATTTATCTGTTGTTATTATTAGCTATAATTACCATACTGTACATTAGATTCCAAAATTTGCTAAACTGGAAGTCAGACCCCTTTGATGAATACTTTCCTTATTTCCCCTTCCCGTCACACCCCCAACCGTCCTGGTTGTCAACACTTTCCTCTGTTTTTGAATTTATCTTTTTCAGATTCCATCTTTATGTGATATCTTATAGTATTTGTCTCTTCTGTTTATCTCTTAATTCATTTTTAATCTTTCTTTATTTCTAACAAATGCCTTTAAAACTTTGCAGTATACACTGAGTTAGTGCTCCCTACCCCCAACTACACACACACACACACACACACACACACATCCTTTTCCCACTATGGCATTAGTCTAAGTCAATACAAAGTGTTAAAAACAGGGCAGATTGCTTACTCATTGACAAAATACGTAATACTGTTACATTACCCATAATTACTTAGATTTTACTCACTCATAATTAAGGGTACTTAACAGTTTACTTTACTGTTTTACTAAGCAAATATTTTGGGGCTATATTATTTAGCACACTGGCAAAATTGACAGATTTTATAAAGACCACCTCAGTTTCTCCAATGTATCACCTCATAACTGAGGTCAATATCTTTAGGCATTGATTTCATCAGCTATTTGTAATCTCAGCAAGGGTTTTATTTCTTTGGACTATGGTATGGAGAGATTATTTAATATAGATACTGGGGAATCTTAAATCTACGACAATCTAATTAACAGTACCACAGAATAATTAGCCTTTATTCTGTTTAGCCATTGAAGAGTATATACAGGGGGAAAAAGAAAATCTTCGGGCCTCCCTGGTGACGCAAGGCGTTAAGCACCACACTATGAAGCAATCCTCAGCCTCTGCAGCATGAGTTCAATCCCCAGCAGTTCAGGGAGAAACCCACATGGCAAGGCAGATCTCTCCTGTCTCACCAGCTGCTCCCCTCAGCGGTGTATTTTGGTCAGTCTGCCTGTTCTGTTCCCCACTCTATCGCTGGTGGATCCTCTCATCCCCACATCTCTGGCCTGTACCCCAGCTCTTGTATGCATAAATAAATAAATCTTTAAAAAAAAAAAAGAAAATCCTCAAGCATTTCAGGTATACTGTCTCCAGGTAATGTTTTGATAGTTGTATTTGTACTTTGTACTTTTTTTATTGGAAGAACATTTTCTTTCATTTACACAGTGTCTAAAAAATGTAATGTTATTGGTAAGCTTGCTATATACTGCATCTGTATATCATTATCTTAATTGGCTGTACTAAAGATGGCTGGGAGAAATGAAGTATAGAGTTAGAGTAATGATTACCTCCAGTAAATCTTAGACAAGTCATTTCTAGATCAAGCAAATTATTTCTACTAAGTAGAATGTAATAGACTAAGTCAGAGGTCTCAATGCTTAAATCAATAATGAAAATATTGTAGAAAATAGTATAAACAATAGGATGCAATGGAGAGTGTGACCCATGAGATACTCTTTTTTTTTTTTAATTTAGATGCTTTTATTTTTAAGAAGTGAGGTACAGGTCAGAGTCACGGGAGGTGAGAAGATACACCAGAGAGAGTGGGGAGCAGAACAGGCAGATGTACCGAAATACACTGCTGAGGGGAGCAGCGGGCGAGACAGGAGAGGTTTGCCGCGCCATGTGGGTTGCTCCCCAACAGGCCGGGGATCAAACTCGTGCTACAAAGGCCACAGACAGCTTCACAGTGCTGGGCTCAACCCCTTGCACCACCAGAGAGGCCCCCATGAGACACTCTTAATACATTGATTTGGGGAGATGCAACTTGATGCTGCCATTGCCTTGTTCTGAGGAATTTGTGTCCCTGGCACCTTTAGTGAGCCATCTTGCTTCTTACCATTCACTGGATAATCTTATAGGATCTTCCCTGAAATATAACTTTCCAGTTCTAAGAAGTCTCTTTCCAAACTCCTCCAAGTTTGGGAGTGATTAGATTGAGTCAGGTTTATTAATAATAATAAAATCTTGCATAATTAATGGATAATTGTTCCCATTAAATATATCACAATGTATTCCTGTATCACTGGATAGAAAACTTGCAATGTCTCAGGCAGAAAACAGAACTTTTAACTCTTTGAATACTGTGTCCTTTTTGATAGGAAAATGGTTCACACCCTCCTCCTACATATGCATATTACTATTACTAAACACTCATAATCCACAGAAAAAACTAATAGTACAAAAATCTGGAGATGCTAAAAACGTTCTTCAGAACAGGGTGTCTAGTCCTGTCTCACTTTTGTTACTTCCTCGCGATTAAAGTAGTTACAGATGATACCTGAATTGGCCATCCTTGACTATTCTAGAAAAGTTTTCTCACTGATGTTTGTTTAATATCACAGCCAATTCCTCTCTACTGTGATGCTTTATTTCTTGGAGGGTGTTGGCCAGCATTATTTGAGAGTTGTGTTTTGCTTGTTTGTTTCTGATGTTCTCTAGTATCCGCTTTGGATTTTGCCAGGTCTTATCTGCAAGTGTCTTACAATTTAATAATTCCATTGCTTCTCAACAATTGAGGAGCCATGTTTTTTTATATCTATAATACAATAATTACTCCGTGGGTTTTTTTGTTTGTTATTATAATCTGTAATAAGTAAAAACAGCCTGTTTAGTGAGGTGATCTACTGAAATATATCTTTAACCTGTATAAAGTATTTTTATTGTATTTAAAAAATTCATAGGATTTATAGTGAAATTTTATGGTGGTTATTATATTAGGTGTTATCAAGACATCAAATATTTTACATTTTTTTCTTCATTTTTCTAAGAGTACCTGGGGAGATTAAGAGGTTCTGTTCCTGTAACATCTCAAATAAATGCATTATTTTAGAAACATATCAGCCATTATTATATATATTTACTCTTTCATTTCAGTAATTTGAAATGCCCTGGAAAAGGACCACAGGTTTGACACTTGAAATTATTTGATTTCTAGAAGAAGAGAGGAAAAAAAAAAAAAGATTACACAAGAAGAGATTGCTGATGGGTCTGATGTCTGATGTCCTTTTTTATTGTTGAAAAGACCCGTTAACAAAAAAGCATTGTCAGGATTTGTTATGAGAGTTTCCAAAAACTGCTCGTATCCATTCCTAGAAGAGGCAAGTAAAATAATAATAATAACAATAAAATCCCACAGTGCTGCTATATTAAGTGTCTCAGAGTTGCTGCTTTAAGAGTGTTTCAGAAGAGGATGATGTTATGAGGAAGATAATATAGCAATAATTCACAATAAGCAATCAACTAGCAGAAAAATGTTGGAGGTTTCCTTTAGCAATAGGTATTCATCTGTGTAAAAACATGAGATTTAATGATCCTTATACAAGATTTGAAGATGTTCTGACTAATTTATTTGAGATCTGCTGTTGCTCTGAGATAAGGAGTCTCAGCCTTGGCCTGTTTTTGAGCATAGTCTAAGTTTTCACGCACGTACTGAAAGAAGAATGTGTGATTGAACTGGTTTCTTGAAGTTGTTATAACAAATTACCACATGCGTGTGGTTGAAACAAATAAATTTATCCTATCACAGTTGTGGAGGCTGAAATTTCAAAATCAGGGCATCAGCAGGGTTTATTCCTTCTTTAAGGGAGAATCTGTACCCTGCCTGTCTCCCAGTTTTGGGTGGTGGCCAGCCACCCTTGGCATTCTGTGGTTTGTAGATGCATTATTCAGTCTCAGCCTCTATCTTTATCCAGTGCCTCCTGTATGTGTCTCTGTCTGTTCTCTCTTCTCCTTATAAAGAGTCATATTGGATGTCAAACTCACCCTAATCCAGTATGACCTCATCCTGAAGAATTACATCTGCATTTTTCCTATCTCCAAAAAAATCACACCCTAAAGGTCCAAATGGACGTGAATTGAGAGCCAGGGAGAGGGCGGCCCTAACAAACGTTATCATCATCACCTAAGAACAATCAATAGCTTTGCTAAAACTAGCAAAAAACTAGAATGTTAATATTAAAAGATATCTTGCCCACAAGCTACTATGACCATCGGTATTTCTTTGGCAATTTCTTAATTCATAACTATTGCAAGTATTCAGAAATCTAGATTAGTTCTACTATGAATACATATAGGAGAATTTATAAAACTTCTAAAATAATCCTCTGAAGTATGTTTTTATCTGGAAGTTCCATTTGTCATATAGTTCCTATCTATCAAATCTCCAGGGAACATGTCACATTGGAAGAAATTGTGCTTTTCTAATAAGGATCCTAAATAAAATTACAGAATTTGAAAAATAATTTAGGGATTGCTAGAAATTTCTATTTCTTACTCTAGTAAACAAAACAAATATAGCCCATTTGACCTTAAGATTTTTACAACCAATTGTACATCATCAAGATCATCTTTTTTTAATCTTTGCTACAGTCTGGCCAACCAGACTTTTTTTTACCTTAGAACACAATCTCTCTCTCTCACCTCTGATCTCTCCAGTTTCTCTTCTCATGCTGTAATTTAAAAATCAAATTGACTTCCTTCTTGTTTTTTCAGTTATATTCAACATTTTTCTCTGATGTATCTCATGTTCTATAGCAGTAGTGGACTTAATGGTAGATATTGTGACAGCCGTGTAATTAATATATTGCTTATATATAATTTTGTAATTAACAATAAAGAAAGTACAGGCTATATTGAAACACTACTGTCTCCATGGTGGCCTCACTGACAGATATGGAGAAGTTGTTGTTTCTTACCTAGTATTTAGTTCCCCCAGTGCCTCTTCTGTTTGCAATATTGAAGGTATCCTTATAGATAGAATCATTTGACTAATCATCAAAAGAGTCTAAATTTGTATTAATTTATAATTTGTTAACTTTTAAGACTCTCTGGAAACATCCGCCCCCATACTGGATATTTTCTAATTGATGATTTTAAATTTTAGTATGTTAGCTTATCCCTTATTTCAGTTTTGAGAGTATATATAATGAAAGAGGATTTGTGTCCCTTAAATCTATTCCAGAAACTGTTTGAAAGTTTTCTAAATCCTATTTTTACCTTTATTGAGTTTATAATTTTGAATCTCTGCCCAATTTCCTATTTAAAAGAATTTTCTGAAATTTTCTTACGCCTTTTCTTTGTTGTTGTTGTTTTTCTTGCTCTCCCAATGCACTTGTTTTTGTATGCCTGGGTCATTTGAATCTTCTTTTTCTCACCTTGCTAATTTTAAGCAATTTTCCTTATTTGAGGAGGAAACAATTAAGTAAACTGGTTTAGAAACAGATCTATAATCCAGGACTAAAAGAATCTAACAAAATGCTGAATTCTACCATGCATAATCTAGATCAGTCTTCCCATATTTGTCTTTGTGAGACATGGATTATTTAAAGTCTTACTTGGCTCTTTACTTGGGTTTTAATTTAACTATACTAGATCTATTTTCTGCCCTGTAACTGTGATGTTTCTTAACTTGAGAAAACCATGAATAAAGGGACACTTATTTAGAAGATCAGGTAAAATTGTGGAGAAAAAAACAGAAAGAGTTGCAAATAGGTAGATTTTAGAAGGTTACAGAGTCTTTGCAAGAAATGACCTTAGCATTTTCTTTGCAACATATATCACAGATAGAGGGTTAATCTCTTACAACCCCCCAAAACCAAAAAAGATGACAAGATAAAAACATCAAAAATGGGCAAAAGATATAAACAGACAAATCATATTATACACACAAACAACATGATTGTTTCAAGGAGTTTCTGAATACCTTAATGAGAATATTCTAAGAACATAATAATCAACAATAGTAAAACCTACAAGGAAATCATTAACATCACTTACTATGCTTATTGTCATTAGTGGCATTAATAGAATAAATCTCAAATTATTTTGTGGGTATTGTAGAAACATCCAAAAACAAATGAGTAAAATGTTCTGAGGAATGACACAATTGTGGAATGGGAGAATGGAAATCACTCTATGGCATTGGATTTGAATTGGAGATACCTGAATGAAATCTTCTATATTTAGCAATGGTTACTGAAAGGCCTGAAGCATACATGCGGCAATGAGGTCACTCTGCTTCCAGAATGTGGTTTCTAAATGTTGCTTCTCACCACATGAATACTCAACTCCTTTTGGAAATACTTATCCCCATGTCTGGATACAGAAAGTTCAAGGGGATGAACTCTCTTCTTGCACCCCACTGGAAAAAAGTGATAAATACTTTCCAAAAGACAGAATCCAGCTTCAGTGACTCACAACAGTCAAATTTTGGACAGTTTGAACATCAGAATAATGATGACTATAATGGATTTTAGCAGGAGAATTTTAAAAAGTCAGTAGTTCTAACTTAGAATAAAAAAGGAGGGGAAAGGAAATACCTGTACAGAAATATTCCAGATAATAAATATAGAACAAATGAAAATTATGAAGTCATGACTTTACAAACAAGTATAATTGATTCAGCAAGGTTCTTCAACACCATTGGGAAAAATGTTATTGGAGAACAGTCTTTTCATATGGTCTCAAAGTATCACTACCAGGCTACTTCTTAGTTACAAAGGGTTATTGTGCCATGAAAAAATATGGTGGATACAATCTCAAGCAAATAATTAAATATAGCTTTAGCACTCATGGGACAAGCTGACTTCCAATATTTTTTATACATGGTGCAGTAGGAGCCCGTCCCTTTATCCATATATATATCTCATATTCATATATAATATATATATATATATATCTTCCTTGCTGAAAATCAAACCTCAACCTACTCACAAGAAAAGGACACATTCGAATGTGGGACAGTCTTCAAGACTACTGACTTTCTGTCTTCAGACTATCTGGGTCTCAGAAAGACAAATATGGGAGACTAATCTAGATTGAATGTGATTAAATGTATAAAGACAATATGGGATTCTTTATGGGTTTGCATTTTTCTAAAATAAGAATAGTATTAGAATGGAGGAGAGCTGAATAAAGACTTTATGTTAGAAAATATTGCGGAGGTCATATTATTTGCATTGATATGTGGTTATTGTGAGTTTTCAAAGGAAAGACATAATGAAATATTTAGAAATAAATTTTCATAATGTCTAAGATTTAGTTTCAGTTGGATCATTAAAAGACTAAACAGAGAAATCTGTTTCAGTAGGTAGGCATGCAGGTAGGTAGATAGATGAAAGAAAATGCCACCAAAAATCTTTACAAATGGCCGATCTATATGAAAGATATGCCATATATGTAAAGATATGCCATGTATTTCTTGTACTACTTTTGCAACTTTGTTGTAGGTTCAAAAAAATGTTTTATTGATGTAACATTTGCTTATATCATTGTTGGTATTTTGGAAATATTGGAGCCTCACCTTCAGGTGGAGTCACCAGAGTCCTCCTGTCACCAAAGCACCTGTTCTCCTCCACCATAGTCCGTTGCGCTCCCTCCCATATTGTTCTCAAAAAACTATTTAAAACTGCTTAGACTGTAGTTTAACTGGGAGTAAAGTGAATGGAAAATAACAACGCAGTGATGAGAGACATTAAAGAGAATTCAAACAACAGGAGCTGTATGTATTCTTTATTCAAAGGAATGAGTCTAAATAACAAAGTTATCAATTATTAAGGAAAGTAATCTGACAATACTAACAATTAGCAAGAATATGGAGCATAAGCTTTAATATATACAGGTGTACCTGTAAATCAATTTGGAAAAAATTTAGTATTAAAGCTATCGTAGCTTCCATCCCACTCATAAATCCAAAGAAAGCTTTCAAATGTGTTTGAAAAGAATAAACAAAAATGGTTATAGTAACATTGTCTATAATAGAAAAATACACCTACTGACAATTGGAGAATGCATGCAAAATGTAGTAGCAAATTCATTTAACTTAATGCTATAAAACAGGAAAGTTAATAAACCAAACTATGTTAACAGACAAATCTTACAAAAATATTCTTGAAGAAAAGAAAGGATAATAAATACAATATATACATATATACATATATAGGATAATATATATAATATTGTTAATACAAAATTTATAAAATAATCTCACACATTATCTAAGGATACAGCAATATAGAGTAAATTATAAATATATATGGCAATTATAAAAGTAATTTAAAATAGTGGCTTTTCCCAGACAATGAGGGTGTGGACAGCTGCAAGACAAAGGTGTGTACAATGGACTTGAACTGATTGGTCTTGTTTTGTTTCTTTAGTTGGCAAGTTGCCACAGTGATGCTTGTAGTTTTATACAGTAGGAGATAACTTTGATTTTTGTAAAAAATCATTTTACAAGATTTTGAATAGAACTAAATGGTGCTTTCAGATCGTGTCCCTTTCCTATAAAACAGAAGCTATTACATCAGCAAATTGAGAACTGCTGATTCCAGCCTCCATTACTGCTTTGGTATAGGATCCTTTGTGATCCTCTGTAACATACTACAGATAATTAATTAAAAATAAACCAACAATCTTAGGTCACCAGGATCCAAACATGAAACCCATTGACTATGGGTATGTGCTTAGATTAAATTATAACTTAAATATGATTATCTACATGCCACATTACTCAGAAGCAAAATGGCGTACATTCACTCTCAAAAACATGAAAGTATCTGAAAAAAAAAAATCTGGTGAGTTATGATGTTCTAATACCTGTAAACATTTATATACTATTTATAAAACTTTCCATAGTTACAGTTTGCCAAAGGTCTATGTTTGTTTTGTGAAATTTGAAAATCTTTGTAACTGAGTGCAAATACCTGGGGATTTCCTATGAAGATTTTGGAAGATTTTAATCTAAAATTATAAATTGGTTGTATCATAATCCAAATGTATTTGAACCTTTTTATGAGTTTCTTATGGACTACAGACAATATATTGTATAATCTACATATCCAGAGACTATTTCGTTTGAATAGCTGCTTGAACTGAAAAGATTTTAGTAATCTTTTGCAATGATTAAATTAAATTTGTTGAAATATTTATCTTTTCTTTCACCTGTATTTATCCCAAAGCCTTTACACCATTAGAATTTACCCTTAAAGCTACTTCTGATAGAACAATGAATGCTACTATTAATCACAAAAATTATGCATTCTGGGAGAGTTTTCAGCAAGATGGCAAAAGTTTGTTTTTATCTGAATTTTCCCTTTCATTGTAAAATTCACTAATGTGGGATTCCTATGTATTATATCCTCTGCTCTGTGCTCTGTTAGAGAGAGGTGGGAGTCTCTTCTCCATCCCTCCTCTTCCCTTCTTGTGTTTGAACCTTTATATCTGTCTATCTATCTATCTATCTATCTATCTATCTATCTATCTATCTATCTAAGCACAGCAATGCTCACAGTTGAAGTAGCATGACTGGGGGTGATTGAAACCTGCACACTTTGAAGACAATTTCAGGGCATTCGAGCAAAAATGTCCAATATAAAACAAATAAAGCCTTCTAAATTGGAGGGAAACATAATTTAGACACATTGGGAGTTGGACAATACAACTCATGGAAAGAGAAAGAAAGCAGTATTAATAAAATCCTTTATCAAAGAAAAAATAAAAGGTGCTTCATTAAGGTAGAAATGTGAGCATGAACCTATGGTATTTGAGGAGAAATGGCGCAAACTATTCTTTTTATTTAGTGAGGTAACTTCCATTGTAGAATAATTGAAAGTTTGCCATCAGCGCCTGCATTTTTAGTCTGTTACACTGTTTTTCATCACCAAGAACCAGGTCTCCTAGGGAGGTGGCATAAGATGTTTAAGGTAGAATTCAGATAAGCTTGACATAATTTTTGTCAGAAAGTGAGGTTCTTTTCAGAAACACCTCGTGTAGTGCTAATAAGAATAAAGAAGTTAGTTTAAAGGAAATCTCTACTTTCTATCTCTTTGACCTATTGACTTCTGAGAGTTTGATTTATTCTTCCACTGGTCCTATCAGTGTTTCATGCTATGAAGATCTGTTGGGTGATTAAGTATCCCTCAATATTATATCTTCTCGGTGGTCTATAACCTGGCATTGAAGTGAAAAATCCCTTTTGTTCCAATGTTTTATGCATGAGAAGGTAATTCATCTAATATTAAAGAATCTACACCTGCTCTGGTTGTGCTAGCTTTTACCTCCTCCCCCCATTATCTCCCCACCAAACTCTCTTGCTCAACCCAATATGCAGACACAAGGATCATTACAATTCTTGTGACACTGCCTCTTTCACACTTAGCCCAAGAAGTTAGTCTTTTCTTCATTATCACCATGAGCTGATGACAAGATCAGAGGTAAAATACTCTTCCCTTGAAAGTCTTTTGTTGATCTAATTGTTAACAATTACTGCGGTTACCTTTAATATCAATTGCTAAAACTTCAAGTTAGCACGATTTTATTGCTTATTCTTCAATGAACATTGTGATCTACCTGCCAGTCAAGTGGGAGATCTCACTGTTGGACTCTGCATGTGGACTCAGCTTCTTGCATTTTTCAAGTTAGTTCTTAACAGTTTGGAGTTCTTTGGGCTTTTGTTGCATTTTCTGTCTCCAACCCCATGGTACTGCATTTGCCTACATGTAAATAGTAGATGCAGATATAGTAATAGGACAGTGATTGTAAATAAAGAAACAATGTGCGTTGCTTCCATTCTGGTATTCCGTGTGACCACTTGGAGTTTTGTGTTTTAAAATTAACACAATGAGACAGAGTGCAAATGTGTGGTGGAATAGCTTGGCACTGTAGGTGTAAATTTTACAAAAATATATTATGTGAGATATTTTACTGCATTTGAATAATGTCCTGAAAATGGAAATGAAAAATTTTTTAAACTAATTACAAAATGGAAATGTATCCTTTTAAATTATTACTTTAAGCTAAAAAATGAATAAATAAAATGAAGATTATTTTAAATTATTTCTTGATGATTGAAAATAACTGCCAATTGAGCAGGGTGTGAAGGAAAAGGTCTAGTGTGTCAAGTACTCCACATATATCCCTTGAGATAAAGTGATTGAGCATCCCCCTCAGGGAAGAATCAAGTATAGATTACCTAGAGATTCTAGACTTTGAACTTGATGCTTTGCTTTTGGGTTGTCCTTCTTAAGGATAAGGTGCTGGAAGGGGAGTGATATAAATATTTATTTATATATTTTTTAATTTTTATTTTTATACAAGAGCTGGGGTACAGGCCAGAGGTATGGAGGGTGAGAGGATTCACCAGAAACAGAGTGGGGAGCAGAACAAGCAAACGACCGAAATACACTGCTAAGGGGAGCAGCAGGTGAGCCAGGAGAGGTCTGCTGCGCCATGTGGGAATCTCCCTGGCTGGCCCGGAATTGAACATGCACTGCAGAGGCTGCGGACAGCTTCACAGAGCTGTGCTTAACCTGCTGGGCCACCGGGGAGGCCCTAAATATTTATTGATAAATTTTTCTATGAATCAAATATATTTAGCTTTCTGTCTTCTAGAAACATAGTAAGTAGGCACGTCCTTCTCCCTTTAAACTTTAGACAGTGCAGTAAGTATTTGCATATGCCAGTGAATGTCAGCAGAAGTGATATATGCCACTTTCAAGTGGAAACTTCCAGAATCAGTGCTGCTTGCCACATTGTCTCCCAACTTCTGTAATGAAGACTAATACACATACCTGGTGGTGGCAGGGGGAGTGTCTGTTATCCTGGATCGCTGAGCTCCTTGTAGGCACAACAACCTAGCCGTAGCATCAACCTTGTCTGAGCATGCATTAAGAGCAAAAATTAAGCTATTGCTATATTGTTACTTCCTGTTGTGTTTGTTGTCTTTAACACCAACATAATCCAATTTATCCCTTCAGCTATGTCTACTAACTTTTGCCTATTAGATAAATTTGATTATTTTTAAACCCTTCTGTTTCTTCTCTCTCTTTTTTAATCAAGACAACATTGGTTTACAAAACTGTATGTGATTCAATGGCATAGGGTTACACCTGCTCAGATCCATGTAGCTTTGTTAGCCATCTTTTCTCTACTGTCTTGATGTTTTAAAGATTTACTCTGACTTAAAATTCTGTGTGTGTTTGTGTGTGAGAGAGATTCTTGGAGCATCTGTGGTTGTGTGTAGGTCTGAATTTTACTTTATTGTTGTGATTTGTCTTGCTTGATGAGTCGGTTCTGCTTGTCAGGGACATGCTTTTCTTCAGCCCAGGAATATCTGTCACTAATATCTTCTTGAATATTGTGTCCCTATCTGTTCTTTTCTGCTGAAAGCCTTATGGAGGGGGCCTCCCCAGTGGCACAGCGGTTGAGCGCTGGGTTGCGAAGCTGCCTGCAGCCTCTGCAGCGCCGGTTCGATCCCCGGCTGCTCCCCGGCCACCGGAGGAGGGTCCCACATGGCGCGCAGACCTCTCCTGCCTGGTGAATTCTCTCACCCTCCCATGCTTCTGGCTGTACCCAGTGCTTGTATAAATAAATAAATAAATAAATCTTTTAAAAAAAGAAAGAAAGCCTTATGGATATTTTCAGATGTATATTTTTAGAAGCTATAGTTTAGGCTATCTTAGTAGAACCTTTTATGTCAATCAGGCTTAAATACTCTAAATAAAATTTGAGACTTTTCAAATTGTTTCAGTAAATACTTTAAATTTCCCAAATGCTAATATTTTAATTTTATGAATTTGTTTGATAGGGGTGTGTTTCTCTCTCTCTCTCTTTCTCTCTCTCTCTCTGTGTGTGCGTGCACGTGCGTGTGTGTCTGGTTTCTTGTCTCTTACTAGAATAATTATATAAAGGTTTTCACCTGTTTCATATTTTTTTTAAGATTTATTTATTTATTTATATAAGCACTGGGTTCAGTCAGAAGTGTGGGAGGGTGAGAGAATTCACCAGAGCCATAGCGGGGAACAGAACAGGCAGACCGACGAAGTACACTGCTGAGGGGAGCAGCAGACGCAACAGGAGAGGTCTGCTGCACCATGTGGGACCCTCACCCGGCAGCTGGGGATCGAACCAGTGCTGCAGAGGCTGCGGGCAGCTTCGCAGCCCAGCGCTAAACTGCTAAGCCACCAGGGGAGCCCCCTGTTTCATATTTTTATTGCTTCCTTAGTTTTTCTTTTTTTTTCAGTTTGTTAATTCTTTCCTAGTGTCACCTTTTCCTCGATGATGTTTAGTTTCTTTAATTTTTAGAAATAAATATAGCATATTCTCTCTTTTCATGGATTTATTCTTGTCTTTACTTTCATACTCAGGTATCAGTTTGAGATTTCTTTAGCTGTTGTCAACAGTTCACCTGTTCCCTTTAGTTCCACATTTTCCATAAATTTCTCACTATTTTTATCAGCCTCTGACACCTGCCTGTTTGTTTAGAGCCTTAAAAATATATATTTTCTAATTTCAAAGGAATTCAGGGAAGGATATACAAAATTGTATATGCAATCAGTAAGCTGAATAATATGTATCTTCCCCATAAAATTAGTAATAATAAGCCTTATTCCATCCAAAGATAAGATTTATTCATATTTATAGATTTTTTTCCCACAACTTGAGCTATATTTATTATCTGACATGTTTCAGGAAATAGGTGATTTTACTCCCCCAGCCCCCAAATACTATATGTCTGTTACCCATTGTTTTGTGGTGTTCTACAGCAAATAAATATTGATGCAAATTCAGGTCTTTTATGGGGGATCAGTGATCCACTAATGAACAGCAAAGTGGAGAGGGGACCCAGTAGACTGTAGTGGAGCACTTTGGGTGCATTGGTGGCAGGTATGATATGATAACGACATCTGAAGAGGTGTAGACCTATACTTGCGAATACCTGTGAATCACATACAGAGTTGTAAACCAGTGTTACCTCAATCAGAATTTCAATTTTATTGCAAGTTTTTCTTATTTTAAACAGCTGCATGGCTACCAAACTGTTTTCTTCACCCATATATGATTCTTTCCTTAACAGAGAATTGTCTATGTTCATATGTATTATTCTGCATTATCCTAACTAAGTGATAATTTCAAGTATTTTTCATCATCCCAGCCTAGATTTATTGTTTAAGATTTCTAAGATCTTACTTGTAGATTTGCATCTTTGGCTACAGATGTGGATGTGGGAATCCATAATATGACTGGAATTTCTTTTTGTTTCTTGCTTGCTTTTTTTTTGTTGTTGTTGTTAGTGGTGGTGTTTGGGGTTGATATAACTTCATTGATTTTAATTATGTAAGTTATTTTCTCCCTACTCCATCTGGCAGAACTGAACTGTAAAATTGAAACCAGAAGGTTGCAAATCTCAGTTAGTTCATGAAACTTAATTGTCAATGTTAGCATTGTGACCAACCATTGTTATATGTGTTTTGTTATGGAGCCTCAAGAAGGCTTCAGAAACTCTGGCACAGCCCTTAGTCACAGTCAATCAATTACTTCACTTTGCAGGTGCTTGATGTTCCAGCACACAGCAATTGCACACTGGCTTTGGAAGGTGGGCAAACATGCCCATGAATATTTGGAAGTTTATTTTTCCGTTACTGTCACAAGCACATCTGTTAGATGAGAGTTTTGTAATATGCCTTTTAAAGATTCCTAAGAAACACTTTTAATTGTGTCTTTCAAAAAATATTTTGTCAGACATGGCTTATGGAGAGATGATTAGCAAGTATAAACATTCCCTTTGTTTCATAGAGTGGACTTATAATAATATTCGTTCATGTTAATTACCTGAGACTCTAAAAATTATATTTTAAATGTACGATAAAATTGATTTGACAGTTACTGTATTCTGGACAGTGTTTTTTACTTGAAAGTACTAGTTTAAGTAGATCAGTGATAGGAAAAGAGGTAATCAAACTGTTTGCTTCAGGTAAGAATTTCCAGCTTCACGGCATGTGAATATTGGCTAGAGAAATTATGTCGAAGTACATGATGCCTCTGCAGATGTTTTCATGCTGATGTTAGGTGATTAACTCATCATTTTGATAAGATTGATAGGTAATAGTCATTCATATTAATAGACTGAAAAACACTGGGGTCTGCTGCCGATTTGCAGAATAAAAAACTGGCTTGCATCATGAATGATTCACAGAGAAAATGGCTTTCTCTGAGGCAAATTTGTTGATGAATGAGTGATGACAAAAATGCATTCCTTCAAATATTTTCATATCTCACTGTTGGTAACACACAGACTCTATCTTTTTTCAGTTGATAATACAAGAAGCAAATGTTTCTGTCTTGTTTCCAACTAACTATATCAGTGGTAGTTACCCACAGGCATCTGGACTTAGAAAAACATGATTTGTCCTTGGAATTCTTCTGAACCAGAAGATCCTAGAAATGTCTTGCATTCCAGTGTGCAGAACTCTAAAATCACTTGTTTACAGGTAAAAGCAATTTCATGGAAAGGCAGACTAGCATAGCTCTTCAGAGCACACTCTGAATCTAAACTGCTGTAATTGAGTCCTAACCCACAGCTCTCCAGCTGTGTGGTCTTAGGAACATCCTTTAATATCTCAGGGCTTCACTTTCATCATTGGAAACAAAGGTACCAACTCTTGTCCCCCTCCACAGTATTGCTGTGAAAATGAAATGACCAGCATATGGAATGCTCTGGAACAGTGTAGAATACAGACTATATATTTTTGTGTCTATTTGGTGTTGCAGAATGACTTGGGATATTTAATTTAAATTTTCCTGTCATGCTCTTACTCAGCTTTTGCTCTAAGCCACTCTTGTACAGCTTCCTGAGCAAAATTAATATATGGCTAGATCTCAGCTGACCAGGAAGAACCTGTTTTGGTTTCTGCTGAGTTTGTTAAATTGCACCCACCAAAATCTGGAGTTGATGAGTTAGTGATTTTAATCAGTCACTATTAAATACTTGAAAAAGAAAGGCATGAAATTTTGGAATTGGAACAGTCCTATTTGAGGAACGAGTTAAGTAGGGGTGGAAAAGTTGGGTTGCAAAGAGTGAGCTGATTAGGAACACAAGGGTTTGAATGACCTGTTTCCTGATATAACCAGGCCCTCTGGTGGTTCCTTGAAGGTCCTTCCATGTTCGCTAGACAGTCCTGTCTTGCTTCACTTGAGCCAACTTGGGGCACATTTGTTCCCCATAACCATTTTCTCCCTCTTACACCATTCCAGACAAAATATTTATCCAAAAATGACTAACACCCCAAGTCTTTGATACTCCCCATATCTCATTTCACTTCAATTTTGGTTCAAGTCCATATTAGTGACAATACAGTGAATTTTTTTCATATACACCAACTTTTTATTACTGTAATGTTATTCCATGGTTTAGTTTTATAACAGACCTTTACCTTTACCTTTACCTTTACCTTTACCTTTACCTTTACCTTTACCTTTACCTTTACCTTTACCTTTCACTAAATAAGTCAGGTTAAATCATCCCAGAAGTATCATACTGTCTGTTAGGCAGATACCAATATGTACAGCATTGAAAAGACATCTGATGAAAGAAATTACTATGTATTTGACCCTTAATGTGTTGGGCAAATATATTTTGTGTTTTCTTTGTGTTGGCTTATTTCATTTTCATAACAATCCTGTCAGGTAGATGTTATTAATAGAAGATGAATTTGAAGTCCCTAAAGGTTAAATATCCCAATATCCCACCCATAAAACTAAAATATGAGTCCAAAATATACTTGAAATCTGTCATTCATTCAGCAGCATTAGCAGAACATTTACTATGTGCCAAGAATAGTGCTGCTGTGTGGGACTGGACCAGTAGGATTCAGTAAATTACAAACTGTGTTATAAATTTTATTCAACTGTCGTCAACTCATATATGGGAAAGAGACTATATTTATACACTTATTTTCATTTTTTTTTTTAAAGAAAGACAATGCTGCTTTTTTTTTTTTTTTATAGAGGCATGCTTTATTTATTTGTTTGCTGGTTTGTTTGTTTGTTTTGTTTATACAAGCACTGGGTACAGTCAGAAGCGCGGGAGGGTGAGAGAATTCACCAGAGCCAGAGCGGGGAGCAGAGCAGGCAGAAGGACCGTAGTACACTGCTGAGGGGAGCAGCGGGCGGCAGGAGAGGTCTGCACACCATGTGGGACCCTCCTCTGGTGGCCGGGGAGCAGCCGGGGATCGAACCGGCGCCGCAGAGGCCGCGCGCAGTCTCGCAACCCAGAGCTCAACCGCTGCGCCACCGGGGAGGCCCTATTTTCATTTTTTTTAATTTAAAGTCAAAATAACATGATCGCTCTAAATCTGAACAATTGAGGATACATAAGATTTGCATTTCTAAGATTTTAAAGGAAACTTAAAAATTGTAATTGGGTAAATTCAGCTCAGAACCTAGCATTTACAACTTTGTGGTGTAATTAGGAGGCAAAGACTAAGCTGCATGACAAACTAATTAATAATGGTGAAGGATTCTGAAACATTATTGTTTAATCAATAATAAGTTTACTTCTTTGTTTACCAAACAGATCCAAATAAGATGAACATGAAATGACTCACTTAGCTTTTACAGTAAATTTATAAAATGAATATAAAACTACTACTTTCTTTTCAAAATGCGTCTTTCTGGATTAACATCATTACCCACTTTAGATGGTCACTATTTTCTCCGATTGACAGTTCCTTGGTTAGATATAGTCATTGATGTGGATGTGTTCCCACTTTCCCATAGTGCCCCTGGAACCTAATACCCACAGTGCAAGCTGCAGGCCATGACCAGCTCCACTGGAGTTGCAGCAGCAAGAGCAGCCATCCCTGGGCTCTGCCAGTGCAGGTGACACCAAGCTCTGCTGCTTCTGGTTCGGGGCCATGAGGAGGGCCTGCTGGGGTCACTCTGGTGCTGTGGCTCCCTGAAGCCACAGGGAGAGAGACCCGCAGCACACCAGGCCAATACAGTGAATACCCAGCTCAGCCCACACAGCAGCTGCTGGGACCTGTGTCCCAGGGCTACTGCAGGTCCCCCTGCATTGTTACACCTAGTCCTGCTGAGGAACGCTAGGTACAACATGCCTCTGGCCCCACCGGGACCAGCTCTGTCCCTGGCTCCCCAGAGCCCAGTAGCCCAAGTGCCTGCCTTGACCTCAATGCAGTCAGATCTGGGCAAGCACTTTGGTTTTCCCTTTTATATCTGACACCAAAATTATGATTGAGCCAATGAGCTTTGAGCTCAAGGGACCAATCAGGTTCAAGTTCTCCAGCTGTCATTCAAACCTTGTTTTGGATACTGGACATAGACACTGTCTGGGATGAGACAATCAGCCAGTTGTGGCCTTAGAAACTCTTGTTTCTCAGTCTCCTGTTGGTAAATAAACCCTGTTATTGTTGCATTTTGAGCCTGAATGGTCTTGCAGTTGTCGATTCATGGGAGAGAACCCACAGACAGTGACCTTTCCCCCCTCCTCTGGCACTGCTTTAGAACTGTTTCACCCCTTCCTTGACAAAATTATAGTCATAATTATATGTAACTGAAATGGTTCCATATTGTTTAGCAAATAAATAGAATATGTGCATGCAGTAGCATACACACATTCCTGCACACACACACACACACAGACCCCTGCTGTGACCTTGACCTATGACTCCTGTTAGTCATTCATTTCTCTCCACATCCAACTAAAACAAATCTCAGTCTGCCTTGTGCAGCTCCTTCCAGAGTCATGTGAATATGTTTTATGTAATTCTCCTATGTGGAACCCAGTGCCACCCATTCAGAACGCAGTGCTCACACAACAAATTACAACCACTGCATTACAACATGTGATTTACTATAAAAATTTATATTAAGTATAGACCAAAAAGTTCAAACAAGCAGGAAGCACTGTAGACTGAGGGTTCAAACAGGCAGAGTTAAAAATTCAGTTTTAAATTCACCATGGGAAATAGTTACCTCTCTTTCATCTGAGTGTCAAATAGGCCATCAGTGATTAAAGTGATCCCTTTTAACCATATACTATACAAGTAATTAATAGTACACTTTAGTTTTACACTAATGCCTGAAATGCAGGTCTTGGAACTGTACTAAATGCTGAAGGATCAAAGTTTGATTTTAAGTTTAATTACATTTGAGGCTGGTCGCTTCCAGCACTGGTAATTGATATGAAAGCCAAGTTTATCACAAAGGCAGCAACCAGAGAACTCTTAAAATACACAGTCTTGGAACACCAGTTTCCTTGGCTTTATTTAGCAATGCAATCTCTGTCAGTACATTAGAGAGATGAAAGAACTGCATTTCTTCACTCACTGTTTGCCTTGCCCTGGTCAACTCCACCTCTACTCAGGGACTTCTCTTGAGGCCACCCCTGTACTCAGAAGGCCATAGAACTTACTGTGCATGCCAGAGGAGAAGCTGCCCGCCCCCCCACCTGGCTATGAGTCCTCTGTGTCCCTTGTCCTTCCTGCTGCTGGACCAGGGTCAGTGTCCAGACCCCTCTTACTTCTTCAGTCTTTTCAATTCCCTTCTTTTAAGATTAGGCTCTGCCACAGAATAACCTTCCTAAATTCAATATAAATATTTATGTACATAATAAGCCTATACTTTGCATTGCTGACATGTTTCAAAGTCATCAAAACCAAGAATGCAGTTTTTTAAATGGTCCTTTTTATCTGTAATGATGAAAACAGTTTCACCTATATTGTTGCACTGATACGCAGCAGAGCTTTATGAAAAAGTTGGGTTTACATTCCCCTCATGGGTTTACAGTCTAGTATAATCTGGTAATTTACAACTTGAAGCTCTCTCCTAGGAACATATTCCTATGTTATAGTCATAGTCAATCAACTAAATGGCAATTTCTTCTTATTTTTGTCTATCCTGAATATGACTATTCTGTGTAGAATAATTAAAGGAATCAAATTTGGAAAATAAATAACAATCTGCCTTTGAAATTCTATAATTTCATGGCATATTCAGGATTTGAAAAGGACATGAAGAGAGCATGTTAACTAGAATTTGAAAAGCTGTTATTTTTTAAAAAATAGATGAGAAAATGTGGATTGATCAGTTTTGTGTACTTTCATGCAAAGAGGCAAGAAATTAAGATAGCAGTAATAGTCTTCTATTGAACCATTTCATATTTCCATGTGTTACAAATTTTCTTAAGCAAATCAGCATGTTTTTGCTGCTCTGTGGCAGCTATAAATCTTGGATAATCATTGTGTGAATGGGTCAGTGCATTAGCTCTGTAACGTCAATTAGCTACACTACCATCAAGCTCTGAGAAATCTACTGAAACATGGCTTAAACCATTAGATTAAAAATGGCTATAAATACTAAATGTTGCTATAAACGAAGCCAACTTTAGGATATATCATCTGAATTGCAAAGCTTCATTTAAGTTTATTTAATATTGAAATGGCCGGAAAAATGCCAGAACTGCCACCTCCAACATTTATCCTTCTGTGACTGTGTGTGTGTATTTTACTGTAACATAAAAACAGAAAAATACCATTTATTCCGGTAAACAGGGCAATATGTTGACTAAATAACCTAACATTCCTTTTGAAAAAAATAAAAAGCTGGATGAAAAAATAACAATCTTCCTTCTTAATACATTGCTGAGTATAAAACAATATAAGGTTAATAGCTGGAAGTTGGAAAACATAAGGGGCAGCTGAAACTCAAATCTTTATAAGAGGCCTCTCTGGCTGCCCTAAGGAACAGATCGGGACACCATTATCTAACTGAGGGGTTACAGTTGCGTGAATAACAGAGATAAGGCTCTGTTCCATGAAAGCACTCAATGATGATTGATATCCACATTCCACACACAACAAATCAGAATGACCTGTAAAAATTTGCCTTGTCAGGGCCTCCCTGGTGGCGCAAGAGGTTAAGAAGCAACCTTTAAAGCTATCTGCAGCCACTTCAGCACGAGTCCCTGCCAGGGAGCTGACCCACATGGCGCAGCAGACCTCTCCTGAAGACTCGCCTGCTGCTCCCCTCAGCAGTGTATTTCAGTAGATCTGCCTGTTCTGTTCCCCACTCTGTCTCTGGTGAATCTTCTCACCCCCCTTGCCTGTACCCCAGCTCTTGTATGCATAAATAAATAAACCTTTAAAAAAAACAGTCTTTAAAAATAAATAAATAAAAACATTACACTGTGTTTTGTGGTCATAAGGCATCATTGTATCTTCTTGTGAAAGTAGATCAATGTTGAAAAGTAAAATAGGAACACTGCTCACTGAAACTCAGCAATAAATAAGAATAGAAAAATAAACTCTGAATGCTTTAGCAATTAGGCTTAACTTTTAAGAAACAATCTAATAAATTCAAAGGTTCATGTTAGCAGTTTCTCTAGTCAAATGCTATTAGAATTGACTTTATGAAAATATTTGCTGAGGTGGTTGATCAAAACCTCAATTCACCTTCACTGAGTCCATATAGGAAACTTTAAAGGTAAATTTAAGATAGTATATTTTAATTTTATTATTCTGATAAGGTTGAGATGTCTTTACTTTTGAAAGATTTTTGTTTTATATGCAAAACAAAACACTAACACTGTGAGGGCATCTGACAGATCTCAGCATTTCCCTTTTATTCCTACCCAAACTTGTCAAAGAAAAATAAAAATCTATTTCTATGTTTTAATATTTCTCATTTAGTTTCTCCAAAGAGAAATCATTGATGTAGTGTTAATTACCTAGTAATAAGTACCTATCGTGCTATTTGTTCAATTTGTAGTACTGAGATCTTAAAATGATGGTATTGTTGGGACCCAGGGGTGCTGAGGGATCCTGAGGTTCTTGACTTCTCTGCTGGAAAGAATTCATGCAGGAGTCAGAATAGGTGGGTTTGAGGGCTCGCACATGCCAGAGAGAGTGCAGGAAGACTCAGGAGAATCCTCCAGGGGTCTGAAGGCTGTTGGTGTAAAACACTTGCCTGGGAGGAGGGGTGTGTCACAGATAGGACCCTGAATGCTTTGGGCCACTTTTGCTTAACAAAAAGGCAGGAATTTACAGATGAAAAGATGGGTTTTGGCCAGTTTTGTTTAATAAATGGGCAGAAATTTAAAGATTGGGACAATGAGAACAGACCCCTAACCTCCTGTTAGCTAGATAAGATAGGACCTTTTACAACTTGTGGTACTTGGGTTGAGATAAACTAATAAGGTTTGAGTCACTTTGTTCTGAAATGTGCAGTGTTTTTCAGAAATATTGGATGGGGAAATAGAGGCAGTAGCCATTGTGCTAAACTCCTGTTCTACCTCAGTGTCAAATAAATCAACCTAATATTTGAGGTATTTAAACTACTTATTTTCTATAAAGCCCATAAAAATATTTTTTTTACACTTAAGAATGTAGTAAAACATGCAGAAGTACAAATATTATTAATAGATTTCTTAGGCAACTGAAAAAAAATAGTTATGAACTTTCTCATAAGCTAAACTGGCAAGTGAATTATATTTATTCCAGTTCCCAGGCTAACAAATCAGGTGGTAAATTATCAACTTATACTGTTACCAAAATTTTATCCAAAGCTTCTCTTTATTCATGCATGCACTCACTCAGTCATGTATTAACCTAACATTTGAACAGTTTCCATGTAAAATCACTGTGCCAGCAGCTGGGGAAATTATTCACATTTCCTTAAAAGTGCTAAGTTTTTTCATGGCTACAGGCTTCTGCATCTGGCATTTCAGTCCTGAAATGACTTTCTCCTTTTGATGGTGAATTCCTACCCAACTGCCAGTACTCTTTTGACATTTTCTCTGCCTCTCCCCTTTGCCTTACAGACATAATAATTCAGTGTCTTCTTTAGGCCTCTATGTAAATCTGATCTATAACTATGAAACTGTATGGGCCTCCCCGGTGGCTCAGCGGTTGAGCACTGGGTTGCGAAGCTGCCCGCAGCCTCTGCAGCGCCGGTTCAATCCCCGGCTGCTCCCACATGGCGCACAGACCTCTCCTGCCGCCCACTGCTCCCCTCAGCAGTGTGCTTCAGTCCTTCTGCTTGCTCTGCTCTCCGCTCTGGCTCTGGTGAATTCTCTCACCCTCCTGCGCTTCTGACTGTACCCAGTGCTTGTATAAATAAATAAATAAAAATAAATCTTTAAAAAAAAAACTGTAATAGCACTTGTTTCACTGTGGTGGCTATTCTTTATGCTGCCATCCTTCTTGTCTTATATGACTTTATTCCCATCTACACTTCAGAGTTTTTCATGGTAGACCATCCATGTTACCAACTTCAACTCCCTAGCATTTACATAGTAAGTGAATGAGTTCACCAGTAATAAATAGTCATTACAGGATCTTGATTTGAAATTGATATAAGATATCAGTCACTTTTTTAGTTAGATGGATATTTGCTATTATCTTTTCTTCACTCAAGATTCAAAGTCCTAAGTGGAAGCTTCTAGTGGGCTGAGCTTGGTGTAGCTGTCAACCAATGTGCAGGAAGAGGAAATATCTGGTAATTGTTGGCTTTCTAAGAGTCAGAGTCAGCCAAGTTCCACATCATTAGGGATTCGTTTCCCAGAGAAGGGATTTTGGTTGCTAGTCAGCCAAATAACCATAAATAGCTACTACAGCATATTCCTACTGTTTTCTTAATGACCTCTTTCCTTATGAACCTTTAAGAACCAGAATTTCTGAAGATGCACATGATCTGCTTTCTTCTTAGGTCTTAGACAATTTTTGCTAAGTTCAGCCTTTTTGTTCATAAACCTCATTTCAGTTGTAATTAAAAATACAATAATAATTGTTATTATTATTACACGTATTGAGCACTGTGACACGTATTGAGCAATGCTGAGTATACTTAACATGCCTGGAAGTTACTGGGTTCCATTTATTTTATTATTAATGAATTTCATAATAAAATTCATTTAAGTTTATTTATTAATGAATTTAATCCCCACTAGAGAGCCATATGGAAGATCTGATTATTATTGTCATTAACATTCTGAAGCAATCATCCTTCTAAAGAAAAATATCAAAAATCATTTTTAATCTTATTTTTGTATTTCTTAGACATGCAAAAAGATATGATAGAGGAAAACATAACTAAAATTCATAAGTCTCCATCCTAAACTTAATGTTTTTGATGCCTATGTATTTCTTCAGGCCTCCGCACTTAATGTATATGTCCTTAAAAGTATATTAGTTACTATTCACAATGTAATATTTATAGATATATACTTTATGTATCCTGTTGCAATTAACTTTTTTGTTCAATATTACATATGTCATATTTATGTATTTTGATATTTGTGTGAATTAAAAATGCCATTTTCACAGTTTTATAGTATTCTATTGGATGCATATATTATAAATTATTCATCCATTCTACATTTAGATTCCTCATATTTACAGTCCTGCTATGTTCACTCTTGAATGTGTTCCCTTGCTTCCTCATGTAGAATATCCCTAGGTGTGTGCCCAGCTGGGGAAGTGCATCTTTGACCTCATTAGCTATTCCTGAATCTCTCTTCAAAGAGAGATTGTACTTTTAATGACAACTGAAATGGGGTTCATAAACAAAAAGGCTGAGTTTAGCATCTACTTAGATTCCTCCAGTAGCCTGTGTTGTTTACTGTTTCTCTTTATCCTCACCAACATTTTTGCCAGGCTGTTTTTGATTTTGCAACCTGAGGGCTATGTCATTTTTACTTGTATTTCAGTTTTCTGATTATCTGGAAAGATCGGTCACTTTTCATGTTTGATTACTTCATGATTCTTATCCTATGAAATGCCTCTTCACGCTTTTATAATGCTATTTAATCTTTTTCTCTAGAATTGAAGGGAGATCTATATATTCTATAAAGTAATCCATTGTTGATTATAGGAGATGCAAATATCTTCTGATATGATTTTCACTTTCTTTGTAGTGTCTCTTGATAGATCTTAATTTTTGGTCATTCATTTATCTGATTTGACAATAAACATTGCATTCACATTATTTAACTCAATCTAAAATACATAAGCAAAGATACATAATTAAAAGCCACCCTCTGGCCCTAGCACTCAGGTGCAAGTTACCTGCTTATTCATATACCTCCCTTCTGTATCATCCCTAAGGTTAACAAGCAACATTGTTTATTATGTTCCCTTGAAAGATATTTAAATGCCCTTCTATGTAGATATAGATATGTTCTTAACTCTCCTTGCTCCCCTTCATGTAAGTGATAATGTAATGTATTACATTATTATGTATCTTTCTGTTTTCATTGGCAGGTACATCTTAAATATTTTTCTACACAGTCATGAGCTGCATATTGATGGGTCAGGCAAGCACAGGCCCCATATGTGGTGGTGATTATTATATACAATCTAGGTGTGTAATAAACTGTACCAGTGAGATTTGTGTAATTACTCTCTAAACATTCACATAGTGATGAACTCTCCTAATAATTCATTTCTCAAATAAGATCACCGTCGTTTAAGAGACACACAAATGTACTTGTATATAAAATGTTCTTCCTCCTTTCTTACAGTTGTATAGTATTCCACTCTATGAGTGTATCATAGTCCATTAACCAGTCTTTCATTGATAGAAATATATGTGGCTTGCAATTGTTTTCTAGTATAGTGTAACTGTTAAGATAATGGGCATTACAGCCAAATTGCCTATTCTTCCTAGCCAACCATTTACTAATTCTAAATCTAGGACAAGTTAATTAACTTTTCTGTATTTCTTTTCCCTCATTTATAAGTGCAAAATTGTGACTACCTGATAGAGAAGTTGCAGGAAAAAGTGAATTAATACCTGTTAAGTGCATAGAATGGCTTAATATCAAACATATGTTAGTTGTTATTACAGATTGCCTCAGTGCCTTATCTTGTACATACTTCAATTCATAAATATATTCCAGATATATCTTAGTCATAGGATATATTAATATTAACTTGCATTGGGGCCTCCCCGGTGGCACAGGGCGGTTAGAACACAGCACTATGAGGCAATCTGCAGCCACTGCAGCATGAGTTTGATTCCTGGCCAGGGAGGTGACCCACATGGCACAGCAGACCTCTCCTGTCTTGCCCACTGCTCCCCTCAGCAGTGTATTTCAGTCAGTCTGCCTGTTCTGCTCTCCATTCTGTCTCTGGTGAATCCTCTCACCCCTCACACCTCTGGCCTTTACCCCAGTTCTTGTATGCATAAATAAATAAATCTTTAAAAAATTAACTTGCATTTCTGCTATATTAGAAAATATTTTCCACAGATATATCCCTTGTATACATAGTGTGAGTGGGTGCATATTTCATCACAGCATTAACCCACAGGTTGTGCCCTGTATTTTATCAGTACAATAGTTGAAATTTTCAATCAGAATGAAGTTTTAAGTTGCATTCTCCTGATTTTGCCTGAGGTTGAACATGTTTTAATTTGTTTAATTTCATCTCATTTTTCCATGAAATATACATTTATATTATTTGCCAATTTTTCTATCAGACTGTTTTTCTTAATAATGAGCAGACTTTCTTTTATATTGCAAAGAATATTTTTTTCCTGTGATATGACTTGCAAATATCTTTTCAAATGCATCATTTGTCTTTTGACTTTTAATGATGCTTTTCTTTGTTTATGATTTTAAATTTTTAATATTAAAGTATATTGATGTCATTATTTAATAGTCCTCTAATTCAGAAGTCATGAAATAATTCTTCAAGGTTTTTTAACATTTTCATTTTTTAATAAACCATAGTAAGAATTCTAAGTCAGATTTACTGCAATGTAATTTACATACAGTTAAATTCACCCTCTTTGCGTGTGCAGTTGTATGAATTTTTGACAAACAAAAAATCGTGATCAGTTCCCTGTACCCACCCTAGTCTTTGGCATTCCCGATGCATTTTCTGTACTTATGGTTTTGCCTTGTCCAAGATGTCATGTAGCTGGAATCTGGTGACCTCACTTTTTAATTTACCCCAGTGCATTAAAGATTTGTTCATATTAAATTGTAGCAATAATTTGTCTCCTTTTATCATTGAGTAGTGTTCCATAGTATGGCCACTACAGTTTATTTACCCATTCACAAGTGGAAGGTCATTTTAATTATATCCAGTTATTGGTATATATAAATAAAGCCAATATAAAATCATGTTTTCATTTCTCTTGATAATAGCAACAGGATAGCTGGGTCATATGGTAAGTGCATGTTTATCTTTATCAGAGACTGCCAAACTGTTTTCTAAAATAGCTGTACTATTTTGCATTTCCATATAAACATATACATTTTTTTCATTTGAAAGTAATTTATTCCAGACTGTGGATGAGGTATGGATCCAACTTTATTTTGTTTTCCAGATGGTTTTCCAGTTGTCTCAATACAGTTTATTGATGTGCATCTGCTCCTATTGATTTGAAACTCCATCTTTAGCATGTTCTAAAACTCTTTTATCTCTTTGCATCTTTTTTTTTCTTCTTATTTCCTCCATTGATAGGTCAATATGATAGATGAAAAATGATTCACATGCCAGTACTATACTTTCCAAATGACTGAGCCTTTACATTTTAAAAGCACACATGGCCAGATCTCTTTCATTGTTCTTTCTTTTATATTTTTTGCTTGTTTACTTTCACAAATTAATTTTAGAATCACATTACGAAGATACAAAAAAACTGATCTTTGACTTTTGGGGAATTTTTCATATGCATGGCTTTTGGTCTTTCTATTTAAGGAATGTTACTTGCCTTTATATTTATTCACATTTTCATATATGTGTGTGACCTCTTCAATAGAAAATCTCTCTATGATTAGACCTTCCTTATTGTGACCTGTCTCTCCTTCTGATGAGATGTTGATGAGATGTTCCCCGCTGTTCCAGTCTTAGCAGTGTTGTATATGTTCTTCCCTTTGTTCTTATCAGTTTTCTCCTCATGATTAATTACTTTTAATCATTTTATTTTTTTTTAACTGACACCTCATCAGTGTAATGACCCCATTATATTTAAGTAGTACCTTCTATTTTCAGCCACTTGTATTCAGATAATTGTTTTATCTTCTATATATTAATCTTTCCCTGTTTATTTTCTAAATACCCTAATCAGTTTAAGCCACCACAGGGCATTGCCTTCTGATTTCTTGCAGGGTTTCAGTGTTGGGTGACTAAGTGCCTAGCTTAGTAGATATGCAACACATATTAGGTAAATGAATGGATAGACTTTTTCTCAGCTCCAAAACTGCCTTCGCTCTTTTGCTACTGTTATTTATATAAACCAGCTGGATGGATTTTCTACTTGAAATTATTTGACTGCCTGAGAAAATCAGTGAAGTAATAACTTGTGACTTTTCCAACTGAGCACTGAAATCAGGAGTCAAAGGAGTGAGAGAGCCCCTCCGCTGCTCACCTCCTTCTCTCTGCTCTCAATCTAGTCTTCAGACATGCTGATATGACTGGCAGGACCACCATCTGGGACTAGTTGAGATCACAAAAGGAAAGCATTGAAGCCAAATGCATACTTAGAAACAGCTGAACAAAAGGCACAATTTTCTGTCTGTAATTCAGCTCTTTACAATTAGAAGTAACTCTAATCAGAAAATGGTCTGGAACAGCAGGTCCATACCTGGCTGATGATATGACTCACCTAGAATGTTATTACAAATAGTCTTTGATGCTCCCCACAGTCGTACTGAACTACAACCTCCAAAATTCATTAAAACAAACAACACCTACCAACATGACTTTTGTGAGATTCTGATACATGGCTCCATTGGAAAACCACTTCTAAGCTCAGTTAATGGAAGTAGAAACTGCCTGTCTATGTGTAATTCATGTGAACTGATGGATGAAGTTACCACATATAGTGGCCCATGTATTGACCATTTTTATGGAATAGTGAAATTGATGGCTAAACTATAAAATAGAAATCTAACTTTATTTAATACTCTATATTGTTGAAAAAGTTCTATGGAATCTACACAACACCCACAGACAAAAATAAACCTTAACTCTTAAACATAATAAAACATATTCTACTACTTACCTGGCCTATTTGTTCTGGGCCCAGAATATTTTACTGCTTAGGTCAAAGTCTAAAAATGAACTGCTAGTTAAAAATGTAGATTCCTGAGCTTTGCTGTAGAAATGTTGACTCAAAATCTTGAAATAAGGAGCCCAGGAATCTGAATTTTTTAAAAATTCTTTGGGTGATCTGTTTTAGAGAATGATATTTTAGAGCCATAGGAGCATAGGAGCATAGACTTGGGATTTCTTTTGGAACCAGGTTAGTTTGATCCAAATGGTTGAAGGATTGTGACCTTGGACAAGTTTCCTAACTTCTTTCAACCTCCATTTCCTCATCTATAAAATGCAAAACCAATCATATCTCCCAGGATTGTTGTGCAGGTTAAATGGGGTCATCGATGTATTCAGCATAGCGCCTACAAGGACAAATTACTCGGAAATATTAGATTCTATTTTATTAATCATTTGCTTTGCTGTCTTATCCTACCTGAAAATTTCCACTACCCTACAGCAGGATCTCAAGCAGCATTTCTCAAATGTGACCCCTCATCAATCTGCCTTATCAATATCACCTGGAAACTTGCAGGAAAAGGAAAATTTTGAATACCACCCAGACCTACTGGGTCAGAACCTTGGGGATGATATCCTACAATCATGCTTAACAAGCCCCCCGGATAACTCATACATGCTACAGCTTGATCATCACAGACCGAGAAGGATTGATTAAGAAAAGGATTCACTGAAAATGACTATAACTATTCTATGAAATAAAGAAAACGCAGTTGACTCAACAGTTAATTTTAAAAGATGCATAGTCTTTCTCACATATACACATCAACCCACCCACACCCTACACCCCCTCACCCTGGCTACACATACACATTCTGTGTAAACTATGAATAATGCAGGTTGTGCTTCTCTAGCTAGTGTTCAGGTCACCTTAGAACCATGTTTGGCTTTCTCTTATCAGCACCCTGGTTCTATATTATCTATTGTTGCTCTTCTATATTCCACAGTCTTCTCTATATAGTGTTGTCTCTGGAATAATTACTTTTCTGCATCAGATTGCAGTGCACAAATAGGCTGAGAGTAAGCAATGAAGATGGCTAGGTGTGGTGTGAACCCAACTCAGTTTTGCGGATCTTGTGCAGATTACTTAAACCCTCAGAATTTGCTGTCTATCAGTTAGCAAGGAAGAATAGCATTCATCTTGAAATTTTCTTGTGACAGTTAAAGGCAGAATATGCAAATTACCTTGCACAGTACTTGGTGCAGAGTGAATGTCAACTAAACCACAACTAATATACTAGTTGTGTCGAAGGCTCATATTACTGTCAGTGATGCGTAATGTTAATATTTTCTACATAGACCATTTACCAAAAATTTATACTGTTTGTTCCATGTCTGTTCCTATTTGTACAGAAACTCAAAGCTTAGTGGCACTTTTGTCCAATAAATACTCAGTAAATCTGTCCACAGTTTCTGTTACTGTCAAATTCCACCTGATTATAGCAGTTTGATGTTTAAGGTTTAGGAAATCCATGCTGTCCAGGTGTAGTGTACTAGAATAAGCAGGGACACATTACAGTTGCTTTTTAGCAGCTTTTTGGGGGGTCATTACACCTAATCGTGTTCTCAGATATTAGTTGAAAGCCCTACTCAGCATATTTATGATGCTGAATTTATCTAGTCTGACACCATCGTACCACTAGTAGATTAGGAAGTGGAATTCACTGGAGTTTTCTCCTTATGTCTGTAGCACAGTCTCCCAAGCATCTGTTTCTTGTCAAGGCAACCAGAAGACCCAGTTGTAAAGCATTTATTAGACTACAATTTTGGTCTCATTCATTCATTTAAATTGAGGAGGCTGCAGTACTGAGACCCAGATAAAAGTTCTATTGCTTTCTATAGCCTTGGGTCAATTATTTCATTTCTCTTGCTCTCAGAGATAATCAGATTACGTCCTTATTTATAAAATGACAAGATAAAATTTGAGGAGGGCAGATAGTCTGAGTACTTGAAAATGATACATGTTTTCTGTCTTGTTTTTACATATGTCAGAATTGACATTCAGATTGAATTTATAATTGTGTTCATATTTTCTACAGCATTGTTTTCGGTCTGCTTATTCTATCGGTTACAAAAATAAATTATTAAACTATCTCTTTCCATAAATTGAAACTATGTTTTGGATTGCATAGAAATTTAAAATTATAATCTCATTAGTGGGGTGATATCATTACTTTTAAGAAATATCCATCTTTATCTAGTGATGTTCTATGTTCTCTTTTCTATTATATCAGTAAAGTTAAATGTAAACTTATTTTTGGTGAGTTCTATATAAACTTTCTTTTGGTCTGATTTATCTTTTTAAAGCTTTCCATAATCAATATTTATCCTTTTATTAAAAATGTGTGTCTTATAAGTGGCACATGGTAGGTTTTATTTTCAATATTTTACTATGTTATTTGCCTAGGGGTGGTGGTTTTCTTGTATTTGTCATGCTTAGGAGTTTGCAGAAGAATTTCATTATTTTTATCCTTATCGTAATTATTATTGTTAACTTTTAAACATTAAATTAAAATGTAAAATAGGTAAAGTACACATGTATTATGTGCAGCCTGGTGGATTTTCCCAAACTGAACATGCCTTTGTATCTACAGCAGGCAACCACGTCAAGGAAAAGAATATTGCCTAAGCCACAAGTCTCCCTCATGCTTTTTGTTCTTCCAAAATAATCACTTCCAGTTTCTATTCTTCCAAAATAATCACTATCTTCATTTCTTTCCAAAAAAACTTTTTTATATATTTTTGTGTAGAAGAAGAACTGGGGTGTAGGCCAGAGGTGCAGGGGGGTGAAAGGATTCACCAGAGACAGAGTGGGGAGCAGAAAGGTGGATTTACTGAAATACACTGCTGAGGAGAGCAGGGGGTGAGACAGGAGAGCTCTGCTGTGCCATGTATGGGTCAGCTCCCTGGGTGGGGATTGAACACAATTCACATTTGATTGTTTTCGTTGTTTCCAGTGCTCTGATAATACTTTCCATCACATTATCTATGTGTTGCCATATGAGTAATAGTCGTTTACAGTTCATGGCTGATAGTTTGACTATGTAGATCTTTTTTGTGTGTTTATTCTTAATGTTTTCTCCCTTTTCCTTTTTCACTTTTTTTTGTTATGTTTTGTCTCATGGAATGCATTGTGGATTTTTACTGAGTATACCATGTAACTTGTGAAAACATTTAGAATGATGTTATATTGTCTAGAGGGCATTTAGTCTTGCTTCTGGTGAGAATTTAACAGATCTCCTTAATCCAACCAAGAACTGATCTGAGTTCAAGTTGGATTACAGTCTCTGTGAGAGCAGATCCTTTTATTTAAACTTAGGTTTACAACAGTGTCTTCTGTTAGTTCTGCCTGAGATCTAATGTATGTATCAGAATCCCTACTCTGGAGACATAGACTCACATTTCTATTGCTCTCTGTCATGTACCACTGCCAGAAACTCAGCTCAATTTCTCAAACCCCCTCACTTCTTAAGAATCAACAAATGCCTCAAAAAGAAAAGTGGGCTTATTTCTTTGGATACTTTCATTTCTTCTGAGAATATGATCCCTTAAGCCTCTTTTTACCTTTCTGATGCTTTCAGATAGATTAAAAAAATAACCCAGCTGTTCTAGTTGTTCTCAAGAGAGTTGGTTTCCAAAAAGCCACTCTGCAGTTACTGGAACAAAAACCCCTAGGACCCACTTGGAGAATTTATTTTATACGTGTATAATCTGCTTCACAGGGACTTTTAGTACAATCAGTATAATTAAAGACTTTGAAATTAGACATCTCCCCTCCAGAGGTCCTCCTTATACGCTTTGAATGTCTACATGAATCTTGTATCAAAAATTAAAAAAAAATTCTTTAGGGCCTCCGCCATGGTGCAGCGGTTGAGCACTGGGTTACGAAGCTGCCCGCAGCCTCTCCAGTGCTGGTTTGATCCCCGGCCACGGGGTGAGGGTCCCACATGGCACGCAGACCTCTCCTGCCGCCCGCTGTTCACCTCAGCAGTGTATTTCGTCAGTCTGTCTGCTCTGCTCCCTGCTCTGGCTCTGGTGAATTCTCTCACCCTCCCACGCTTCTGACTGTACCCAGTGCTTGTATAAATAAATAAGTAAATCTTAAAAAAAATTCTTTAAAAAATTTAGGTAATTGAGTGACCTAAATATTTATTTATACAATACATCTTCAATAGCAATGTAGAACAAAATTGCCTGACTCTAGATTGTAAGGGCAAAACATTTATAGTCAAGTGCCACCACAGTCACTATTTGACTGTTCAACTTAGTGATCCATAAAATAAGAAAACTTTAAATTATTTAAAATAAAGAGACAGTTGAGTAGTTTCTCTTTAAAATCCATGCCAAAATTGTATTGGGTAAAACTGAACGCTTCTGTGTAATACCCAAAATGAAGATTCTAATTTGAGAGGTAGAAATTGCTTAAATTTTTTTCTTCCAATATCATTAAAAAAATAGCAAGTCGTCTACCTCTCTCACAAGATATGCCTTATAAAAGGCCCAGGAAAATACTTTTATGGTGTTTTCAAATCATTGTCTTTGGGGCCTTCAGAGATTGACAGCCTGGTAAGGAGAAAAAATGTAATGCTCTTTATTTGAAATTAAATAGAACACCTTAGAATCTCTGAAATTGTCAGGAGGATTTGTGAAAAGACATTCTTATGCAGGCAACTGAAAGTCCATCTGTTGTTTTAATTTGTCTCTCTAATAATTCCCAGGAGTTTCACTTGGTTTGAATATTGGAATAAACAAGAATGAATCAGGTCATTTTCTTTTAATATTAATTCAAAAATTCTATGTGGTATATTAACCATCACCTACACCCATTCAAGGTTGTTTGATTTCATTAACCTTCACTATATTCCAATTAAATACAAGTATATTCATTTTATCGTTTGTACTTGATTTCTTTAGATAATCAAACTATGCAATTTTCAGTGATTTTACATGTGAACGCTGTTGCAATTTGCAGAATGTTTTTTCTTTGAAAACAATGTCACATATTTCAATAATACAGCAGTGCAAAATATTTGTTTCTTATCACAGAAATAGAACCTTTCTTATTATCTGCTTTCTTATGTGTTTTGTAATTTGATAGAAAACCTTCAATATATCTTAATCTTGAAAGATATTTAGCTTTGCTACATCAATACATCTTGTGGTTTGGAAAATAGTAAGTCATATATCCAGAATTCCCTGTACCTAGATGACATAATGCTGTTCGTATGTTGTGGACAGCATAGTAAGTTATATACATTGTTCACTTTTCTCCACGAATACGTTTTTCCTGTGGAAATTTCTGCAGTACTTTTTCAACAATGGTTTTGAATTTAAGACATTAAACACCTTTTCTTATTTGAGGTATAATTAAAGATCTGCAATCAAGTTGTTTGGGGCACAACTCAGTCCCTGGTTTGATGCTATAATTTTGGGAAACTCAAACTGTAGCTACAGAAGGTCCACCTTTGATTAGATTTTTATACACAGTATTTATATATGGCTTCACTGCAGTGTTTATTTCCTGACTGCTCCCAGGTGTGACGACCTTAGCTCGGTACCAGAGGTGGGAGGACAGTCCAGTGAAAGTAAAGTGAAGTAGATGGGCTTCATCTCTTTTAGGACTTCCTTCTTCACTTCCTCCTTCCTCCACTTCTCTTTCAACACTGCTCTCATGCAGACCCAAAGGAGTCAGAAGAAAGTGATAAAAAGCAAGGGCAGCTGAGCTGACGGTATAGTCCTGAGTCTGTGGTTTCAAGATGGAGTTATTAGAAAAGAATGCCAACTTTTGAACTCATTTTTATTTTTTCATTGCATCACCTCCCTGAGCAGTGAAATTTAAAATGTTATGGGGGGTGGTGGTAATTAAGGAATACATACTCACATGCATATATTTGCAAGTTGTAAGCAGCAAAAGGAATAGAAAGAAACTTAGACCAGGGAAACTACTTGAGAAGAGTCAGGTTCTTGTCTGCAGAGGAATGATAAAAATGAGCTTTGTGAGGACAAAGATATGTATTTACTTAAATTTAAAACTTTACTTTCAGTAAATTTTCACACGGACTGTTTAGAGATGCGATGTGATATCGAGAGGGCGTTGATATGACATGGGCTGTGGGAGACACTAGTCATGGCACCCCGCTGAGGGGGCAGCCCGGATCAAGGGGTCCGGACAGCCCCATGGTCAGAACCTTCAGCAGAGATAGTGATGATCCCTCGTGTGCAATAATATAAGACCCAGGAGGTTCCATTAGAAATGAATCAAGCTGACAATGTATTGACGGGGGGAACTATTCAGCATTAATTGGGTGGCATTGTCCATGAGACTATGGCTGGCATGAGCCATATGATCCAGCTGCTTGTCAAAGGAAGACTTGGCTTTAAATTTGCTTCCTTCTGTCTAAAATTGCCAAGATCCCTCCCCTCCCACCCCCGCCCCCCTAAAAGTGTGTCTGGTTCGTAGTTTTTTGTTGATTTTGATTTTCACTTTCTTATAGTTATTCGTTTTCCTGGTCCCTTATTTAAGTTTTCTAGATTCCTGCTATGAGTGAGACCATCCAGTATTTTTCTTTTTCTTTTTGGCTTATTTCGCTGAGCTTGATCCCTTCCAGTGCCATCCATGTTGCTGCAAATTGCATGTGTTTATCTTTTTTGAATGCTGAGTAATATTCCATGGTATATATGTACCACATCTTCTTGATCCAGTCATCTATTTTTGGGCATTTGGGTTGTTTCCAAAGCTTAGCTATTGTAAACAGTGCTGCTATAAACATAGGGGTGCAGGTGTTCTTTGGAATTGATGTTTCTGTGTCCTTTGGGTAAATACCTAGGAGTGGAATTGCTGGATCATATGGAAGCTCTATGTTTAGTAGGTCCAGAAATCTCCACACAGCTCTCCACAGTGGTTGGACCAGTTTGCACTCCCACCAACAGTGCAGAAGAGTTCCTTTTTCTCCACACCCTCGCCAACATTTGTTGTTGCTAGTTTTTTTAATATGTGCCATTCTCACTGGTGTAAGATGGTCAGAATGGGGGGGCTGCAATTGTATGGGGAATATAAAAATAAAATTTATTATTAAAAAAAAAAGAGAGAGACAATAACCAAAACGAAGAGAAACCCCACCGGTTGGGAGAAAATGTTTGCACCCAACACTAATGATAAAGGACTGATCACAAAAATCTACAAAGAGCTGACGAGACTCAACAAAAACAAAGAAAATAATCCAGTCAAAAAATGGACAGAAGAGCTAAAAAGAAACTCCTCCAAAGAGGAAATACAAATGGCCACCACGCATATGAAAAAATGTTCAATGTCACTTGCAATCAGGAAAATGCAAATCAAAACTACAATGAGATACCGTCTCACACCAGTGAGAATGGCACATATTAAAAAAATTAGCAACAACAAATGTTGGCGAGGATGTGGAGAAAAGGAACTCTCCTGCACTGCTGGTGGGAGTGAAAACTGGTCCAACCACTATGGAAAGCTGTGTGGAGATTCTCAACCTACTAAAGATAGAGCTTCCATATGATCCAGCAATTTCACTCCTAGGTATTTACCCAAAGGACACAGAGACATTAATTCCAAAGATCACCTGCACCCCTATGTTTATAGCAGCACAAATAATAGCTAAGCTTTGGAAACAACCCAAATGTCCAAAAATAAATGACTGGATCAAGATGTGGTACATATACACCATGGAATATTACTCAGCATTCAAAAAAGATAAACACATGCAATTTGCAGCAACATGGATGGCGCTGGAAGGGATCATGCTCAGCGAAATAAGCCAGAAAGAAAAAGAAAAATACCGGATGGTCTCACTCATAGCAGGAATCTAGAAAACTTAAATAAGGGACCAGGAAAATGAATAACTATAAAAGTGAAAATCAAAATCAACAAAATACTATGAACTAGAGACATTCTATGGGGGGTGGGGTGCGGGAGGGGAGGGATTGGGGTCAAAATAAGGGGGTTGCAATTGTATGGGGAATATAAAAATAAAATTTATTATTTAAAAAAAAAGAAAAAAAATAAATAAAATTGCCAAGATCTCTTCATGGCAGATTTAAATGAAAACCTGCTAAAGCAAATGGAACCTTAGTGCCAACGCATGTGCATGTGTGCACGTGTCTATAACATTGATGAATTTGGCTCCATTCTCCTCATGGTGCACTTCAATCTGGTCATGATAGAAAATATGATGAATGGATATCTGGGAAATCTGCTTAAACTCTATGCATATTTTAATCACCGTGATATTTTTTAAAAAGTGTGAAGAGATAGAAAATAATAGCAATGGGTATAGTATTGGTTATGTGCAGACAAACACTTCATGAGGCTGATGGGCAGAAAGTCAGGTAAATGGTGGACTGATGTTTTTTTTTTTTTTAATTTAAGAACAGATATTTAAGAAACTCATGTTTAGGAATGAGGATGTAGATTTAACAGCTGTATTGAATATAATTTATATACCACATATAAATTCACCTGTGTTAAGTAGTTAGTAAATATTTATTAAATTTAGAGTTGTACAACCATTACCACAATAAATTATAGTACATAATATAATAGATTCATTTTTATAATAAAAATTATTGACTATGAATTTTGTTTATTTCATAGTAAAGTTTATTCCATAAATTTTATTAAGTAATGTATCACATATATTAATAAAATAATATAGTAATAGATATTTAATATATGGACTATATAATATATAAATACATAGAAACATCTATAAACATATCAAACAAAAATTTATAAAATATTCCACTTTTAATTTCTGATAAATATATACTTATGAAGTAACCAGTCTCCTGTGACACAACTCCCAACTGTCTGGACCTATTAGCAGCTAATAATCATGTTAAAAATGAGATTTAGTAAATATTTTAACTAGGTTTAGTAAGTGCAAAAATAAAATTTTCTCTAACTTGAAAATATAATATAATCATATAATAAAATCAAGTTTCAGAGATCATATTGTAGTAGAAACAAGAATATGAGACCAACTGATGATTCACAGTACTAATTAATAAATGTGGCAGATTTTTTACTATTTATTATTATCATTATTAACAATAACCAACAATGATGAGTATAATTCACGACAGTATCTCACACAAGGGCGCATCCTCCTCATGCCATGTTAGAAAGGGAAAACCTTTGGAAAGAAGGGTGTTTCTTGAGGTGGGTATTTGGAGGTTGGGAGACCTAGATAAATTAAATAGAGGAACTCGATGAGCTTAAAGTACAGGTCAGTAACAGCAGCCAAACTATAATGATGGAGAGGTCAGTGTTCCCAGAAGGAAGACTAATTCAGTTGGTTGAAAGGTAGAGAGCATCGGGGTTGGACATAGACTGGGAAGTTAGTTTACTTCATGGTAACAAGTACCCTTAATACTCCCATAACAAGTTGGGTTTTAGCCTGTTGGAGATGGAATACCTCACCCTTATCTGGGGGCAAAAGCTTATGATTGAAGGGGTATTTCAATAATAACTTGCTGACACATTCTTGGAGTGGTCAAAGAAATGAGTAAAATTGAAGTTCTACTTTCAAGAAAGTGGTGGTGGCTAGAGTGAAATAGAGAAAAGAAAGGTGCAAAGGAGACAGAAGAAATGAGGAACAACAAGTTTTGGTGAAAATAGATCTGGGTGGAAAGATTGAAAAAATAAAATAGAATATCCTATAACTGAGGACAAGAAGACACCAGCTGTGGATACAAAATGTGCCAGGTTTTGTTTTGTTGGAGGATCCCCTTCTTTGGGGATCTGCCCCTTCTTTCTTTATCTTATCTTTATCTTAGTTGGCATAGACAATTCTTAGGACTCAAGTTTGGGTGATTAGAAAAAGTAATTTTGCTATAGCTGCAGGGAAGTATCAGAAAAGACACATAGAGTATTTTCAAATATTGGGTGAAAATATTTTTCATTTGCTTCTCATATGCTCCTGGGTCACTTCTGTTGTTTAGATTATCAAGGTCAGGGCCTCCCTGGTGGCGCAGCGGTTGAGCGCTGGGTTGCGAAGCTGCCTGCAGCCTCTGCAGCACCGGTCGATCCTTGGCCACCCGGTGAGGGTCCCACATGGCACACAGACCTCTCCTGCTGCCCGCTGCTCCCCTCAGCATTGTGTTTCATCAGTCTGCCTGCTCTGCTCTCCCCTCTGGCTCTGGTGAATTCTCTCACCCTCCCATGCTTCTGACTGTACCCAGTGCATATATAAATAAATAAATAAATCTTAAAAAAAAAAAAAAGCTTCAGGCTTGTGCCATCACTAAATTATCTAGGTCAACAGAAATCGGTGAGTCTGTTTCATTTTGATTTTAAGTCAGTTTCACTTTTGTATTTCCATGCACAAGCATGAAAAGGAGCAGTTCATTGAATTTTGGCAAATAATCTATACAGTACATATTTTGTGCCATTGAAGATAACACTTTTCAGGACTCCTCAGAAGTGACTTACTGGCTCAAGCTTTGCTCCTGAATTGCACTACCAGACTGTTAAAAATCATTTCAAATGATAGGTCTGATAGCTTAGAATATTTTTCTTATGCTGAATCCTGTGCAATTCCCTTTCTGTGTGAGTTCTTTACAAACCAAGCTTCAAATTTGCAAGATAGTGCTTCAGTGCTTTAATTTTTCTCATAGTTGTCTCCCCCTCCAAATCTGGGTCAGCTTTTTTTACCTGAATGTTAATGCACCATGGAAATTCTTTCATTGATTTAAAAAAAGATCATAAACTTTCAGGACTTGAGACAACCTAAATGTACCCCGTGAGATTCACATGAGTAATCTAAGACCCAAAGGGAAGCTCATGGTTTCCTCAAGGTAAATAAAAATAGTAACTAGATCCAGGGCAAAAATCTGGGGTTTTGCACTCTCAGCTCTGTGTGAACCAATGAGTGCTAATCAACTGGACAAATTGTTATTTATGATAATCATCATTTATTTTTGTGTTTTAAGAGTGTCTGATACAGAAAGATACAGTTCTAGAAATCCTCAGTAAAATCAAATTACATTTCTGACTTGACAGGTAACCAATCCACAATGGTGAAAAGGGTGGGTAAGTGAAGTGGGTAAGAGGTCAAGTGGATAAGAGGGTCAATGGGAACTAGACTTTTGGTGATGATTATGATGTAGAGCATACGGATGTTGAATCATAACGATGTACCCCTGAAATTTATGCAATACTATACACCAACAATACCTCAAAAATTATTAACGAAAACAATGAGTCATGTTAAGTTTAACTTGATTTAAGTTGTGTGAAAATACTGGAGGTGACATGCTCAGACTAGCACCCCATAGGAATGGTCCCATCTCATGTGTCACATGGCATTGAGCTATCCTGCTCCACCCAGGCACCATGTAGGGAGCATACACTGTTTTCCTCTTGGGCAAAGTCTGGACTGCAACCAAAGAAGGAGCACCACCCAAGCCTACCTGGCAGGAAAACTGAGAAAAAGAGCAAATCATTCTATAGAAATAGGTCTTGACTTGTGAAACCCATTTAACTCACTTTCCAAGATAGAGATGCAGCACCCTGACATAGGTAACTTAGGCTTGTGGCAGATTTTGTGAATTAGTCAGATAATATGGTGATATTCTCAGATCTCCCATGGGTTTTCCACTCACTCAGTTGGGTGGAGTATCTACAGGTGCTGAAATAATGATGCATCACTGAATCAGTTTGCTAAGGGTTGTCATAGCTAAATACCACAGACCGGATGGCTTACACAACAGAAATGTTTCACTGTTCTGGAGACTGGAAGTCTGAGATCGAGGTGTAAGTAGGGGTGGTTTCACCTGAGTCCTCTCTCTTTGCCTTGCGGTCAGCTGCCTTTTCACTGTGTCTTCAGATGGCCAGGTCCTGTGCACACACACCCCAGTGCCTCTTTTGCCCCATGCAGGGATACCAATCAGATCCAACTGTGTGGCCCCTATAAATGCTCTCTCACCAAATACAGGCACGTAGGGGGGTATAGCTTCCATTTGTGAATAAGGAAGGAAAGGTTCATTCTACAACAACTGACTAAATCCCTTATTAGTCAAATATCTTTTTGTTAAAATATGTTTTGTTCTTACTGATAGTGTTCACTTGTTAAGCTTTCAGCTTTCCCTCTGAATTTATTACATCCAACTACAATGTGCACACAACATTTCTGTCCATGTCCAGATGAAACCAGCACTTTGCAAAGTAGGAATTTGAGTGTCTAGGAAAAAACAGAGTTGTATAGAAGGTAGACGTATGACAGAAAGGCAAGTGCTCTTAAATATTCTTAGACATACATGACTGTTTACCAGTGGAAACCAATTTAAAATTTGTATATTAGTTAAATTCTTGCAGACTGGAGAAGACCAGAAGGAAATTTGGGGAAAGTCCTAACTTCTATAACCTATTCCTGCTGCTCATTTAAAATCCCTTTGGCTTCATAGAAAATTCTAGAGCTAAGCAATTACACTAAATTATAAGCAATATTCCTTATGATAATAATTAATATGATTATTCAGGTAACTGCTGTCAATTTTTAGAACTGTGGAGATTAACAAGGAACAATAGGCACAAAATAAGAATTATGAAAATATGTCCAAGCTGACAAGAGTCGACTTCAATTTGCTTCACAAAGCTGCCTGACCATGAAAGATACATTACAGCAGCTGAAATTCGTTAATAAGTTTTTCTTGTGCAAGCCTGTTGAAGTATTTCAAGGTTTATTTCTATGTCAAATAAGGAAGCATACACATCTAGAAATACCAAGGACCTGAGTCACGGCAAGCTAGTGTTTTTGTTTCTAAGACAGTTTTCCTCATCAATAGAGCAGCCTAGAAATCCTGGAGCATTCACATGATTGTTTCAAACTGGATAGGGTCCCTCTCGATTTTCATGCATAGGACAGTTGAAATACTAAAACATGGAGGCCCACCAATGCCAACTTCTGTCTTAATAACAATGGGCGTGGAACAGCACTGCCAAACACATGCGTTCCACGGGCTAATCCTCTGATTGACACAGGAAGGGTCCTGTGTCGCACACAGCACAGGACTCAAGGACAAAATGTTGCTGTTCCCATTCCCACAGGCTGTTTCAGACACAGAAGCCTGATGACTCTAGCTGGGCTATCCACTGCCATCAGTTTCCCTGGTTCATCTTTTTTTTTTAACCATTTCTGAACTATCTTTACACAATTTATCAAGCTGGCAGCTATGGGAACAACAGGCATTGCAGACCCAGAGAAAGGGAGTCACAGACCTTGAGACCATACTGGTCAAACTGTAGGCACAGGGCCCACACGCGGTGTCCATCTTGGGCACGGTCACAAGCGTGCATGAGCCCGCTGCAGCTGAAGGGTGCTCACAACCAGCAGCAACAGACATACCTTAGCCAAGTCCACGCCCCTTGTTTTCTCAGCCAGGAAAGTTTAATTCCTTTATTCTCAAACCACAGCACTAAGAACCATGTAACACCCTAGTCCTGGCACCTTACAGTCTCTCGCTCCGAAGGCTCTCCCTGGAACTCTCTCTTTCCTTTCTCTTTCACTAATCAGAAAATGTTGACTCCTGCCTGTCCTCACCGCTGTCTGTGGAGTCCTCTTTTCAGTCTTGAGCTGAGGGTCTCAAGAGCCCCTTCCCATCTTGGGACCAAGACCCCTCAGTTCATCCCTCTGGCTCCCAGCAGGTGGAGCAGTGGGCAGGAGCTAATCTGCTTGTGTTGTGGGAGGGGCAGGGCTGGAGCTGAGGGGCTGGACCTGCTGCCTGGCTAGTGACTTGATTGTGAGCATCCGCTCCCATGAGACAGGGATGGAAAATCAGAGAGAGGAGATTGGAGGGAGGTTCAGTCTCTCCCTCTCTCTTTTTTTTTGTTTATATTTGAGACAACGTAGAAATATATACTGGTGCATATTTATATAAATTTATGGTTTTGTTTTTTACATCTGTAGACTTGTTCTTATCCTCTGCTGAAAATTGTTTAATTCATAATTCTATGAAATGTCTCATACCCAAGTGTCTCCTATCCAGTTCGTCTAAAAGCAGACTCTGAGATGAGATTAGACTGCAAGGCTTCACTTGGAAGGGCTTTGGGAATTGGCTGCCTAAGGAGGGAAGGAAAGTAAAGGAAGCAAGATTGTCAGAGATTAAAGTTGGATTGTCCCGCAGAAGGAATATGGCCTCAGGCACCTCTACCATCCACAGGTAGCATAGAGGCTGGAAAAGCTGAACCTGACCTCTGCATTTTTTGGACATGGGCTGGCAGGGGGGAAGGTGGCTTGACCTTGGAAGCTCTGTTCAGTTTGACAACTCTCAGGGCAGAGTACAACCTTCAGTCTCCAAGGGGGATCTCAGTGAGCACTGCATCATCTGTTACAGCAGGTGGAAAAGCATCTGTAACACCAGAGATTTCTAACCTATAAAATAGGAATAATTTTAAGTTACAGACTAACGTGCTGCCTGTTCTGTGATAGCTAACATTTACCGAATGTAAATGGGGTTTTTTTGGTACCATTACAAGGAAGTTATCCAAATATTCAATAAGGGAGCCCTTTCTTGAAATACTCTGGAATTCAATGCAGAAGCAAACTTCTAGATCTGTGTGCTACAACTTCTAGATCTGTGTGCTACTTCTAGTTCTTTCTATGCACCACTCTCATACCTGTTCCCAGGAGCTTCTGTTGTAAAATGGGGTCTTGTAACACAGGAGTCTTAGAAAACATTTAAACTCTAATATTCCAGGACTTGAGTATTCATCAACTCCATAGAGCTGCTAAAATCTGGACTCATCTCCATCTTGAGATTAGCTGGGATGAATGCTAGGTTGGACAATGGAACCTATATATAATCCAGTAAGAGAAACCTCTGGATTTAAAGCAATTAAATCCCCTTTTTCTAAAAATATTTTAGATTTAGTGGTTACATAGCCATGTCAAATTTCTCTCTGCCTCCTTTTCTTGACAGGTAGAATGGGAATAACATCAGCAGTTACCTTGCAGGGTGGTTATAATGGTATAGATGAGGAACACATGTACACCATTTGGAACGTGCCTGGAATCACTTTCACAAATGTCAGACATTATTATTGCTATTTCTTGTCAGAACAAGGCAATCTTCAAAACCCAATACCTCAATACCACTTATTCAGAACAATATAGAGAGTGCAAGGGAATAGTTTAATCATTTCTTCCTGAATGGTAGTTTGACAATAAGCACATTGATTAAGCTGGCCCCTTTTATAACCATTTTCTCACACCATCTTTCCCTTGGGACTGTAAATTAGGGAGGAAAAGAACAAGGTCATCTTAAAGCGGGAAAAAATTTACAAGAAATTACTGGCAGTTGCTAAGGAGCAAGAAACCAATACCTTTTTAGCTATTAATGTAAATTCCCCACACAATGGATGCTCACTATAATGGCCTCCTTCCATCTCAAAATGATATTCATTAAAATGTTTTAATAGGTTATGGAAAAATTTGAAGACTTTTTATAGAAAGTTAAATTTAGAGTGGATTTGTGGAGGATTTGGTTGAAGCCATTTCTGGCATTCATATCGGTCTCTTCATTAACAAGGTCATTTACCTGAAAATGGGATCTTACACTGTGAGGACCTGTTTATCTTGTTGCTAGTCTCCTGCTCCAAATCTCCTTTCTCCTTGTGCAAATTCACAACGTGTGATAGAGAGTATGATGCTATCTCAACTGAATGTTTTTGCCAAAAGAAGGCACACAAAAGCAGGTGAGATGAAAAGCAAATGAAGAAAGTGTGGATTATTTCCCTTTTTTGTTTCAAGAAAATTTTGGATGTGTCACCTTTTTTTTTCTAACACAGTTTAGAATTCAAAAGGCAAAATAGAACTATAAATCTCATAGAACTGAAAACTGCCTTGATTATTCTTACTCTCTGAGGAATAAAAGTCACTTGAAATAGTAGTGAACGTAAAATCAAAAGACTTGAAACACTGAGAGAATTGAGTATCTGGATTTTCCTTATGTTTAATTTGAAAGCTGTGCTTTGCAGCTTGTATTTCACCACTGGATGTGGTGACACATCCAGTCCCCTTACATAGGCACCAGCCATAGAAAACCTCTTGTCCTTACCCAACACACAGACACACAAAGAAAGCATGCCAGGTTGGTTTTGTCATTCACTAGGTTGGTGACATTAGCAAACCTCTTTACCTGTCTGAGACTTCAGCTACAAAGGATGTCAGTATAGTGGAGAAGGATGCATTCACTACAAAACTCTCAAATCTTCCACCTTTAATGTTCTAATGTTCTAAGGTTCTTGTTTAATTTAATTTTAAAAGATTTATTTATTTACACATGCAAGAACTAGGGTACAGGCCAAAGATGCAGGGGAGCGAGAGGATTCACCAGAGACAGAGTGGGGAACAGAATAGGCAGATCTAGTGAAATAAACTGTGGAGGGGAGCAGCAGGCGAGACAGGAGAGGTCTGCTGTGCCATGTGGGTAGCTCCCTGACCAGCCGGGGATCGAACTCATGCTGCAGTGGCTGCGGATAACTTCATAGTGCTGCGCCTTAACCCCTTGTGCCAACAGGGAGGCCCCCTCTTATTTAATTTTAATCTGCATGATCACAGTATGAGAAATGGGACACTACAGCTTCCCCTTCATTTCTCCTCTTTTAAACTTATTCTGGGCACACTATACATGCATTCTATGGACAACGGAATCAATGATGATCATTTTCTGCTTATAATCAAAAATACACATTTTTGATGCAGAAACATACAAGGGAGAATAAGAGTAGTGACAAAGCAGTCCTCAGATTTATTGAATACCTACTATATAGCAATCATTATTCTAAGTGCTAGAATAAAACAGTAAACTGTGCTACAGACTATGAAACAGTATAAATAAAACATAGTTCTGTTGACTCGGCCCCTATAATGTGTTTTATATTGGCTCTTATCTTATCACATTTATTATCTTCTATCTAGTTCAGATCACCTAGATACCCAATTACTTAAACGTTTTACAGCCATCAATATCTGCTAATCATTGCCAAGGTTATCTTCCCAAAGGATTCCCTAGGTTACATCTCTTCTTTGAAACAAAAATAACAGCATAAAAAAAACACTAAAATAACAATAAAAATCCTTGCTTTGGTGAATAGGAGTCCAGGTCAGGGGAATCAATGCCTAAAGGTATTTACCCTGAAATACTCGAAAGTTAGCCAACTCCATCAAAATTACATTTTGAAAACTCACTTTAACTTTCTTTTTTTATTTCCCCAAAAAGTAATAAGACTTGCACTCTTTAAAATTGAAATAGGTCTTCTCTTATTAATGAGAAACATGTTGGTTTACCTTCATGCTAAAGTTGGAGAGAATTAAGAAAACTAAATAATATGAAAATGGCATTGGGACAGAAAAGGTAGAATAACTGTCCTGGAGAACAAGATGAGGCCATTCTTCACATCAAGGGAGGGTGCATTCTGCTTTCTTCTCCCCCTTTCTAAGAGGCACGGACTGTTCAGAAAACCGCTCCTGGGCTTAGCAAAACAAAATAAAATTTTCAGTACATATGTCCATAAAAATAGATGGCTTATTGCAACCCTGCTTTTTCTTAATGACTCATCAGGATGCGTTCCTTTGCCTGAAGAGTCCTTTTGCTTTGAGAACTTCCATCTTAATTAGCCTTCTTGCCTATTCCCCCCACTTTGGTCTATAACCCCTACTCTGGTGACTGACATGTAGTAAACATTTAATGACTTGCACAAAAATAAAATTTGTGCCTTCATTTTTTTTGTTTAAGTTGATGATGCATAAAAAAGTAAATGATAACACTTAGCACAACAATCAGATATAAACTCACTGAAGACAGAGCTTCCCATTCCCTGAAAGGCTGGTGACATTACACAAAAGATCGAGTTCTCTGCAGAGACCCTGCTGCGCATGCTACAATTGCCTCTTGTTGTTCAGTGAGCTGCTTTTCCTTTCACTTTGAGTTTTATAGCTGGAGGCAGGTGGCTCATTATGCCTTGAAAAGAGCTTCTCCAAATTCAATTTGGGGGTTCACTGCAGGAATAGACTCAATAGAGCCTCACTGAGCATCTATGTGTTTTTTTGTTTGTTTGTTTGTTTGTTTGTTTGTTTTTCTCCATAGTCAATATGGAACTCATTTAAATCAATCAGCAGTTAGAGTTGGGGTCATTTGTGAATTGTTTTGTCAGTGACTTCCAGAAGCAATCCATTGCTGTTTTAATTCCTGCTAGTGGGTCATGGTTTTTCAATTCTTATTCATGACTCAAGTGACAGGAACTGTGCCTTGTAGTAGCAAAAGGAGGGTGAGATTTTCTGAGCTTCAGAATCCTTTAAAGGAGATTTCATTATAGTATGGCAACAAATTTTATTATATCTGACAACAAAATAAGTATAAATACATACATACCTACACACACATACATATATATATATACGCACACTCACAAGTATACACACACAACACACATATATAAAGACTCTTTCAAAATCAAATGGTTGAGAAAACATTATAAATCAAAGGAAGTGGTTATAGTCTCCCCATTTTACAGATAGTAAAACAATATTTGCAGGAAAGGTTAAATGTCTTGTTCAAAAGCCATATAACAAGTGAATGATGTTCCTAGGATACTTACTGCTTCAGTCTCTATTCTCAGATCCTGAGACTATATTTTCAGTTTTATTCTCTGTCTCCCAGTACTAGCACACATTACCTTCGCTGTGAAAATAGGCAGCTCTATCCCCTGGTCCTACAGTGTTCCATCTTTCACTATCAATGGCTAACTACCCAAGTGGAGACATCATACAAGTTTTTATCAGTGAGTCACCTTACTTCACCTTTTAAGACATTCTATTTTATTATTACTGCTAGTTGATCTCACATTCATCAGGAATTTAAAACTTTAGTTTAATTAAAAATTATTAAAATCCAAATAAATAATTTTTAAAAGTGAAGTCATTCAACAGTATCTATCTACCCCAAGAACTCAGACCTAAGACCTCAGAGAAAACCACTTTTATAGGTTCAGTTCTTTTTTGGCTACTATTACATTTACAAATCAGTGTTTATGTTGCCATTTTTCGACTTATCTTTTACAAATGCCTTATAATAGATTAATAGATACAGGTTCCGTCTGTCTATCTGTCTGTCTGTCTGTCTCTCTCACACACACACACACACACACACACACACACACACACAGAGTCAATCTGTTTGATTTCTCTCTTAAGTCATTGTGATAACTAAATAATAGGATTCAGCCAATATTTCACATATTTGCAAGTTGTTATGGGTGAATTTTCCCCTCTTCCTCTGAGTCATATGTTGAAGCCCAATTTGAATGTGATCTTATTTGAAGATGGCCTCTTTACAGAAGTAATTAAGTTATAGTGAGGCCATTGGGTGGACCCTAATTCTATGTGACTGGTACCCCTTAAAGAGGAGAACTCTAGACACAGAGGCACAAATACAGGTAAGACCGTGTGAAGAGACAAGAGAAGATGGAGCCGGGAAGAGAGGCCTGGAAGTTCTGAGGACACCCTGACCTCATATTTCTAGCTTTTGGAATGGAGACAATTAATTTCTGTTGTTTTTAATTCAGTCAGTCTAGTTTGTTAGGCAGTCTTAGGTAACTAGCACACAATTACGTAGTCTTGCTGGTGGGCAGAATGAAGGGTTCCCATTGGCCCCCAAATTTGCATACTCTAAAGGGGTTCTGCCATTTACAGCATAAAGAAAGAGCACTCTTAGTGTGAAAAAACTTTAATAAAATAGTGTGCATAGATAGGGAAGAAGAGAAGGGGCAATAGTTTCCCAATAAAACACGCAAAGTTGCCCATGCCCTGTGGGTAGATGCCCAGCCAAACAGGGTTGGCCAAAAGTGGGGCCACTGAGGTCTCAGAGCTTGCCACAAGTCTAACGTACCTCCTGGCAGGGAATCATAGGAGAGGGACAAAAGGGGCAAGGCAAGTTTTGGAGGAAAGGAACAAAAATAAAATAGAAATCAAGATAAAAGCTGCCACTGTCAATCTCCCCATGGGCATCTCACCATGTATCCCCCAACCTTGTGTCTCTGTATATCTCAATGTCATAGGTCTCCTTCCACGGTCCCTGAGTTCCTGTTGCAAGTCCCAAGCTGAGAAACAAGCAGGCCCTCCATCTCATATCGCTCTGCTCCAAGCTTCTTGCTGCCTAGCTCCAGCTTTCATTAGGTGTGGCAGGGAACCTGGCACCTCCTCTTTTTATGGAGATTCTTCTCTATAACAACCATTTTCTCTTGACCACATACCACCCCTTCCCAGGACAGAATGGATGAGGGCACTAAGTCACTGGATCTTCTCCAGCCTTTGAAAGCAACTGATGCTCTTAGAGGGGAAACATTGCCTTTTTTGAGTCTATAAAAACTTTCGTTAAAGCAGCAAGCTTCATTTAAAAATCTTTTAAAAGTTCAGCACAAAGCTAAGACCGAAAAAAAAAAAATAGATGCTCATTAATTTCGAAAACATATGTTGTCATGATTTTCAACTTCCTTTCTATTTCCACACCTGGCCCTTTCCTCCAAATCACAATTGTAGAATAACACCACATATGGAAGATGATCTATTTCAGTTAGCCAGTGAGCCAGTGAAGTTTCTAACACCATTACCAAAACCTCTGAGAGATGCTTCTTTAAGGAAGCGAACTGCTTAAGGTTCAAGGCAATTATGGAAATAAGTGTGATGCAAATAGTTGGGTAAGGGACCAAATGAAGATTTACAGAAGGGTACATATTTTGTATACTCTTAATCATTTAAGAGTAGTAATCATTTGATCTTATGAAACCGACATAACCATATAAGTATTTCTTTGCTTGTTATAAAGAATAACAGAATTTTCTTTCTCAAAATTTTCTTATACATATTTGAATTGTTTAAATCAGTTATAAATTGTTGGATGCACTTTAGAGATGTTTACTCTTCTGAAAAAAATCAGAATTTTTACTTGGTGATGAAAGTTTTAGAAGAAATGCTACTATTCGGGATGGTTTGAGACACACTATATTACCTAAAATGTAAAAACAATATTAATCTGTCTATGCAATACTTGCATGCATACATGCAAGCATCTGGATTTAGGCCAGAGTCCCACTCTCCTGTTGAAATTAAAATGCTAGGATTTTCCCTTTCTTTTCACACCATGAACAATTGTTTTATAAAAAGTTAACTCACATATTTTTTCTACTTGAGGTACTCACTAACATTCTGAAATGATAATGAAAACATGAACAATATTGCAACATGATATAGAATTTTAAGAATTTTCCCCTTCCTTATGAGTGCTTTTATTAATTCTCTTTTTTCAAAGTAATTTATTTTTTCTTCTCAATTGTTACTGATTTTCTACATTTACATATCGATATAATTTGGGGAGTACAACTTCACCCCTCCTTATGGACCTATGCCTCACTCTCCACTGCTGATCGATACCCTATGGCCTTCTTTCCATGTCCCCTCCCCCTCCCTTATCCCCTCTGAGACTTGAAGACTTAGCAGTTTAGGAAATGTACCACATAAGAAAGCAGTGTTATAAATAATGAAGACAAATCCAGTGTTAATCAAACTAGCTTCCCTCTCTAAATTCTCCCGGAGTGAGATCAAAATGGATTCTTTATTCTAATCCAAAATTAGAAATTTAGCTCCAATCCCCTCCCTCCTGTTTTACCAAGAGAATTCAGATCACATGAACCTTGTCAACTTCCTCTTCTACTCACTGGTCCAATTTCCCCTTATATTTCCCCTCTGTATTTCCTTCTGTACATCCTTCTGTTGTCAGTTTTTGGAGTTTCTGGATTGGTGTTTCCTCGATCCTTGACTATGGTATGAGAAGAACTTTTTAGCAGAAGCAAATGCAAAGTTTACTTAATGATAGAATGAAATTAAATCCGGAAAGAGGTGCGGGTGGGCAGAGTACTGGGTAGAAACAATGGGGAGGAAATTGTGGGGGCTCTGGATTTGAATGGGGTGGGGGAACTGTGCATTCCGTCCCTTCCTGGGGTGCACTGCACAGGTGCTCCTGGGGTATAGTTTTTGGTTTAGTCAGCAGTTTCTAAATCATCCCCCTTCTACTGTGCTCCCGGGTGTAGTTTTATCAGCCCCGTAGCCTCTGCGGCCAGGAGACCATCAGGCCTGAGCCCCCGTGGTGTCACAGGAAGAAAGGAAAGAGGCCTCCTCCACTTCAAGAAGGATCACCTTCCCTCCCAGACTTAGGAAGGACTCTTTCACCTCCAAGAGCACATCGTCTTTCATCCCCAGTTCTTGGTCTTACTGCGTCTTTGCACCTCTGATGTCTTAAGGCATTATTTTCAATTTTCTTAACATTTTTAATTAAAAATCCTACAGTTTCATTAAAAATATTACAAATTTTACAACAAATACAACATTGTATTTAATGCAGAATTACCACCCACAAACCAGGCTCCACGTTCAGCAGCACAGCCTATTAGGGCTTTAATTGTTCCCAGTTTCCTTCGCATTATCTCCTCCTTGGGGCTTCAGTCTCTCAATACCCAAATTTCACATTTAAAATACAGAGACAATATAAAGAGCACCACCACACACATGCGCACATGTACACACACACACACAGAGCCCCTTTCTAGCTTTGTCTGGGACAGGCCAGGAGCAGCTTGCAGGACAAGGGAGAAACACTGCCCCCTCACCCACAGTATGGGATAAAAACTGGTTGAAACCAGTCAAAACCAAGATGGGAGACAGGTCCGACCTAACGTGACCTCCAGACCTTACTGGAAGCTCATTATAATACTAAAAAACTCACCCCCAATGCCCTGACCCTTCCAAAAATGCCCCAGTAAGGCCGAACATGGGGGCAGCAGCACAATTCCAGGAAATCCACTTCCCCGGCCCCCCCCCAACTTGAATATTCCACCCCTTGATAAAATCTCCCACTAAAACACTCATAAAATGAGAAACCCAAACCCCGTGGGGGCGACTCTGAGCTCCGCACCCTCTCCTTGGGGTGTGCGCCCTGGCTGTGCATCACCACGGCTCATGGGCCCACCTCTGTCCCAGCCGAGCTGGAGCCTGGACTCTTCTGAGTTGAGGTCTCTCACCTCTGCCTCGAGACCTCCCAGGGCCTTCCAGCAACAAGTCCTCTGCTAGTTCCTCGGCTTTCACCACCTTCTCCTTGAAAGACTGACCACGGGTCATCTTCATCTTTCTTTCCCTCCAGGATCCCTAAGTGGGACCACCAGCTCTCTAATTCCATCTCATCTTTTAATAGTCTCATGTTCTATATTTTCCTCAGTTACTCTGCTCCTTAGTCTGGAGTGTTTAAGTCTGAGAGCATTTATCATGTTTTATTTATTAAAACTTTACCTTCTTGGCTGGCAAAGCTGAATAAATCACCACTGAAAGTGTGTTCTGAAATTGCACTCTGCCAATTGCTGTCACAGCCCGTCTCTTACCCACCATCGCACCGAACATTGTCCTCAAAGAGATTTTCTTTTTCTTTTCTTTCTTTCTTTCTTTTTTTCTGGACAAGAAATGACTGAAAATTTCAAAAAGTCCTTTAAAATGTTTTCTATCCCGTCCTGGTATCTGGAATGGTGCCTAGTCAATATTTATTGACTTGGGTTCAATCAGGTGACTTTGATGTGTAAAACTTAATCTGAGTTCAAGTTCTGAAAATTAAACGACTATCACATTAGCATTAATGCAGAAAAGCCAACTTATTCTGACTAGACAAAATTTATAACCTTTTTTTCCCCTATGGCGGTGAACTTGGGCACCTTGTCATTTTCCTATTTCCTTTATGTTTGTTTTTTTGTCCATGTTCATACAGTTTGAAGACTCCTATTCTCCCGGAAAAAAAAGACTAATAAAACTAAAACATGTCATACAAAAGAAAAACATGAGCTCTAGATGAATCATCATATTGCTTTAATCATTTCTCTCAGTCAAAATTCATTTTATAATTCTCTTCTGATTCTCTGCTCATTTCCATCTACCAAGTGGACTCAGATGAAGACCACTCTTAGGAAAGTGGAAATTTCTTGAACTCCATAGCCTATTCTAAATCTCACCATTAAAGCCTTAATATTTCATCCATGAAAAGCATTTTTGAGACCTTGCTTTTCTGTTTTCTGTTCCAAACACTTAGGTGTTCTGTCCAGCCATTTTTAATAGCATTCAAATTCCCGACCGTGTCCTGCCTGCTCTGTGTCTCCCTACCCAGGGTGCCAGCTCCTCATTCACATGCTTGCAGTCCTGACTCCTTTCCGAGTGATTATCCGAAAAGTTTGAAGATGGAGGTTGATTGCACATCCTAAACTGACTTTTTGATAGCTGAAGAGATATCATAAATCTAAATTCTCCCCATTTCTCTCTCGAACGCATTACCTTCTTTGCCACCCTCCACTAAATTGCTAGCTTCAGATACGAAGCTTCATAGCAAGTTTGGAAAGTGAATATAGGTCACTAACACAGCAGGGCCATGTACCGCAATTTGTCCACCAGCCTGACTCATTTTATGTTCTAATTTCGGTAAGAGGGTGCTGATTCTCTGCTAAGTGGTAATTGCACCTGCAGTACTAAAACCCTTCTACATGCCTGGAAAAGCACACTCACCATCAACTTACAATCATTTCCTACCGTGCACGGCAATAGTTTCTGCAAGCTGGCTGCCCTGACCCTCAGAATAGATCCCTGGTTCCTTTATCAGAGGTAGTTCTGTTCCTCCCAGAAGGCCTGCTGTTACCGTCTGCAGGAGAGCAGGCACAAGGTGTACCAGGACTTTACACCAGTGCCCTGTGTTACCTGCTAGGACTCTAGAGAGAGGTTTCATATACTGCCCAGGACTTTGGGGCCTCTTCATTCAGGGTTCAAGCTGAGACTTAAGAATATCCATGGTAGTAAGTTGTTTGGCAGCCTAAGCTTCACTCCACTAATCTAACTGCAATTTTTATGTCACTGCAAGATACTGGATCTTCTCTTTATGAGACAGAAAATTCAGAGCTGCTTTTTCTTCTTCCTTTCTGTAAATTCGTGCTGACAAAAAAAAAAAAAAAAAAAGACAGACACCAAAAAACTTCACTGTAATGCGAGGGAGATTGGGCAGGTGTTCACAAATATGATTCAATTTAATAATGTAAATGCTCAACCACCTACAATGCCTCTTTTAATATATAGTAATATATATTTAGAATAGATTCTGTCTTCATGTTTAGATTTAAACAAATCACAAAGCAGATCAAAGTTTGATTTCTCTCCTTTAATATTAATACGATATGCGTTGTGTAATCTTTCTCTCATGAAAGTGGGGCAGGGTTTTGAAATGCCCAGGACCAACTCTAGTTCCCAGCATACTGGTGCCCAATAAGTGATGACTGGCTGACAGATGTTTCACCATCTTAACAAAATTTGATCTGTCAAGCCTATTTGGGGATCAGAAATTGGTTGTTAATTAGAAGGGAAGTGAGGAAGATGAGTAATAAAAGGAAATAAAAGGAAATTAGTAGAAAATTATACTTTTCTAATTTATTGTAGAAAAACAGGTTAAAGTGCTACCATGGGGCTTGTGAAATGGGGTGATGATAAATTTTACTATTAACATAAAATTAAGTGATAAATGAGCAGAAGAGAGATGGCATTAAGAAATCTGTATTTCTCTCCTTCTTCCATTAAGAGTAAGGATCAAAACTGAGATAAATGTGGTAAAGAAAACAGGGAAGATGTGTTTTTAGGCCCTCAAGATACAATATTCAAGTTTTTCATTAAATAAAAAGGAAGGTCAGGGCCCTGAGATCCTGAGTGAAAAAATGGGTAGAAGATTGAACATGAGACTTGTCTTGTCTCTTATAAGAAGGGCCTCTTCATCCTTCTCCAAGTGCGCTTCCCAAGGTGCTAGGTTCATAGGTACCCAGGAGAGGCATCCTTTCTGCATCTTACTTAGTTAAAATGTAGTCACTCACTTAAAGTCACTTGTCTTAATTAATGGTTACCAAAGCGAAGGGGACAAAGGGGGTAAATTAGGAACAATATAGGGTGAAGGACAGAATTGGACTTTTAGGGGTGGCCTTAATGCAGTGTATCCAGGTGCTGGTTCTCACTGATGTACACCTGTTACAATGCAATGTTACTTTCAATAACAAATTTAAAAAAGTAAATAAAGGCACATATATAAAGTGTCTTTCCAAGTGTCTTATATGGTCTTCCTCATAAAGCCTATTCTGCTCTCTAAGATGGATGCATACCCTTTGAGAACTTCCTAGCACTACTTTAATCAAGAATGGTAATGCCGGGGGGCGGAGCAACATGGCGGCGAGGAGACGCTGCGAGTAAGATCTCCCATTAAAAAAAGTTAATAGGGAGGAAAAGCGGCAGGTCCCAGTGAGAACTGGGACACGGAAGATAAACGGACGACTCCAGCAAACTGCCCGAAGAAGAAAGTTGCCATAAAAGAGGACGAGAAGGGAGGGAAGCGCAGAACCCTGCTCCCCTCCCCCGCCCACAAAGTCGGCACTCTCCGACCGACCGGCAGAAAGGAGGGAAGCAACAAACCAAAACGGCCAACAAGAAAAACGGACGCAGCAAGTGGGACTGTGAGTGGAAAGGAACTATTGCAGCCACCACACCCCGTGAACGGGAGAGGCGAACCCTGCAGGATCCGCCGCGGAGGTGAGCTCCAGGCGCCATTAAAGAGAGCCACGCCCCCCAGGAGGAGACCAGCACCAGCACACAGCCCCGGCCACCCGGTAAGGTTGCGTGCGGAAAGCAGCGCGGATCCGGACCGGATCGCAGCTGCCCAGGTCCCCGCGCCTGAGACCTAGGCTTGCGGGGAGACGGCGGAGGCCCTCCCTGAGTGAGCAGGAACAAGGCGCCCAGGCAGGGGAGCGGGATTCAAAAGGCGCCATTCCCGCGCCACTGATCTGGGCTACAGCCCGCGTCCTGGAACTGAGGGCTTTGGAACTGAGACCCGGGGCACGAAATTAGGGGGAGACGGCGGAGGCCCTCCCTGAGTGAGCAGGAACAAGGCGCCCAGGCAGGGGAGCGGGATTCAAAAGGCGCCATTCCCGCGCCACTGATCTGGGCTACAGCCCGCGTCCTGGAACTGAGGGCTTTGGAACTGAGACCCGGGGCATGAAATTAGGGGGAGACTGCGGAGGCCCTCCCTGAGTGAGCAGGAACAAGGCGCCCAGGCAAGGGAGCTGGATTCAAAAGGCGCCATTCCCGTGCCACAGATCTGGGCTACAGCCTGCGTCCTGGAACTGAGGGCTTTGGAACTGAGACCCGGGGCACGAAATTAGGGGAAGACTGCGGAGGCCCTCCCTGAGTGAGCAGGAACAAGGCGCCCAGGCAAGGGAGCTGGACTCAAAAGGCGCCATTCCCGCGCCACTGATCTGGGCTACAGCCCGCATCCTGGAACTGAGGGCTTTGGAACTGAGACCCGGGCACGAAATTAGGGGGAGACGGCGGAGGCCCATCCTGAGTGAGCAGGAACAAGGCGCCCAGGCAGGGGAGCAGGATTCAAAAGGCGCCATTCCCGCCCCACTGATCTGGGCTACAGCCCGCGTCCTGGAACTGAGGGCTTTGGAACAGAGACCCGGGGCACGAAATTAGGGGCGTGGGTTCCCCACGACGGTGGGGCACAAGGCAGACACAGCACCCCAAAGCCGTTGAGGTGTACCCTACCATCCCCGCTCTGCTCCCTGTCCCACGGGGTGGAAAATCAGCTCCCCAAGGGCTCTAGGAGAGATCTCTGGCACCACCTAGCGACTTGAAGCCAGCAGAGGCTCCTGAAGGAGCTAGTGGCCAGCTGGGGAGTTTGCCCACACCGGGCCCCTTCCGAACAAGTAGTCTGAGCCCACAGGGAGAGCGAGCACCCACAGCTGGGGCAAACCAGGTGCGCAGAAGAGTGTGCCTGAGACCAGACACGCAGGGAGTGTGTCCCACATCACCATTTTAGAACAGGGACATTTCTTCAGTAAAGACTACCTGCAGAAGGCTTCCTCAGGAGCCAGAGGTGAGCGGGGGAAGTTCGCCCACGCCAGACCCCCTCTGGCCTGCAGTCCAAGCCCAGAGGGGAGCAGGAACCCACCGCCGGGGCAGACCAGGCGCATAGGGGAGTGTGTCCCTACATCGGCATTTTAGAACAGGGACCTTTCTCCAGTAAAGACTGCTTGAAACTGACAGATGACTCCTGGAAGAACCAGAGGGGAACAGAGAAGCCCACCCAAGATGCCGGCCAGTCCCAACTACACAGTGTCCCAACGCATACGGCAAATTAGAAAACAGACAGTAGGGAAGAGAAGAACCACACGCAACCTAGCAACTCTCCAGAGAAAAAGCACACCACAAAAAGAAAGCCAGCCCCCAGATTGCAAAGACAATAACTTGGAAGAATTTCTGAGCCTTCCAGAAAGAGAATTTAAAATTGCCGTGATTAAAAAACTAACAGAAGTCATAAAGGAAAACAATGATAAGGGAAAAATAATCAACGATCAGAAGAATGCAATTGAGTCCCTAGAGAGGGAAAACAATGGTCAGAAGAAAGAAATTGAGTCCCTAAAGAGGGAAGTAAAAGAAATGCAGGAGATCAAAGAATTAATGGAAGAACTAAAGAATTCTGGGAAAAGCAATGAAAGCAGAATAGATGAAATGGAAGAACGAATAAGTAATCTTGAAGACATAGAAATAAAAAGAACCAAAACAGAAAAGGAAAGAGAAGTACGAAGGAAAAAGAACGAAGAAAGACTTCGGGAACTATCTGACTCCATGAGGAAAGGAAATATAAGAGTTATAGGAATACCAGAAGGAGAGGAGAGAGATGTAGGAACAGAGAAAATATTCAAAGAGATAATTGAAGAGAACTTCCCAAATGTGAAGAAGGAGCTGAAAATTGATATACAAGAAGCTAGAAGAACACCAAACTTCCACGACGAAAGGAAAAATACAGCAAGACACATAATAGTAAAGCTCCCAAGAATCCAGGACAAGGAAAAAATAATGAAGCTGGCAAGAGGGAAGAAACAGATAACATTCAAAGGAAAACCAATCAGGCTGACATCAGACTTCTCCGAAGAAACACTACGGGCAAGGAGAGAGTGGAGGGACATAGTCAACAGACTCCAAGAAAACAGATGCCAACCAAGAATACTCTATCCCGCAAAGCTCTCCTTCCTCTTTGAAGAAAGAATATGGACCTTTCCAGACAAACAGAAACTCCGAAATTTCATTGCAACTAAACCCCCACTCCAAAAAATACTACAAGGAGTCCTAAAGCCAGAACCTCAAAGGGACGAATAACAATGAAAGAAGGCCAAAAAAAAAAGTTATTAAAAGAATAAATAAATAAAATCAAAGGAAAGACAAACACAATGGCAAATACAGATGTTAACATATCAATAATAACTCTGAATGTAAATGGACTAAACTCTTCAATAAAAAGACACAGAGTTGCAGCCTGGATTAAGAAACAAAACCCAACCTTTTGCTGTCTCCAGGAAACACATTTAGCTACAAAAGATAAAAATAGGCTCAAAGTTAAAGGATGGAAAACAATCCTACAAGCAAATGGACCAAAAAAGAAAGCAGGAACAGCTATACTTATATCAGATAAAACAGATTTCAAACTCAAAAAGATAAAAAGAGACCCCAATGGTCACTACATTATGATCAAGGGGACAATACTTCAAGAAGAAATAACACTCATTAATATATACTCACCAAACGAAGGAGCACCAAAATATATCAGACAACTGTTGTCCTCTCTGAAAACAGACATCAGAGAAAACACATATGTAGTGGGAGACTTCAACACACCACTATCATCAATGGATAGATCAACAAGACAAAAAATAAGTAAAGAAACCAAAGCTCTAAATAAAGACCTAGAGCAATTGGGCTTAACAGACATCTATAGAACACTAAACCCCAAAAAAACGGAGTACACATTTTTCTCAAGCGCACACGGATCATTCTCCAGGATCGATCACATACTGGGGCACAAGACAAACATCAACAGATACACCAAGATTGAAATCATATCAACCATCTTTTCTGACCATGAAGGCATCAAACTAGAAATAAACCATAAAAAGAAGGCAAGGAACTTTCCTACCTCATGGAGATTAAAAACCACACTACTGGAAGACCATTGGACTAATGAGGAGATCAAAGAAGAAATTAAAAAATTTTTTGAATTGAACGACAAGGAGGACACCAATATCCTAAATGTATGGGATGCAGCAAAAGCAGTAATAAGAGGAAAATATATAGCAATAGAAGCTCACATCAAGAAACAAGAAAGAACGCAAAGAAACAACCTAATCTCGAAGCTCAAAGATCTAGAAAAAGAACAACAAGAAAACCCCAAAACCAGTAGAAGAAAAGAAATAATAAAAACCAAAGCAGAAATAAATGAAATTGAAACTAAAAAAACAATCCAAAAGATCAATGAAACCAAGAGCTGGTTCTTTGAAAAAATCAATAAAATAGACAAACCCCTAGCCAGGCTCACAAAGGAAAAAAGGGAGAAAGCACAAATAAACAGGATCATCAATGAAAGAGGAGAAATCACAATGGACACAGCAGAAATCAAAAGAATAATCAGTAACTACTATGAACAGTTATATGGAAACAAGTTTAACAATCTAGAGGAGATGGACAAATTCCTACAACTCTACAATCACCCAAAGCTAGATAAAGAAGAAATAGAACACCTAAACAGACCAATTACAATTAGCGAAATTGAAATGGTAATCAAAAACCTCCCCAAAAACAAAAGCCCAGGACCTGATGGATTTACAAATGAATTCTACCAAACATTCAGAGACGAATTAGTGCCTATCCTTCACAAACTCTTCCAAAAAATTGAGAAGGAAGGGACAATACCAAACACGTTCTATGAAGCCAACATTACACTAATACCAAAACCGAACAAGGACAACACAAAAAAGGAAAACTACAGGCCAATCTCCCTAATGAACACTGATGCAAAAATCCTCAATAAAATTTTAGCTATCAGAATCCAACAATGTATCCATAAGATAATTCACCACGACCAAGTTGGATTCATTCCAGGGGCACAAGGATGGTTTAACATCCGAAAATCAATCAACGTTATCCAACACATCAACAAAAAGAAATATAAAAACCATATGATAATATCAATAGATGCTGAGAAAGCTTTCGACAAAGTGCAACACCCATTCATGATAAAAGCCCTTGAAGTTCTTGGGATACAAGGAACATACCTCAACATCATAAAGGCCATCTATGACAAGCCAACAGCCAGTATCATTCTCAATGGTGAAAAGCTGAAAGCAATTCCATTAAGATCTGGAACAAGACAAGGATGTCCACTCTCACCATTGCTTTTCAATATAATACTGGAAGTCCTAGCCAGGGCAATAAGACAAGAGAAAGACATCCAAGGAATCCAAATAGGAAAAGAAGAAGTCAAACTATCACTATTTGCAGACGATATGATATTATACATAGAGAACCCCAAAAACTCCACAGAAAAGCTAATTCAACTCATCAATCAGTTCAGTAAAGTGGCAGGATACAAAATCAACACGCAAAAGTCAGTAGCCTTCCTATACACAAACAATAAATCTGAAGAAGAAGAAATCAAAAAGACCATCCCTTTTGTTATTGAAACAAAAAAAATCAAATATTTGGGAATAAATCTAACAAAAGAGGTAAAGGACCTATACAAAGAAAACTATAAAACACTGTTAAAAGAAATAGAAGAAGACACAAAGAAATGGAGAGACATCCCCTGCTCATGGATTGGAAGAATAAACATTATTAAAATGGCCATCCTTCCAAAAGCAATATACAGATTCAATGCTATTCCAATCAAAATTTCAATGTCATTCTTCAAAGAAATAGAACAATTATTGATGAAATTCATATGGAATCACAAAAAACCCCGAATAGCCAAAGCTCTCCTGAAAAAAAAAGAAGGGAATGGAGGCATCAGACTCCCAGACTTCAAACTATACTACAAAGCCATAATCATCAAAACTGCATGGTATTGGAACAAGAACAGACATACAGACCAATGGAATCGAATAGAAAATCCAGAAATAAACCCACAGATTTATGGTCAACTAATCTTTGACAAAGGAGCAAAGACTATGCATTGGAGCAAAGAAAGTTTGTTCAATAAATGGTGCTGGGAAAACTGGGTCGCTACATGCAAAAGAATGAAGCTTGACCACCACCTCACACCATACACAAAAATCAACTCAAAATGGATTAAAGAACTAGACATAAGACCTGAAACCATAAAATATATAGAAGGAAATATAGGCGAAACACTACGTGATTTGCACATCAAAGACATCTTTACAGACACATCACCCAAAGCAGTGATAGTGAAGGCAAAGATAAACAGCTGGGACTATATCAAATTAAAGAGCTTTTGCACAGCAAAAGAGACAATAACAAAAACAAAGAGAAACCCCACCAACTGGGAGAACATTTTTGCACCCAACACTAATGATAAAGGACTGATCACAAAAATCTGCAAAGAGCTGATGAGACTCAACAACAACAAAGAAAATAATCCAGTCAAAAAATGGGCAGAAGAGCTTAAAAGAAACTTCTCTGAAGAGGAAATCCAAATGGCCAACAGGCATATGAAAAAATGTTCAACATCACTTGTCATCAGGGAAATGCAAATCAAAACTACCATGAGATACCATCTTACACCAGTGAGAATGGCACATATTAAAAAAACTAGCAACAACAAATGTTGGCGAGGGTGTGGAGAAAAAGGAACTCTTCTGCACTGTTGGTGGGAGTGCAAACTGGTCCAACCACTGTGGAAAGCTGTGTGGAGATTTCTGGACCTACTAAACATAGAGCTTCCATATGACCCAGCAATTCCACTCCTAGGTATTTACCCAAAGGACACAGAAACATCAATTCCAAAGAACACCTGCACCCCTATGTTTATAGCAGCACTGTTTACAATAGCTAAGCTTTGGAAACAACCCAAATGCCCAAAAATAGATGACTGGATCAAGAAGATGTGGTACATATATACCATGGAATATTACTCAGCATTCAAAAAAGATAAACACATGCAATTTGCTGCAACATGGATGGCGCTGGAAGGGATCATGCTCAGCGAAATAAGCCAAAAAGAAAAAGAAAAATACCGGATGGTCTCACTCATAGCAGGAATCTAGAAAACTTAAATAAGGGACCAGGAAAATGAATAACTATAAGAAAGTGAAAATCAAAATCAACAAACAACTATGAACCAGAGACACTTTTACGGGAGCGGGGGCGGGAGGGGAGGTATTGGGGTCAGAATGGGGGGCTGCAATTGTATGGGGAATATAACAATAAAATTTATAAAAAAAAAAAATTATAAGGACAAAAAAAAAAAAAAAAAAAAAAAAAAAAAAAAAAAAAAAAAGAATGGTAATGCCACTACTTAATTTTCCATGTCATATGTCAGAAGTATTTTAGACTTTTCTCTCTCTCACTGTAGAATAAAAAATATAAATCAATCAATCAAAGGAAATCTGGGGGGCATGTATAGCAAGCAAATCCCTAAAGAAGAAAACAAAGAAATGTAGGAGGCACATTTCTTATCCCTCCCTGCAGGACCCCACTAAATCACCTCCAAAGGTAGTGTCTGCAGTGTAAGATGCTCCCAGTAAAAATGTTTGAAATAAAAGGAGAGGGCATGTAATTTATGCTGAAAGATTATTTGCCATACCCTCATTTGGAAAAAAATGGTTCAAGACATTGACAGCAATACTGTATATGTGCTAGGGTAAATGCTTTTAACCTCTGTGAACCATGTTGAATGGTAATCACTGAAGGTGAAAAGAAAACTATAAATATTTTGGGGAAAAGCCAAAAATATTAAAGTCAGCTGAGTTTAGCCAGTGATGGCAGCCAATTTCCCCTGGCAAGATTGCTTCCATCGAAATCTGTCATTAGATGTAAGTCACTTCGAATCAAATAGGCAATTACAGCCGCGACCACTTCAAGGCAACTATTAACTCATTTATTGATTCACCAGTATTAATTGAGACTCTTTATTCAATGCCTTGCCCTGGGCACCATTTAAGATTTGCCTTCAATGAGCTTCTAGCCTTAGAAACATAAACATTTCTAATCTAACCAAGATTCTGTGATACATTATGAAATGAATTTAATCTTATGCACATAAACTTTATGCTATGGAAATATGTCACCCAGATTATCTGACCATGAATAAGCTCCTAATTGTTACACCAAGAATATCTATCTAGGAAATGATTCACATTTTTAATGCTTTCATGCCTTCTCTGTCTTTATCTACAACAGTTTTTATCTGTTGCTCCTCACTTTCATTTAAGCAAATTTGTTCATTGACTGACGAAGTATGAACCAAGCACGAGAAGGACTCACATTCATTCATGTATGTTTTCCTAAGTACATACTTATTGACAACCGAATATTGCCATAGGTGAGCAAAGCCTGCATGGTGACTAACATCATGAAGTCTATGGTCCAGCAAGATAGACAAGACCAAACAGAGGGCTGAAAGGTTTATTTCCCTACTTCCCCTAAGTGACTGGACCCAATCAGCAGGTGTCATGATGACAATTAGGTGGTGTGTGCAGTAAGAGATGTGTGCACAGGTATGGAGTGCTCAAAGAGGTCATTGGCTCATGACCACTGGAGCCCCAACCCAGGACAGTGAAGTGCGATACCCCCCCCCATAAAGGACCCCTAAATCCCCTTGCTCAGGAAGAAAGCATCTCCTCAGTATGAGCACACCTTTCCCACCCCTCCTTGATCAGTGAAGAAAGTGTCAGTCTAATTTTAATGTTACAAATGATTCTGAGTAAGGAAAGAATTCACCCCCAAGGGCCGGTAACAAGAGGGGGATCTGCAATTATTGTATACAGAGCAGGATATGACTTCTTTTGACTTACTCACATACTTACTCAAATTTTTTGTTTGCTTGTTTAAGAATTTACTTATGTTCAAATTGTTTTCCCCCTTAAAGCACCTGAAATTAGTTTCCCATGATTTATCTCCCATATCTATCTTTTTTTTTTTCCTCCCACACCATTCCTTTTAATCTCTTGGTTATCTTTCTTATGTTCTGGAAAAATAGTTGATTTTTTCATTTTATTACTGATTTGATTTTTCAAACAATTGCAATGTCCAATGTGAATTTAATTCTTTTATTGCATTTGATTTTTTCTGCTAATCTTCCTTTTCTCAGCCACTTCCTATTGCATAGCATCCTGTTTTATTGTATCCAAATTAGTCTGTTCTTTATGCATTCCTTTCATCCCCTTACCATAGACTCTCTATTTTGCATGCTGTGAGTCTAAAACAGTTATAATTTCCTTTTATTGTTATAATTTCTGATTCCTGGTGTCATATTCTCAGCTTTTAGGGTAATAATTTCCTTTGTTTTCCTGCTTTGTCTTTACGTAGGTCTTCTTCATTATTATATTGTTGATGTTATGGCTGTGTTTTGTTTTTATCTTCAAATGGGTGCCTTTAATCAAAGCTCATCATTTATCAATGGACAAAGAATGTCTTTTTCTTTTGACCCTCTAGACCTTTCCATGCTGGGAGAATATCCTCTTGCAGAGACTTGATATATATCAGTAATAATCATAGCTGTTAGCTTAATTTTTAATGTCTATTATTAGGATTTTATCAAGTGTAAGTCTACTGGACTATGAGGAGATTGTCAATTCCCACTTTCTAAATAATAAGCCCAACTTTTTTATCTACTGTCAATAAACGACTTAAGAACACCATTAAAAGACAAAAAAGTATTGTTACTCTGGGTGTTCTTTGGATGTTTTTATTAATCTTATAATGTGAGCAATTTCCATATCAAAAATGGAATATATTCATGAAGACTAAATTAGTGTCTTATTTTGCCACATGACCACTCTTCTAGTATTTGAAGAGGTTCTTTCTCATGGCCAAGGAACAAGCTCAAACATACTCAGGCATCCTCCCTATGATCTTTTTTTCTCACGTGACAAGCTTATCAGTCACAGTGAGTCAACATTTTGTCTGCTCATACTATTGTCTTTTCTTTCCTGGCCCAGAAAGAGGTAGAAGTAGAAGAAAATGTTTGCAATTTGTTTTCTTAATATAATGTCACTTCCTTATGAAAAAGAATTAACTATAAATTTGGAGGAAATACCATGCTTTAATTGTTGTTTTATTCATGCTTAAGATTATTAGAACTTAGAATTTTACATCAGAATAAGGAAATTCACAAAAATATTTCTGAGAAAGATTAGTGCCCAGTTCTCATTGCATAAAAATGAAATAAATCATTTTAACTTAGGATGGAACATTCAGGAAATGTACAGCTGATGGTGCCAAAATAATTAGGAATTAAAGACAGACAATGTGAACACTACCTTTTACATGTCCTAACAAGGTAATCACCCTCATTAATTAAACACATTAAACACATTATCTCTAATTAGGCACTGCTAGGCTATCTCATACTTTTCTGCTATGATAATAATATTATCTTTTAAAACTGAGATTACTATTTACTTTTTCTTAACTGAAAGGAATGAATTCAGGTTATATTTTTTAATTTATTTTTTACATCATTGTTCATTTTTACTTTTTTTTAAAGATTTATTTATACAGCACTGGGGTACAGGCCAGAGGTGCAGGCCAGAGGTGCAGAAGGGTGAGCGGACTCACCAGAGATAGAGCAGGAAGCAGAACAGGCAGACAGATGGAGACACTGCTGAGGGGAGCAGCAGGCGAGACAGGAGAGGTTTGCCATGCCATGTGGGTAGCTCCCTGGCCAGCCAGGAATTGAACCAGTGATGCAGAGGCTGCAGACAGCTTCACAGCGCTGCACTCAACCCACTGCACCACTGGGGAGACCCTCATTGTTCATTTTTAAACAATATTTGCTTCCCCCCTCCCCCTCAGGTATAGCCCCCATAGAATATCCTTCACCAATGCACCCAAATTCAGGCTATAATAGTGAGTGAAGTGACTAAACAAATTTTCGCAGTAGTTCTGTGTAGCCATATTTAATTTAGCTCTTGTGGGGTGGTGAAATACAAGGACATGTCCACTAGGCCCCCAGCATATTTAAAAATGTGACTGAAAGCAATGGAAGAAATAGGAAGTTATTTGTCCTTGCTGTGACATCTTCCATCTTCACTTTCAGAGCAGTAGGAGGTGTGTGATCTTTTCAGTCTCCAAGAGAGGACATTTGCTCGGCAGACTTGAGATTCACCAGGTACCTCCACTCCTGAGGAATCCAGCTCAGCCAGACACAAGTGTCCTAGCAACAGGCTCCCTGACCTGCAAGCTGCACATTCTCTGTTGCCCTCTTGGCCTTTTGCAGGCCTTTTTTCAGAGCCAAAGAACCTTTCTAGATCCTGCAAAATGCAACACAAACAAAAAAGACTGGAAAATAATTCATGTCACTGATCAGAGCCATTGGCACTAATTATGCCACTAATATTCCACTGACAGAGGACAAGAAAAAGACCCCAAGTCAGGACAAGGGGAGAGATATTGACCATCAACCTTTGAATTGTTTTCTATTCATTTCAAGTCCTTATAGATACACAACTCAGTGTATGTTTTATGTCTCTTGTCTCTCAATAAAAATGAATTCACACTTTCATAAAACATTCAAAATTTTTAAATTCAAAATTGCACATGTGACTTCTCTAACCCTAAATGTTATTTTTACTTACTCTATCCAAAATAATTTTTCTTGAATCTTTATTTATTTATTCAAATGCTTTAAAGTTCACAACATTTTATAGAACACGAAAAATAGTACATTGAGATAGATTTACTGCCAAGATCATCATCCTACTCCTGATTTTGGTAAAGTATTTGCATGACATACAGAAAAATATTAAATCTCTTCAGGAGCAACTATATTTATCATCGAAGATAGATTTACAATGTGACAGTAAAAGCCACACTTCTAAGTGAGAAAAAGCGTCTCTCTATAAAATTGTTAGAACTTATTATCCTTTTATAACTGGAGATCATTAGTAGCCATCGCAGGATGCTGCAACATGAAGACTTTCTTGCTCTATAACTACTAGCAAAGTGAAATATTCCTGATAGACACACAAGATTGTATACCTAATCCCATTTTAAGAGATCTTAAATGTCCTTTCCAGCCTGGGATATTATAATGCTGATTAAAAACAATAGAAGTGTTTGATTTATAAGCAGATAAACATGATAAAGCTAACAATTAAAAATATAAGTCAGGGGACCTCCCCGGTGGTGCAGCATTGAGCGTTGGGTTGTGAAGCTGCCCGCAGCCTCTGCAGTGCCAGTTCAATCACCAGCTGCTCCCTGGCCACTGGAGGAGGGTCCCACATGGCGCAGACCTCTCCTGCCGCCCGCTGCTCCCCTCAGCAGTGTACTTCGGTCCTTCTGCCTGCTCTGCTCCCCACTCTGGCTCTGGTGAATTCTCTCACCCTCCCACACTTCTGACTATACCCAGTGCTTGTAAAAATAAATAAAAATAAATCTTTAAAAAAAATATATATATATATGTAAGTCAGGCATAATAACAGTGGTGATGCCAATGAAAAGATGTGAATATTTGAATAGCACTGGTTTGTGCTATACACAAACCAATACACACAATTGTGCTCTCTTTTAAACAGAACTATAGAACCACTGGGTATGTAATGAGTCTGCATTCTTGGCTGTTAGTCTTTATCAGGGGCAGCCTATTCAAGCTGGTTGGTTGGTTGGCTTTGAGTTTTGTATTAACTTCATTACTTGTTGCATATGTGTATGCCCATGCATGGAATACAACTGGTAAATGCAGAAAGCAAAAAGAAGATTAATATTGAAGTGTAAGTAAAAGTATCTATCATGAAAAGTCTGAAAACTTTCCTTAAGATAAAATCATCATCACCAAATCCATTAGTGATATTTGTCACATAAAAATTTATATATAATATATTAAGAGTTCTCCATTTTATTTTTTTTTATTGAGGTAACATTGGTTTACGATACTACATAACATTGGTTTGCAGTAATGTATATGATTTAGGTGTAGGCTCACACCTCTTCAGTCCTATGTCATCACACCACACCCACCAACAAAGATCATATAATCCTTTACCCCAGACCTCTGGAGGGCGGGGGCGGGGGGGCTTCTTACCCTCCCCAGACTCTAGTGACTTACTTCTACAGTCGTATTTAAGAGCCCTCTTATGTCAAAAAACAGTGACAAAAACCAAAATATAATAAATATTGAATTAAATTTTCATTTGTTGGAACTAAAATATCTATAACCATATTTGAAAACAGCAACCAGAAACTCTCATATCTTGTCATTTAGAAAACTATGAAAATCATAAATATAAACCAGTGAGACAAATTAACTAGTGGATTTCTAAATACAAAATCCAAACATGGAATTCTTAAAAAGTATATATTTCTATTATATATATTAAAATTTTAAGAATATGACCTTTCAAACTCTGAAATAAAAACATCAACAGTCATTGTGGCCCTCTGGGGAACAAAGAAAATCCTGCCCATTGCGTTCCAATTTCCTGGGAAACAATCTGTGCTGTGCCTTCAGATGTTGCAGAAAATTTCTCCCTTTATTTACCTCTTCTGAAAACTTACTCTCCTTTGATATACAATTCTTGCTATTCGGCTCAGGCTGCCATAGCAAAATATGATAGACTGAGTACTTAGACAATAGAAATTTATTTTCTCGCCATTGCGGAAACTGGTCATCCAAGAGCAAGAGCAACTTGCCAGCAGGTTCAATGTCTGGGCGGACCTCTCTCCTTGGATTGCAGTCTTCATATGGAAGAGAGAGGAATGGGGGGGTGTGGGGGGCAAGGGAGGCAGAAGGACAGAGAGGAAGAGGGAGAGAGAGGAAGAAGGAGAGAGAAAATGCTTTTTGGCTTTTCTTTTTATAAGGACACTCATCCTATTACTGATCTATCAGGATCCAGCTCTTATGAAATCATTTAACCTTCATTGCATCCTTGAAGGTCTTATCTCCAAATTGCATTGGGGAGGACTTTAACATATGAATAGTGGGGGGGCACTGGACCTGTGAGGGCAGTGGACAGCAGTGGCCTCATTCCTTTATGCAACTTCCAGACCATCCCTTCTCCGTTAGTCAATCTCCTAGAAAGCTTCGGTGTAAGAAAAATCTCATCAGGTGCTGCTTCTGTGTCTTCATGTTCGCTGCTCATCCTTGCTTTAGAAAAATCAAACAAATGCAGAGACAGGAGCTGTAGTAAAGTCATATTCTGCAACCTCAAGTGCCTCTTAGCGTTGCCCAGGACTCCTTCAGTTCCACAGATAATTATTTGTTTTCCTCTTGCCACAACACAACCCCACAACTAGCCTTCCATTTTCAAAATATGGTGGCTTGCTCTTTTAGTAGATTAATTGATTTGGGGGCTTACTGATTAACTACTTGAAATAATAGCTTATCAGCTGGAAAATTCACTCTCCTTGCAGTTGTCAAATTCAGAACTTATCTCTCTTTCTATAATGAATTCATTTGAACTATGCTATATGCATTGAAGTATTTTTTTAAAGGTCCAACTCCAGGTACTTAAAGTTAAAAGATAAGCCACACACTGAAAGAAACATTGATTTGCAATGTATGTAACCAGAAAAGTTTAGTATCTACTGTACATAAGGAGTATAACAAGTTAACAAGGAAAAAAATAGTTAAAAAATGTTTAAAGCCATGAATAGACATTTCATAGAAAATGTTTTTCACTGAGACTATCAGGCAAATGCCAAATAAAGCAACATGATACCATTTCACATCTATCTGTAAAAAATAAATTGAGCAGCACCACGTATAAGTAAGAATGTGCGCTTTCATGTACTCCCAGGAGAAGCTACTATGGCACAAGCACTCTGAAAAGCAATGTGGTGATAATCTAGAAAACTGGAGCAACAACCCAACATCCTTCATGGGGGCATACCTTACATCCATGCTCACTCACACACACAGATGTTCATGATGACATTACTGAGACAACTGAGACATCACAGAAACCAAAATGACTATCATTGCAAGAGTGAATAAAATGAAATGATTATATTCATATCCTAGAAAGCTATACAGGATATAAATGAATGGCCTTGATCTACATGTGTCAATTTTGATTAATTTGTCCCCCCTTTTGAAGCATTTTCTGTATTTAAAATCCAGGCTAAGATAACTGGTTTTCCTCTTAAATTTCTGACCAACCCCTCTGTCTCCTCAGCTAGTGCTTAGTCATCTCCATTACTTCTCCTTGGATTTCTCCTTCCTGTCAGTATTTACTTTAAGTGAGCGCCTCCATTTTTGACTGTAGATATCACCTTTGTGCTAATCACTTCAAGTTGCATCTCCAGCCTAGCTCTTTTCCTTGAATTCAAATCCTCTATATCTCACAAGCTATTTATTCACCCAGAGTCCACAGCATGTCACCTTAACACCTTGGGATGTGGTCCTCTCACCTCCAAGCTGCTCCCCATGCAGTCTTCCTTACTCTGCTACTGGAAGATGATTCTTTTAGTTGCTCAGACCCTGCATGATTCACCTCCAACCTCATCAGTTGTGCTCACCTCACTGCCACCTGCCTGTCCACATCACCACCATCTTTTGCTTTTGCTACTAAGTTTTTAAAAGATTTCCCTGCTTCTGTCTTTAACCTCTTTCAACCCATATTCAACAGGAGGGCTTAAAGCCATTTGTTAAAATGGGGACTCTCTGGTGGCAGAGGGGTTAAAGACAGCGCTATCAAGCTATCGCCAGCCACTGCAGCATGAGTTGGATCCCCAGCCAGGGAGCTACCCACATGGCACAGTAGACCTCTCCTGTCTCTCCCACTGCTCCCCTCAGCAGTGTATTTCCATAGATCTGCCTGTTCTGTTCCCCACTCTGTCTCTGGTGAATCCTCTCACCTCCCACACCTCTGGCCTGCACCCCAGCTCTTGTATGCATAAATAAATAAATAAATCTTAAAAAAAAGACATTTGTTAAAATGTATGTCAGCTCCCATCTTGAGTTCTGCGTGGTTGGTTCCTATGTGGTTGGGCCACTGTTTGCCTCTGACCATCTCCTCCCACCCTTCCCCTCAAGATCTCCCGCTGCTCCTGGAACACGCCCATGCAGTCCTGCTTCAGAGCCTCTGATTCGCAGTCCCTGTGCCCTTAGACAACCCAAAGCAGTTCCTCCATTTTCTTCAGTTCTTTCCTCAGGAGTGGTTTCTTGGTTAAGACCTGACTGGACACACGATTTCCACTTCAAGTCTGAACCCTAGTACTTCTAATTCCCTTTTTTTGTTGTTGGCATTCATTAAAATATAGCAGCCTGCTTAGGTTACCGTAAAATGCCTCACACTGGGTGGCTCAAGTAACATTTATTTTCCTGCAGATCTGAAAGCTAGATGTTTCTGATTGAGGTGCTGGTGCTTTTGACTTTGACGTGGGCTCTCTATCTGGCTTACAGATGACACCTCCTCATTGACCTCACATGGTCTTTCCTCTGTGCATGCATGGGAGAAAAAAAAGTTTTCTGGTGTCTCTTCCTCTTCTTATAAGAATACCAGTTCTACATTTTTGTACCCAACACTAATGATAAAGGACTGATCACAAAAATCTGCAAAGAGCTGATGAGACTCAACAACAACAAAGAAAATTATCCAGTCAAAAAATGGGCAGAAGAGCTAAAAAGAAACTTCTCTGAAGAGGAAATGCAAATGGCCAACAGGCATATGAAAAATGTTCAACATCACTTGTCATCAGGGAAATGCAAATCAAAACTACCATGAGATACCATCTCACACCAGTGAGAATGGCACATATTAAAAAAAACTAGCAACAACAAATGTTGGCGAGGGTGTGGAGAAAAAGGAACTCTTCTGCACTGTTGGTGGGAGTGCAAACTGGTCCAACCACTATGGAGAGCTGTGTGGAGATTTCTGGACCTACTAAACATAGAGCTTCCATATGATCCAACAATTCCACTCCTAGGTATTTACCCAAAGGACACAGAAACATCAATTCCAAAGAGCACCTGCACCCCTATGTTTATAGCAGCACTGTTTACAATAGCTAAGCTTTGGAAACAACCCAAATGCCCAAAAATAGATGACTGGATCAAGAAGATGTGGTACATATATACCATGGAATATTACTCAGCATTCAAAAAAGATAAACACATGCAATTTGCAGCAACATGGATGGCGCTGGAAGGGATCATGCTCAGCGAAATAAGCCAGAAAGAAAAAGAAAAATACCGGATGGACTCACTCATAGCAGGAATCTAGAAAACTTAAATAAGGGACCAGGAAAATGATTAACTATAAGAAAGTGAAAATCAAAATCAACAAAAAACTATGAACCAGAGACACTTTTAGGGGGGCGAGGGCGGGAGGGGAGGGATTGGGGTCAGAATGGGGGGGGCTGCAATTGTATGGGGAATATAAAAATAAAATTTATTATTTATAAAAAAAAAAAGAATACCAGTTCTAGGGAATTAAGACCCTCTCCTGTGGGCTCATTTAATCTTTATTACCTCATTATAGGCCCAAATTAAATCACATTGCAGTTTCAGGATGCAACATATGAATTTTGATGGACCCAATTCAGTCTATAAGAATAGATATCTCATATCTTATTGTTTATTGTCTGATCACACTACTAAAATATAAACTTTGAAAGGGCAGTGATTTTAGTTGTTTTGTTCACTGCTTTATTCTAGCACTTAGAATAATGGCTGATGTGTAATTGGTATTCAATAAATATTAAGTGCATTATCTCAAAAATCTGATGTGAAATATAAAAAAGCAAATTATTATTTTATACCTAAATATAATTTCAGTATTTCCAAAATACAAGATTGTACTACATATTTTCATGAACAAATATATAGGTAGCAGTGTATTCTTAAAGAATTGGAGGAATGCCAACTTCAGGACAATTAATTACATCCCTGAAGAGAGGAAGGGAAATGAAATTAGAGTAGTCAAAGCAGCTCTACTGGTAGCTGCATGATTTTATTTTTGTTTGTTTTTTGTTTATTTTAAATATTTATTTATTTATGCATACAAGAACTGGGGTACAGGCCAGAGGTGCAGAGGGTGAGAGGATTCACCAGAGACAGAGTGGGGAACAGAACAGGTGGATTGACTGAAATACACTGCTGAGGGGAGCAGCGGAGAGACAGGAGAGGTCTGCTGTACCATGTGGGTAGCTCCCTGGCCAGGGATCAAACTCGTGCTGCAGAGGCTGCCGATAGCTTCATAGTGCTATGTCTTAACTCCTTGTGCCACCAGGGAGGCCTCTGATTTTATTTTTGTAAACCAAAGTTTTGAATAAATATGCAGAATATTAACTTTCTTAATTTCAAGGGGATACAGGCATATGTATTATGTTATTCTCCATGTTAGATGTTTTAAATATTTAAAATATCTACAAGGGCAAGAGCCATATCTCTTTTGTACCTGCTTGGACCTCAAACTCTTTGAATGTGTGGTGGCCATAGAAGGCCCTGGAGGCCTAATTGGTGGGTGCAGCAGTTTCAGATGAATTGGTCGTCTTTTATCTATGGCTCTGAACATATTGGACACATAGACACAGACAAACAAATAAACAAATACACAGCAAGTAAGCAAATGAAACAAAAGCATTTTTTGAAAGTTAGGCAAGACTCCCTAACCATACTTACCTCATCCTTCCCTTCGTTGTGCGCCATCCTATCAGTAACTTAGGGATGGTGTATTCTGGCTGCCCAGTGCTATGACCTTCCCTGCTCTCAGCCTTATTTTACTTCTCTGTCAAACTATAAAAGGAGAAGACACATGAGGAAGATTTCAGGGCCCTGGGCTTTGAATTGTCTTCATTGCTCTTAGATCAGGTGGGAGTGAGCTTTTGCATATTCACATGAGACGTCCCCCTATCAGTTATAATGGATTATTCTGCCTAAAACTAAAGTCTTATTGGCCCTCTAAAGAGTAGCCATGGAAATCTATTCTTTCTAACTCTGCTTATCTCATATTGATAATATTTACTAAGATCATTTCCTGTCCCATCTTATAATTTAATGCCCCAGAACTAGCCAGATATACACAGCTCTCTCCTCACATTCCATATGCAATTTTCCTAGAAAACATTTCTAATAATCTAAAAGTCATACATTCATGATTACCTTTAATAGATGACAGCTGTTAGCAAAAGTTGAGTTTCTATGTTTCATTAATTTTTTTCTGTTTATGTATGTTTTGTTCAGACTACCAGTTATTTCTGCTTTAATTGGATATAAACAAGGAAAAGTCAAATTATTAACCAGAATGTGAAGATATTAGAGAAGTCATTTCATCTCAGACTCTCGCTACATGTTAACTAGGGACAACAATCACAGTATTTCACATTTGCCTGTAATCTTTAATCTTTCCATCTGTTTGGCCACAGGGAAAGTGAAGACTCTAGAGATTAAAAAGAGAAATGAATTTGGAGTTGTAAATTAAGATCCTTTCTCTGACAAATACCAAGCCAGACTTATAAACATTACCTTGTATAGCACTAAGGTATAGATTTCAGATGCACTGAATCAAAAAAACAATCAAATGATAGAAAAATTGAGTAATATATCATTAATTATTTGTCATATATCTGCGTGGAAGACTTTCTTATGCATGCAAAATTTAAAAAAGGGGACAAGTGACCTCCATAAATGTTTTAAATATAGGTATGATATTTTTACTTCAAAAAGACAAAACATAATTCTAAACAAAAGATGAGAAATAGGTTGGAGATACTGTTCACAAGAAATATAGTAATTTTACTATGAAAAGAATCTTTCCAAATTGATAATAAAACACTAAGACTCTTTAAGATGAAAAAGGATTGAATGACAAGAATTGTCAACTCGTAAGTGCGGAATTACATTTATTACCAAAGTTCCACATAGTAATAATAAAGCAAATCAACCTAAAAAAATGGTTTCAAGTCATGGTAATCATCCTAATCCAAATTTGGGTAAATAAGTAATATTATATGCTACTAACAATGATTTAGATTGTTCAGCTATTTTTGGTTAATAATCTTTAATTACAAAATGTAAAATGTTTTCCTAAATATCGATGTAGTAGTAGTTATCCCCTTTCCAAAATTTAAGAAACTATTATAAATAAAACAAAAAATACATATTTATACCCAGATATGCACAGGAATATTTCTTACCACAGTAAAAAAATTAAAAATCATCTAAGTTTTTTATATTTTTATTTTTATTTTTTATTTAAATGTTATTGTTTTATTTAAATGTTATTGTTATTCCCCATACAATTACAACCCCCCCTTTTTTTAAAATAAATTTTATTTTTATATTCCCCATACAATTGCAATCCCCTTATTTTGACCCCAATCCCTCCCCTCCCCGCCCCCCACCACCCATAGAGTGTCTCTGGTTCATAGTTGTTTGTTGATTTTGATTTTCACTTTCTTATAGTTATTCATTTTCCTGGTCTCTTATTTAAGTTTTCTAGATTCCTGCTATGAGTGAGACCATCCGGTATTTTTCTTTTTCTTTCTGGCTTATTTCACTGAGCATGATCCCTTCCAGCGCCATCCATGTTGCTGCAAATTGCATGTGTTTATCTTTTTTGAATGCTGAGTAATATTCCATGGTGTATATGGGCCACATCTTCTTGATCCAGTCATCTATTTTTGGGCATTTGGGTTGTTTCTAAAGCTTAACTATTGTAAATAGTGCTGCTATAAACATAGGGGTACAGGTGCTCTTTGGAATTGATGTTTGTATTTTTAATAATATATTACATTCAGGGCCTCCCCTGGTGGTGCAGCGGTTGAGCACTGGGCTGCGAAGCTGCCCACAGCCTCTGCAGCACAGGTTCGATCCCTGGACACTGGTGAGAGTCCCACATTGTGCGCAGACCTCTCCTGCCGTGCCCACTGCTCCCCTCAGCAGTGTATTTCGTCAGTCTGCCTGTTCTGTTCCCTGCTCTGGCTCTGGTGAATTCTCTCACCCTCCCCCACTTCTGACTGTACCCAGTGCTTGTATAAATAAATAAATAAATCTTTTAAAATATATATATATATATATATATTACATTCATTTGGTGACTATAACAAATTGACTCAGGATCTCGTTTCCTGGCCAGGACCACCTGTCTCCTTTTTAGGGGCAGCCCATTTCTTCCAATGAGCCTGAACCTCTGTTGTTGGTGGTTTCTTTCTCTAGTTTCCAGTAGCTTTAGAAGATAAGGGCACCTGAAGCTCAAAGTCACCTGCGCTATGACAGAGATGCAGAATGACCAGTGTTCATTTGCATTTTTGTCACACTTGCCAGTTTGTCTAAAGAGGTTATGACTTCTACCTCTTACTGGATTCTAGAAGCCTTGCTAAATATTTATTGTATAATGCCACGGGCATTCTTCTCCACAGCACCATGATGGGAATGGTATTTTCCCTGCTTTATAGATGAGAAAATTTGATTCTTTCCCAAAGCACCATGAGAAAGCATCAGAGATAGAATTCAAGTATAGTTCCATGTTGATTTCAAAGAGAAGTCTTTCTTTCCTAAGGTCTACCCAAGATAAAAACAGGGTTTTGCCTCAGGCTAATCCCAAAGAGAAAAGGTATTTAAACAGTAAGTGAATATTTGAAAACTTTCAGGTTAACAGATGTTCCTTGTCTCCATTGTTTGCTATCATCCCATTTTGAAGGAGCGATTTCCATCCTAAATACTTCAAAATGTGGTACTCACAACACTCAACACACAAGAGACACACAACACTCAACACTCATTGCACAAAAGAGACTCACAGTCCATGGGAGGAAAGTCCTGCTTGCCATGTAGGGTCTTCTGGGGTGTGTACTCAGGAGCAGAGGAAACCCCAGGGACTGTGGGAGGCCAACTTTGTAGTAACTCAGGACAGGATGCCCTCTGGTTCCCACAGAAGAATGTTTCTGTTGGTTTGAATAGTTTTGGGAGCTAGCAAGGAAGTGAAATTCTTTAAATTGAGGAAGGGGAAAAGGGTGTTTCTGATCCAGCTGGTGGGGGGTCTTACCTGCTGAATTTGGGGGCATATCTGTGAAAAATCTGGGAATTCGTGATTAGGATTTTGGAATCCAGTGACACTCAAAGATGTTAAGGCTTTACAATTCATTGTACCTTTAGAGTAAGGGAGAAGACAGCGTTATAGTCTTCTTTTTGTATCATTTGTATCTAGCTCTGTAACCTGGTGGCAGTAAATTTCCAGTAGTGTCTCCTCTTTTCTGTAATGAATCTTCTGAGAGATTTCACCAGGAAAGAAATAATATAAAGTGGGAGTAGATGCAGGAAAGATTCGCATTTCAGATAGAGTATAGAGGAAATTAGCAATGTTTAAATGTTAATAGCTTATATGTGAGATATAGTTAACAGTCCTGAGATTTAATTATTAATATTTTAGTGTGCAATTAAACATACTTATATTCTTTACTTGAATAAGCAAGCCACCTAAACTATTTCTGACTATGCATAAAAAGAACAAGCAAGCTCCAGATCTTTTATGGGAATTTAATTATTTTATTTAAATCTCACTCTATCAATATTCATCTGCCTTCAAAACTCTATCCCAATCTTAAAAATGATCTGAGACAATTTTAAAGTCTTCTGTGAGATTTGAAAAGCTTGTGTTATATCTATTTGCATATAGTGTCTTATTTTCATGTATCATTTGGAATTTTTCATCATGTTCTACAATTTTCACTTAAAAATTAGTTCCTGAGACCAGAGAGATGTTCATTGGTGCTTCTCAAGATGAAATGGAAGGAACACCCGCTGAATCAAAGCTCCTCGTGATAGGGTGTTTTTAATGAGTTCTGCAGGTGACTCCTATGCATGTCCAAGTTTGACAAAAGCTTTCATTTCTATGGCACAAAGAAGTTATGCAATAAATCTACAACCATTCTAGCTGGGAGAGAAGATGGCAGAGAAGGGGCTGTGAGGAGATTGCACCCAGCACCTCCCTGACTCTTATTGTTGTGTGACCTTGCCACATTACACAATTTCTTGGCATCTCCTCTTTCTTTCACTGTAACCTACAATATCAAGATTGTTGTAACAGTAATATGTGCTCAGCACCAGCTACACAGCTGATGTTGCTGCTTTCCTCACCCTTTCTCCCACTTACCCAGTTGCTTCCCTTCCTAACCACTTTGTGAGAAGCTCAGAATATAACTCGGGAGGTTAGTAAGTCTGAGTGCTCCTGTGCCAATCTTCAAGTTGTACATATAATAATGAGGATTTTGTACTTATCATTGGCATGTTCTATGTACTTGTATGGATTAGATCTTAATTATTTTTAATTGCATTATTTTAATTGGGTAAAAATTTGTTTATAACACCTTAACTCTTAAATCTTAGAATAACATGGCAAGGCTGATATATATAGAAATCAATATATTTATCAATAAGAACATTGAGGATGAGTGTTCTTAGTTTCAATCTTAGTTCAGTTTCAAACTAAGATTCAAGTTTAAGTAGTCCAGATAAGCTTGGTTAAGCTTATTCCTCAGAGGCACTCTAACAACTAAAATTATTATCATTGTAATTTATTTTTCAAAAAAAATTGGAACATGATTTTGAAAACTTTGGTTCAAGTGTCTAATAGCAGCAAGGAGAAAATGTAAATAACAGGAAAGGCTGAATTCTAGCCAACTGGCATAAAAACAGATTCGTATATTTTTCTTTTTTTTTTTCTTTTCCTTTTTCCTTTCTCTTTTTTTTAAGATTTGTTTTTTTATATTCCCCATACAATTGCACCCCCCTTATTTTGACCCCAATCCCTCCTCTCCGCCCCCCCATAGTGTGTATCTGGTTTATAGTTGCTTGTTGATTTTGATTTTTCTTTATTATAGTTATTCTTTTTCCTGGTCCCTTATTTAGGTTTTCTAGATTCCTGCTATGAGTGAGACCATCCGGTATTTTTCTTTTTCTTTCTGGTTTATTTCACTGAGCATGATCCCTTCCAGCTCCATCCATGTTGCTGCAAATTGCATGTGTTTATCTTTTTTTGATTGCTGAGAAATATTCCATTGTGTATATGTACCACATCTTCTTCATCCAGTCATCTATTTTAGGGCATTTGGGTTGTTTCCAAAGCTAAGCTGTATTTTTCAACCATTTTTCTTGAAACCTATCACCCTCTAACATTAGATTTTCCTTCCCTACATTGGATGGAAACACAGCTATGGAGAAAACCAATTTCATGACCATAATGAGAAATAGTGACTGAACTTTGGCTTCAGCATTGAGGCTAAAGAAGAAAGTACCCAGAGATGGGCAAGGTGGTGATAAATGGCTGCCACCATCCACAGCCATGGCTGATGCCTGCTGTGCCAAAACTCAGGTCCCAAGACTCCAGACTTCTGGTTTCTAATCAAAAGTCAGAAAGAAATATTTTAATTTGAATTTCATAATTATTGATAGTTGGACTAAAAATAATCAAAACAACAAGCAAACACTCTGCTGACCAAATGAAGCAGTTTTGCATCCTGTATCTAAGTCATGGGCCACCAGTTTGCATCCTCATCTCTTGAGGATAATTACAAGAAGCACCCAAGCTTTTCACAATGATTACTTAATTATGGAAAATGTTTTTCTTAACAGTGGTCTCTCAGTTATCCAGAATACAAGAAACAGCAAGAGTTGGAAAGAACATGGTGAGGGAAGCCTCATATACTGTTGTCAAGAGAGTAAATTGGTGCAACCATTATGGAAAGCAGTGTGGGTAGTCATCAAAAAATCAAAAATAGGAATTCCTTACTATGTAGTGACTCCACTTCAGGGTATTTAGTTGGAAAATACAAAAACACTAATTAAAATAGATAGATGTTTCCCCATGTTTATTGTAGCATTATTTACAATAACCAAGAACTAGAAACAACCATTGACAGACAAATGGACAAAGATGTGATATATATAATATGTGTGTGCATATATTATATGTATAAACACACATACACAATAAGATATTACTCAGTTATTAAAAAAGGATGAAATCCTGTCATTTGCAGCAACACACATGGATCTAGAGATTATTATGCTTAATGAAATAAGTCAGATGAAGAAAGACAAATGCTATGTGATTTTAATCACGTATAGTATATAGAGAAACCAAACGAATGAGCAAAATTAAACAAAAATAAACTTTTAGACTATAAGACCATTTAGTGGTCACCAAAAGGAGGGGGGAAGTGGGGTGGTTAAATGGACTAAAAGGACACAATGGTAGGTGAAATATAGAATTGTACTTTTAGTGGTGAATTTAATGTAATATGTAACAGGTTGATTTTTAATGATGTACACCTGAAACTTATTTACTATTATAATGGGTGGTCACTTTGATAATAAAAACAAATTTAAAAAAACCTCAGAACATGGGGCTGTGGCATCAACAAATTCTACTGGACATAACCTTACTCTATATTTTCTTCTGGCTGTCTCCTTCTCGTTGGTCAGTCTTCAGTTCCAAGCAGTCCTCTTTAATACTTCTATCAGATGTGGTCCATGTTTTCCCATTAGCTTTATTCATGCAGTTACTGCTAGCTCAAGTGGTCTTGTATCTTATAAATGAGCTCTTTCCCTCTGAGGTTGCTTTCTTCGAGGGGTGCAAACGGATCTGTTTTCTTCATCATTGTATCCTTAAGACCTGGAGGATCATCTTGTACCTGGCACAGATCCCATAATATTTCATCAGGGAGAATAATGGTTATTGATTGAGTTCCTCCTATGTGTCCATGTGTAGGACATCTGCATGCAAAATTCTCTATGACCACAGAGGCTGGGATTATCAAGGAAGGTGGCTGCAGTCATTACATGAGCATCAGTAGATCATAAATGAGTATGTTTGGAATAAGTGAATGCTGAGAAAATCCAAATAACTCAGATTGATTTAATTTATACTCAGCCTCCTAAAAAAAAGGCCTTGTTGGGCTTAATATTCATAGTATTGAACGTATCAGCACACATTATCCCAGAAGTTGCCTGTTTGATTTGACCATTGTTGGTAATAAAAATGACCTTTACAGAGTGATTTGCATAGTGTACTCAGAGGACTTACTTTGTTAGGCAATTAATCCAGCATACAACCAAAAATTATATATGTTATATAAGTATAGCTATATATTAATAAGAGTAATTTAGATGATTCAGATACACTGTAAAACTTTGTAGACTGAACAAAATATGACTTTTCATATATACACAGGCAAATGCTTTCTTAATAACACAATTATCTTGAACTGATTGATTCTGAGACTTTTGCTAGTTTTTTCTACACAGTACTGTGATAGTTTATATCACATCACTTAATTTTAAGGAATAAAATGCTTCTTGCTTTTTCTAGATGACATTTTGTCTTTGGGCAATGCCAGTTATGAACTACACGTGGCTAGTCTTGGATTCCCTGCCTAACTGATAGAAAATTAGCCAGGTCTAATAAATCTCCATGCATGGTCTCCCCCTACTTGTGCATATTTAAGGAAAAACAAATATAATAATTAGACTTCCTAAGAGAAGCTTCTGTAAAGTACTCTTGAATGAAATCAGGAGTTCACTGCACTAAAGAAATCATAGATAATATCAGCTATCATTTGTCATCAATTCCATCTTTTAAGAGTTTCACTTTTATTATCTTTGGGAAGGGAAGAGCTGGTGTTTGTTCTCTCTCTTGTGTCTCCATAGCCTGGCTGCTCTGAGTGGAGGCCAGCGTGACCTCTAGATGAAAAGTCCTCTAAGGATATGGTTTGGGGGCTTTTTTTTCCTGGAAGTGATTCTGGGAACTTCAAAGTAATCCTGCCCTATACGTGCAAAAACTCTGTGTTCTACTAAGAATCATTGATATAGACTATTATCCTATTATCTCTGATGGTGTCAGAAGGGTCCCACATCAAATTCTTCTGGCAACTCTAACAGAATACCCATAGGAATATAGAAACAACCTTCCAGAATTTGATAAATGGAGTTCAGAATAACCTGATGGCGTAAAATGTGTGGCCAGATTATTGTCAAATTATAGAATTTTTCAGTCCATTCATTCTAAAGCAAAAGTACATAAAAAATAGTGAAAATTATATGGAATGGCATGACCATACACAAAAGTAATGAAATCACAGGATCCTAGAACAGCCTCTCAGTTCTTTCCCTGGCAAAAGATGAGATCTTGAGCACACTGTTTGAGCAGGAGGTTATTCAGGAGACAAGAGCCAACCACCCATCACATCACAGCTGAGTTTTCTTACTGGGGTCCCTTACTGCAGTTCTACTGTGTGACTATAAGAAATTCCTGAATGCTCCCACATTTAACTCTGTAGAAAGCTTGACAAGCCAAGCAAGTTCCATTTGTTCTGCCAGAACTCTTCTGCCTCATCTGTCTTCATGCTCAAATCCAAGCCAACCTAAGCATCCCCATTTTATCCCTGTTACTGACAAGGATGTTTCTAGTAAAAGAAATGAAGCCATGGTCTTTTCCAGCATTGCCTACTTAATTTCACTTTTCTTCATCAAGGTATAATTGACAAAATGGTATGTTTTACATGATAATTTGATACATGCATACATTGTGAAATTGTCACACAATCAAGTTAGTTAATATCTGTTACTTCACATACTTACCCATTCTTTCTGGGATCAAACAATTAAAATCAACTTTCTTAGTAAATCTGAAGTATACAACATAGTATTATTAATTAGGAATACTGTGCTATATGTATTCATTTCATAGCTAGAAGTTTGTGCTCTTGGGCCAAAATCTCCCCACTCCCTTCCCCCCAGCCCCTGACAACCATTCATCTTTCTATGAGCTTGGCTGTTTTAAGTTCTACATTTAAGTGAGATTATACAGCATTTGTCTTTCCATGCTAGACTTATTTCACTTAGTGTAATGACTTCTAGTTTCTTTCATGGTATTACAAATGACAGAATGTCCTTTTTAGGGCTGCATAGTACTCCAGTGTGTGTGTATGTGTGTGTAGGGGGTGTGCATGCACATACATCCATAATCACATATCCTTTATCTATTCATGTATTGACAGATAATCAGGCTGTTACTATATCATGGTCATTATGAATTATACTGCAATAAACATGCGTGTTCAGATACCTCTTTGAAATAGTGATTTCATTTCCTTTGGATATATGCTGAGAAATGAGATCACTGGATTTTAAAATAGTTCTATTTTTAATTTTTTAAAGGAACCACCATACTCTTATCTATAATGACAATATCCCACATTTTTTTTCTTTTGACATTTATCTTTTTGCTTGATACAATGTTTGAATTTTTATTATGTTAACAGAGGGGTAATTAATTATAGGGGGGGCAAAATAAACCTTACACAAAGAAAGGAGAAGTTATATCATACTCATAGTGAAAATATGATATGGCTCTTAGTTTTCCAATTGATGAAATTGTACCTAAGTCAGGAATAGTCTATTTCAGTTTGTACACACAGTTCAACATGGTAGATCTATAATTTTATGTCATTCACCATTGCATAACAGTTTTACCATTCAGTTAATATTTACTTAGAGTTCAGTACCTATTAGAATATTGACATTAGTGGAAACTCTTAAAAATAATGCATTATTTCTATTATTAGTGCTATGTGTACTATTTTTGATGCTTAGGTCTGGTAGTAAAAACAGTAAGTAACGGAGGGGTGAATGATCAAGGAAATGTAGGCTACTTAGTTGATCTATTGCGGCAAGGGAACACAAGAAGGCAGGGGGAGAAAGGACATTGGGGGGGGGAGAGGGAGGAAAGAGAGCCTGGGTGGTTGCTATGGGAACCAGGAGGCTGCAGAGGTTGTGTGCTGGTGTCTTGTGAGCCTTGCCCGTAGGGCTGCAGGTGTTCTTGGAAGGATTGTTCTTCGATGCTGGCTATTCTTGGGTTCCAAACATATCTCAGTTTCTGAAAGACATTGTCATTTCTATTCCTGTTTCACAGATTAAGATTTATAGACCAAAAGGGTTTAAGGTCATATTGGTGTTGACCACACCTGGAACCTTATAGTGCCACCTTCCCTAATTAGAAAACTCCTTCGAGGTGGTGGTGGAAGTGGTCATGGCGGTTATAAGCATTTCATAAGTTTGAAACAATTGGAGCTAGCCTGCCAGGTAATAGGATCAAAATATACAGCTTTGATTATTAAAGCAGACTACGAAAAACCTTCTCGATGTTGACCGTGAGTGAAAGAATCTACAATAAACCCAGGCACCTTGTTTTCAAATATGTGTTTTTGGTGACTCTGAACTTCTCTTAAAATGTCTAGAGAAGGACACTGGAAAAGGTCGTCGTGCAAGGAAGAAGGAAAGCAGAGCTGGAGGAAACTTAAATATGCAAAAATTTAAATAAATGGAAACTGACTTGCAGCAAAGAAAGTCAAGGGAGGGCATGCTTTCCATTCCCAGAGGACTTATTCTTATATGAGCTTTGCTTACAAAACAAGCTCAAGTCATGACAATAAGCATCCTGCAAAAACCTAACCAGAGCAGACATCAGTGTCTAGTTCCTACTTTCCAGGTGACTGGTGTGTCCCTGAGCTTCCCCCAAGACACTTGCAGGAAAGATCAAAGGTTCATGCAGGTGGGAACAGCTGGCCTGGCTGGCTCCTGAAGTGACAGGATTGCTAGTATGAGCTTTGAAGGAGGCCTGAGTGGCTGGTGGTTGTAGAAAGATCCAGCAAACTGTGATCTGTATCCCCATTCTTGCTGTTTAAAATGGAGGCTCTGCTTTATAGGAAATAGAAAACTTTCTAATGTATAATTTTGTTCACACACTTGGAAAAGCATATGTCTATACACAAATGACTTGTAAGCATGTTTCTTACAAGTTTGTTTATTTCACATTCTTACAATTTGTTTATTTCACATTCGTTAACTCTTGAGAATCTAATGAAAATAGTATTTTACTCTGTCATTATAGAAGGAAGACATGAGAATGTTTATGAACCACTCTATTAACTATAGTTTTTATAAGTGTTTTTAAGAGAGCAAGATAATATCACAGGTTTAACTTCAAGGTCTCTAAAAACACTTCAGAAAGATTTATTATATTGGGGGGAGGTATTCTGCTTGTTGCTGCATTTTAATAATATTAATCTCTGTAATTTGTATTTGGGCTCATATATATGATCTCGTATTTTGGATGCTGGCAGAAAATGAAAATTTTAGTGGACAATAAATTACCTTTACTTTGATTTTATCCTTATATAAGGTGATCTTACCTGGAAGAAATATAATAATTGAAGGGTTACTATGTCAGAGAAATTATGAAGTCCAGAGTTTACTCAAACTTAAAAAAGATTTAATTTCTTTCCTTTTAGAACTGCTTTTCTTTTTTAAAAAAATCAAAAATATTTTGGTGTTTTATCCTAAAATGAAATTTTCTGGTTCTTAATATGTACGGTGCTCCTGGAATTGACTCTAACATAAGTTTTCATCCAGAAGAGTTTGAAAAATGTCATTTTCATCTATAGTTCATACCTTGTATGACAAATAAGCCCAATTGTGTATTAAAGTATGAAAATGTTATGTGGAACCCGGAACAGATGCAATTTACCCTAAAAAAAAATTTGTAAACTTACTTTATTCAGCAAGGTTTATTCTGACATATTTAATTTTAAAACATATAAAAAATATATAACATATGAAGAGCTTTACTATTCTTTAGTAGTAATATCTTACTGTTATGAACTGGATGGTACTTTTGGGGAAAAAAACTATTGTAATACTTCTGTTATGCGCAATAATTTTTCTTCCACATCTCTATGATTCAGTAGCTATCTGGTTTGAAAATAGCATCATAGCTATTTTAACATGTTTGTAAACACACACATATATATACTTATAAATGATTTCTAATCATTTTTCCTTTAGTTTTTTTTTATTTCATTTCCAGAGGGTTGGTCTTTTGCAAATCTTATATGAATAAGTAAGGTTCAAATACATTGATGTTATATTGCAGGGGAAATTATCATCCATATGTTCATTATTTATTCTTAAACTGTTTTCCTTGAATGTCTGTCTTCCCTTAAACTCTAGTGCTCGTTCTGTCTTGTAAGAATGATAAGAAATCTTAAATACATAGATTCCCAGGTCTGTGTCAGCTGGAAGCCATCAACTCCTTAATTCTACCCACTGATTACATCCCTGATCCTCTTTCTCTTTTAAATAAGAGTTGTGTCTTATGTAAACAGCACTCCCAAACAAAGAAAATAATAAGACATTATCCAAGGCCATGTGGACTCATAGCTGCCCCATCTCCAGCCAGTGTGACAGCAGCACAGAGGGGCTAATACCCTCAGCACAGAGGCACACTTAATACCCACCACCTATCAGAACTGTGTCGTGCTTCAATCTCTCCCTTCTTCAGTCACTCAGGCAACTGTCTTTTGCCCCAATGCGGGTGAATAAGTGTGTAGTCAGGAACAAACCGGAAGTCTTTTTACTTCTTTTCCCTACCCACACCCCTTGTACTAGTTTGCTAGGACTGCTATAACAAAATACCACAGACTGAGTGGCTTAAGCAACACAAATTTATTTTCTCACAGGTCTAGAGTCTAGAACCACGATCAAGCTGTCAGTGGGTTTGATTTCTTCTGAGACCTCTCTGCTTGGCTTGTAGATGGGCACCTTTGCCCTGTGTCCTCACAAGGTTGCCCCTCTATCTGTTTTATCTGTGTCCTCACCCCCTCTTAGAAGGACATCAGTTATAGCACATGAAACCCCACCCATATGACCTAATTTTATTTCAACAATCTCTTTAAAGTCTTGTTTCTAAATACTGTCATGTTCTGAGGTGCTGGTTATATTGGTTTGTCTAAGACTGTTGTAACAAGTTACCACAAACTAGATAACTTCAAATAACAGAGTTTTTCACAGAGGGTTCTGGAAATGACTCATCTGAAATTAAGGTAGTCACAAGGCCATGCTCCCTCTGAAGGCTCTAGGGAAGACTCTTGCCACGTTTCTTTGCGTTTCTGGTGGTTCCTGGTTCTGGTGACCCTGTTGGCTGGTATCTGTCTCATTCCAACCTCCTGGTCTTCCCTCCTTGTCTTCACATGGCCTTTGTAAGGAAACCGATCATTGGAATTAGCACCCATCTTACTCCAGTATGACCTCATCTAAACTAACTGCATCACAAAGACCTCATTTTCAAATAAGGTCACATTCTGAGGTTCTAAATGAACATAGATTTTGGAAGGATGCTATTCAACCCAGTAAACCTCCGAATATAAGTTCGGTGTTCATCTTCCCTCTTATAAGTAATATCTCACAATTAAATTTGTATTTTTTTCTCATTTTGGAAATAGAAAGATTACATGCAAAGAGAATAAATGTGAATTTTTAAGACCACAGGAATCCAGGTACTAATCTTCCTATACTTAATCCTTGACTGTACGTATCAAATCTCTTTAGAGACAAAATATGCACTTGGTGCACTAAAGTCCTGTTTTGGTCTTTCCTCATTTATAGCATCGTATTGCATTGACAACATGCCACTGGCAGTTTCTTATCCCTTCTTCTGTATCTTCTCCATAATGTGACCATGTGCCACTCTTTTTAATGAAATTTTAGAATTTAAGAAAATAGACCCTAAAAAAAAAAAAGAAAAAGAAAGAAAATAGACCCTGTTTTTGAGCCATATTTTTTCCTCTCCAAACATAATATAACAGTCTCTAACTCTGAAGGTAGCTGCAACATAGTAATTGCTTGGCATGACCTACACACATAAATCATGTACAAGCTGCATTTTGTTGCCTGCAGCTCTCTCCAGCCACCTGGATCTGCTTTTTTTGTCTTCTGGGACAACTTCGAGCGATGACCAACAGGGGTCAGTATATAAATATCCCAGTTCAATCACCCTTCAAGTGGAGTTATGTGAACATGTTTATTCTGCACTGGCTCCCTGAGTTCCCTGGTGAGATGAAGCTTCAGTTTCCCACGCAGTAACTGCTCCATATGGCGTCCTCTATTGGCTTGCTTCCTTTGCCTGGATTCTCCATTCCTCTTGTGGTGCTTCCAAGGGATTACCTCTTAAATAATGACTTTCATTTGAATTTGTTTCTCGGGATCTACTTAGGAAGATCCAAACTAACTCAAATGCCAAGTGTGAGATCATTCTTCGGAATGACATGAGGAGTTTTTAGAATGCTCATTGGGGTTCTGTGTCCAGGCTTTTGTGGAAGTTCTTATCATCTCTCCAAGAGCCACTTTCAGCGGTCCCTTTTGCTGCAATCTGTCTGCTCCCTCTCTTCTCACTTAATGTACTTGTTGGTGTTCTGCCGAAATCTTTTTCATTGCATAGAATTTACCTCTGCTAGCATGATGCAGTTTTGTAGGAAACTGTCCAGCTTAACTGCTTAAAGCGTGCTTAAATCTGGCCTGCCAACGTCCTGTATCATTTAAAGGAAGCTCTGATCTGTCAAGAATTCACTTTGTCATGGAATTTACTCTGAGTTAGCTTCCCTGACCAAGTCCTAAGCCACACTCTCTCCTTCATGTGCACCTTAGATCCCATTTCCAGGCTCAGTTTGTCCTCCTAATGTGATGACTTCTCATGTATTCAATAAATAATAATTCCATAAATATATATTGTTGCTTCCTCTCCACCAGGCATGTACCCAGCATAGACAAGTGGATAGGATTAAGTCTGTCCTTACTCTAGGGTCTCCTTGCTTCACCGTATCAATGTAGTTTCTTAGAAACAAGCAACAGAAACAAATGGGCTACTTTCCGTGAAAGGAAATTATTCAAGGATGTAGCAACACATGGAGTTTTTGAAAAGATCAAAGAATCAGGCTTGAAAACTACTTAGCCAGGAATAATACCTAAAATCACATCTCAGAAATGGTTCTCAGGACAAAATTGCCATTATTTCTGCTGCTAGAGCTTCTGGAGTCTTAAAGCTGGATGAAGTGACTGCCTTTGCCAGAATACACAGTAGAATAAACTCTATACTTTCTGTATAAGCATTTTCCGGAAAGTTGCCAACCATCCCAGGTCCTGTTATTCACATCCTCATGTAATACCTTTCCCTCTAGTGGGAGAAGAGCTGAGTGACTTGCTTTTAGTGAGCAGAATATGGTAAAAATAGTGGGCCATTCTATTATAAAGTTTTGTAAGATGTGACTTTTGTTTTCTCTCTCTTTCTCTCTCTTTTTCTCTTGCTCACTCCAATGAAGCCTGTCAATGCTCCCTTGAACAGGCCCATGTGGTAAGGAAGTAAGGAAATGTATGCAGTTATCAGCAAACAGGCAGTAAGGTGTTTAGGTCCACAGTCCAACAGCCCTCAAGGAACTGAATCCTCACACCAACCTCAAGATAACCTACAGGCAAATGCTCCCCGTGTGAGCCTTGAGATGTCTGTAGCCCTGGTGGATGCCTTGCTTGCAGCCTGGAGGGAATCCTGAAGCAAAAGACCCAGCTAAGTTGTGCCTGGAGACTGGATCCACAGCAACTCAGATAAATGACATTTTAAGCCACTAAATCATGGTGGGATTTGTTATGTAGCAAATTCTGTGCCTGTGCTGGCATCCTCTTTTCTCAGGATCTGTGTTTCCAGTCATGTACCCAGCTTGCTTCCTACTAAAATTTCTAGAACCCATAAGATCAACCATAGTTATTTATATTACCAACTACAAATTAAAAATCTGATAAGAAAGCATCCAAGCGATTGTATCCCAGCCACGAGGAGACAGGGAGGACACACAACTGGCATTGTTGTCTTTGATAGTTGTAGGTGGCTTGTCCTTACAACAGGACATGTAGCAGGAAAGGTTTCCCAAACATAGAAAAGGTTTTCCCATTCAGATCAGTTGAACACAGTGAGTACTCTTTACTAAGATGACTACAGAACCAATCATCCAGCCCAAATCACGGTCGAGTACAGAGCCAATATCTTGCCTCCTCACATACATAGAAGGTAACAGTTTCTCTCTGCACTTCCCCTACGTAGACAACTTTCTCACCCTATTTACTCTGGAACCTGAAATAGATGGGACCTGGAAAGAGCTGGGGAAGTATTTTGCTTAGGCTGTGTATTGATTTCTAGAGTCTATTTTATGTTAAACCACATGAGTCATTGAAGAGAATTTAATTCCAATGTAGTATTTCATGTAGTCCCACAATTGTGATCCAGTTGATGCAAGAACAGGAAAGCTCTGAAATACAAATGAGTTTTGCTTTTTCCCATGAAACAATTTTAAATAGTGACCCTTTCAAATATGTATCTCCAGGAGTAATAAGAGGTGCTGCAAATCTAACAGAAATCCTAAAAGGCACAATAATTCTACCCAATGGTGAAATCTGCTTCAAAGTAGAGAAGAGATGAGCAAAGACACCCAAGATCTGTGGGTTCTACAAGTTTTAGTAGGAAGCAACCTGTGTACGTGACTGGAAACAGAGATCTTGGGAGAGAGGATGCCAGCATAGGCATAAGCCGATTGGCGTGTGAAATACATACCAGTGTAGACAGCTGGCTCATTGTCAGATCCACGTTAGGAGGAGAAAACCACACCAGGAGACAAAACAGGGCATCTCAGTGAGCTCTCAGAGCTTCGAGTATTTCTTCGATACCTCCTCTCACGGCTGTCACCCTGGGCACTAAAACAATCACAAGAGTTTAAAATACATTCTGCTTTCAAGAGCTGCACAGGATCTTGTGGAAAACAAGGACAAACCTTTAGGACCTGAGTGTGAGATTGTGAGAATACACAGGGAAAATGTGGTGTGCCACTTATCACCATATGTGTTATCCCAGAACATTCCGGGCCTACAAGGATGAATGTGCTGACTATTTTATTTGGAGGGAGTGTGAGACAGCTCTTCAAGATGTCTTTGCACTGTGGATGCCTAAGAAAAGGGTCATGTGAAATTTCCACATAATCGGAATGACCTGTTTCATTTTACTTGTATTTAATTATCACAATGATCTGGGTGAGTAAACAGAAATAATGATTTTCCCCTTTGACCAACCCCATTGTTTTTCTTTACCCTGGAATAACCTCAATAAATTAATTAGCAGTGACCTCTTCAATGCATTTTTATTAATACATATTAAATATATGAAACACTATTCTTTCTCCTTAACTAAAGTCTATACAATTCTCTCTGGCAAATTTGAATATTCCAGAGATAGAAAAACCATTCAGGGAAATGAATGGAGCCATAAATAGTGCAATGGGGAAAAATCAGCATTGATAGAAAAAGAATTTTTGTTCACCAATAAGTAAGTTAAGAATGGTCCATGTACAATTTCCTTCATTATCTTGGCAAGCAAGATTGTAATAAGTCTGTAATTAGTGATATTAGAGGAATATATTTTTTCAAAACTATAGTCATATTATATTTCTGTGGAAGTAAAGATAGGCAATTTTCATGAGGAAGTTGAGCACTTACAGAATCCAGAATGCTAAGATTTCATGCAAATAAACAATCATTAAGACAAATATTTTCTAACTGGTATACCGTACGTAATCTTTTACTGGAGTACTATAATAGGAAGGTGGAAATTATGCTGAAAACATATCTCTTTCAATTCTATCAGGTCTTATTTTTGAGGTGATGGATCCCAAATTGACTGTAGATCTTCATGGCACCCCTTGCTTTGTCATCAATATCTGTGATTCTAGGATGTTAGATCAAATATCTATCTTTCAAATTGACTATGACATATGCAACTATTCATTATGTCTACACTCCAAAACAGAACTTTTCCTCTGTACCAAACTGAGTACCTCAAATAAACTTGAAACTGTTTTCTCTTGGTTGAACCATAAATTGTCCTTAGTCAGCACGGCCCAACAATTAGGGGCATCACTCACACCACACTATGAAATGCCATGGGTCTTACATTAATCCTAAGAAGGTAACAGATAATAAAGTCCCTGAAGGGAGGAAGTTCATCATATTTTCTAGCAGTGTTTGATACATAATTTAATAAATGTTTGTAGCTAATTGTTTTGTTCGGTGAGTCTCAATTCATGAAAAATGTAGGAGAGTAAAGTAACAGAGGACATTTTCCTAGCGGCTATCTTGGCTGTATGAGACAGTCCAGAGGATTTTTGAAATTAAATCAATACCAAAGTGAGTCACATGGTGACATGGACTTTTTTTGTGAGGTTTTGTATCCCTAGTGCCTGTCATAATGCCTGCCAATTTTTCCATTGGAAGAGAATTGTTGTTGTTAGAGTCTAGCAGGATGAATAATATAGTCTTCAACCATCCTAAAAAAGAGAGATTTTTCAGTCACTTAATTTTAAGATGATTTTTGGAATGTTTTTATGGAGCAAATTAGGGTGATTTAAAATGAAGGATTGGAAACTATCTAGACAGATAAGAGTCCACGAAGGCCAACTTCCAAAGCAGAATCATTCCACCATAGGACACACACAGCAGCACTTGGCCAGGATCATGCACTGAAGGCTCTCACCGTTAGCTCAGACTCACAAGAAAGACGGGCTTCTTTTAGCTGGTGAATCATAGCCTTACAGTATAAAGTGATTATTTTTCCTCTTTTGCATATTATTTGGTGCACATGCAGCACGCTGTTTAGAGCCCCATGGTCTGTTTTTAAATTAAATTTTAAGAGATTCTTATTAATTAAAGGAAACAAGTAGATTTTACATCGAGTCTGTTGATAATGAGGGCTCCATTTCCAGGTCTTTAAATAAAGTATTTTTTTCCAAAATGTTCAGTCAATTTTCAAGGGACTTATCCAGGCTTCATAATTCATGTTCTTTTCTAAAAGCAGATATAGTACATTTAAACCAAACCCTTGAAGTATCTCTTTAATGTACCATTTATGTTTTTAAATGGTTTGGACATTCTTCTTTGCATTAGATTAGTTTGCAGTGTAAAAGCCCTGCTCCCGTGCTTCCACATGAAGCTGCAGTTCTTCATAAAGGGCTGATTTTCTCAACCGTATGTGTGTGAGGAGACCAGTCATAGCAAGGCAAGGATGCACAGATTAATCATCCAACCCAGTTTCTAACAGGCACTTGGAAAGGAAAGTCATACAAGTGGTCTCATATGTTTTCAATTTCACAATGTGATGTCTAAAATGGTGTGCAAATGTGGACTATACTATCCTTATTTAAAAGCTCTGCAGCCACATCTTCTTCAGTTATTCATTCAGTACCTGCTACATAAAAGCAGTATATGTAAAGAGTTTTGAAGGGTGAAACAATTTGAAAGTAAGAGTTCTTCCAAAAGTCATCCCATAAAATAGTACCTAAAAATATAAGGCTATAGGTTATTAGTGCAAAATATAATTGGTTCAAGAAAAAGTAGAGTGGGATTCAAAGCGCCAGAGTTCAGTGCAAACTAGAGGAAGAAGAGAAAAATACTTTGGGGAAATGCCTTTTAAATCTGGAAACAGAAATTTCAGAAACAGAAATGAAGCTTACATGGGTAGAAGGGACTTGACGAGTGAGTACTCCAGCTGGGGAAACAGCTGTCAAATGACAGGGGCAGGGGATGTAAATTAACTTGTGAGGGCCGGTGAGAGGTTAATGAAGAATAGTAATTGGAAAATAACACTGGAAAAACATGTTTGAAGCATATTTTAAGGGACTTAAATAATAACCTAGGAAGTTTTCACTATAGTGTAAATCTCTATTGTATCAGTGACTACCTCTTTCTCACAGTTACAGAGAAATGGATTTGGGAAATGTGACTCGTTGATTCAAAAATCTCTATCAAAATCAAAGAAATAAAGCATAGCTAAGTTATCTGAAAGAAGAGAAATAAAATTGGTGGGTTTAAGTGATCAAGAATCAAGACTTGCTATAAAGATATAGAAATAAAGGCGGTGCTGTATTGGCACAAGAATATATAGTCAAGTGAATTAGCATAAAGAGCTGAGAAACAAACCAACAGTCCTGATATACAGCAAAGGCACCAATACAATTTAAGAAATGGTGCTATATCCAAGGGGTATCTGTATAGACATTTTAATAGCACACACAATATTTGAGATGGATTACAAATGGTTATTATGAATGATAAATAACTGATAAACAAAAAGTAACCCAATTCTCTAAAAAAGTGGGCATAGTGTTTCAACAATCACCTCAGAAAGGAAATCCAAATACCCAAGATTAATATAAAATACTGTTCAATTTCATTGACCATTATGAAAGTATAAATTAAAATGATAATATATATCAAAATCAAATAAGTGGCTAAAATTTGAAGTTGGTCAGTATCAAGTGCTGACAAGACTGTGGCACAATCAGACCTCTGACATTGGTAGGTGAGAGTGCAAATTGTTTCAATTACTTATGAAATTGTTTGACAAATGTCTAACTAAAAATAGAAATGCATATGCACCTTAGCTCAGCTATTCCACTGATGGATATTTTCCAAACAAATATGTCTAATGATTTATGGTTGCTTAATTCAAACTAAAATGGGAGTGGAAACAGGAGGAATGATATAAAAGTCCATCCAAAGAAGGATAAATAAATTGTGGGATATTCACATAATGGAATATAGTAATGGAAACTGACAAGAACATGGACAATTCTCATAGACACTACATTGAATGAAGAAGCCAGACCAAAAAAAAAAGAGTTAATATTTTATTTCATTTGTATGAATTTCAAGATAGGAGTTAAAATACTCTACCTTTCAAAGGTGGTTTTTGATTGGGCTACACCAAGGAAAGTAATCTGGGGGGCTGGAAATGTCTTGCATATGGATGTGTATAACAGCTATAGAGGTAGTGTGGGCTCTCTATATCCATTGCTTCAACCAACTGCAGATTTAAAATATATTCTATGTAGTTAAGTATACAACAGTTGCGTACACATAACAGTTAAAGACTTTCTTTTGCTGGTGGTTATTCTTGAAAAAATACAGCATAAAAACTATTTGCCTTTTATTTATATTATATATTAGGTATTATATATACTCTAGAAATGACTTAAAGAATACAGATGTGCATGGATTATATGTCATTTCTATGGTTCTTTAGCTAAAGGATTTAAGCATCATGGATTTGGATATTTGTAGTTTCCTGGATAAAACATATATATATATAAATTCATTAGATTCAACATGTAGGATTTATGCACTTTACTATAAGCAAATTATTCTTCAATTTAAAGTCAGAAAAATGAATAACCAGATTTTAGTAAATCTCTTACTTTTTCTTTAATTGCTTTGCATACTTTTCTCATTGTATCTCCACTTCTTAAAGCATCTGTTACTTTCTCCTGCCTTGGCTGGCTTCCTCTTCCTATTTATCTTAACAGTTGACCAGCTCTTTCTCATCCTTTGCCTTGGTTCCCTAAAGATAAACACCCAGCACAATCAGGATCCATCACTTCTTTCAAACTATGAGCTAACCAATGAAAACTAATATTAATTGTGAGGCGTTTGGCTAAGTGTTTTACATGCACTGTCCTACTTAACTCATACAATGCATGTATGATCTAGCTATTATTATCATTGTTTTACTGATGAAACTTTGAAAGGCTAAGTAACTCACAGAAGAACTGATATTGAAATCTGCAGCCATCACATTCCAGAATTCATGTTCTTAAACATATTGCTGTGTGAAAGATTGAGAACATGAAAGAAACTGACTTTCTGATTTTCCGGGTTATCTTTTCATATTAGCAGTATAAATCATCAATCACTGATTATCTTCCAGATGAGAAAGCCAACTCATGTCAGTCATGGCAGATAGATGTGTTGAACATATCTTAAAATCAGTGTTTAGGATTATCCCAGAAACTGGTGGAAACTGATTCTCTACCATTGCTCTGATTATTCAAATTTATGTTACATATTAGTCTTTTTCATTTAAGCAATAGTCTTTAAAATTAAAAATAAAAAAGAAATATACTCAAATTACTAGTGGATATATAAAAATAGATGCTCATTAGATATGAAAGAAGAAACTATGTTAGTGCAATGTAGGATATCCTTTGCTATTTTATTTTCTTTTTATATTCTGGTCTAGAATTAACTGTAAAAATCTGTTGTCTTTTCCTCTCTGTCCCGACCCGCGGGATTCGGAGGCACGAAAAGAGAAGGGCTGAGGATTGAAATGAGGGGCTTGACAACTTGACGCTAGCGTTTGCTTCTTTATTTTTCCTTTTCCTTCTCTTTTACTTTTCCCTGTCTTTCTTACTTCCCTGGCCTTCTCTCTGCTCCTCTCGCAGCACTCTCCTCTCTCGTGGTTCTCCTCTTAAATCTCTTTTCTTCTTCCCCTCTCTCTCCCCCGCGTTCTCCTCTTATACCCTCGTAGCTCCTCCCCCCGTACCTCCCAGTCTCATGTGCTTTACAGGAAAAACCTGTGGTTCTCCGAAGGCGAAACGGTAAAGCGAACTCATGGCACGCATATGCAACACGGCACATACTCCGGACGGCTCCGGACACTCTCCTGTATCCTCCAATTTCATTCTAGGAACTATAAAACACCATCTAATTTGACATTGGGTTTGTTAGGTAATGCCCTTGAAGAGAGGATTTGAATGCTTTATTCCTTTTATTCTTCTGGAATTAATGAGCATATTTTTACAAATATTCAGAGAAACACTGAACATTACATAGCTGTAACTAAAAAGCATCTACACTGTATCTTCTTTTTCTATATACATAATTATATATATAGAAACTATATAGAATATATATATATGACTTCAAGGCCTACTGTAGTATGGTTTGAAAGGTGAGATTTCTCTAATGCCTTGGGTATGAGAAAGCCCTGACTTCCCCCAGCCCCCCAACATATAAATACAGATACATTTAGTTAAAGGAAACTTTTTGTTAGGTTTTCTATTAAAGAAAGTTTTTATTGTTATTGACAATTTTTCATTGGCTATTATATAAAAATAACTGGTAAATTCAGAAATAGGTTGTTTCAAGAAATTTTTAATTATTAATTTATTGACATTTTATGAAGGTAACATTAGTTTACAATACTTTATGTGATTCAGAGGAAATCAGTCAATAAAAATAAAAATAGATGGGTTGGGTACAAATACAATTATGACGCCATGTCAGCCAAAGACTTGCAACTTTTTTAATTAATCCTAATTTTGTGTGATTGTTAATGAATGCTCATAAAATAATTACAGACATCGCACAAAAAAAGTCATATTATTGTCATAAACTTGAAGAAATAATGTTTATTTTTAAATAGGAATTTCCCTAGAGTCTCATAATGAAGGAGAAATAAAACATTGAATAAAGTTCAGTGCAAAAGCTAGCATTTCTCTCTGGGAGAGAATAAACCCTAAATTTGTAATTAATTAATTTATATATAGTAAGTTTGTTATTTTATTTAAATTTTTCAGTATATTGGAATAAAATGTTTGTGATCCAAGATATCTTATATGCTATATTCTAACCATCAAACATAATTTATTTATAATTTCACATTTTTCTTTCACTTTGTAGTTGACAAATCATATAAAACAGCTTTTTTAGGATAACACAACTAGGAAATTGTTTGTCTATAACACCTAACAAAAGCATTTTTAAAGCTACCATAGGAAAAAAAATTTATTTAGTTGAAAAATTGTAGCCTCCAGTTTGAAAGGGTTCTTATCACAAGGGACAAAAGTCTCACATGTTGATACCAAGTAAATTTACTTAAATAAATTACTTAAATGATGGAAACATTTTAATTACACACACACACACACATACACACACGTGTGTGTGTATGTGTGTGTGTGTAGAAAATGCTAGTCAGTTGCACGGGAAAAATCCCTATTGGTGTTATCTTTTCTCCACAGGAACATTTAGTATTAGAATACATTGGAATAATGTCTACTGTCTATTGAAGACAAGCTAATATACTTTCAGAATATTACATACAAATGAGATTTTATACAAAATAAAGATAAAATGCACAGTTTTGCAAGGACTTGTAGTATATAACTCATGAATATTGCTTAAAAATATCACTCAATGATGACATCCAGCCATCCATGATATGAATCAAAACACTTCATAAACTGACAAGCTTTCGTTGAAAAAAAAAAAAAGACTGGCAATTAGTGTTAAATTCATTTAAAAGTGAGAGTAAGAAGCAGTGTGTTAACAGAACATATAATATAAATGTTGCAAATGTTAACATAAAATAGTACAATAAAATTTAAATATTTGGGGATGTTCAGGAGCAGAAAAGTAAAAAAAATAAAATTTCTAATCATTTTCAGTGGGGAATAACTTGTCTAATTTAAACATGATCTTAAAAAATGGTAACTTCAGCTTTGCAGTGTTTGTCATATCTTTTCCAAATCTTAGTGGAATCTTTTAGGAAATTACTTATCTTCTGTGTAAAAGCACTTACCAAAAGTTGTAATTTCTTCTGTTTTATCTCATGATCCTTTTATTATTTTAAATTTAACAAAATAAAATATAGCTTTTATTAACTAAGATATAATCCATAAAGTGTCATTACAATATTTTTCAAACCATTACCCAATTATTTTCTATCTGCATAGACATAGTTCTGTTTTAAATTTTTGTTATTTAGGGTATTTAATATATATACACATATATATCTTGAACTATACATATAGTTACATATAAACTATATATGTAACTATGTATAACTACATATGTATAATCACATGTATTCTATAAATTATAGTGTCCTGAAAAATCTTGCCATGTTTCTCCACATGAGCTCTATTTATGGTTTTCTAAGAAAAAAAATTTTAATCAACTCAGTCAGTTCTCTTTCTACTTAACCATATGCTTATCCCTGTTGGAAATAATATATGCAGTGGAAACCCACTGATCCTCATCCACCAAAAATATTTTTAGTCAATTTTCTCTTTGGAATCAGATAAAGTTGAAATTCATTGTAGCTGGCTTACATTGCATTATTAGGTATTTTAGTGCTGTCTGACTTTCTGAAACTCCAAACACTTTTAATGATTAAAACCATTTTACATAATAAGAGGCTTTGTGGTGAAAATGATTGACTAGTTGCTATCTTCAAACAGCAATTTATAACCCAAAGGGGCTCTAAGATCCTGAAAATAATTGGTAGCTCATTATTTGGATTAAATTGCTGAGTTTAGCTTTTCATTTAAGTTTTAGCAAAACTGCATTTACCAACTATTCATGTAAGCTTAGTAAATGAGTATACTCCTTTACATCACTCTTCCAAAATGACAACATGACAGTGGAGCTATCAATGGGTAAAGGTACCAAGAATTAATGCAATTAACTAAAACAGTACCCAACAACAAGAAGGTTTTCTTCCACCTTCAAAGAGACAACTTTGTCTTCATGTCTCCTTACAAGTGGCTCAAGAACTAGATAGAAAGGTGTCATTTGGAACTTGTTATTGAATGAACACAAGGTGTGACCCCCATCAAAGACCACTTAGCTCTTTACAGTCCCATGGTGAGAATCACCCTATATTCTGCCCAGCCTTTAATAACCCCAACCCATGAACTCGATGTGAGCAGGAACACATTACGGGAGGGGATCAGCGCTATGGCACAGATCATTGGGTTATGTCTCCTGTGGGGTTCTACGTCATCTTGTATGAGGACAACATCTATAAATTGGGCCCTAAAAGTTCTCCTGAGTCTAACACAGAAGGAAAGTCTCAATCTGTCCAGGCACTGCACTAGACACTTTGCCTAGGCAATTATCATTTCCACCATAACCCTATAAGGAGGGCTTCATTATTTCCAATCTTTGTATGAGGACACTGATCTTCACAGCTAATGCATTGACTGAACTATGGGATTTTTAACTGAGATTATTTGACTCCAGTCAGTACTTGCTGTCTTTCCATGTGGCCATTCTGGCCGTCTTAAAACATTTAGGTTTCCAAATTAAAAACTGAGACCTGTCCTCTCCATGCATCAAAGATAAGATGCTAGTGGGAGATTTGATGATCTGGTTTCACACCGGTACTTCCTAACTAAGGGCTGCGATTGCCACATGAATGAGCAGACTGCTTTGAAGGCTCAGTAGGAAGGTCCCTGTGAGCAGGTGTGCAGCCTGTGAGGAGTGCAGACACAGCTCCTTGCTGTTATTATGGGATGTGTTATTTCAGGGCAAATTTATGTCTCTCCCAGGGAGCCTTCTAGAGTAATAATCTCTGACAAATGGTGATCCTGTTACACCTAGGCTGCCCGAATGGCTCTACATGAATTTATTTCGTGTGTAAAATATAGTGTTCATGTTAAAGAAAAATCCCAAAAACATGGCTTCATTCCTACTTATTAAGGGTGGAAAGGAAAATGTCATGAATGTTAAGAACATCTTTCAATCACTCTCCACTTTCCCCCTAGTAATAATTTTCTTGCAAGTGGGTTTTAGGAATCTGGGCACCCCTTCCATAAAAAAAAAAATGTATCATTGTGACAGTTTATATGGCAGGTCTTGCAAACAACTGAAGACAAATGTGAGTGGGCAAACATAGCATTTCAAAAGTTTTCCATTTCCTATATTTTTAAACATAAATAACATTATTTTCTCTAATGTAACAGGGAATAAATTAAATCACTATGATTATACATAATTACTCATAACATGCCTGTACTTTTATCTTCTACATAGTCCTCTTTCATTGTCTTTGTTTCCCTCTGGAACCAGAATCTTCTCTAGGTGTTCAATGCTACATTCTAGGTTGATGTTCCTTCCTATCCCATAAATTGAAATGTGTTTGTGAAAAGGATCATTTTGTTCCATTTTCCTTTCCTTCTTCACTTTCTTTCTGAATTGTCCTTTGAATGACTTGTCCAATGGAGAGGTCATTAAGAATTTCATTCATTGAATTTATTTGGCCCCCCCTACTCCCGAAATATAACACATACTCCTTCTATAGTTAGAACAATATCAGCAGTTTATAAATATTTAATTCTCGGCCTGTAAAGATTAACTCCAAGCATGTAAATGTGTAAGAGAGTCTTTTATAAGGAATGCATCATAGTTTTCCTTGCTGTACTTCTGGCCATCTGAGTATTATCCAAGCCGTGCCCCTATATCATTCTTTATACTCAGAAAAATGTATTGTTTGTTCTGGTAAAAGTAGTTTTTCTTTTTATTCTTGCTTTCTTAGTTTTGAAATAAAACCTATTGTAATTTTCAGTATCTTTTGGAATGCTTAATTATTTCTGGTGAAATAAGATCATTTTTAGCTGATATTTAGTATTATAAATTTCAGAGAGAAGGATCCTGTTTAGTTGGCCCCAATGAGCTTGTTCTTTCATAAATAAAAAGAAAGCATCTAATAAGTATATATCTACATAATGCATTTTTTATTTTTCTCATGAATCTTCTTTGTTGGTGGGAATGTACTTGGCCCCTACTCAGGAACACAGATAAACTCTAAAGGAAATGGATAAAAAGACAGATGGGTAGATAAACAGCTATTATCAATGTTCTATGGTATTGAAAGAATGGATGCTGCCCTCTGGAGGCCAGGAATGGACAATGCAAGCCAAATGATTCATGTAACCACATTTTGATGCCACAATTTTGAAATTAACAGTCTCTTATCTTTGCGATAAATAATATCTAAGGTAGCACAACCAGTAGGGCAGGTTGAGTCATTACACCTATTTTCAGGAGGTAATGAGACCTTTCCATATTTCATAATTTAATCGTCTTTCTTAATTCCCAAGGAGAATACAACGAAATAAGAGAAAATTGGAGAATGGTGTTGACAAAATAGCAAATTAATCTTTTTTTCTCATTCAACATATAGCTAATTCTTTCTGTTTTCTTGGATAAGATATATGCCAAGTTTATGAAGTGAAAAACGTGTTTAAAAATAGAGGAAGATGTAAGAAAACTAGGGATATTTTATTAAAAATACAGTCTTCTTATGCAAGGACAGTTCCTATTATGAAAGTAAAAATACCATAATGAAAGCAAATAACCTTTGCTACTACTTAAGAGTTTATACACATATGAATGATCTTAGGCTAGGAATATTAGATAGAGATTATGTAATCATAAAAATGAAAATGTTTCCATTTTAAATATCAAGAATACTATATAAATCACCATTAGGAGTCCAGATATAAGGAAAGTTTCTTCCTAGAACAGTTCTCTTTTCTAAAAATATCAATTTCTATAATCCTTCAAGTGTCATTTAAAATTTTAAGTGCGGGGAAATCCTTTCTTTACTTCAGTTCATTTTAGGAATTTACTATTCATTTTACTCCTTGACATTCCCACACAATTCTACAGTGTTGGAAAGTGCTATCTATGTCACAAAGCTTTTTTAAAAATATGCACAGTTACTGTTATGCTCCCACTACACTTTTAAAATGGGGTTATTTACCTTACTTTATTGGTAACAGTAAAAATAGTTTAGATCATTTGACTCATTTCTTAGCAAGAACATGCTGTCTGGATTAAAATCCAAGTATAGGATTTCAAAATGTTTTGCTTTCTGCTTTACCTCCCTTCATTAAAGATGAAAAAAAGCAGTACTCTTATGGGCTCAAAAGATGAAACACTTACAAGAGATACACACTCAAGAATAAATTGGATACAAAACCCTAAACAACATGGCATATAATAATTGAGTGTTATGAAAAATGAAAGGAAGGGGGAGAATAGAAACAGAGCAAAGATAGTGGGAAATAAGGAAAGAAGCTGAGTTTTTGCTCAGGCCCAAATACTGTTCTACTCTACGTTCTTCATTTGCCAGAGGAAAGAACATAAAAATATGATTTCAAATATGAGACTGGAATAGCAAACTCAAGTAGAGAAGAAAAATATCATGGGAGAGTAAAAGAACCTAAAGTGATAATGAGCCACCAGAGTATAGCTGTGGCTGGTTAGAAGCCCTAGTTGACTATACAAAGACATTTAATGAGAAAAAAAATAGAACACTCTATTAAAGGGCACATTTTTAAAACCATTTTCCATCTGTGTTCCTGGAAATGTGAGTTCAATCAATGAATAATTCATCCAAGACAGATAAAGGAAAAATGCAGAATGCATCCACTTGGCCAAGATATGCAGGACAGCTTTAGTCCTGGTAACTGGTAACAGCTTTAGTTGTCCGGGTATCAAGGTTTAATTGAAGCAAAAAGCAACTCTGAAATTTCAAAAGAAACATTTCTTTTATGAAATCTGTAAAATTGGACCAATGCTTTTGAAGACATAAAACTAAATTGAGGGTAAAATGGACTCATGAATTCAAGCCATAGAGTTTATCAATTTTATTTCTACCTAGTTAAATAGAAAGTCATCATTTTCTTTCTACCCTACTTCATTTTTGTTGCTGTTGCATCCATATGCCACAAGGTCAACAGGCAGATACTGCTGAAGAATGTAGACCATGAGCAAGAGCCATATCTTGGTTTCAACTGAAAACCACGATATTTTAGATCTCTTTCTAGAAAGAGTTCATCATTTGGCTTTCATGGCTTAAGAAAAATTATCATAAACACAGGGATATTAAACATCAGTCATGTTGCATTGGATCTGCATTTTGCTCTGAGTCTGCTAGAAGTCCCTTCAATTGCTCTCATTGTTCCTGCATCCTTCCTTGAATATTAGCACAACTATGGCCTCTGTTATCATTCTTCTTTCTGACTTTGTCTTGTCTCCATGGCTCCAGATACACTTGGGCCTCACTGGTACTAAGTTACTGCAGTGGTCTTCTATGCCCTATCTTTTGTCTTGGACCTTCTCTTTCTTCTCCATGGCTGCCATAAATAGCTCTTCAGTTGCAAAGTGGCAACAATGATATCAACTGTGGTTCTTAATAATCTTCTTTTTTTCCTATAATTTTCAGGGTAGTGATCGAACTTTTGGAACACATGCTATTTATTCTTGAATCTGTTTTTGCTTAAATTCCCAGAATCATCTCTTCTAAACCCACATATGTCATTATTTTAAGTACTTGTCATTTTTTGCAATATCCTTTGCTCTCTCATGATGTAGAAAATAATTTACTGCTTCCAAGAATGTTTTTCTGTCACATCTTTTTAACCAACCCAGTTCCTACTCATCCTAATTCAAGATTCCAATATGTCAGTCACTGCCAGAAAGGCCACTTGGTTCCTGTTTGAATTAAATACCTGTATGGGGACACCATGGGTCCTGTGCGCCTCTGACATCACACACCACAGTCTATTATAATGTGTTGATTAGTTTTTCCCTCTGTATCTCATATCAGCTGAGAAAGGACTGTTGAGAATTGTTTCTGTGACTTTAGAACTTACCTCTGTGCTTATCCACTATGGTGATCAACAGATGTTTGGAATAATTAGATGAATGAAAGTGTATACTATTCATGGAAAGAAAGAAAATTGCTGTATTACTTATTTAGCTCCCTAATAGTGCTATGTAATAGATAACCATTATACGTCAGTGGCAGTAAACATAGACCTTTATTTCTGCTGAGTCTATTACTTAGTCAGAGGTTCTGCTGAAACAGTTCATGTGATTGATGTGGACTGGACTTGCTCAGGAACTTGCAGTCAGTTTGGTGTATGACTGGGGACTGGCTGGACTAGGATTGTGTCCGTTGAAAATATTCATCTCTTCTCAGCGGGGTCTTTAATATTTACATGTCTAGTCCAGGCATTCACTACAGTTCCTAGGACTAAAATGGCAAAGCTTCTATTTCATTCCAGTGGCCAAAGCATGTCAAAAGACCTGTATAGATTCAGGGAGGTGATGTGTTCTCTCAATTGAGAGAGCAGCAAAATCACACTACAAAGGGTATGAACAGAGTGAGGCCATTAGCAGGGCCTTCAAGGCAATCAATTTAGCATACCCTACCAATCGGGTATTATGCTAATTTATATAATTATTCACATCATTCAATAGTATGCTACTAACTCTCACAGATATATGTAGAAATATCAATGCAAAGCAGACATAAGATTTGCCTGAACTACTTTAGTTTAAGATAAAAGTTTCTGTTGAAAAGGGAATTTAGAAGCAAAACAATCATTTAAACACTGAGCACCAGAGCTCAAACAATAAAGAAATTATAAAATAAAGATGCTAATGAAACAAAGAGAAGTAAGGAAAGAGAGGGAGGAACAGATAATGACTCAACCAGTCAAACAGTTAAACTGTAGCAATCAAAGAAAATAGCAAGAAAACAAAAGGCACTGATTAAATTCAACCTCTCTGCTCCCAAAATAATATGTATGCTGCATCCTTTTTGGCAAACAATATGGTAAGGAACTAAGTTAGAGCTCAGCAAGCATTATCAATTCTATTTTCATTGCTATTGGAGGAGAGATGCATTTTCTTGATCAGTTAGGAAAAATTATCTCTATTAAATTCCTATGAGCACAACTAGAGCAAGGCTCTTGGAGCTATTTTGTCCCTGATCCAGCCTTGAAGTACTGGAAGGAAACCATATTATCATCCACATTCTGTTTGGCAGAGAGCAAAATGACATACCCTTGGTGTCTCAGAATGCAGATCAAGGACCAGGTCTCTGCTAAAAGACAATTTCTGTGATGTTTTGGCAAAGCTCATGGTTGAATGTCAGACATGAAATCATTAGCTGAAGACGGCGGTGATCAAGATGGCATCGACATTTGCCTGGGCTAGACTGTGCTTTAGATAGGATTCTCCCTGCCTCATGCCGCTGACCACCCTCTCAGCCTGGCCTGTGTGGCGTCCAGATGGCCTGACCACAGAGCTCCCTCTGCCCTCTTTTCTCATAGCATTTTCTTTAGAAAACTCGCTATTGAAAAAAAAATATTTTTTTAAAAAGCCTCTCAACAGTTTTATATCCAGGACTGTCTTTCTCAAGGACTTGGGACCTTCCCTCTCAAATATCCTTGTTTGAAGGTGGTGCTCCTCCCTCCTGCCTCTGTGGGAGGGAAGGACCTAAACTTCCCTTCCTGGACAACTTGCTCCAATTGCAAAACTCTCTCCCATCATGAAGACACAAGGAACTTTACTTTTCCTTTAGGGATGGCTAATTAGCAAACACAGATGGCCTATAATCCCCCACCTCAGGGTTGAGAAAATATAGACTGTGGTCTGGTCTCTCTCCCTTATTGCAGTAGCCTGGGATAAAGTCTTTCTTCCATGTTTAAATTTGGTGCAATTTGGCTTTAAAAGTGCAATCCACATATTAGCAAAAATTGAGATATTTGAAAATACACCTGAAATTTCAAAAAGTCATCACAGAAGTTCTAAGAAGCCTACATGTTTCTATACAGTATTTGAAAAGCAAATAGGTCATCTTTTGAAAAGTCCATTATTTAGATAAGATTTAAGTTGTTAGGCTAAAGCTAAGAAAATCCCCCCTTGACTGAGGAAAGAGAAAAACATCTTATGTTTTCTATTGGTGACTTGAACTAGGAGTTTCCCTCTGAAATCTCCTTCAGAGGGTGTTTTTCTTTAATCTTAAAGCCTACACTTGTTTCCTGTCTTTTCCCTAGGAGACTTAAAATAGGAAAATATGACCTATTTCTAAATTAACTAAATTTGAATCTGATTAAGCTTGACTTCAATTTAATACATCTAATAACTGTCCCTTAGGACCTAGGCCTTGTCTCAGAGCCCAGACCACATAGTTAGATGTTGATGAGCTTAGATTCTAGTGAAAAAGCTTGACATTCACACAACTACCTTTGGAATAGTGCAAAGAAAAAAAATTCTTTGAAAGAAGGATACAAAAGAGCAAAGAGATTTATAGGCAGGACTTGTTAATATCTAATAAGTACAATGGACAAGATTAAAAAGAGGATAAACAAGAGCCAGGACTCAGAGAATGAGTATCCTAAGTAAATAGAGAAAGGGAGAAGATTCCAGGTGAAAGCAATAGTTTGATAAAAGGTTAGAGGAGTGTTTTTGTTTATGTCTTGTTCTTAGAACTGTAAATAGATTAAGATAAAGTGGCAAAGTAAATAAGGGCAAATCCTGCCAATTTGCTTGTTTTTAAGAAATAACTCTACCAAAAGTTACTGAAATAACTCTACCAAAAAGTCACTGAAATTTGAGATTTGCAATTTTAATCATTTGATTTGCTAATATAGTGTTCCATTATTTTTGTATCTATGTCTGTGAGAGAATTTTGTAATGTTCTCTATTTTCTTTAATAGATTTGTGTGTCTTGCAGTGTGGAGATGAGATAAAACTAGCAGAATCAATTGCTATGAGTGAGCTTGTGGATGTCATCATATGACTTTGTGTCTAGTGTGGACTCTATAGCAGAGCAGTCCGGTGGTATGATAAAACATGTGGCTAAACACATGAGAAAAAATAATCATTATAAAAGCAGGACGACTAAAGGAACTCCTTTGGGCCAGCCAATGTGGGGGACAATGCCAGAGCAAAAGGAGCTAGAGATGGATCTTGCCATTTTGTATGTGAACCTACTAAAGGCCAAGTTCACACATGTTCTTTTTTTTATTTATTTAAATATTTTATTTTATATAATTTTTACATCTGTTTTCATCTTTGCACAATGTATGCATTTTCATTTTGGTTATATTCCCCATACAATTGCACCCCCCCCTTATTTTGACTCTAGTCCTTCTTTTCCTCGCCCCTCCCTGCCCCCCCCAGACCCCCCCACCCCGCAGTGTGTCTTACTCAGCAATCAAAAAAGATAAACACATGCAGTTTGCAGCAACATGGATGGAGCTAGAAGAGATCATGCTCAGTGAAATAAGTCAGAAAGAAAAAGAAAAATACTGGATGGTCTCACTCATAGTTCACACATGTTCTATGCATAAACGAGGTGGTTTCAAAGATAAAGAGAAAATGGAGAAATAAAGAGAATTTTGGGACAATATCAAAGGTTCAGTGATGCATATGTAGTTGGAGCCCCAGAAACCTTGGAAGTTATATAAATATATATATATAAGCTATATATATTATATATATATAATCTGAAATCTTAATACATATAATGAAAGACTCACAATTACATATTCAAGAAGTTCAGCAAAAAACAAAACAGGATAAACTCAAAGATTATCATGCTGAGAGCTCTATGACATTGAAACATTAAAACAGGTAACAATAACATTAGCAAATCTTTCATATCAAAATGGATGAAAATTATATTTAAATCACCAACCACTATCGTCATACATACAAACCCAAAATTTCTTAACACAGCACTAGTAAACCATAACTAACATATTTTAAAAGTATAATATGTAATAACCAAATAGATTTTTATTCCTGGTGGTTTGAGTTCAAAAATCAATCAAAGCTACACCAATGATCAGCATTACTTGCAATAGCCAAAAGAGGCAATCAACAAAATGTGAATTTTAAAACGATGCACCATTTCTTATTTTTATGATTGACAAGATTTTAAGAGTAACAGTATCTAAATAAGTCTTGACATAGGGGAGCCAAGGAATCATTATGTGTTTCTGGTGGGAGTGCAAACTGGAACAACCATTTTGGTGTGTTCCAGTAAAGTTAAAAATGACCAAAATATTTTACTTTGCAGTATATACACTAGTGAAGCTCTTGCAACTGTTCAACCAGACAAATGTAACAGAATATACATAACAATTTTGTAGTAATAAGAAACTGGAACAGCTCAAAATGTCCACTGAAGAAGGGGCGATAAATAAACTGTCATATGTTCAAGTGATGGAATATTATGCAACACTAACAACAAATCATATATAGCCAGGTGTACGAAAATAAATAAATCTCACAGTCTTTTAAAAAATCATTCAGTAGAGCAATTTGTAGCAAGTCTAATATTTAATAAAGTTCAAAAACACTTCAAAATAAATAATGCATTTTTAGGAGTAGATAAATAAGTCCATAGCAAGAGAAGGATAAACCTGCAGTTCAGGAGGCAAGTAGAGGTAATGGAATTTCAAAGTGCTCACAGGAAACTCATAAATTATTAGTAATGTTCTATTCTTAAATTGGGAAGTATGTAGATGAGTGTTCATTCTATTTATTAGTCTTCATAACTTAGATAAACCTCATCTCTCAAATATAAGAGAAAAATTTAGGGCCAGCTATCATGTCTCTTGTGTATTAGCCCCGATATTAATAATTTTCCCATTCATCAAACATCTACTGTTTATTTCATGTAACTAGCACTACAAAAATAGTGTTTCTCCTGAGAGAAAGAAAACAATTTAGTATCTCTTTGTTTGCTTTACCATTATTGATGAGGCTAATTCTAATTTTTTTTTTAATGTGAAAGATTCCTGCCTTATTCTCCTTCTTCCAGAACTGGGAGAAAGGATATTCTTTTATTTTTTCTTTCTCATTTCTTGAAATTAATTGCTCACATACCTCTTCACATCAGGTGGGCAACAGATATTGTGTATGCCATTAATAATTTAATACGGGAACATTTGCATCTTTGGATATATCTCTCCTTTCTGAATACCTGTAAGGAATAGTTGAAAGTAATAGCACCAAAGAGAAAATAAAATTCAGAACATTTTGAATATTTGAAATGTTTTCTTTGTTTTCCTCTCTGGTGCCCAACTCCCTGATGCCCCATCAGTATCAACTTATCAAATGACAGGAAGATATATAGTGAGCATCAATTATACTTTTTGCTTAGTCACTAGTCATAGAGGACACCTTGTGACTAAGCTTATTTGGTAATTAAGACAGAATTTAGTAGCAGCAAGAAATATCTGAAGATGTGTTTCATAAGAGGAACAGCTTGATCTGAGTGATCAGATGGAGTGTGTATTTCTTTGACTTAAATGTTTGATTGTTGGACTTTATGACAAGTTAAAAGCAATTCCAAACAACGTCATCCAGTGGTTTGCAAGAAGTAAATTTTAGTCTCTACAAAGCCAATTTTTTATTTCTTAATATTTATTTGAATTGGCACTTTAATAAGGCACTTTCTATAGCCACTGTGGACAATTTCAAATCAAATACTCAACTTCAAATCAAACACAGAACTCTTGAAATTACTGACAGCCAAAATAATGCAGAGTATATGCTAAAATATTGTCAACACTTGCAAGCATAGTATCATTGGAAATTTCCTTTGTAACACAAGTGCTTGGCAAATCCTTATTTTTCTTGGTTGGTTATGAACTAATATTTTCATGTGTTTTAGAGGGCACAAAAGGGAAAATATAAAAAATGAAAATACCATCTGAAGTAATTAAAATTGGGATGAGAGTTTATTCACTACCAAATAGAAATTGGCCAATGAAATCTTACCTTACGCTGTATTTTGTAACCGATGATATCTGTGTAGTGCTGTGTAAGTGTATGGGAAAAGTGTATGTTCCACATTTTTTAGTTCCTTCACAATGAGTTACCAACAATGTGCTTCTTCTGTTCTTTACTCATTTGATATTGATAACAGCTGAGCACAATAAAAAATGCATATGGCATGATTGTTTATATGGAATATTTCTAAGCACTGTTCAAAGACTGAGCATAACAAAACCCAACCCCGCTAAAGTATACTGAATTTACCAAGGTTACAGTACACTAGTCTGATATACAAAAACTGTAGTTCTATACATAAGCAACAATTAATTGTAGTACATAATAAGGATTATGAATAGTAGCAAAATCATTAAACATTCATGACTAAAAATAATAAAATATGTGTAAGACACATGAGCTGAAAAGTTCAAAACATTGCTGAATAAATAAGACACCTAGTAAATTGATATACCATATTCATGGATCAAAAGATTCACTATCAATGTTCAGACACCAATTCTGCCCAAATTGATCTGCTTGTGTTCACTACAATCCCAATAAAAATTCTCATGTTGTATTTTCCAGAAATTGATAAGTGATTCTGTAGTTAATATGAGCATCCAAAGGACTAAAATAGCCAAAAACAATTTTGATAAAGAATGCAAATGAGAAATTAATCAACCTAATTTCAAGGATCAATATAAAATAGTTAAGTAATGAAACATAAAGATCCATGCAATGAAAAGGGGTCTAAATTACACATGATATTCATCCATTTTTGAAGACTGTCTTAGTTTGGGCAGCCCTAAAAACAAGCCTGAAATAAGAAGTTTCTTTGACAGATGATGCCAGGAAAATCAAAAGGGGTTGGGGGGAAGAAGCCAGTTATGCATCCCAGAGTCCTATATTGCAGGCCATAGGGACTAAGTTCAGATGAGACCTCTGAGAATCATGAGCAAATGGCTTCCAGAATTTTTCTCCCAAAGGATAGCAGTCTGTTAACTAGTTCCAGTTCCCATTGGTTGACAGTTGATGGAGATGTGGACTGCACCCTCCCATCCCTCTCATCTTGTACTTATAGGCTGGGCTGTAAGTCTTAGACAGTTACTATGGCCTCTAACAGGCAAAAACCCCAAGATGTGTAGTGCCAGTGCACCTTAGGGTACACCAATGTCAGCCTCATCAGTACAGCTGACCAGAGCTGAGTCCGAAATAAAATGAACAAAGAGATGGAGAAATATCCCTGCTCTTTGGTATCAAAGATGACTCTATCCTTCCCACATTTTAGATACCAGCTTGAATATTCTCCCCATTGATGTTGTGCTGCTTGACTGATAATAGATGTTTATTGTAATTTAAACGTATTATGCCCACACTGCCAAACAATGAGTCATTGCTCTACAGAAGAAACTACTGGGAAAAAAACATTATTTTCCTTGATCATCACAAAAGCCATAAAAGGTAGTTGTTATAACCACCTTTAGATTACATATGTGTAATTTATAGATACATAGAGGAAAAAACATGCTTGTTGAAGGTCACTTGGTGGTAAGTGACTGATCATTTCTGAATCTGAAGTTCATATTCTTTCTAATTCCTTATCTTTTTTGCTGTGACTGCAGGGACAGATGTTTTAGATGACTGTATAACAAGAGGCTGAGTGACAAAGAGCAAATGTCATGAAATAGACTCTCCAAAGAGAGCTTGTTTCTCAAGTTTTGCTTTGGTTGTAATTTCCCTCTTCCCTTTGCTGTAATAGACACCACTACCAACATAATCAGACACAGGTCTTCTCTGTGTTTCTAATCTTTCTTGGAGGGCTAAAAATACCAAAGATGGAGCACCTGTAATGAACACCTGCCTGAATGCGAGGACGGGTAAAACAGGTCACTCCAATGTGCATGCTAATCAGCCTCCTGAAATGCTATCCATGGCTTCAGGAGCAAGAGGAAAAGCATTTCATGCCTGCTTTCCTTATTCTCAGCATGTGATTATTGCTAAGCCTTGCCTGCTTGGTAATTTTCCTCCAATAGGCTAAAAATATGCAAATAATCTTTTTAATTGTTCATGAGAACTCATTAAATTTCTCTCTTATGATGAAATTTCTTTCTTTTAATCAGGGGTTGTTTGGAACCTAGTAGATAAAAAAGGATCCATATGAGCTCACTGCATAAAGGTTTTTCTTTTTAATTTTACTTAACAGAAGGCAAATTTTAAACTGAAGTGATTGTAGAATTTAATTTAAAAAACCATATTCCCTTTCATCTAATTAGAATTTTAAAATGGTTTCTTGTACCAAACCTAAACTATCTGACCTCCTTTATAATATTCATTGAGAATTTTGATTTTGTAAAGTATCAGACATGAATATATGAAATTGTACCATTATTCGTTTTCTCTCTGGTACTGTCTTTTCTCTTTCTAGTAAAAAAAATGTGAATCCTCCCTTTGGGGGGGGGGGAAGAGCAAAATGCCAAATTCACAGAATCTGCTGTATTTTGAATTAAAGATAAGCTTGTCAAGTCCTGATGATTTGACTCCTGTGGATGGTGGAAGGCTGGAATGATAAAGTACTAGAGTTCATCTTGTGGAAGACCTTCCATTAGAAGATGAGGAAATTGATTAATGACAAGGGGATATATTGATTGTCTCCTTCACCTATACTGGCTACCTAAAACTCTTGATTATTCGATCAGCTGTAAACCTCTGAGCAGTGTGCATTAAGAGAGACATTGTTAGCAGTTTAGGAAAAGTTTATGAGTGAAGCCCTCATCTACTACAAATTCACTGAAATGTGGAGCCAATTCAGAAAATCATAGTGCCTGTTAAACCAAATATCGAGAAATTCTTTTAGAACATATTTCAGGAGTTCCCTTTAAATAAGAACTGTATACACGACATCATGTTCACCACCAGAGTTCTAGTTTCTATCCATCACCATACAATTAACCTTCTTTTACCTGATTTACCTGCTCCCTGTATCCCTTTTCCTTCAGAACTGGTCAGAACTGGCTTCAGCTGGTTTGAGCCAATCAGCCATTGTCTGTTGCAGTTGGTTTTGGTTGGTTTCAGTTTCAGTTAGTTTGCGGTTTCAGTGACTTTAAGACAGTGAGAACCAGTGTCAGTAGGTTTCAGATCCAGTTGTTTTAGTTTCAGTTCTTTGAGCAAGTCAGAACAATTACTTAAGTATTTTCAGTTTCAGTTGGTTTGAACAAGTCAGAAGAGGTCAGAACTGATTTCAGCTGCTCTGGAAGGATCAAAACCAACTTGAAACCAGCTCTGCCATTATGAGCCAGTCAAAACTGTTTCAATCTGAACCTGTTTGAACCAGTCAAGACCGCTTTCAACTGTTTGGAACCAGTTACAGCTTGAACTAGTCTGAACAGGTTACAGCCAGTTTGATCTGGTTACAACTGGTTTGAACCAATCAGAACCAGTCACAGCTACTTAAAGATGGTTGGAATTGGTCGGAACTGGTCAGAACTGGTTACAGCTGCTTTGGAATTCGGTTTCAATTGGTTTGAACAAGGATCAGAACTGGTTTCTGCCACATGAACCCAGTCGAAACTGTTTCAGGAAATTGTCAGAACCATTTGGAAACAGTTTCATCCGTTTTGAGACAGTTGGAGGAAGTGTCAGTTTGTTTCACTTTCAGTTGGTTTTCAGTTTCATTTGGTTTCAGTTTGACATCTTTGAAGAAGTCAGAGCCAGTTGGAAGTGGTCCAAACCAGTCATAACTGGTTTTAGCTGGTCAGAGGTGGCTTGAACTGGTCAGAACCAGTTTCAGCCAGTTGGACCCTGTCAGAAACATTTTCAGCCACTTTGAACTGGTTGGAAATGGTTTGAACTGGTCAGGACCATTCTCAACTGGTCAGAACCAGTCTGAATTGGTTTCAGCCAGTTTGAACTGGTCAGAACTGGTTTGAATTGGTTGAAACTGGCTGAAACCAATTCAAACCAGTGGGAAATGGTTTAAACCAGTCCAAGCTAGTGTCACATCATTTCAGTTTCAGGTTTTGGTTTCAGTTTTTTGAGGAAGTCAGAACCAGATTCAGTCATTTCAGCTTCACTTGGTATGAAATTGTCAGAACCATTTTTGGAAACGGTTTCATCCATTTTGAGCCAGTTGGAGGCGATGTCAGTTGATTTCACTTTCAGTTGACTTCAGTTTCAGTTGGTTTCAGTTTCACTTCCTTGAAGAAGTCAGAGCTAGTTGGAAGCAGTTCAAACTGGTTGGAAGCAGTTTGACCAGTAGGAACTGGTTTGAACCTGTTGGAACTGGTCTGAACTGTTTTCAGCTAGTTGGAACCATTCTGAACCGGTTTTGGCTGGTTTGAAATGGTCTCAGGTATTTGGAACAGGTTTGAGCCAGTTTGAATGGGTAGGAACTGGTTTGAGCCCATTGTATCTTAGTAAATTCCTTGAACATATAAACATTGTTTTTCTTTTCTTTCAAACAAAGCACCTTGTATAATTCGAATTACATTGTAGAAACACAGAGCATGATAGGCAAATGGAGAGTAATTACAAATGATTATTGGTTGTTTAAATGGTTGTCCTCTTTATTCTTAAGCTATGTGCTTATGGCACTATCAAATAAAATCATAATGAAAGTAAAAATAAAGCTCTTCTCTCACATTTTATTTTTATGACTATAAATGCACTGGTTTCTTTTTTGTATAAATAGAAAAATGTGTCCTATATTAGACATTAGTCATGCTTTTCAAAAATTTTATAAAATGTGACCATTTTTTAACTGTTTCAAATAGTTATTCAAGGATGATTTTGCTCTATTGTCTTAAGATGTAAGAACTATCTAAGATGGCTTTGGAAAGAAGGTCCAAATTTACTAGATATAGAAATAGAGAGCAAATTAGAATTATCCCTAAAGTGGCTAATATTAAGTTTCTAGGGTACCATCACTGCTCCTGAAGGCTCCAAATCCACAGTATGATAAAATACTCTTCATGAGCAACATCATATAATAGTTATCTGATAGTGGCTACCATATTTGAGTGACCTGAGCATCCATTAAACCCAGAGTCAATATAAATCTTTTCTGAGTGCCTTGGTGCTCAACAAAAGTGCATTCAATACACACTTTACACGAAGGGTAAGAAGGAAGAAGTTTTTCTTTGAACTCATTCTACTGATGTAGCAAATGGATTTGCCAAGATTGAAAGCCATAGTGACAGTCAGGGTTCGGCAGTATGGCAGTCATATCATTAAGATGGGAAATCACACAATCATGCTGTGATGCTCTGTTCCTCACATTTATCACACATGCTCTTCCAGTGACATGGAGGGTCCTGCTCTGCTTTTTTTCCTCTCCCATGATATTTTAATTGCAGAAATCCAATTCTTCCACACAGTCCAGGTGCTGAAGACATTTCTATTATTGATATTGGGTCTTTCAATATTAATGACACCTTAGTGGCAGCAGTGGAGATAAATGGCCTTTTGCTTTTTATTATTTTAACAGCTTAGTTATTCAGCATAGTAGTGTTATTTTGCTCAAAGTCTCCAAGCCACAGGTATCTTTTTTATGTTTAAATAACTAATCATGATTTATTTTCTTTGTAATTCCTAAATAGCAGCCTCAATAACAAGCTGGAAACAGCACATGGGAAAAAAGATCCTGAACTTTCGGGAATGTACCAATCTGAATTACTTTAAAGTGAGATTCAAGGTTGTTGGGGAGTAGAGGCTTCTAAGAGTGCATTTCATCTGTTCTCTCTCTCTTTCTTCCCTAGATAATAACTGCAGATCTGAAATAAGTAGGTGAAGGATTGTGTCCAAATTTATTATACTTATCCTTTGGCTAACCAGAAATACTTATTATTAGGCATTTTATTTACTTTTAAATGGAGTGACAGTTAAAGAATTCAATACAGTCTTGCAGAGCTCACAGATTATTTAGAATCTGCTGAATCTATAAAGGATCAATTATAAGCCACCTAATTTTTGTACCAAAATATGTTTTTATGGCTCCATATCAGATAGACGAATAAGGATGCTTCAGATCTGAATGAGTCCATTTAATTTGGGACATGGTACAACTGCTAAGGCCCACTTTCTCATTCATAATTTTTAAGACACACTACAAAACACAAATTATTAAGCTCAAAATGTCATTGGTACTACTCATAATATCTAATAGAATGGATAGCACAGATAATACAATATTCAATAGGTAAAGTAAACCTCATACTGATGAATAAGAAATTGAAAAGGTTGGTTTCTGTGATTCCCTTGGGATTGGACCAAGTCCTACACCAGTGTGTGTGCACATCCGTGTATATGTGTGTATGCATGTATATGTGTATGTATTTCTTTGTTCATTCTCTAGTCTCAATAACATAGAATTTACTCACATACAGAACTGAATATGTTCCTATCTGAAATCTGACTTCCGAGAAAACCCAGCACTTAGCACCACACCTTATTGATCTGATGAGGAAATTGGAAGGTTGGTTTCTGTGACTTCGTGTTTAAAGAGGGTCCCTTTCTGCCTGGTATCATATCCCAGTCCAGCTCAGAGGTCTCAATTGTCATGCTGTCAAGGTACAATAATCATCAACAAGATAACAAGAAAATACCTGTTCTGTGCAACCCCTGTTCTTTTTGGTACTTCAGTGCTGCCCAGGTGTCATAGAGCATGCAGTCCCTGCAGAAGAGTTTCAGGTGCTTACCACTCCTTTGTCCCCTGCCTCATATCCTTTGTTCCCTGGACCATACCCTAAAGGAACATGATACAAACATTGCTTAATTTAGACTGTGATTAGAGGTTTTGAAAAAAATCTGTTTTCACCAATTCTGCTATTGTTTAATCTTTTGGAAAATTCCCCAGTGACATCTAAATCTCACTGTCCCTTCTAAATAAAACAATTGCCAATATCATGGTAGCACCTGCACCTGGCTGGGGCTTGGGACCTGCTGGGCATTCAGCTCTGGTGTTTCAAGGATGGAGCCACTTTGATCTGCTACCTTTATTCCAGGAATGACTCAGTGATGCTGAGCATGTATTCCTGGCACTATCATAGCAGTTCTGCAGTATTTAGTTATAAGGATTTCTGCTGCCACTTCTGCCTGTGTCTCTTGGTGATGTGCCTTTCCTATCTCCATCCTATCTGTGACCACATTGTGTCAATGTTGTGGTTGAATAACACCCACAGGGAAATTATCATAAACATGCCCATCAATTCTGCAATGCCTGTGTGGGCAGGATCAAGTGTAATGAATGTCTTTCCAAGTCAAAAACCAGCATTCTTTCCCAAAATAGCAATAATAGCGGTCAGACAGCATCACCTGCCCCACAGGAATTCCGAACTGGTTGCAACCATTTTAATCTGGTCAAAACCAGTTTGAGTCAGTTGGAACAAGTTTCATCCAGTCAGAACTGGTTTGAACTGGTCTCATCTGGGCTGGACTAGTTTGAACTGGTCAAAACATTTTCAGCCAGTTTGAACCAGTCATAACCGGTTTGAACTAGTCTGAACCAGTTTCACCTGGTTTGAACCTGTTTGAATTGGTTTCAGCCAGTCAGAACCACTTTGAACTGGTCTGAACTGGTTTCATCTGGTTAGAACCAGTCTGAACCAGTTTGAACCAGTTTCAGCTGGTTAGTGAGAGCCAATTTCAGCATGTCGGACCTGGTTGCAGCCAGTCTGAACCGGCTTCAACCAGTGTGAACTGGTCAGAACCATTTTTCAACTATTCAGAACCAATTTCATCCAGTTTGAACCATTTTCAGAATTTTGAGTCTTTTAGGACTAGTGTTATATGGTTTCCTTGTCAGTTGGTTTTGGTTTCAGGGCCTTAAAGAAGTCAGAACCAGATTCAGTTTTCTTCAATTTCAGTTTGCTTCAGTTTCAGTTGGTTTCAGTTTCACCACTGTAAGGAAGTCAGAACTGGTTCTGGCAGGTTTAAACCCATTGAAACCAGTTGGAACCGGTCAGAACTGGTTTCAGCTGGTCTGAACCAGTTGAATCTGGTTTCAGCCAGCTGGAACCAGTTTCAGCCAGTTTGAACTGCTCTGAACCAGTCAGAACAGGTTTCAACCCATCAGAACCAGTTTTGACCAATTTGAACCAGTCAAGACTGGTTTCAGCCAGTGGAACTAGCTTCAGCCAGTTTGAACTGGTCAAATCCGGTTTCAACTGGTTTGAACCCGTCTGAATCAGTTTGAACTGCTTGTACTCAGCCAGTTGAGGCCGTTTTCTTTCAGTATAAAACAGTTTCAGAATTTAGAACCAGTGAATGTCACCTGGTTCAGTTTCAGTTGTTTCTGGTTTCAGTTCTCAGATGATCAGAACCAGATTCAGTCAGTTTCATTTTTATTTGGTTTGAACTTGTCAGAACTGTTTGGAAACTATTTCATCCATTTTGAGCCAGTAGGAGGCACTGTCACTTTGTTTCACTTTCAGTTCACTGTGAGGAAGTCAGAACCAGTTTGAACTGGACTGAACTGGTTCCAGCCAGTTTAAACAGTCAGAACCAGATTCAGCCCATTTGAACTGGTAGGATCAAGCTTGAACCGGTTGGAACCAGTTGAAACCATTTTCAGCTGATCTGAACCAGTCAGAACTGGTTTCAGCCAGTCTCAACCAGTCAGAACTGGTTTTAGCCATTCAGGTCCAGTTTGAAGTGGCTTGAACCGGTAGGAACTGGTTAAACCAGTCAGAACAAGTTTCAGCTGGTCAGAGGCAGCTTCAACGGGTCACAACCAGTTTGAGCCAGTTTTTGCCGGTTTGAGCTATTCAGAACCAGTTTAATCTGGTATGATCCAGTTTCAGATGGTTTTACCTGGTCAGAACCGGTTTGAACCAGTCGGAACTGGTTTCAGCCAGTCGAAACTGGTCTCAGCCAATATGAACTGGTTTCAGAATTTTGAACCTGTTAGGACCAGTGAGTGTCACCTGGTTCCATTTTCAGTTGATTCTGGTTTCAGTTCTCAGAAGAAGTCAGAACCATATTCATTCAGTTTCAGTTTCACTTGCTTTGAACTTGTCAGGACTGTTTGGAAGCTATTTCATCCATTTTGAGCCAGTAGGAGGCACTGTCAATTCGTTTCACTTTCAGTTTTCTTCAGTTTCAGTTGGTTTCCTTTTCAACACTGTAAAGAAGTCAGAACCGGTTTGAATACAATTTCAGCCGGTCAGAACCATTCTCAAGTGTTTTGAACCTGTTTTAGCCAATTTGAACCAGTCTGAACCAGTTTCAGATGGTTTGAGCAGGTCAGAACTTGTTTGAATCGGTTGGAATCTGTTTCAGCTGGTCGAAACCGGTTTTAGCCAGTATGCATCGGTTTCAGAATTTTGAACCTTTTAGAACCAGTGTCACCCAGTTCCAGTTTCAGTTGGTTCTGGTTTCAGTTCTTAGACAAAGTCAGAACCAGATTCAGTCAGTTTCAGTTTCACTTGGTTTGAACTCGACAGAAAAGTTTGGAGCCACTAATAGGCCGTGTCAGTTGGTTTCACATTCACTTGGCTTCAGTTTCAGTTGGTTTCAGTTTCACCACTCTGAGGAAGTCAGAACCGGTTTGAACCGGTCAGAAGCAGTTTCAGCTGGCTTGAACTGGTGGGAACCATTGTTTTAGTCAGTTTGAACCATTTTCAGAATTGAGCCTGTTAGGACCAGTGTCAGGTGGTTTCATTGTCAGTTGGTTTTGGTTTCAGGGCTTGAAGTAGTCAGAACCCCAGTCAGTCAGTTTCATTTTCACTAGGTTTGAACTGGACAGAAAAGTTTGGAGCCAGTAGGAGGCAGTGTGAGTTCGCATCCACTTGGCCTCAGCTTCAGTTGGTTTCAGTTTCACATTTTTGATGAAGACAGAACTGATTTGAACCGGTCTAAACGGGCTGAAGCCAGTTTAATCTGGTCTAACTGGTTTTGAGCCAGTCAGAACCAGTTTCATATGGCCAGTACCAGTTCAACAGTTCGAACTGGTTTGAGCCAGTCAGAATCAGTTTTAGCCAGTTTGACCCGGTTTCAGAATTTTGAGACTGTTAGCACCAATGTCACCTGGTTCCTATTTCAATTGGTTTTGGTTTTAGTTCTTTGAAAAAGTCAGAACTGGATTCAGTCAGTTTCAGTTCACTTGGTTTGAACTCGTGAGAACTGTTTGGAAACGGTTTCATCAATGGTTTTGATCCAGTAGGGGGCAGTGTCCATTGGTTTCACTTTCAGTTGGCCTCATTTTTGGTTGGTTTTGGTTTCACTTCTGTGAGGAAGTGAAAACCAGTTTGAACCAGTCCAAACCAGTTTGTGTCAGCTGGTTTGAACCCATTGGCGCTGGCTTCAGCCAGTTTGAACCGATTTGAACCAGTCAGAACCAGTTTCAACTGTTGGAGCCCATTTTAGCTGGAATTGCTATATATCAATGTATTTAGCCAAGATTTCCAAAGATAAATATTGAAAACATTGCCTTCATTAAAACGGGATGCATAACACATTTAGTGAAAATTTGTATCATTAAACATTAAAACATAGCTTATAAAATGCTACATTCATTTTGTCCCTGATTAATATCTATTTCTGCATGCTTTGTGATATGCATACTATATCGGTAAAACAATTGGTATATAATTTGTAGATCAACACTTATATGCTGAGGTGCATGAGAACCTTAAGCATTGACAAGAGCCGTGAGAACCAACTGTTCTACACACTCAGGTAACCTCCCTGGGACGAGTGGCCAGAGAGGATAGGATGAGCCTATTTTATTGCAATGTCTGAATTGCTTCTTGACAAGTCTATGGCCCAGCTGGCTCTAGGACAAGATTAAAGCCAGAATAATTGAAGAGTCCACCCCACAGAAGGAGGGCAAGGTACTGAGATAAGAGCTAGCAGCAAAGAACAGAGCCACAAAATCTGTTGTTGCCAGTGCTTACAAGTTCCAGGAAGCTTTTGTGGTGCACTTTTGTTTACATTTTACCTTTTTATTTGGGGGCATTGTTTTCAGTAGGGCAATTTTACAAAAGATAATGGGGTAATTCTAAGTAGACAGATTTTCTTAACACTGGATTGCTGGCATATTTATCTTTATTTAGCTTCAGCTGTTACAGACAAGCAGCTGAGAAGTTGCCAACACATATCCATTCTTTTGTTTATAAAATAGGCATAGAATAGCTAACCCTTCGACTCTAGCATTCAATGTCTATACCACAGGTAAAGGTTAGTATCTTCCTGATAGGTTTTAAAGCCATATTTAAAAGTGATTATCTGAGGTGGGTTTTTTATATATAAAATCAATACTGGGAATAAGGAAACTGACTTGTTTTGATTTTTTTTTTGAGTATTTCATGATAACAATGGTTCTCAACCACAAGCAAATTTACCTCCTCCTACTTCTATTGGAGAAAACTTTGGCAATATCTGGGGACATTTAGTTAGTACAACTTGGTAGCTGGGGATGCTACTAGCATCTAATGGAGAGAGACCAGTGAAGCTACTAAACATCCTTTAATGCATAGGATCGTCTCTCTCACAACAAAATATTAATAGGGCTATGTTGACAAACCATGCATTAAAAGGATCATTCTATTTACCCACACTTATTTCTAGAGTTCTGGGGAAATATTTTTAGAATAGTCTATTTCAATTAGTTTTTTTATTACCTTTCATTTTATTTGTGTCCTATCTCAGTTCATTTGAACACACTGTGTAACCAAGACATTTTTATTCTAATTTATGACCATTTTATTGTTATTTTATTTGTTCTAGTTAAATAACTTCTCTTTATCTAGTGTAACTGTAGCAGCTGAACAGTTGTGGCTACTTTTCTTCTCAACTTACTTCATTTATTAATATGTGTAAATATTAAACATGGTGGGGGCCCATTTAAGAGGATACACAGTCTCATTTAAAAATTACTTTCTCCACATGAATAAATAAATTTTTAAGCATGTGGCTAAGCTATTAGTTTTCTTCACTGAATGTTTCTTTCATGCCGTCTCTTCTGCTGCTGAAAATTCAGTGCTCTTACTTGATCCACATGAAATCCTCCACATTGCATTAAATCATCACCCACATACATTTGTGAGGTTCTAGCTACTTCAGTAACCTAACTTGCTTTTCTTCAAAGCTCCTAGTAGTTATTTTTCCACACAGAAATCCATTCTCTGATTCATATTAAGTATTTGAGAAAAAAGTGACTGAGGCAAAAAAAAAAAGGTATTCACACTGTTCAAAAATTGCAATGTGGAATTTTGACTTGAGAAGAAAGCACATTGACAATGGCTACCTTAGATGTAGAATCAATTTAACAGGATAATAATGTGATCCTAGGAGAAGAGATTTATAATTGAAATAACATAAAAGCTAGATTTGAAGCAGATAAAATTTCTCATTCTGCAAAATATGGCACTCATATTCAATAACCTTAGATGATAGAACCATATTTATTTTTTCAATAATCCTGGAACTAGTAAGTAAATATACAAAGCAAGTTTTAAATTAAATAACTAGTATATGAAGATCACTTGAAATAACTATTGGTGAAATATATGCAATGCTTTTGGGGGAAAATTATAAGTACTGCATGAATAATTTAGGCCAACAAAGTGATGTAAATACAAAGAAAGCATTTTTGAGGAATACCACCCCAAAACATATGCATCCATATGGAAATTATAGGTTATAAGAAAATAAAGCAGAAAAATAACAATAGAGGTACAGATGGCACACAATTTTTTAATAAAATGATAAAACATATAAAAAAAGAATTCTCAAGGGGAAAAGTCACATTCTTATAGAAGTGAATCCTTTAGGATAATCACAAAATGAAAACGATCAAAATCCCCCCCCAAAAAAAAAATGAAAAATGGCACAGGTATTTATTTCAGCTGTACTTTAAGTAACTCATGATGCAATCATTTGTTTAATATTTGGTTTGTGAGAAACCCTCTAGAAGACAGGGAAATTGCCTGTGCTCAAGAATTCAAAGGCATATGTCAAAGGCATATGTCTTCAAGATAGAAGAGGTTTTCATCTGCCCCTGGGTTTGTAAAGAGTTAAATAGCAGGAAAGACAGCTGGTCAAGTCACAGATGAGTTGTAGCATTAATGGGATTAAATTCATGTCAAATCAAACATTATCCAGAGGAGTTGCCAGTTGACATTGACATAAAACAGGTCACAAAATACTGAAAAATGCACTCTGAGATCTGTACGCAAAACATGGAAAGAAGCAAGCTAGACTTCTAGTATGAACCTTTATGTATCTCACTCTTGTGACTGTCAGAGATTCAGCATCTTTTTAGGAAGGTCTTTTGACACATTCATGATGGCGGAAGATGAAATGTTGCTTTTCAAAGCATGCCTCTATGTCTTACTCGAAGACAATGTTCTTGGAACCTGGTGTTATATGTTTCCTGCTTTCAAAACCTTTCTTGGCTTCTATCTGTGAAGATTTTCAACCTGACAAAGGATTTGGGCTTGTATCTCTATTCTGTTGTAAAGAATATTAAGTCTCATTATACATTCTTTCTGAATTTTAAAAACACTTGAATATCAGCAGTAAAAGTGTATGTCAGTGTATGTTAAATATTTAGATTCTTGATAACAAGGTATCCCTCTGTATAGGAATCCCCCTGCAATGTGTTATTTTATTTTTACTACAGGTTATTCTCCTACTTTAAATATAATCTTATTTCAGCTGTTTTTCCTCAATGCTTTATTTTTTTTTCATTATTTCTTTTCTTTTTTATACTTGTTTTTGTCTAAATCATTGCTTCAAACCTATGATGAATTCTGTATAATAGAAAAATTCTTTAAAATTGATATATTTCTATGTATTCTACATATTTCCATATATATATATATATTTCCATATCACATAAATATTGTTGTTCTGGAAGCTTCCCTCTCTCCAGTCTCTATCCCCTTTGAGTAAATGACTTTCTGGGCTTCAGTGAATACTCTCTAAAACAAGGAATTCATTTTTGAGCATTGACTGTCAAATGAGATTTTTCGTTTGTTTGTTTAAGATGGCAGCAGGACAATTAGCTTGAAACGGGTCTAAACTGAGAGTGTGGGGATTTTCCTTAACATATCAGAACTCAGCCTATACTCTCAGGTAATGCAGGTACATCCAGGAGACTGCTTATTTTCCCATGACAACTATTGTTGAGGCTTGTTGTAGAGGGTAAACAGGACAAAAGACTGCAAAGTTCAAACCTTCCCCATCTTGACATTAGAGAAAAGGAGACGCATAGAGGTAGGAGACACAAGTGGCCGGAGCATTTAGGTCTTTTTTAGATGAACTGCTCCAGAATGAGCAGGTATATTGGAAACTGCATGAATGTTCAAACATATGAACTTAAGTGAGTTATTAAGTACTTACAAGTGTAATAATATGCACTCATAAAGAATTAGGTTTAACTATTGATAAAAAATAATCTTGACTAAAAATGATCTTTAATATGAAGATGTAAGTAAATCCTTGAAATTCAATTGTGAATATGTTAAGTTCAGGAGAAATGAATTGTTGGCTGACTATTTTCTCTCACACTCTCTCTTCAATAGTTTTGTGTCTTTGACTTTGTTTCACATTGTATATCAGTTTTATTATTCACTACCTCTCTCTAATCAGATTTGGGTTCATTTGTCTACTTACAAGTTGTTCAATATATTTTTCTTTAATGTTTTGTGTCTTTGACTTTGTTTCACATTGTATATCAGTTTTATTATTCACTACCTCTCTCTAATCAGATTTGGGTTCATTTGTCTACTTACAAGTTGTTCAATATATTTTTCTTTAATATAAATATATATTATATATTTATATAATATTATTATATAATAATCACTGGCTTGAGGCTTCAGATTTTTATGCTTGCTTTCCAAATGAGGGTGTTTTGTCCAAATTTTCATAACTTACCCATCTTGGATGAGAAGTTCACAGTTGAGCCAATAAATGGTGACTGTAAGATATAAGAGTAAAAGAGGGTATTAAGTTTCCTATTTCAGTGTCATGGATAAGACAAGATTATTAAAATGGGAATATAAGAAAGGAAATGATTGCTATCTCTAGAACATGCTGATACAAAGAAGAGAATGAGTTTACTAAGGTTGGAAAATTCTGAATTAATCAATTTTAAGCAGGCTTCTTTAATATAAGACTACTTAGAAACTTTGATATCTAAACAATCATTATAAATGTTCAAATTGGTTATGTAGTATCCCAAATTAAGTTTCCTGGAGAGCCATCCTTATTTTTTGTTTTTAAGAGCAACTCATTACATATTTTTGGTAAAATAAATATACCCATTTTGAAAAGGAGTAATGTTTAATGTTGAAATATTCATTTGTTCATTCATTAAAATCTTTTTAAAACCTAGTATGTGACAAGCACTGTACTCATGCAAAAAAGAAACAAATCTATAAAGTTTATATGGCAGACAGTATTTTTTTTGTTTTGTTTTTTGTTTTTAAAGATTTATTCATTTATACAAGCACTGGCTACAGTCAGAATCGCGGGAGGGTGAGAGAATTCATCAGAGCCAGAGTGGGGAACAGAACAGGCAGACTGATGAAGAACACTGCTGAGGGAAGCAGCGGGCGGTAGGAGAGGTCTGTGCGCCAAGTGGGACCCTCGCCGGCGGCCGGGGATCGAACTGGCACTGCAGAGGCTGCGGGCAGCTTCGCAGCCAACGCTCAACTGCTTATGGCAGAAAGTATTAATGATTACTTCTGGGTAGCATAATCACACATGATTTTTTTTTCTTATTTTTTTTTTTTACTTATCAGCAATTTCTTCTAAGTAGGCTGTATTACTTACTTATATAAAAAATGTAAATAATTTTCTCAATTTAGTCATCTAATGTAAAGAAGCTCCAGAGGAATTTCACTTCAGTCACCAGCTATGATACTGATTAGTCCTACACCACTTAGTCAGGTACCAGGGACAATAGACACATACACGGACATCTTCTTGTGAGGTTTAAAGTCACCAGGAGAATTCCTATAGTGCTGATATAAATTTACAGGCCTATTTACATTCAAAGAATCAAACTATGTGTTCAGTCAAACTGCTGGAATCTACTTCCCTAAAAATCCCCTCACAGGGTTGAGGATTAAGTACACTGAAAAGTCAAGAAATAGTATTTGTATTTTTGTCATTGAAGTGGTTTTACTTCAAACAGGGGTCAGAGACTTTATCTTTATAACACAATTAAAGCATTTAACAGAGAGTGTTCACATTATTTTGCTCAGCTGTTGAATTAATCAGTCCTCTTCCTAAGTACATAGAAAGATTGTGTTTCCTTTAATGCAAAATTATGGGTATTTCTTTTGGTGGATGGCTTAAAAGCCAGGTCACAACAATGGCCTTGCCTTTTCTTTCTCTCTGTCTTCAGCGATGCTCCATCGGGATCAGCCTGAATTCTCTCAAGGGACAGGTGATGTTTAGAGAGCATGAGCAAAGACTAAACCTTTAGTAGGCCAAACTACTGAGAGTTCAGAGGATATACACTGTTACACCATGGCTGTCCCCTCCTGACTTGACAGGGTTAATCTTCCATAAGATAGAGAACACTGCCTGGAATTGTGTTTATAAGTTCAAATCACAAACCTATAATTACTTTTTAATGTGTTTCCTTTGGAAAATTCCATATTCTTTGCCTCATTTTCCTCAAAGAAGAATAATAATGTTTTTTTATACAGTTCTTGGGAGGAGTCAATTTGATAATGCACATGTGGAAATAAAGGAAGACCACCCAAATAAACAAGCAAAGACTGTTAATGCAGAGGTTGCTCTAGCACCTCACCAAGGCATTATTTGGCAAAAACTCAATGACAGAGAGAGGAGAATAAATGTTTTATGATGAAAAAGCCAGAGGTGTTAGATATGGGGTGTTAAATATGGCCTGATTGGATATTGCTGGCTGGAAAAGATGGGAAGACAGGCTAAGAAGAAGTGAAGTACCCTGCGTGATGAGAGGGGCATGTTTGCCCTTACCCAACATATGGAACAAGTAAAAACTAGGGAAGCTAGAAGTTATTGAGTTTCAACTATCTGGAACTGATTGTTAGAGATTTTGGTTGGGCCTCCTGAACTGGCTGCTGCAGATTGTCTAAATTCTATTCCTTCATAGGATCTGGATATTGTCCCCTTGTACTTTAGCCTCTCACATATGAGATTTATATTGAAAATTATTTTGCACTACTACTATGTCATTATTACTCATATCATCATATCCTAAATACTTGTAAATATTTCTCCCCCTACTTGGAAAACCTTCTTATTTGAACTAACAATTGGCTTCTCCCAGCAAGATCAGCATTTCTACATGATGGTATCCTAACAGAATATTTTATTATAACTCAGGAGTAGTCTAAGCAGAAAGAAAAGGTAAGTGAAGCTACCCTTTTCTTGAACATCAGTTTCTTATTAGCTGAGAGTTTCATCTTCCTGGAAATTGCCTATGACAGCCATTACTTGGAAGTGAAGGACTAAATTAAATAAGGCTATTTCTAATGAAACTAAGAACTTCTTTGTGGTAAATGAACAGGGAGTACATATTAGGAGGGAGCTAGGGTGAGAGTAAGGACTCAGAAAATCTGATACTACAGGGGCCTACATTTCATTCCTGGTACTTGAGAAGGCCTGTAAAAGAGGCTGTGTATTTTTAGAAAAATTAAGTATTTCTAACACTGCATTGAACTCGCCTACAAAAACATGTACAGAAAGTAAAGGAGTGATATTAGAAACATTCATGGAATACAATTTGAACAAATACTAATAATATGCTATATTAAAATTTTTTTTTAAATCATAATTTAAAGAGCATTTTAGACCCTTTTCTCAAATGTATTTATCCTCATTAGAGCCAAGAAGACATACTAATCAGAAGGTAACTATTAATTGCTACCCATTTTTATACTTTAATATATCTTTTCATGTTCATTATTATAAAGTATCATTTGAAAATGTTTGGAATAATAGTAAATATCAGCAAACATCTTTTATTGAACTAATATTGTATTATAATACAAAACAGCAATTTTCTTTATTAAAGTAATACTACATTATAACATGACCTTCAGTTGTCTCATTAGAAATCAATATTATATGTACTATATTAAGTTCACCACTAAAAATCCAATTCTGTCCTTCTCCATACCATTTTCCCCTTTTTTCTGATTTTTCTACACCTTTTCCCCATCATTTCTGGTAACTACTAGATGATTTTATAGCCTAAAATTTTATTTTTGTTTTATTTTGCTTATCTCTCTTTTTTTTTTCTATTTCACATGTATGTGAAATCATATGATGTTTGTCTTTTGGCATCTGATTTATTTCACTAAATCATAATACCCTCTAGGTCTATCCATGTGCTTACAAATGGCAAGATTTCATCTTTCTTTTTTATATCTGAGTAGCATTCCATTGTTTACATATACCGCATCTTTAACCAATCATGTGCTGATAGACATTGAGGTTGTTTTCAGTACTTGGTTATTGTAGATAATGCTGTGATAAACATAAAAGTGCATAGATTTATTTTTTATATTTTTC